>NC_051262.2:13493758-14145017 GCF_015237465.2 Chelonia mydas | reverse complement strand
TTCTATGACCAGCGCTAGTCACGGGATTTAGCGGGGAGGCAGAAGCTGGGGGCCACGGGGGAGGCTCCCAGACCGCGACGGGTGACAGACCCGCCCAGCACCAGGCAGGCGGGTTTCTGGCCCCCGGCCCGGCCCCGCCCCGCAAAGGGGGTCGTCGCTGTCGCTGTGCCGCGTCACCCTTGCCAAGGCCCCAGGGCGGGGAACAGACCCCCCGGCAGCCCTGGCCCAGGGCAGCTCCGTGGAGGGGCCGGGCTGAGCCCCCCGCTCCCCGTGTCCCGCGCCCCCGGCACTCACCCAGCGACCCGCCTCGGGGCCGCCACAGGCCCCCCCGCACGAGCAGCGCCGCCATCTTGCCGTCTGCCCCTGACCCCGGCCCGCCCCCACAGCCCCAAGGGCACCAGGGCACCCGGAAGCGGAAACAGACCCGGGGTCGAGCTGCTGGAGTCGGGGTTGGCCCCGCGGCGCGAGGAACCGCCCCCTTCCTTCCGGTTCCGCCGGGGAAGGTCACAGCGGCCGGAGTCGCCTTCCCAATGGCGGAGCTGGACGGGGGCCGGGACCCCGCGGTCTCCGAGCTGCAGCGGCTGGTGGCCGCTGAGCAGCAGCGGGCGCAGTTCACCGCCCAGGTACCTGCCCCCGGCGGCCCCTAGGTTCCCTCCCGGGCCCGCGACGGGCAGCCAGGCCCCCTGCTCCCCTCCCCCCGGCACGCTCTTCATGGAGCTCCCCCCACATCAGCCCCGACGGGGTCCAGACCGTCAGTCCCTGGGGCCCCTATTGCCGCCCGCCCCCAAGGGACTCCTCCTCCTCCTCCCCCTCGACGCTTCTCACCACTGCTGCACCCTGGCAGCTGATCGCCCTGGCGCCTCTGGGCTTGCTCCGTCAGTTAGGGTGCAAAGAAATTGCTTGAGCCGCAGCAACTCTTTTGTTACAAATTAAGCCCGGCTTGTAACCCTCCCAGAGGGAGCAAGGCGGCCCCCTGCGCATATCCCCTGACGCTGGTTTTGGGAGATGGTGGGTAATGTGAGAAAGTGACTTGGTCCCGTTCCTAATGAGTAGCTGCATGGAGCACAGAAATCACATTGTCTTCGGCATTAATGGACCCCTTTGTGCCATGTCAGCAGAAAGACCAAGCACTGAACTGGCCACAGTGACTGAATTCTCAGTTCTGAGGGTGATGGTCCCTTCGAGGATAAGGCAGAGGGGGAAAGGATGGTGTTCTGGCAGGACTCCTAGACAAGTGATTGTTGTACCCCTCTCATATTTTAGCTTCCCCATCTGTAAAATATTTGGTTAAATAGTAGTAACATGTTTCCTGTTCACATCCAGGTTCATAATTTCATGGAAGTTTGCTGGGACAAATGTGTGGACAAACCTGGCTCAAAGTTGGACTCCAGAACAGAAGGCTGTCTAGCCAGCTGTGTGGACAGATTCATTGATACCACATTATCCATCACTAACCGCTTTGCTCAGGTTGTACAGAAAGGAGGACACTGACTACTGCATTTCCCAGCTCCGGACAACCTAATCTTTCCTGTTGAGCTCAATGGACTTATCAGCTGTCAGTGGAGCATCATCATCTGTTCTAAGCTACATTTTATGTGACACTTTCACGAAATGCAGAAGTGGTTGAACAATCATTTGCGGAAAGCACAACTGTCCCTGTGAATTCTTTAGCTGCATTGAACTGTTCATAAATGTGTCATCGTACTGCAATTTAATAAAGCATCAGGAACACTTGTCCAAACAAGTCTTGCGATGTGAAAGTGTGTATCACTGCTTTTCTACGTCTTTTATCTAATTAGAGGAAAGTAGAGAAGAGATGTGCTTGCTACTGACACAGGGGATGGGCATAGTATCTTAGCATCAAAATTAAATTTTAAAAATGTAATATGAATATAAATGTTTTCAATGAACTAATAAATTAATGAAAACACTTGTTCTGCTGGAGTGTTTGCAGCCTAAACCTAGAAGCTGCACAGTAGGCTAATGCATGAAAACCAAAATGTGAAACTGGTTAAAAGCTTATTGCTAGGGCCTAGCCTATTGCACAGTTCTGTGGCTGTGAAATTTGCTGCACATACCAAGCTTTTTTTTTTCTTTCTTTCTTTCAAATTGGTTTTAGCCCCTCTCGTTATAAAGAAAATCTTGAAAATGTCAATGTAAATTGATACAGTATCTAAAATTTTGTCTGTATTAGAAAAATTGTACTGGTTTAACTAAATCTAGTCAAACAGAAGCCTTTTCATGGGGTTAACCCTCACTTATATCAGCTGAGCTTAATTTGGTGATACACTAATGTAAATGACAGAAGACCCCAGTTATCTGAGTATGTTGTAGTCCAATGCAGAAGTCTAATGTGGGCTTGAGAGACTAAAATAGATTTCCCTTTACTCATGTTTAAAGGTACAAGAATGGATACAGTCTTATTTAATAGTCTACATCTAGACATTTTACACACATTTAGCCTAACCTGATGAGCAGTGGTTGTAAATAAATTGACCACACATTTGAAAAGTCTGGTTTATTCTCTGAGCCCATCAGGACTTATGTTATCTAATAAGGTTAACATCCACCACTGTGTCACACACACACACATTAAAAATCCTGTACTTAAGTTTCATAGAAAGGATATACAATCCACCCGGCCTTCTCTGGCTACCTCTTAGAATTCTCTTCAAAAATATGTTCAATGGTGGTAGTACAACACCATACGGAGCAGGAAAGCTGGAAGTGGGCCTCAGGTAGGAGATTATCCAAACAGAGCTGGAGGGTACCAGAATCACAGACACACAAGCTCTTTAACAGATTTGGGGTAGGTAGAAAAAAAGAGGGCAACTTCTTAAGTGAATTGCTGGTCTGTTTAACAATGAGGTTTAGTGCTGTAGACATTGCTGCATTAAGGGGAAAGAAAGGCAAAGTTAGGATCATCCTGGGTAAATAAATCGTGGCTAGGGCTGGGTAAAAGATCCTGAAGCCCATTCTAGCCAGCCCATTATCCTGAGTAAAATGCCTTTAACTGGCAGGTGCCCAATTGGCATATGTTCTTAGGATGAAGAAGCATGAGGCAACCAAAGTTCAAATGCCTGGAGACACTAGTCCATCAAAGCAAAAGTACTGACATACCAAGCACTCTATTCACTGGTTGCATTGGGAGCTGGACCATCTAGGATAGTAGGATCATTGTTTGAGCCCCAACGTTCAGTCCTGCCCTAAAATCCACCCACAAAGTCCACACTGAGTCCAGTGCAATATATGAATCTATTAACTTCTGCAGTTATACATTTCCTAATTTAAAATCTTTCTGTAGAGGATTTCTTTATAAAAATAAAAATTTCCTTGAACATTTCTCTTGTGATGTGTGAAAAGCTGCTGCATTGTTATTGCATGAACATTTCTGCAGATTCAAATAGAGAAGTGGCTCTCACACTGAACTAGAAAAGAATCATTGACAGCTCCCCTTCCTGCTCATGGAAATCCCTACACTAGGAGACAGGACCTTAGAGAACTAGGACATTGCTTAACTCCATCAGAGAAGGAGCTGCCCACATATCCGTGCCCTGGAAAGGAAGTCACAAACACTGGCCTTCTAGAAGAGGGAGTGGATGACAAGGTGTAGACCAAGCACTGTGTCAGTGGTGGGGTAGGGGGACACAGAATGACAGACACTACAATGATGTCTCTCCATTTTATCAGTGTCAGCCCATATGCACAGGGAGAGCTAAAAAAGCTTCACCTGCTACAGGTGGAGAAAGGGAGACAACAAATTTAAAAAAAGACCAAGGATCTGGGCTATTGTGTATTTATCCAGATTCCCTCCTTTTCCTCCCAAGTATCTACTAGTTCTCTAATTGAGCAGATTATAGACAGGAAGGCAGGGAGGATTTGTTTGCCAGGCTGACATATAAGACATTCCCACTAGAAGATAAACTACCCCGACGTTGTGTTTCTGCTATCTAGTTTTGAACTCACATTGCAATCCCCCTTACCTCTCTGGTATTCCCCCAGTCTATGCTGAGGCCCAAATCCCAGGCACTATTCCCCCATCCCTTTGGGGCCCACCACGCTGATTCTTAATTCCTAGGGGCCTGATTCTGCTCTCCTAGCAGGGTAAATCAGGAATAACTCCACAGAAGTTAACAGAGCTACAGTGATATAAGAGTGGGGAGTTAGGAATTGGAGTCTCAGGCAATTTACATCTGCCAAGGGCTGTACAAACATTAGTTCCACTCACAAAGACCAAAGAGGTAGGTAGGTATGAGCGAGGCACTTCGTCTGCACCCCAGGAGCTGCGAGTGCTGACTCAACAAGAAGTTCTGAGGAAGAAATCTATAAAACCCTTACCTATGTGTATAACCTGCCTTCATGGCGCTGCAGAAGCACAACTGGGAACAGTAGTAGTTCATGGATTAGCAGAATGAGGATCAGTACGAGTTTTTAATACAAAAGCATGACCCAGCCTCAATATGTCGGAGCAGTAATCTACACTGCTCAGACCAGAGAAGGCCATCTCACCCTTATTCATTTAGCACTGTCCAGTCTCAGCGGTAAAAGCCTTCAACTGGAACTTCACTCAAGCAAAGCTAAGTCAAAGGAGGATCCCAAGACAGGTACAGATCTGAACTCTCGTAAGAATGATGTTTCCTCTTGACTTGGGCACAGATTTGTAATCCCATTGCATCTCCATGGCTTACGTATATGCAAGCACACACAGAGAGAAAAGGCTTTGTGAAACGTTTGAGACCATAGTTTATATATCTGGGAGCCCAGATACCTCAATTCTGATCTAGAGAGATTCAAGACCTCCAAATTCTGAGAGTGTAGACACCACCTACTGTCGCATATGGAAATTCAGGGGAACGTGGATATGAGACTGTACGTGCTAAGAGTCCCCTTTGCCATCTTCTACTGGAGGGTATTGAGCAGGGACGCAATCTCCTATATACAGACTGGCTCCACAAAACATATTCACATGTCTATGGAACCTGATCAGTGGTGGACATATTGTACAAAGAGAGGAGCAGCCCTCACCAGACCTTTAGAATCCCTGAACACATCCATGCTCTGTCCCTGGGTCTTGCTCTAAAGTGGTGGTAAAGAGATCAGATTTCAAAAGGAAAGTACAAATGGAGTCTTCATGTTTATTGCAGGGAGAAAGGGTTCCTTTCCCCCCCTGCATCCCAATCTTTGTGTCAAACACATTGGGCCAGCCAGAGACAGAACAGGAAACCTATCAGAGGCCCATCCATCAGCACAAGTGGATCCAGAGGGACGTGTTACTGATAGGAAGGAGGGAAAGTCAGTCACACAAAGGGCAGAGGTAGGGGATCTGAGGTAAGTTTGAAACAAACCACTGCAGTGGGGTCACCACACCCGCAGCTAGAATTGTGACACCCCACCCGCCCTTCCTTGTTCCAGACCAGCACCTCCTCCTTATTTTGACTGTCCATGTGGGGCCACATCCGTTTATTTTCATCCTGGGGATAATGCTGCAGTGAAGGGCCCCTGCTGTTAAATCCAATGGCACATCCTTTGTAATCAGGCTGGCAAAAGTGCTGTTAGTCTGTGGCCTCTGCTCTTTATTGCAATTGTGTCTTGGCCATTATGTGGTTACGCATGAAAAGAGGAACAATTTAAAAAAACCTAGAGACAGTGCCAATGCACCCATTTCCCTTCTGAAGACAGCCCACAGGAACTGTCAATTAAAACTGAATATGGCCATGAAATGAGAACAATTATAGAGTCAGGAGTCTGGGGTGGGTGGGCAGGAGATGTGACCTGGGGGACAGGCATCTTCTCCACAGGCCTTTCAGCTCTCCTGGTTTTAAACCAGCAAAAACACAAAGGGTGCCCTCTGCGAGCCAGCAAGGTGCAGAGCCCATACCTGTGGCCTGGCAGGGTATAAAGTTGCTGTGCTCCAGAAATCAGTTAGGCACCATATTTGTACCACGGGGCAGTGTTGGGAGAAAACATTGGCCTCCATTCGCTGACGTGCAATTTCACCCATGGCCCCAGACTCACTGCCTCTTGTTAGTCCTCATCGGAGCTGTCCTCCGACTTCTCATCAGCTGCCACTTTCCAGTTCGTCCTCTTGCTTTGCTTCTCCGGAATCTCACTGTGCCTCTCTGAGGCAGACACAGGGCATTTCCTCCTTTTTTTCTTAGACCACTTCTCCTTTTTCTCCTCAGGTTCGCTGTCCTCAGAGCTGCTCACACTGGAAGAGTCACTTTCCTGCCCAGAGGAAGAGGCAGGTTCCTTTGCGAGCCTTTTCCTGGTCTTCTTCTTGTGCTTGTGTTTCCCTTTCCTGGTGCCCGAAGTCCCCTCCTCTGAGCACTCGCTTTCTGGGGAAGAATCTGATGATGCCTTCACCTTCTCCTTTTTCCTCTTCTTTCGCTTTTTGTGTGATCTCTTTTTCTGCTTCTTCTTCTGTGATTTCTTTAGCCTCTTCCGTTTGAGTGACGCATGCACAGATTGTTTTCCTGGGTGAGATTTCCTCTTTCCATTGACAACGTTTTGTTCATCTTTCTCTTGCTGGTCACTGTAGCAGGAACAAAGAATAGAAGCCTGGGCAGAGTCTAAATTAGCATTTTCTATTTCAAAGCATCAATCAAACCCATCTACCTGAGTTCCTTTCAAGACAGACATATGGGTGCTATGTCAGATAAGTTGACTGCATTTTTAACTTCACCTCTTAACAGTGTGGGTCCATATCTTATAATTGGGATGAGGGGCCATTTCAAAGGCATTTTAACCAACCCAGAGCATGGAAAAACATAACATAATGCTGAAAAACTTGCTAAGAACTCCTTATCTATGACTATCAGGAATCAGGTAAGTCCTAGATTTGGCAATTCTACTATGTTCGGTTTTTAAAATAAACAAATCTGTGTCCCAATAGGTTTTTTTTTTTTCTGCATTTTCACTCTTTATTGCTCTCATGCTACTGGAACTCTCATTCTGACTAGCATTTCTAGGTGCAGACGTGCTTGCAGCCAGTCAGTGAAAGCTGGATCACTTCAGGAAATTGCTCAACTCCGAGAAGCCAAACACTTATTTGCATAACATTTCAGCCACACAGGGTTAAAGCTGGATGTCCTGTTATTAGAAGAGATACAATCACCTCTCAGGACTCAGAACAGGGAGGGATCTTCACTACAGGAATGGTGCCACATATGGGCAAAGTAAGGACAGCATTCAAGCCTTAACTCAATATTTATGCCTTATGAAGTGAAGCCAGCCCTCTCACATTATTGTCAGAATTGTTTTGAGTAAGAGAACACATTAATAGACCGGAATTTCAGGCCACATGTCTGCTAGGTAAACTATTCAATTCTGCCTTGAAAGGTCAATTGACAGTCTATATTGGAGAGGTACAAGCTCTATATTTCACTGTGCGACTTGACAGAAATTAAGACATTGGACTTTTCAGTAGGCCTGTTTGCCCTTACCTGTCAGTATCAAATTCCTCTGGATACAACTCTTTATAGCCACTGTGACCCCATCTGCAAGAGAACAGCAGGAAACACATTAAAACCACACACGATATTCAGAACCAAAATGAGGGTGAAATGAAAGAGAGAGCCTTAGGAAAAATATAAAACAAGAGTCCAGAGGAATAACAGCTAGTATTTTCCTTACTTGTTTAAGGTGCTAACATTTTGCTTTGCTAAATTCTGTTCAGATCATTCTGAGCAGACTAACGGCCACCTTGCTTTTTTCTGGTAGGGAACTTGTACCTCCCTGTGTGGCAGAAGCCCAATGATTTGGGAGCTCACACTTCTCATAAACACCCAGGGAACATGGGGTGAAATCTTAGCCCCACTGAAGTCAATGGAAGTTTTGCCATTGACTTCACCCATGGCATGTAATTTGCTTTGCTCACCCTGTGCATTTCCCCATAGTAAGAGGGTTTCATTTGTATTCAATTGTGTGATCACAAAATTCCATTTATAATGCAAAACACAAGTATATGGTTCTTTATCACTGTGGTAAAATCTACATACTACTAGATTCAACATCTAAAACCTGTCCAAACACAGAATTACAACTGTACTGAGAATCTTCAGGC
The DNA here is from genome assembly GCF_015237465.2 of Chelonia mydas. Lineage (NCBI taxonomy): Eukaryota > Metazoa > Chordata > Testudines > Cheloniidae > Chelonia > Chelonia mydas. The sequence goes on along the minus strand of NC_051262.2, from coordinate 14,136,955 downwards.
AGCAAGAATGCCAACAGCCAGATTAGGACTGGGTGCTAATAAAAATAAAAAAAGACACCTGGAGGAATGAAACGACTGGCTAAAATGACAGTAAAGGAGGAGTTCAGGGAGGTACAATGCAGCTTCTGTTTCTTAGAAATACCCCCAAAAGTACTGACCAGTATTTCCCTGTAACTCTGGGAGATTAGCTACCTTGATATCATAAGTAGATTCGGTTAAATTCTACAGAGAGCAGTACTAAACAAGTCGTGGGTTTAGGGCTGCATTTATTTAGTGCCAGAGAAGAAGGATGCTTTTGTGACTAACGCACAGGACTGAAACTCAGGAGATCTGGGCTCCGTTCCTGGCTTTGTGTGACACTGGGCATGTTACATAAGTCTCCCTGTGCCTCACTTTACCATCTCTAAAATCGGGATGATACTACTTCCTTATTGCACAGGAGTGTTGTGAGGATAAATTCACTAACTTTTGTGAAATGTGGGGGTCATAAAGTACCAGATACTTTTTCTATAGGAACCGTGCCAGGATAGTAATTCACCCACAAACCTGTCTGGCATGTTGGCTTCACATTCATAGAGCTTCTTATTCCAGGTCCGGGCTCTGAGAAGGTCGTCTTCGATCATGTCAGGAACATGCACAAAGTTCTTTGCCTTCCAGTCAGCCCTTTGGCTCTCCTCGTCAAAACCGTCACTGCGCATCCGACTACTGCAGAGAAAAAAGGAGTGTTCTCCAGTGGTAAATTCAGAGGAACAAATGACTTTTTGGGCAATGAATCAATCTAGGGCACAGAGGGCATTGGGGAAAAAGCACACATCTGACACTCTCTGGATGTCAGTCCATGCAAAGAGATTCACTCCATCTCTACAGGGTGGTCACTCAGAGCTTCCATGGGACCAACCCAATGATTAATAAATGACTTGCACAGACTGTTGCCTTTCATCAGTTTCTCAAATCACTTTGCAAACAATAATTAATTATGCCTCACAGAACTCTGAAAAGGCAAGTATGCATCACGTCAAGCACTACTGAAATGCTACCATCTCTGGAATGGATCGCAGCAGCTGCTTAACAGTGCACAGTGACACAACAGTTTAAGGCAGGAAATTAAGATGACAGTATCCAATACAAATTGGAGAGGGAACATAACTACTGGAGTTGGAATTTGGTCAGAGTACCAGGGTTAACAGCCTGAATCTAATAAAAAGTGCCATGGGGTCTTTAATGATTACAACTGATCATGACTTCACTTTTACATCTCATCTAAAAAATAGCATCTCCCAGCACCAAGCTGGGCCACTGGGCTCAATACAGACTCAAAGGCAAGAGTTAGCAAAATGACTTCTCACATCACTTGCTAATTCCTTGAAGGTCTTCATCCATGTACAAACCAACCTGATCCTGCTTAGCTTGTGAGATCTTCAAGCACACCAATGACCATTTAACCAGTTTGTTATGGTGAGAGTAACCACAGGTGACCAACTATTATCTACATTAATACTGGCCAGGGGCTGGGAGGAATTTATGTGGTGCAAGACCTTCGGTCAGAATGATTTCATTTAGTGATAACCCACATCACACTATAAATACTAATGCACCAGCACTGAGTACATCTACCAAAGACAGCGCAGACTTTTCAAATATCACTATCACATTTCTTAACACTTCTTAACCAAACTATAATCTTGCTATTTCAGAGGCCCCAGCCTACCTAAAGTTACATATTTTTAAAACTGCACACCTGGATCACCCCACAAAGATGCAGTGTGAAACTTCAACAGGAAGAGTGGTGTATACAGGTGTGATGGGGCACCTGCCCCACACTGGGCTCTAAAGAGTTAAAAGAGCCCTAGGGAGGCTGTGTAGGAGGCAGCCAATCAGAGAATGGCTGAAGGGAGCAGCCAATCAGGGCCAAGCAGGCTCATATAAAAAAGGAGCTGCAGGGCAGAGAAGGGCAGTTTTCTGCTGGGAGCCCAGGGAGGAAGGACTATGTCTCGGGAGGGCTGTGAGAACTGCCAGCACCCTGAACAGAGCCGTGCTGTGAGCAGGAACCAGGAGAGTGAGAGACAGCTGAGGCAAGGGCAAAGAGGATGCTGGGGCCACAAGGAAATAGCCAGACAATTTGCTGCAGTAGCCACAAAGGGAAACGGCTGAACAGCAGACTACAGATCCCCTAGAAAGGGGGAGCACAGCGTGTGGCATGGCTGGAGGGCTGTGTCACTGAAGAGGATGCCAAGGTCCTTGGAGAGAGGTGGGTCCTAGAGCAGGAGTAATGGTGGCAAGGCACCACCCGGAAGAGGGTGTGCTAATATGCGGCGCTAATCCCCAAGACAGCCAGCAAGAGGCACCACAGTGATGAGTGAACTCTGTTAAAACCAGCTTATACAGGGATGCTCCTGTGTGGTCACCAAAATGGTTAATAAATTTTTGGCCCTTACACAGGGCTCCCGCTCTCTTTAAATAACTGATTAAAGATTAAATAATACTACAATACAGAGTGGTAAAGAGGATTATTTCCTCCAGATAACTAAGTCCCACCTGGAGGTATTGGGTGACATTCTCCCTTGCTTCCACCGGTAAGTCTCTTGAGTCTGCTTCTCCAGCTCCCTTATTTTCCACATTTCTGATTCTTCCTGAATCTGAAAAATATGAAGAAAATGAGAAAATAAAATTAAGTACCCTACAGAAGTGATGCTCTGCAACTACAAAACATTGTAACTTCACTTCTTCTGGGTCAATAATTGAAGTTTGATGGATTTCAAACTAAGCTGACCTGCTACAGTGACATAAACGAGCCTTTTTAGCTATATCAAGTTAACCAAAATGAGAAACATAATGACAATTAATTGTAGTGGCAAACAACTTTGTTTTATAGATGAGGAGCCTTATTCTGTAATCTGATCCATGCAGGTAGATGCTTCAGTTAATACAGAATCTCTCTCTCATTGGAGCTCTGTACTCATCCAGAGTTCTGCTCACATATCTATTGCAGAACTGAGTCCCAAGTGAGTAGTCCTGTAAAATGCTTGAAAATACAGCATACCCAGTGCTTTGACACAGATTTTGTTCACATAGCCTTGTTGTGCATGTGGCATCATCTTAAGCACATATGAGCTTTGGAAAATGAGCCTGGTGAATTAAATGTCTTAGTAAAGAGGGCCAATTTCTAAATCTCTCAAGAAATAACAGCCTTGTGCACTGAAGTGAAATTCAAATTCCAGTGGGGATCCATTTTACAGAGGCACAAAACCCTAATAAACGCTAAATTAAAATAATTTCTTATCTTAAAGAGACAACAAAACCTCAAAGTAAACGTTGTAGGGGGAAAAAAGCTTTTACAAGACATCAGAGCCACAGAAACACTTCCATTATTTTTAAATAAATCAAACTTGTAAACAAATATTCCCTTGCCATGTTTACAAACCAAACAAGGCAGCGCTGAAAGCGAAACTGACTTTTTCACTGCCCTAGTTGAGAGAGAGGCAAAAAACGAAACGAGTTTAAACAGGGAAAAGCTACATTAGTAAAAATACAAGTCATTGTTAGTAATGTAGGTAAGGAGCTGTGCTTATGCACAAAATATGATTTTTTTTCAACTGATGGGGCCCTTTTAAAAATTAATTCACCTATGCATTCAGGATTAAATTCACTTCTGTGCAGAAAATCAGCAGATAGCCTTGGCACCACCTAAGTCTCAAATACAGCCCTGTGAAATTCTTTTATACATTTTTCATTTTATTATATGGAAATGTAGTGTTGTTTCTTTTATCAACTCTCAGTAGGTGGGTTGGATCATGCCGGGAAGGGGCTGGGGAGGTGGGTTGGGTTGGGTCCTGCCCCTGGGGTGGGCGGGGAAAGCCTGGGAGGGACAGGTGGGCTGCAGAGCAAGCCCTCCCCACACTCACCATGCAGCAGTGGCTCCTGTCCTGCGGGGCTGGGCTCAGCTCCAGCCACTGAGACTGGTGCTGCAACTGCATGCACCAGTTCAGGTTTGGCCTAGCCAACCCTCCATCATGATGATGGAGGGGCAGCTGGGTCAAATTTGAGCTATGCTGTGACCCATGTGCCAGGTGGCAATGTGTGGAGAGGTGAGCCACGACCAGCCCTGAAGAACAGGAGCCAACACTGCAGGGTGAGTTTTTTTCATTTTATTTTGTGTTTTGCATTTGCAAAAAATGTGGGGCTCTAGCCCCACATACACTCCCAAACTAGGGGCCTTGTGCTGGTCTTCTGCCCAAGAGTGAACTTCACCCTAAGTTTTGTCTGTTAAATTTAAAATTAGTGTGAGTTTTTAAGATAAGTAATATCTTTAATTTAGGAAGGAAAATGTTGAAACAAATTTAATCATGGTGCAAGTAGCATGGACCTCTCTCTGCTTCCACCTGCTATGGGGCATAAAGGACCCCAATGATGCACTGCAGAAATTTCTACCTTCAAAAATATACTTGTGTGCTGAACTTATTTGCTGTGTGGAACAACTTAAGTCTAGCCACCATAATTTAGCAACAACAAAATGAAAATACCATAGCTTGACACAATGGCATCAAGAAAGAGCTTTCCCCTGTAAATATCATAACTCTGGACATGCAACACTAAACAGGAAACAGATCTTGATATACAGGAGGAAAGTCAGACTGTATCAGCAAGACAAGGTTGATAAGGTAATATCTTTCATTAGACTAACTTCTATTGGTGAAAGAGACAAGCTTTTGAGTTTACAGAGAGCCCAGACTTGAAGAGCCATGAGAAATAGTACCATACTTTATCACAGGAGAGAGAAGCAAAGGGATCTAACATGGTACCATACCTTGTTGTGTGCATCAGTGTGACGAATGACATTTCGCAAGAGGACTTTTCCTAAAGGGACCCGAGACATTCTTTAACCTTCACAGAAGTAACAAAAAAATTATGCTATTAGAAACTCACATATAAGACTCTGTAATGCAGAAAATGCTCTTGTCAGGACAGTGAGATGAATAGCGTAAAGGCAAGTTTTTTCCATCTGTGTGACAGTAAATGCGCTATTGACTCAGGCTGAGATGTGTGCTCCCAAAGAAGCCACTCCATTACCCCAAAACTAAGCCTCCTACGAAACAGTCTGCGTGTACAGGGGCTAGAAAGGATGATCTAGCAGTTGGTGCCCACATCCAGAGTCTTTGATAAATCCCTGTATCTCATATCCCACATACCAATGAGCAGATAAGTGATAATTACTCCATGTCTCTTAATCTAATATTTTGATGTTGATCACTTTACAGAGAGTGGGTCTGAGCCTGCTCTCACTTACCCCAGCATAAGTCAGAAGTAACAGCACTGAAATCAAGGGAGCGCCGCTGGTGTAAAACGGACAGGATGAGGACAGACCCAGGCCCTACATATACAGCCATTCACCCACCCCTGAAGCGCAGCCCCCGTGTGGCATCACCCCGCAGCTAGCTGACCGCTCACAGCAGATCAGGGCAGAAAATAAAGGGCTCTAGGGAGATGTGCTTCAATCTCAGCCCAAAGCACCAGCCCGCCTGGGACCCATCAGCCGCAACACGTGGGCAGCCAGGCTGGAGGCCCGGACGGGGAAAGCAGAAACCGGGCCAGCTGGCAGGGAGCGCAGGGCGGCAGCCACAGCCCTGGGCACCTGGGTGGGGGCGGGGGGCGGGCGAGGTATCGCCCCACACTGATACGTTCAGGCCTGGGGAGCCCCCCCCCACAGGCACAGTCCTCACCCCTCCCCCAAAGGCCTCACGCTTCCCCCCCAAAAACTCCCCCAGAACCCCCGACCCAGCGCTCCCCCCAACCCAGAGCCCTTCTCACCCTCGGAGGAAGGGGGGTTGCTCGCTCCCCCCACCCGGAAGTGGGTGACCCGGAGGTGATTCCACCGGAAGGACTGGGCGGCCTGCGGGGGTCCCGATCCCGAGGGCCCGGGCCGGGAGAGACACAGCTTCTGCCGGGCTCCGGCGTGGGGACCCAGTCAGGCGTCAGAATTCAGGAAGCTGGGGGAGATGTTACGTCACTTCCTCTTCAGGGGGACTGTCGCGTCCGTTGCTATGGAAACGGCGTCGTGTGCCCGGAGGCAGGATCTGTGTGGCGAGGGAAGGGGAGAGAGTGGGGGCAGCACGGGGCGCTGGTGTCGGGGCAGCACGGGGCGCTGGGGTGGGGTCAAGGGGGCAGCATCAGGTGCTGGGGTGGGGACTAAGGGGGCAGCACGGGGCTCTGGGGTGGGGGCAGCACAGGGCGCTGGGGTTGGGGGTCAAGGGGGCAGCATCAGGTGCTGGGGTGGGGACTAAGGGGGCAGCACGGGGCGCTGGGGTTGGGGGCCAAGGGGGCAGCACGGGGCGCTGGGGTTGGGGGCCAAGGGGGCAGCACGGGGCGCTGGGGTTGGGGGCTAAGGGGCAGTACGAGGCTCTGGGGTTGGGGGCTAAGGGGGCAGCACGGGGCGCTGGGGTTGGGGGCCAAGGGGGCAGCATCAGGTGCTGGGGTGGGGGCTAAGAGGGCAGCACGGGGCGCTGGGGTTGGGGGCCAAGGGGGCAGCACGGGGCGCTGGGGTTGGGGGCCAAGGGGGCAGCACGGGGCGCTGGGGTTGGCGGCCAAGGGGGCAGCATCAGGTGCTGAGGTGGGGGCCAAGGGGGCAGCACGGGGCGCTGGGGTTGGGGGCCAAGGGGGCAGCACGGGGCGCTGGGGTTGGGGGCCAAGGGGGCAGCATCAGGTGCTGGGGTGGGGGCTAAGAGGGCAGCACGGGGCGCTGGGGTTGGGGGCCAAGGGGGCAGCACGGGGCGCTGGGGTTGGGGGCCAAGGGGGCAGCATCAGGTGCTGGGGTGGGGGCTAAGAGGGCAGCACGGGGCGCTGGGGTTGGGGGCTAAGGGGCAGTACGGGGCACTGGGGTTGGGGCCCAAGGGGGCAGCACGGGGCGCTGGGGTTGGGGGCCAAGAGGGAAGCATGGGGTGCTGTGGTTGGGGGCCAAGGGGGCGCTAATGTGACTCTCAGATCTCAGGGGCAGGTGAAGGGGGTGGGGAGCGGTTGGCAGATACTCCATCTTTTTTCCTGTTAATAGAACTGATTTTGCCCTGGAGTCGAGGATACAAACACCTGGACCCTGTGAAGGGCAGCTGTTCAAAGCAGATACTCCCCCTAATTTTCCTTTTTCTCTTATAGGCGTTAAGCGTAGGACCGGGGCTGCTTCCTGCAGGACATTTGTGCCAAACATGGCCGCCCCTTCTCACCCAGAGGACATGCTGACCCAAGTGACCCAGCTCTGGAGTATGCTGGATGAGATGTCAGAAAGCACCCCTGAGAGTTACCACAGATTTATGCAGCAGCAGCTGGAAGATGCAAAGCAATATTGTGCTCCCCCTGAACCACATCTTTGCCTACAGACCCACATCCTGGTACGCAGGGCAAGGGCTTATACTATGAAAGAGCCATGAGATTCCAGTAGGATCTCACCTGGCAATGGTAGTGCCTGGAAGATGCTTCCAGCTGCAAAAAGGCTGTAACCAGCCACAACTAGCTGCTCTGTGTCGTGGGAGCCCTCACAGGCTGTCTGAATACCTTGGGAGTGGGTGAAGGTCCTTCTGAGCACTACTGTTCACTGCTAGAGACCCAAGAAAACTGAGACACCAGTTGGGGATGGAATGAGGATATCATTCAGCCTAACGGCTCAATAAGGTTAAAAAAGAATTAGACTTTTGTGAGGAAAAATAGCCTCTGCAGTGCCACTGGCTAGGATAAAAACGATAAAGGTTCTCGTGCTTTGTGCTTCAGGATGTGAGCCAGTGCTCCTTCCCAAAATGCACTATCACGGACGGCACAAAGAGGTGCATTGTGGAAGATTATTATTTTCACAGAAGCATTGGGCAATGGCCATTGTCAGAGTCAGGTTACCCAAGTGGTCTATATGCCAGTGGCAAAAGCACCATGTTTACATGGGACTGGAAAGAGCAGCAGATGCAGATATGAATTCTAGTGTTAAATGCAGAGCCATTCCTAATTAAACCAAGCAGTGTCCCTGGAAAAAGCAAGGGTCTGGAGGAGATTACATATAATTCAGGAAGGAATACATTGTGGGCTGAGGTTCATTAATAAACTGCAATACATCCCAGTGTGATAGAGCTGGATTCCTAGCTCTGAGATTCTGCCAGAATTGATGATTATAGCAGATCACTTAATGTAATTTGGAAATCCAGGATATGTTCTGCATCTAAGAGCACAGTAAGCCTTGAAAGGGTCAACCCCATAACTTGAGCTGGATACTGGCACCTCTGGGCACTGAATACAACAGTCTTGAGAGAGGCAGCTCTCCCACCTTGTGCTATGAAAGTAGCCAACTCCTAGATACTAGAAACCTGATTCTCCTCTCATACTATTGCTGCAGTGTAACTTTATTGACTGCAGTGGAATTACTTGTGTACACTTGCACAACCATAGGTCACGCTCAGACACTAAAGCAGTGGTTTGTTTTTGAACATCCTACATAGCACAGACTGTGACAAGACTTGTACTGTTGGCGTTGTCTGGTAAAAAGGCCCCTTTGTGTCCCAAAAATTGATGTTCATACACTGTATGTAAATCCTATCCTGCTCCTGGTGTATGATCATCTAGACTAGCTTTTGTTTTTTCCTCCTCAGTGTATCTTTTCTTCAATACGAAAGCCCTGTGGGCACAAAGACACACACAGCTCTTTACATGTTTTATATAACGTTGAACAAAGAAGTTTATAGGTAGTTAAGAAGTTGGAAGTGGCCTATTATTTTACTTTTGGAGATAAGGGGACCTAAACATTTGTGGTGATTAAGTGATTTTGCGTTCTCTTTGCAGGATCCTAATGAAAAATCATTATTCATTAACCTCTGCAGGTGGAAAAGGGTCCCAGCTCCTAAGTCACCTACTGATCCAATTCCTCTAAGTGCTGGCCTACTAGAGGAGGTGTCCGATAAAGCAGGCAAGTACATAACGGGTTCCAAAATACTCTCTGTACATGCTACAGTTAGGACACTTTCCCCTCGGTCCTGTAGTATTGTATTGGGAAGGCAAAGGCATAACTTTGATAAAGAGAATTCCATTGACTGGTATATAGCTCGCAACTTGAAGGTGGAGGAGGCATAGACAGAACCCTAAGTAAAATTGGTCGTTCTTTCTGAAAACGTAGATCATCACACTAAATGCTTAAGTACCTTGCAGGATTGGGGCCTTAGCATATGTAAGTATCTATCTTTAGGCACATGAGTAATCACAGTTCCATTAAATACAGGGAAATTACGCCTATGCTTAACTTTACACATGTACATAAGTGGTCTGCTGGATAAAAGTGGTATTTTCTACAGGTCAGTTTTCTGGAACCAGCACCTCATAGGAAATCACAGATCAAGCCACTCCCTAGTCACATTATTGACTCTTCAAAACATTCAATCATGAAAAGCATCAAAATTATTCTTAATATAGATTACCCCCATTGTAGCCACGGCAGATGGTGTATTCTATCCTCTATAAAACAGATTGTAGCAGTACAGCAATAATTTTTGACTCTCATTGTTTTTCTAGAGCTTTACTCCATCATAGATATTGCATATAACCCGACTGTTCTTCAGCGAGAGGAGAACCAAGCAGAAATGGATCATTTGATCAGTCTGACATTTAAATACATTGAGGAGCATTACAACCTCTCTCTGTCCCACTCTTATCACATTGCAACATTCACACTCAAAGGAAGCCTGAAAAGGATGAAACAGAGTCTGAGAGGAGGGCCAGTACCAGCTCCACTTCTCAACAAGAACATGAGGAACGGTACATACACTTCTTTTAAATTACTGTCAGGAGATGGTGTAATGGGAAAGGCTAAACTCCCAGTCCTGTTCATGTGAGAAGTAGTTACAATGTTACTTTCCATCTCCATGAAATCTAAACAATACTGAAACTGACCTGTGCCCTGTTCCAGCGAGATGCTGAGCATCTTGCAGGTCTGGGCCCAGTAGAATCAGGCCTTTGTGGTGTTACTGTAAGGTACAGAACACTGGAAACTTGAGTTTCAATCTTGTACCTTACAAATAAAATAAATTACTTACAAATAAAAGTGGAAATGAGGAATGAAGATGGAAAGAGCTCCATGAAATTAGTATACAAGCTTTAGCAGCTGAGTTCATAATCACAAAGCTGAGACTTAAGTTTTGGCACATTTTGCCAACTGGTATAAAACCATCAGTTAAATCTACAGCTAAACTATTTCTAATAAGATATTTTAGTAACTACCTATGTGAATAATATTTTTTCTGGAAGAACTGACACTGGACCCGATGAAGCACAACCTCGGAGAGGAGGACCACAATAATGCTACATTGCTGCTGAACAAGAATGTTACACAGTCTAAAGTGCATCTGATAGAAGAAATTGCCAGTATGGAGCTGCCAGAGGAGGCAATCACACCAGCCTATGAACTGACCATTGCAAAGGATGCAAACAGGAAACCTCTAAAGATTGAACTGAAAGTTGAATTGCCTAAAGTTAGTTCCGTTTCTGAATGTGAACTGAGCATTTCAAGGGTAAGTTTTAAAGGAACACAAACCTGTTTTCTCTCTGTTGAACCCAAACAGGCTTAGAAAGTCACTTTTAACTAACATATATACTTGCTTATGGAGTATTTTAATTTGCCTATGTTTTAGGACGATGTAATCGTTGAAGTCCCTGAGAAATACAGATTACAGCTGGATTTACCAGAGTTGGTCAATGAAGAAGCAACTACAGCAACATTTAACAAAGGGAAAGGTGTGTTGCTTATCACAATGCCAATTCCCTAAGGAAAATGTTAGGGACAGCAGGTTCTCAAAAAGTTAGTGGATATGTGTCACCCTTAAAGATTAAAAGGAAGGTTAATGGTAAAGATCTTACCCATAAGTAGAAATCAGTATCACTCTGTTATTCTAAGAATCTGTTCTGCTGTCTGCACACACATAATTTCCTCTGAAAATAGAGGGTCATGAAGTGTACAGTATGAAGAGTAGGAAGGAATTCTTAATACAAGTTGTAAACATTTAAGTGTTACTTAGATCATTTTATCTCTAACACATGATTCTACATTATAAACTTTACTACCATCTTCAGTTTGTCCATCAGTAGACAATAAAGAGTGATTAACTTTGAAGAAATAGTGTTTTCCTTTCTGGTGTTAGCAAACTGTTTCTTTTTAAATAGAGGATTTAATGCTGGTGAAAGATGGTGACGTTGATGATGCATGACATATAACAGTGCAAGCTCTCCCACAAGCTGGTTTCTTTTTCAAATTGGTGTAATGCAGGGGTTACCTTTACAAGGTGAGGTGAGTAGTCTCCAAAGCCAATTCAGTCACTGGCTCCTCTGCCGATACGACTGAGGGCAGCTGTGCGCTAAGAGTTGGCCTTAGCCCACCAATGCAGCGGTACTGCAATCTCAGCAGAACTAGGCAACATAACAATAGCGCTCTAGAACCAGTCTGCCCATTCAAGGCCTGTTTACATAATGAATATTAAGGCTCAAGAACCCTGCAAATGAAGATATCTACCAAAAGGGTTTCTCTGCTATAAACACTTTCCAAGTGCTATATGTCTGTGGTGCCAGCTAGCATTCATGAAGAAAACAAGCCAATGCAGATGAAATAATATGAAAAATTAGTACTTCAGTGGTTGGGAAAGGTAGGCGAGGAGTCAAGTTGTCTTACAAAGGCAATAATGATCATATTCTATTCTAATACGAAATTATTTTTCAGACTCTAAGTGAGGAAATAAAGCATCAATTTCATGATGCCTTTTGGTAAGTGATTTGATATCACAATGTACTCACCCCTTTTATGCCAGGTTGTACCCACTTTAGCTTTACACTACGCTTCTCCCATACACCATATGACAATATGGCAAAGGAATAACCATGTTTAAAAATAGATCAGAAATTCAACAGACAGGTTACAAATGTATAATTGTATTTAATTTTAACAGACTAATTTACTCATGAGCAGCAATTCTTAGTTTTCCTTTTTTGTTCTGAAACAGTTACAAGGATTGCATCTAAAGACTGCATTTCTATAGTTATAGGTCAGACTGAAATAGCGTTAATGTACATGAGCTGCCCTAGTTGGAGTGTATAGGTGCAACAGGGCACTGCAAGCAACACAATGCCAAATACAAACACAGAGCTGAAAGGATCATTCTGCTGTTCTGCAACCTGTTCACCAGTCAGGCTCGCAATAGGACAGTGATCCTTTGGCACAAGCTAGTTCCTGTTTTGATTTTCAGTTTATTACGGGGAAGGAACAACAAGAGTGTCCAGGATTTCCTTAACCCGAATTCTAAGTACTCGGTGCAGTGGAGTCAGAAACATAGATCATCCAAGTCTAGTGCTACATGACAGTGGCTTAACAGAGACGTTGCTGAACACTTATGGCGGGAAACCTTAAGGTCAACAGGGTAAAATTGCATTTGCCCAACCAGAAGGGCTGACAACTTGCACAGACTGTGCACTAGCAGCAAGGTCAGCAGCACCCATTACTAAACAGAAAAAGCACTGGGACAATTTTTATTAGTCTAACAATTCCAAAGATTTAATAGAACACATGGACTCACCCGAGAATCTGGAACTGAGAAAAATCAGAACATTTTTATACTTAAATGCAACAACTTTTCTTCTTACCCAACCATCAAAGTTAGGTATAACTGCAACCAACCGAGTAAAACGTTAAATAGTTCTCACAAAAATATTTCATCTCCACAGTGTATTTTTTCAGTATTATCTTTAGTGGATTCTGTAGCACAACTTTACAAGAGACAATACTTAATGCAATGTATAGGGTACAGAATAACCTTTCATTCCTACCAAGCTCTCCAGGTCACCGATCAACTACATGATCTTTCTTTTTAAGTTAACATTTCCCTTTGGAAAGTGGAATATTGGGAGTGGCCACTAATGTATCCCCCCCACTGTAGGACACAATTATTAGTGTATTTGGGTACAAGTCCAACAGAAAACCATTTAAAGTATTTTACATACATTATATACATGGGACAGCACATTCGCAGTTTATGAAGGCTGGGGCAGCAAAGACATTTCATCTAAGAACTATGATATCAATGACCTCAACTCATGTTAGAGCTTCCCGTGTCAAGAATGTCTGAAAAATCAATTTTCAAACATCCAACTCATCACAGAAATGATTGCCAGGGATGGAATTCCAATGGCCAAATTACACATGCTAATAACAGGTATCGACACACCTAGCAAGAAATTCTTCTGACTGGTCTGCAGTACAACTATTTCCATTGCAACAGGGTGTATTGTTAACATTGCAAAAGGGAAAGCAGCCATTTAAAATAATTTCATACAAAAATACACACATGTGAAAATCCACAAGGATGGGGCACATTCTCTGTGGCATTTAGAAGAGATTTGATTGTACTGTTTTGATAGCTTGATTAATTTAACTTCTCTTGCCTTTTTTTTTTTTTTTTTTTAAGTCCTCTAAAAGGGATCACTTCGCTGTGAAAATCTAAGCTAGTGTTGAATTCCAAGGAGGAATTGCAATATGAACCCTTTGTCCTATGAAAAAATATTCCTCCTCTCAATGTATGCCTGTCACTCTCACTAATACTAACAGGAGAACAGACCACTTAGGGTTCACTTTTTTTGTTTTGTTTTTTGTTTTAAACTAGCTTGTAGATTTCAGCTACCAAGCCCTACAGATTCTTTTGCACAGATGTTTACAATCTGGTTCTCTTAATTTCTGAGAACATAAGAGATTATATATCTGTGTATGCTCCTGCCCACCCCAATTCAGGAGTATACATGAAGCATACAGTGCTCACATGATTTTAAATCCAAGACACTTTACTTTTTTTTGAGAAACATTGGCAAATTCATTAACTGTATTAAATACAGTTATACTGTATATTGCTCTGTAAAGCCTTTTGCAAACTATTTATCTGTACAGAATGGTAAAAATTACCAGTTAATATACATATTTAAAATAAAAAAGGAAAATTTGTTTAATAGAGTCTAATCACTGAAATATAAATAGCTTGATTAGAACAGAACAATGTGACCTAGGAAAGTCTTGGTTGTTTGGTTCGATTATAGCAGCATGGTTGTTGGCTTTTCAAGGAACTTTTTGAACTCAGCAAGCCACTGGGCTCCAACTGCTCCATCCACAACTCGATGGTCACAACTAAGAGTAACCGACATCATGCTGGCCACATCAAACCTGGGAAGAGAAACAAAATCCCACATTTAGCACTCGCAAGTTAGTTTGCAGAGATTTGTCAGCCAGTGATATTCACACCACCCCGGACTTTTATAAAAGATAAACCCCAAAGGGTGTTAGTCCTGTAATACTCAGATCTACATGTATACCTTCACAAATGCTTATGATGAAGATCTACATGATAGAGTAGATCATATCCTTCACTTTCTGAAATTAGGTGATCCCTTTGGAACATGCAGCTCATTTTATTTAATAAAATGCATATACATTGGTGATAAAACTTCACTATCTCCATGCTAAGTCACACTCTAGGCCTGGCTACCTCAGCATGAGTTTTCAGGCAGTAAGACTGCCTTTTATCTATACGCGTCATTCATTTGCTCACCAGATTCAAAAGTCTGCACTGTGCCACTCAAAATTTGCCTGCGAAATACGGTCCTGTGAGAAAGGCACTAATCTAGGATTTAGGAGACAAAGGTTCAGTTCCCTTCTCTGCCACACATTTCCTGTGTGACCATGAGCAAATTATTTACTCTCTGTGCCTCAGGCCCCCATCTTACAGATGGGGATAATAGGACTTCCCTATCTCACAGTGGCACTGTGCAATACTGCTAAATATTGATCATCTGATGGGGAAACTAGAATACTAGCCATTATTCCAAAGTAAATGTCACCTGTTTGAAGAGTTAACTGAATCTGGATAATGCTCTATTTAATACTTACCCCTTCTCATTATTTGCTGGCACCAGCCTGTTCTCTGAAGTACCAACTGCCAGAATACATGCCTGAGGTGGATTGATTATGGCAGAAAAATTCTTAATCCCATACATTCCTAAATTGGAAACCGTAAAAGTGCCTCCCTACAGGAAATAAACACATAGATTAATATATGGAACATCACAAAAGTTACTTCACACAGCATGTTAATTAACATTGCGAAACTAGATCATGGACTTGAAAGTGCCTGTTCTGAAGGGGTCATTTGACCCACGTCATGAAATGGTTCACTTTTTTTTTTTTTTTTTTTTTTAAAGTCGGGGAAAATCACAGCTGCAGTAATTACTAACACACCAAGCTCCTCACCTGGAATTCATGGGGCTGAAGTTTACCTTCTCGTGCTTTGGCTGCCAAAGAGGCAACATCTTTACTAATGGAAGCCAATCCCTTTATGTGCGCATTGAACACGATGGGAGTTATAAGCCCTGCAGGAGTACTCACTGCAATGCTAACATCCACTACATGATTTCTGTAAGACACAACAGGGACACAACCCATATTACTTGAGCGGGACACAAAAGAAAGATTTTTTTTAAAGCATTAAAGCCACCTTGTATAAACAAGTGGTTACTGTCATGTCCATTAAGTCTAGTGCCCAGGCCTCACTCACAAGGGCACTTTAAGAAAGGTATATGAACTCTTGAGAATCCCCTGAGTTTTATACTGCAGCTGCTCCCATTCCTGCCAGCCTTTATGAGATCCTGCCAAAAGTGTGGGAGAATTGCTCCATTTTGCTATTAACACCATACTGAATAAAGTTACTAGCTACATTTGGACCATATACTTACTGCCTGATAACAGTGTCCAACCATGAGGAATTGGCTTCAGGCACCTTCACACATGCCAGAGCTGAAGCTTTAATGATGAAGTCATTGATGGAAAGCTTAACGTTCTCCGACACCTCCTGTAAAGAGAAGACAGAGGTTTGAAATGTCAGTGATTTACTCACTCCTTATAGTCACCACAAAAACTGAATTAGTTTGCATAAACACAAGACTACATGGCCTGTTTACACTTACTATGTGACCCTATCACAGTCAGTCAATCTGGCACATCTCTAAGAGGAAACAACATTTGAAAGTGTCTTAAGCCCATTTAACATTTGCATTCCTCCCCCCTGCCCCAGCCTTGTAGTCTGAGAAGCAGTATTCAGTTTTGGGATATGTGATCTTCATTTCCCCAAAAGAAAGAACTCTGCTCAGACGCAGCATCTCATTTACGATTTGATCCTGCTCTTTATCCTATTTTCTAGCTGAGGCAACAATAGTAAAAGAAAGCTGTGCAGCTTGTCTAGGATTCAGTGTGATCAGGTTGGGGAACTCGGAGCACGCAATGGGCAGTGTTTGGATGGAAAAGACTTCTCCGCACTCTGTCACAAGAGGGTCAAGACCTGACTAGCAGGAGGCAGCAAACTTTGGACGCGAAGGAACCTGTTCTTCCCAAGTCCAGCTGGCTCAACCCTGAAGAACAGATGCAGGAGGCTCATCATACTGATTATCTACCTGTCCTCAGACCCACACCACCACCCTTCAGTTGTGTTACCTTATTAAGTTCTTTCCTGAGCGCCAGTATTTCTTCCACATTTATATCAATAGATAGATAGTAGTGAGGTATTGTTTGTTTAGACTGCATCAAACGCTGAGCAATGACCTGAAGGCAAACAGAGCAGGTCATTAAAACACAACACACTTTGCAAAATGGGCTTCCATCCAAATTAAAAGTAGGGTTGACAACGCACACCACTGTCTTAGATGCACACATTCTAGCACAATTAGGTTTGGTCCAAGCGTCTTTGGAGTTGCTACATAAAGACCACTGAGCAGCAGACAATAGCCAAAAGACCAATATAAGGATTTTGCATTTTTAAATCAGCTAGAATTTATACCCCTACTCTCATTTTGCTGGATGGCGCAGAGAGATGAAGAGATGGGCTGAGACAGAGGAAAACTTTGTTATGGTGATTTGGGAAGCATCTTAGTTTTGGGGACAGTGGTCCTAACTGTTTGTATTTTAAAGAGAGAGAGAGAGAGATTGTACATGAGGCCAGAAACGTTGGATGGATGCATTTTTATAAACGCAATAAAGCAGTTGCTGTATATAAAAGGCACCTCCACAAGAAGATCTCGCCCTCACCTTCAAATGAAGTTTATTACACCAGAAAAGAGAGATTTGGCTAACAGGAATGGTTGTCCATTATTAGCCACCAGACACCTATCAGATGTCACCCTACTATAAATCACTAATAGCAGTAAAATTTTTGCTTCAACTTTCATTTCTCGCAGCGTGGGTGGATCTGACCCTAGTTCCCTTTTTTGGGTACATCAACCACCACGACATGATTTGGCACAACTGGCCATCTCTGCTCAAGGCGCAAATGGAATAGAAGGGTTGCTGCAGATTAGGGCTGAGGTGCATTGACAAAGCTGCATGGTCTCGCAGGTCAGAATGGAG
Organism: Chelonia mydas; assembly: GCF_015237465.2. Taxonomy (NCBI): domain Eukaryota; kingdom Metazoa; phylum Chordata; order Testudines; family Cheloniidae; genus Chelonia; species Chelonia mydas. Next base: position 14,119,524 of record NC_051262.2, on the reverse strand, counting down.
GTGCATCAGCAAAGCTGCATGGGGGAAGCTTGCTCAACACCTGCCAGTTCTATGCCTTGCTCAAGCCAGCGCCATTAAATCACTTACTCTCATGAGCAAGTTTTTCCACCAAGTTCGCTACCCTTCAGCATCCAATTGGCCCTCCTAGTTAAAAGGGACCTTAGTCAACAGTGGTTAAATGTTTAATGTTTCTGGAAAGACTCCTATGTGTAAATACAATCATCTCTTTAAAGGGAGAGAAAGAAGGAAAACCTCTTACCCTCCGAACATTACTGATGGGGATATCTGTGAAGACGCCTGAAGGAGGTGGTGTTGCTGTTGGAGCTGCAGGTGTAACAGGAGCTGCCGGGGCCTGTGCACAAAGACAGACAGCCGGGTTTCCGATCATCGCTCAAATGTGAGCTGGGGTTTGTCAGAAACTAGAAATCAACATTACGGAGACAAGCTTTGGGATGACTCCTGTGAATAAGGCTGTGGTGGAAAACAGATGGCTGAGATACAGCTGCTCTCCGTGTTTCCGATTGCCTTCTTTAGTAAGCAGAAGGCACTCCCGTCCTATAGCTTCCTACCCAGATGCATTTTAAGTGATTCACAAACCCAAATGTTAAGGCCTCGATAACATTCTGTTCCCAGAATGTGGTGTTTGTGGGTATATGAAACATATGGTATTGATATCTGTAGCTACTATATTCTAATTAAGGACTGGTAATAAATATTAGTGATAGGTATCAGCCTACACAGTTACAGCTACAAAGCAGAACTCCATCAGACAATGATTGCAAAGTAAGGAGGACTGCAGAAGACTTTCAGTTTTTAATACTGGCCTTCCTTTGGTTTTCCCCTCCTAAGCTGCCTTCCTCAAGGCTCCACCACTCCATTAGCTGTTCCGTTACTGTGGTAATGGGGACCATTTAAACACCTGGAGAGGCAGGACGTGCTTCTGTAGCAAAATTCCAAAAAGTGACAAATTAAAAAAAGGAGAACATCTCATCTCACGTTTCTGAAGTCCTACACATGCTGACTCCCCAACACTTTCCACACTGTCCAATCACCAGCAAAACTGTCAGTCTTCAGAATGCTCATACTTCACCTGCTGGTTGCAGTCTTCAGCCGCTTCCAAAGAGCGGCAGGTAGCTCTACACTTCTGTCAAAACAACTACTAATGCAGTAGTACGAGATCTCACGGATTTCAGTCCTACTCACAGGGACAACCTTTGGAGGCACAAATGACTCAATATCTTTCTTCGTGATTCTGCCATCTGGTCCAGTACCTGGTTGAGGGACATGTGAAATGTAAGATGATTTCATGCAATGCCATATTGGGAAAATGCAAATTAAAATGAAACCCACTCCCTTCTAACCCAGTCACTCAGCACAGCAACTGGACATTCGGCTGTAATCTGTGACCAGAAAACGTTTTTGATGGACTGGGAGCGAACGGACAGCTAAGCACATATCTAAGGGCAACAGAGACTTGGATAAGAACGGAAATGGCAACTCACCTTTCACCTGCGCAATGTCAATTCCTCTTTCTGCTGCCATTTTCTTTGCCAGGGGGCTAATTATTACCCTTCCTTTATGTACAGGAGTCCCAGGTGATGAGACTGCTGGAGGTGAAGGGGCAGTGGGCTGGGGAGGAGGAGCTGCCACCTTAAGAGAATGGGTTAGACACAGTCATTAGCTGCACAGACATTCAGCTAAAGTCTTAAAGTTTCACTTAAGTATGAGGAGATGTAACATGCAAAGAGAACATGGGCAGCTGGTTACCAAAAACCAACTAGAGAATGTTCACAGATCAGCAACAACAGTGATCAGGGGCTGGAGGGGCTGATTTAGGAGATTAAGGAAGAGAATGAGAGCTAAATCAGCAGAACTGTGGCTAGAGTGATGATCAGAGGTAAGGAATGAAACACTACAGGTATGGGGGAGAGGAATTATTTACGAATGTGCAGAGAAATAAATGACATTATGAGAAAATTTAGTCTATCAGAATGCCTTTCTGGGAGTGTGACTGATTAGGCTATGGAATCACTGCCCCTTCATCTGGGAGACAAGTGACTTGTATCCCCATCATTTGGAGCATTTAAAACTAGAACAGGCAGCAGTCTGGATTACAGACATGGGGAACAACCGCCATCAGTTCCCAGAGAATAGACTAGCTGGTGTTAACAGGTTGTATTCATCTCACGATATCCTTCCACTCATGATATCACAAACACATTATTGGAGTTCAAGCTTCACAAGGTCCAAACCAGCCGGATTATTCAGGTCAGATTAACAACTGCTAATGGTCCCCTCACTTCTCTTCCCCATCAGAGATAGTCTTTACCGGAGGGAGAGGACTGGGTGGTGGTGCTTGTGGTTTGATATCAGCTACTCCAGTATCCCTGTAGTCAGCAAATGCTGGAATATCAGACTCCTTCTCCACAATGATACAGAGTGGGGTTCCTAATGGCACATCCCTTGTTCCTTCAGACACCAGAATTTTTGCCAGGTAGCCTTCTTCCTGCACTTCAAAGCCTTAAAAGAAAATGACTGATGAATGCTGGAGAAGATCAAATAACCATAAGTTTGGCATTGATGTCACACAATCTCAACACTGGCACAATGAAGAGTTCTTTTGGATGATGCTTTCAGTCTCCCCATAGTAACTAAATCCCTGCCACTTTTTAACACATCTTTAAAACAACACTGAATGGGGAGAAGTCTCCATGTACTGCAGGTTTAACACCACAGGGCTGGTGCAAAGCTGGGAGCTGCTTTTATTAGCAGCTCCATCACCTAGAACTACAAGAGGACAGGAAATAGCTTTACATTGCTCCTTTTACATTGCACCAAGGCCTGCTGCCCTTTGCAGCTGGAAGAGAAGAGGCTGGTTTGAAGCTCTACTGTGGATTTCTCTCTCTCTCTCTCTCCCCCCCCCCCAAGGTTAAAGAACAATCTATGGTCTCTCTCAGGGTAAGAGATTGCTCACCTATTGTGGCTTTATCTGTTTCAATTTCTGCCAGTAAGTCTCCTTCGCTCAGTTTCTCACCAACCTTCTTCTCCCACCGCTGAACCGTGCCCATTGTCATCGTTGGTGAGAGAGCAGGGAGAACAATCTATGGAGTCAAAAGAATGCGAGGGTATCATAACAGATAACCGAAAGCCAACAGGAGCATGACTTCAAACCCCAACCAGTGTATTACCCTTGAGAATGAGCCAGCACCAATATGTTCCTGGGCCTGCCTAACCCAACGGAACAGGGTGCGATGCTGCTGCTGCCAGATTCTTGTTTAAAGACGCTAAACCAGAGTTTAAATTAAGGAAGAAAATTGAAAGGCAACAACTGAGGGATTTTCCTGTTGGGATTCTGCTTTGCCTGTTTAGTGCTAGTAAATAACCATCACCTAGCACTTATATAACAGTTTTCACCTGTAGAGCCGAAGTGCACAGATGGGGAAGTTGAGGCATAGATAGGTGGAGTGCCTTGTTTGAGGTCACACAGCAAGTCAGTGGAAGAAATGGAAATAAAACTCCCAATTCCCAGAACAGGTGAGGTTCCCCCAACTCCATTTGGAATATGACTCCTTAACACAATACTATGAAAAATGAAGGGGCGAACGGGAAGAGCTGTGCTGGGAGTGACACACCCTGGCCCTCAGAGCAGTCAGGTACTACAGCGATGGGCACTTTAGATACGGATGCAATAATAATGATGTGCACAACTTTGCAAGACACTAGTATCTCTTCTACTGCATCACTGCAGAACTTGTTAGAGAATCAACATTCGACAAGCCCTGAACAAGAAAAGAGCAGTAGAAAGGAAGCATGGTCCAGTGGGCAAGGTGCTAGTCTGGGATTCAAGAGACTTGGGTTAAATTCCCTGTACCACCATACACTTCCTGTGATGTGAGCAAGTCACAATCTCACTGTACCTCAGCATCCCACCTGTAAAATGGGGATTATAGCAACTCCCTACTTCACAGGAGTATTGCAAGGCTAAACCCATTAAAGGTTGTGAGATGCTCAGCTACAATGGTAAAGGGGCCATATAAGTACTTAAGATAGACAAACATAGGATACTGTAGTAGTACTAGGCAGTCACACAGAGATACCTCAGCATCTAACCACATGAGAACTAACCAAGCACAACTGGTCTGCTCCTGGGTTATGCAAACTTAAAAGAAATTCTTCCCACATAACTGGGCCCCAGCAGAGTAACAGGGGGTGCGATGTAGCTCCTAAGTCCCTTTGTTTTATGCTCAATGTCACAGGGCCTAACTTTCAGTTGCTAAACCCAGGGTTGTGAGTTCAATCCTTAAGGGGGCCATTTAGGGATCTGGGCCAAAAATTGGAGATTGGTCCTGCTTTGAGCAGGGGGTTGGACTAGATGACCTCCTGAGGTCCCTTCCAACCATGATATTCTATGATTCAGACCTATGATTCAGTGGCCTAAAGAAATCACATGAACAACTCTGCAGTCCACAAAGATGAGCTAGAGGCCTAGGCTTCCTATCCAATGAATGGGGAGAGATAGACACCAGAAAACATGAACCATAAAAACCAGCCAATGCCAACAACAGGGGTGTGTACTAAGCCCTGCCCCACGCACACTGATGGGCACTTGAGTCTGGGCTGCAGGGAGACACCTAGCTCTGCTAGCGATCGTGAAGGGGAACCAACCGCCTAAGCCACTTCTTGTGGGAATGAGTTCAGCACCTGCCTCGCTCCACACAAAAACGGCTAAAGGAGGAGGTGGTGGTGCCACTCACCTTATAACTTTTAGCCCAGAGGTTAGAGCACTCACCCAGGATGTGGGGCACCCAGATTCAGTCCCCTCTTCACTCTGACTAGAGCGCAAGAAAGGATTTGAACAGGGGTCTCCCACCTCTCAGGAAAATGCTCTAATCACTGAGCAATGGGATATTCTGATGTGGGGCTCCCTCAGTCTCTCCTGTTGAAACTGTTCCATTGTGGATAAATAATGAACGAGTGATTGGAGCAGGGGGACTGGACCCAGGGTCTCCCCTCTCCCAGGGGGTGCCCTAAGACTGGATTACAAAGTCTCTTTCTCTCTCTTCCTAGTCCAATGACTAAGTATTTATTTTCAGGGGACCAGTCACTTGGCCAGAGACAGAGTGCTGCTTTATAGCTTGCTGAATGCCTTCATCCTTTACTCCATTCTATGTAGCTAGGCCATCTACTAACTAAATTAACCAATCAATGTCATTGCCTCTTAATAAGAAGCGAATCATGTGCATACAGGAGCTTTTCATAGTCTGAGGGAACAGACTGTCTTCTTCGACTGATACCAGGGGCCCTAAAACAGTTTTCAAAGCTTAACTGATTGGAGTTTTTTAAAGCCCATTTTAAATCTGTACGATTGACTCTCACTCCTGCAGCTAGAGCTAATAAGGCCTATGGTTTATATCTACATCACAGTGCCTAGGAGCTATTAGTGTTAGACAGGCAAAAGACAGACACTGAAGAATAATTCACTACAGGTACATGCCTTACCTGCATGTGAGGAGGATAGGAGCTGCCTGGAGCCTGCACAGAGGGCTGAGCTGATGGTGGGGGAACTGCCGCTGGAGGGGGAGGCACTGAGGCTGCTGCAGCAGCAGGTGCTGCAGAATCCAAGGTAAAAGTCTTAAAGGCATCAATAAACTCGGGCCTAGAAGAGGAGCCAAAGGAGCCATGAACAATATGGAAGATAACGTGCCTAATGCTTCATCCAGGGCACCCAACCTGCCAGGTTCCCAAGACAGCACTCTACTGAGATGTGATCGATTTACTTACTTTTCAACTGTGATACATATTACAGACCCAATGGGGACATCCCTTGTCCCTTCTGCGACCAGGATCTTAGCCAAGTAACATTCTTCCAGACTCTCAAATCCCACAGTCGCTTTGTCTGTTTCCACCTTTGCAAAAAGAGAACGATCTTGTTATGACCAAAAAGAAAGAAAGAAAAAAATAAAAAGGGCTGCATACAGCGCAGACTCCTCCAGTCTGATGTTTGTGGGTGAAGCTCCCTGGCATATAAAGCCATGGTGAGAATCATCTCAGCTGACAGCAGCAACTTGGCTGACAAGGAAAAGAGACTGTAGAGGTTCAATCACCCTCACAAGTCGCTAGGAAACAGCAGGCAACTCTGAGGGGTAGTGGGGTTGTGGCTGTTTTTAATCCCTTCAATAAAGTGGCTTCAGAAGATTAATATTAATTTTTATTATCTGTATTTCATAGTATCTAGGCACCCCAGACATTGATCAGGACACCACTGTGCTAGGTGCTGTACACACACAAAACACAAAGAGAGTCCCTGCCCCAGACAACTCACAATCTAAGTATGAGAGGGACCAGATGGATGGACAGACTGACAGGGGAGTACAAGGAAACAATATATCAGCAGGACAGCCTGTGGTCTCAGCCCACCAGCAGCCTATCTGTGGACAAATTTTATGTAGGCCTCACAGCAGAAGAGAATTTTAAAGAAGAAATCTGACGGAGGAAAATGAGTTAGTTTTGTGGATGTTTATGGGGAGCTTCTCCCAAGCCTGAGGGGCAGCACAGGAGAAAGTACAAAGGTGCTTGTTTGAAAATTTAACAACTGGGTAATGGAAGCTGGCATTATGGGCTGATCAGAGACAGGAGTCAACCTTCCAATGCTGAATCAGAGATAATGGGTAAGGGTGAGGAAAGAACAATTATACCTGTTTCGGGTGACTTGTGACAAAATCCAGGGCATGCAGTTAGTACGGGGACAATTTTAGAGACCATAACCTGCCTCATCCTCTGGTTATGGTGCAGCCTCCCACCCCCCCAGAAAGTGAGAGGCCCCCCACAAGAACTGGCCCTTGGTGCCCCATAACTGGGGCCGTCCTGGTTAGGGGCGACCTCTCCACGGTACCTCTGCAATCAGATCACCCTCGCTGATCTTCTCCCCTTCCTTCTTCTCCCACCGAGCGATAGTCCCCATCTGCATTGTAGGGGAAAGAGCCGGCAAAGGCACCTGCAAAAGAACAACCCAGCCATAGCATAAGTGACTCTAGAACACCTTCCACTAAGAGAGGCGAGAGGCCAGTCAATGCTCTTGAATCCAGAAACAGTCAAGGTGCCAACAATAAAACGGCCATAATGCTAATGCAATAGTCTCACGTTTATTCAGAGCCCTTCATCCCAAGGTGCTTCATAACTCAGACTGACTCCAGGGAATTGCTTGTCCCCTGGAGCTCTAAAGGGCAGCTACCAACTGGTGCACAATACCACAGTGGGTGGGGAAGGGGCACGGAGACAAGGGCAAATCCGAACTCGGCAAACGACTGGGCTATTGGCCAGTGGGCTCTAGGGCTGGCTGGGGTAACATCCTGTGGTTTCGGGGGTCAAGGAACAGGAGAAGGACCCCGCTTGTAGGGCCTGGCCAGCGAGTCTGTGAGAGGGGATGCCGGGGGAGGCTGCGCTGGGGCTGTTTGCATCTCACGGGGGCTTTGCAGGGGAGGTCCCCCATCCTAGCCTCTCCAGCGGCTGTAGATTCGGGGTGGGCATGACCCCAGCAAGCTGGGGGAAGAGAAAGAGGGTGACTCTGTGGCTGTGGGGCCAGGGTGGGCATGACCCCAGGGAGCTGGGGGAAGGGAACGGGGGTGACTCTGTGGCGGGGGACCCGGGGGGGGGGGGCGTGACCCAAGGGAGCAGGGGGAAGGGAAAGGGGGTGACTCTGTGGCGGGGGGGGGGCATGACCCCAGGGAGCCGGGGGAAGGGAAAGGGGGTGATTCTGTGGCGGGGGGGGCGTGACCCCAGGGAGCGGGGGGAAGGGAAAGGGGGTGACTCTGTGGCGGGGGAGCCGGGGGGGGCATGACCCCAGGGAGCTCGGGGAAGGGAAACGGGGTGACTCTGTGGCAGGGGGGGCATGACCCCAGGGAGCGGGGGGAAGGGAACGGGGGTGACTCTGTGGCGGGGGGGGGCATGACCCCAAAGAGCAGGGGAAAGGGAAACGGGGTGACTCTGTGGCGGGGGGGGGGGGCATGACCCCAGGGAGCGGGGGGAAGGGAAACGGGGTGACTCTGTGGCGGGGGAGCCGGGGGGGCCATGACCCCAGGGAGCCGGGGGAAGGGAAAGGGGGTGACTCTGTGGCGGGGGGGGCATGACCCCAGGGAGCGGGGGGAAGGGAAAGGGGGTGACTCTGTGGCGGGGGCGGGGCTCTGGGGGTCAGGATCCGGGGTGGGGGGAGGTCCGGGTGCCCCAGTCCCCAGCGCCCCCCCAGCCCCTCACCTTCTGGTGGGGCGGGAGGCTGCACCACCGCCGCGGGACGAGGCGGGGCCAGGGCTCCCTCAGCAGCAGCAGCCGCCCCGCGGGCCTGGGCCCCGGCGCGCTCCGGCTCCGGCCCGGCGGGGGCTGCGCGGCCCCCAGGCTCCCTCCGTTCAGGGCGCGGGCCCCCCGGCCAGGGCTCGCTCCCGCCGCTCCGGGCACCCGCCGCGGGGCCGCGCACGGGGCGAGGCGCCGCACGAACACGCGCCACATGCTGCTGTGGAGCCGGGACCCGGCAGCGGCTCCGGCAATGACCTCGCTCCCCTCCGGACTGCGGGCGCCCACCGCGCTTTACGGCAGCAGCGGCTGCGACAGTGTCGTGAAGAGCCGCAAAACGGGGGGGGGGTAGACAGCTGGAGGGAGGGACTGGCTGAGGGGACAGCGCCCGGGAGATTGGGCGAGAGATCTGGGTGCAAGGAGGTCTGGGGGTGGACAGGGGACTCTAGGGGCAGGGTGGGGGAGCAGGGGTCCCTAGGGGTAGGGTGGGGGAGCAGGGTGGGGGTGGATGGGGGAGCAGGGGAGGTCTGGGGGCAGGATGGGGGTGCAGGGGTGCTTAGGGGCAGGGTGGGGGTGGATGGGGGTGCAGGGGTCCCTAGGGGTGGATGGGGGAGCAGGGGAGGTCTGGGGGCAGGATGGGGGAGCAGGGGAGGTCTGGGGGCAGGATGGGGGTGCAGGGGTTCCTAGGGGTAGGGTGGGGGTGGATGGGGGAGCAGGGGAGGTCTGGGGGCAGGATGGGGCACCACTGGGGTCTGTGGAGCAGGGGAATCTGGGATTGTATTCATGGGGAAGTGGGGGCACTTAGGTGCAGATTGGGGGAGTAATTGTATAGAGGAGAGCAGGGGGATCGGGGGTGTGGGATAAGCGAACAAAGGATTGGATGGGGGGATTGGGGCAGGGAGGAATCACAGGGACTTGGGGGTCTCCAGCCCCACACCCTCTTCTGTGCTGTTCACTCCCATACCTATCAGAGGCCCTGGTGCTGAGATGGCTCCACAGTTGGGCACTGGGGAGGTGGAAGGTTACGCGCAGGCAGCTAAATACCGAACCCAGATGTGCATGTTCAGTGCAGCCTTCTGCAGCTGTCACCCCAGCGCCTCGAAGGTGCCCGCTGTGCTGTCCCTCGGGGGAATGGAACTCCCTTTATGATGGTTGTTTTATGGCACACAGGCAGATGTTGTGATTCTTGTATTAATCGATGAAGGGGAAATGCCACACTGACTTAAACTCATGCAGACCCACAGAACGCCCTAGGTGGGAGGGAGTTACGTAGTACAAAAGCTGGGCCTTGTCATCATCTTCCAGGTGAGGCACATGAGGCTGTTCCCCAGCTGGGAAAATAGGCTTTAGAGCACAGCCAAACCTGTATGTCAGTTCCGGTTAGGCCCACAGCCGCAGCCCCCTCGACCCCAACAATAGTGCCATGTTTGAGTCTCCCATAACATACATCTGTGTCCCAGAATTTATTGAGCTATCGGCCCCAATTCTGCATCTGCAAGTGAACCCCCAACACCATTCAGAGCATGATTGACTTCAGTGAGGCTCACGCACAGATTTCAGCATCAGGGTCTTAATTTGTCTTGTTCAGGGTGTCTCTTTGCCTCAGTTTCCCCATCGGTAAAATGTTCCAACCCATCAGCTATCCTTAGCAATACTGACATTTCCCCGTGGGGACTGAGAGGCTTCATTAACATCTATAAAGTGCTTTGAAATCCTTGGTTGGTAGGTACTGTATATATGCAAAGTATGATTGTCCTTATCACTACTGCTTCAGGATTTTTAAATTATTTAGCAAGAGCTGTTTTCAGCACACAGGACTTGCCTCTACTGTACCATCACCATCAGCAAACACAGCCACTGCACCTGCATGCATAAACATGAGAATCTGTGGCTGCAGTGATATTTGCTCACAAATCTCTGAGTTAACTGAGCCCCAAACCTATTGCATTTCATTTTAAATTATATGAGCAATATGGTCTGGGTCAGGGGTTAGTTGTAGTTTTAAAATATCTCAAAAGCTCACTTGTATTTAAAAATAAAAACAACTCTTGCAAGAAATTGACCAGCCCAGAGCTGTTTGCTGTTTAATGTGCGTGGATCCAAATCTTCTCTTCAAAGTGAGGTTCAGTCTCTGAGCTTTCCTGCTGTCTTTGAAGATTTTGGAAGCCAGATGGAACAGACCCTTTACTCAGTTCCAGTGCAAGATTGTCTTCTCTGCTGTGTATTCTGTTCCTACTACCTAGCCAACACACCCATACACATGAGCATCGTATGCCTGTCAACATATTAAAAGTTTCAGTTCAAAGGAACCTCCCTCCCCACCCAAATAGATTGATCAGACTCCATTTGCAAACTACAGTTTATTGAGATGATTTTTTCTTGGTCCATAAACCCAAAGTACATCCAGTCAGATATATACAGCTCTTAGATGTACAGATAAACCTCGGTTCTCACTCTGTTGGAGGACCTGGATTTTGAGAGTAACTGACCTTTTAAAAAGTAATGAATGCAAACTTTAGAGTTTCTAGGAAAATATAACTTTGCATATAGTGTGTGTGTTAAATAATCAAGTTACAATTATAAGGAAACCAAAAAGTAGCTTTGAAGAAAGTAAGGCAGAAATAAACATATATATATAGAATCAAAGGAAAACATTTAAACCAAGTCCAAGGCTGGATTCTGATCCCATATGCCCTGCTCTAAATCAGGAGTAAATCCATTTAAGCCAATGGTGTTACACTAGAGTAAAACTGGTATAAGTGAGAGGAGAATCTGGCCCTGTGTGTACCTACTCTTTTCCAGGACTGTCTTGTTCCCCTTTATTTTGTGAATAACTTTCCCTGACCTAACTCATACTCCTTTCTGCTCATTCATACAATGACAGGAAGTCAAGAGAAAACTGCCATGTCATTGCAGGAACAAAGCTGAACCTGAGTTATGCATGTGTTAGAGCCTAGGGGAGCAATCCCGGGGGAGAACGAGGCATGGCCATGGCCTCCAATTTTAATGTTAGAAGTGCTAATAGTTCTGTCTCCAGGCTCTCTCACACAAGTCCCAGTGACTTCTCTGGGAGGTGGGTGTGTGTATCCGAGGGCAGAGTGCTGCCAATGCTTTTCAAGGGTGTGAACTTAGTACAGTGATTATCTCTTCTGTCACAGAGGGAACAAGGTTTCTGTTCTAGTTCATATGTGGTTTTAGCACTGATGAAGGCTGCTTGGCTGATAGTGCTACAGAATGAAATCTTTATCGCCAGAATACGCATTGACAGTGGCAGTGCAAGTTTCCTTCTCTGTGCCTCCTCCTCCAAACGTACTTCGCCCCTGCCCTGAAGGGAACACGAGACAGCAAGTGGCTCCAGGGCTGATTCAGTCCTTGGCCCCTCTGCTGAGACTGCCAACAGGCGTTTCAGTGGTGACAGTGGTTATGGGGATGTGGAACCCCTAGGAACAGGACACCTAGGCCATCAACCAGCCATTGCTGGATCACTACTGAGTGAGACTGAAACCTATGACCTACAGGTGAGAAGTTCTATCACATTAGCAATTACCTCAGCCATTGAGTCACCAAAGACAACTCTTAAACACTGCTCATCTCTTAAAAGCAGAGAGGGATACAGGACGGATACATGGAGGCCTTTGAAAAATTACTGTTTTAATTGTTTCCATAAAATGGGCAAGTCCTACCTAAAGCGCACAACTCTGACTGAAATTAAGTGGACTAGTAAAACTTGAATGAAAAGACATTCAAGATAAATTGCAACTGAAATATAACAATGCATTTTAGTATGATAACCCCATGCTGTCTTATAGCTACGCACTAAAACACATGCAACAGAGAAACCAGTGATTTCTAGGGAGGAAGAGAACTTCTGTTTCTTTTCAGGACTGATACTGCTTTTCTCCCATTGAAGAACTTTCCCAAATGCTGATGTTCCAACGGCTGTTTGCGAAGAGAAAGAGTATCTACAAATCAGCCGATGAAATGGTACTGGTCGATAACAGCCACCACGTGTTCTACCAGTGCAGGAATGGGGTCAGAAAGGCATCTGAGCTCTTCCTGCACATAGAGGGAGTGATAAGACAAACTACACGTAATTCCCGTCTATACAAGAAACAGCTGGCAAAATATAAAAACAGTAGGAACTAGTACTTTTGTAGTAAAGTAAAGCTAGTCATGGGACCCACTTTGCGTGGTGTTAACAGGAGACTGTACAAAACATACGACATTCTCTAGAAAATGAGTAAACTACAGCACAGTATTGTGGAAATACACAGAAAGCACTTGCACTGGTATAAAAATATACACCTCAGACGATGTAAACTGGTACAAAATAATTCCAAAAAACAGGAACAAGTTTACAAAAGGTCATGTTAATATAAAATAATAAAACCAAGTTTTCTTCATCTCCCAGCCTCACCCGCACAACTCAGACAAGCAGGCAGTCCAATGATGGGGCATGTGTACCAAAGATGAACAGATTGAGGCTCGACTCACTGTTTGACCTCTTCAGTCAACAGTGCCTGTCTGCTGCAGACTGCGGCCAGCTTTGCAGAAGTCTGGCTGCTTGAGAGTATGACAGCAGGGCCTGGCACTGCAGTGAGAAAACCTGGGACCCTAAGGTATGTCTATACTGCAAGGAAAAAAAACATGGTTGGCTTGTATCCGCTGACTTGAGCTCAGGCTGCAGGGCTATAAAATTGCAGTATAGACATTCGGGCTCGGGCTGGAGCCTGGGTTCTGGGACCCTCCCCCTTTGCAGGGTCCTGAAGTCTGGCTCCAGCCCAACTTGAATGTCTACACCGCAATTTTATAGCCTCATGAGCGCAAGTCAGCTGATATGAGCCAGCCATGGATGTTTTATTGCAGTGCAGACACACCCTAACGGATCTCATAACACATGCTCTCCCAACTGACCATTTTCTACTCCATTAGGTGCCAGAAACGAAAGCATGCTGGAAATTGGGGTACTGCTGCTCACAATATCTATCCTACCAGTTTGGTTATTTGCTTAATGGCCTTGTCAGTCAGTGAACATCAAGTACATGGTGATGCCTGCACAGAGAAAGTTGGAAGAAGGAATACAGATGCACCAATAGAACAGACTCTGTCACTTCATCCCTGAAGAAACATCCTGCTTGTTTCCTGGGAGAGCAGATTAGAACTTCTGTTGGCCTTGCTGGATGTATTGAAAGAGCAGGGATGGTAATGGCTGTAGGGAAAGGGCTGGCAAAAGGAGAAGCAAAAGTACCTCATCACCCCTGCGGGGAAGCTAGGAAATTTCCTGCTCCCTTCCCCGAAACAAAAATCCATTGGCAGTTAAGTAAGCACCTGGTTACCAAAGAGTTCCAACTTCCCAGGGCAACAAAGCAACAGAGCTCAGACCTGATTACAAGTTGGAGGGCAAACAGCAGAAGCAAGTCTAGGAAGTGGAAGCCTGCATTTGGGAAGAAAGACAACGTTGCCCACCTGGTGGTCTTTGCTTTGGTAGTGCTTAGCACAATCCACAAGCTTCTTTCACTGTCAGGTTCCTGGTGCTCCTTGTATCAAGAGCTTGCAAAGTTCATTGAAGGGAGCTCTGCCTCTTCAGCACAAATACTCTGGGCATGGATTTTGGCTGGTCAGATCTTCTGGTAAAAACTAGAATCTAGCAGCATCTTCTGGTCCATGAGGGCAGAATTTATAGTTTCAGGGATCACTGCGAGTTCATATAATACTGAATGTGTCAAATCAGAGTTGAAATGTGCAGTTACAAACAGCAGCAGGCATTTCAGGGGTGGGGGAACCAGGAGAATGGAGAAACACATTAATAAGGCCTCCAGGGTTTTGTTGACAGGACAAAGCAAGATGATTCTTTCCCACCAACCTGTAATTTCAGTCTCACAACACTGTCTGTATTTGGCCATGGAAAGTTAAATGCCGGGCATCCTCGCACACAAAAAGCGTTTTACCCGTTGGTTGCAGAGAAGTCCTCTCTTTTGGCAGCTTGAATTGGACATGTCCCAGCTCACACTCTTTTTGGTCATCATCTCTGAGCACTGCAGCCAGTTATGGGTCCCCACAATAACAAGACTCAAGAATCTGATTAATTTTCCCCGTGATCCTCTTCCACCCAGGCTACAATTTTCCCTTCCCAACCAGGAACGATGTCATCATCATGGAACACCTATAAAAAGGCAGGGAGAGAGTCAGGTCACTTCCGGAGAATAGACACCGCTTTATTACATCTGAATGGCATGAAAAATGGAGTAATTAAACCAAACAATAAAAATAACTGGCACTTACATAGCGTTAGTTTCTGCACGTACACACGTTAAGTTCCCAACATGCTTTAAAAACAATAGTATAGCTGCCTATTCCTCCCGCATAGAGAAAAAAACAAGGATTATTATCCCCATTTTTCCAAGAGGCAAAGTGAGATTCAGAGAAGGGTCATGATTTGCCCAAGGTCACCGAGGCAGTATCAGAGCCAGGATGAAAGCTTGGGAACTCCTGGCTCCCAGTCCAGTGCTCAGAACATTAGACCATCTCTGGAGAAACTGGCACTGATGTATCTTAACAAAAGTTTTTTGGGGGAAGGGCATCATTTAGGGTTACTGTGGGGAGAAGGAAGAGGATTCTTTACTGTATAAAAATAGCTAAATTACAAACCAAGAACCACATTCAGCTGTGGCATAAGTAGGCTCATTGACTTCAACAAGAGTTGCACCGCTTATGCCAGAGCTGACTCTGGCCCCAAGCATTTAGGATACTTTAGAGAAAGCCCATCTCCACCAGCCTGGCTCACGCCCATTGGCCAAATGGAGCAAACTCTGCATTGGTTTAGATGTAGAAATGGCCCAAATCCTGCTGACCTGCCCTATTCAAGAAACCTCTCTGACATCACACCTGCCTTAGCCCGGCTGCACCGCCAACTGGGAGCCACCTCAGGTAACCGCCACCCAACTGGAGCCTGCACCTGGCAATCCCTGTCGCACCCTAACTCCCTCCCAGACCCCAGACCCTTACCCACACCCCAAGCCCTGAGCCCCCTCCCACACCCTAACTCTCACAGAGCCCGCACCCCCACTGGCACACCAACCCCCAGGCCTGATCCGCCTCCTGCACCCAAACTCCCTCCCAGAGCCCACACCCCAACCCCCCGCTGCAGTTTGAACCGCCCCCCACCGCAACCTAACTCCCTCCCAGAGCCCACACCCCCACCCAAACCCCCTGCCCCAGGTTGGAAATCCCTCCCACACCCTAATTCCCTCCCAGACCCTGCACCCCCACCCTAACCCCTTGCCCCAGCCCTGAGCCCCTTCCAGCACCCCAAATCCCTGCCCCAGCCTGGAGCCCCCTCTTGCACCCTTAACCCCTCATTTCTGGTCCCACCCCAGAGCCTAGGGGAAGCACCGAGCCTCTGCGCCTCCCTGCAGGGCTGGTTGTGGCCTGCGACTGTTTTTTTCTGTGGGTCAATGGCCCCTGATAGAAAAAAGGTTCCCCACCCCTGTTTTAGAGGTATGACTTGAAATCTGCATCTGCCAAATGGTGCTGTCATAGGAAGTGTCCCTGGGAGCAGCTGGCACAGTGACCCTGCAAAGGAGGGACCCTGCAAATCACCATCCACCACTTGTGCACCTTTGTGATCACGCTATAGTCAGTGCTCTGGGTGGGACTGAAGACATCCCTTTTTGGCTCCTTACTTGGGGGCTGTTGTCCCTTAAACTGTAGCTCTGAAAACTGTAGCTCTAGCAAGTTAGAGATTTTGCTCACATGGAAAGTGAATGTGGCAGAAATGTCCAGGCTGTTCCTGGTGCTGTGACACCATACACAAACTTAGATTATGAGAGAGCTGCTACTGAAGAGGCCAAACATACCTCCTCCTTGACTGTGCCAAATTCTGGATCCAGGGCCTTGAAATGGTATCGGTGGGTTCCTTCCCGATCAATAGCTGCCTTGAAGTCCTTCAGAGTCACCTCACCTAACCTGCAAAACAGGAGTCAAGAGCTATCCTCGCTGGCAGATTCTGCTACGGGATTGAGATCAAGTGCTTGGACGAAGCTTGTCATATGGCACACTGAACACTAGCACCAGCATGGATCCCATATGGCACAATGGACAGCAGCACACTGAGGTGAGCCAGAGTGCCTGGAAAATACCTGGTACATCCCAAACCAAAACATCTGATCACAGATAGAATAGTGTCTGTTATTTATTGAAAACAATTCCAAATCAACTCTTTCATGTTTCTTTTTTGCACTGACCGCGACAGCTGCTATTTTAGATGGAGAGTCTTGCACTAAATGGTTTGTGTTGTGCTGGAGTAAGAGTAAAACTGTCTGGCTGCTGCCTACTCATAAAACCAGAGATGAATTATCATACAAACCAGAGATCAATCTTCTGGGGCTTGAAATAAACTAATTACATATGCATCAGCTGGGAAATCGGGTCAGGCCTAAAGTGACAAACACACACATCCTGGGTCTGCTTTCTTGTCACCACTTTCTCTTTGCAATGAAATAAATCAAAAGCCGGATTTAAGGGATGGAGGGCATGTTTTGGTGGGTAGAAGTACCACGGATTAGATCAGGGCTTTCAGTGAACCAAACTCTATTAGTGTGGCAAAGCCAGATCTCACCTCTTTGGTATATTGACCATGAAAGGTGTGAGTGAGCGATCAGTGAAGTAGAGCACTTTGGTGCAGGCACTGCTGCTCATAGTGGGTGTGCTGTGAGAATGAGGCAATTCTGCAAAGAGAGAAACACAAAGCACTGTCACTGTAGCCAAGGGAGAGCACAGTTTTCTTTCCCCCCGCCCATTCCCCTAGAGGCATTCTCAGCATCATTTCAGCATAGGAGCAGAGACCCAGAGATGGGAAAGACCTATTAGATGATGGAGTCCATCGCCGCACAAGGGCAGGATATTGCCCCCTTACAGGAAGACAATGCACTGCAAGGTGAGTATTACAATGTTAGCCTGAAGGGCCACCCTAGCGCTGCCCGAGGGATGATGACACACAGCCCAATGCACACAGTGCATATAGCACACTGACTACACTACAGATACTTTGCCTGCTGTCTTTGTAGTAACTGGAGAATTCCAGCCCATTCTAGGAGAATCATCCTGTGAGTGACACCCCTTCTAGCAGCTCAGGGGTGAAGGAGGAATACAATATAAGTGATTATCATTCTGCTTGTGACAGAATGACAGACTGACAGAAAAGGGGGAGCAATAATTGATTGACACCTACAGGACAAGAGGTCATGTGTCAGCTCAGCCCTACTAACTCAGAAATGTGCAACAGACCCAGTCACCTGCTCTTCTGCCCATATTACATATACTAGGGATATGTCTGTGCACGTGGTGGGTTTCTCTTTGTTAATACGTGCATCTCTCTTTCTGACTGCACCATTAGCCTCCCCATTCCTGCAATACAGGTGTGTCTATGCCAAAGGCCTAGGCAGGGGAAGGTTTACACAGCGAGACCCTCTCACAACATGTACACAAAGAAAGCGAACTGCAGATCTGGACAACACTCATAAGGGCTTCGTGGCTTAATTAATCTAGAGCCATCTAGAGCCACTTTGAGCTCTTTATACCCAAGCAGTTCTGGGTTTGTGGTCCGCTAGAGCCTGAATAAATTGACTGCTGCAGTTGAGGGAAAGGTGCCTGCAGGGGCTTTTGGAGGCGGCAGGTGAGGCATGTTTTGCATGCATTAGGCTGATGACATGGAGGCTGCAGCACGAATTGCAGCTTTAGAGAAAAGAGAAAAGGCAACCCAGGTGACTTCTCAGCAGAACCCACATCAGGCTCTTCCTTCAGATACTAAATGTCCTTAATTCCTTTGCTAACACCGCCCTAAAATCCTCCTGGTGCTGAGCACTGCAATGTAGTTAAAAAGTGGAGCTCTCTATTCGTCCCTAACACCAACAGGCTGACTCCTCATGGCCACTTTGAGAATTCAGTCTTTACAAACCAATGGATTTTTCAGGTTATATTTACAACCGACCCCAGAAAAGCAGTTCCCATGATGGAGAAGAAAATATCGCTGCTCTCAAGTCAGGCAAATGCAGCGAGGGAAAATCCTGTGCTACAATGTACATATTGACAGGTTTCAGAGTAGCAGCCGTTGTTAGTCTGTATTCGCAAAAAGAAAAGGAGTACTTGTGGCACCTTAGACTCTAACCCCGGCCTAAGGATGGTACTCATGGCCACTAGGTGGTGCAAGCACCCAGTGCAGCCAACAATAATCCTTAAGGAGAGAACATGGCATTTCCCCCTGAATCCAAGGAGTAATTACTATTATTTATATTGTGGTAGTGCCCAGGGATTCCAGTCAGGATCAAGCTCCTATTCTGCCTGCCCTCAGTCCCTTGCACTGAAGCTTGTCTATGAAGCAAATGGGCCAGGAGAAGTGCTACAGCAATGAGCAATGGAGTGAGAGGCCAGCCTGTTCTGCTTCCCAGGAGGGACACTGTGCAGTGAACTCTGTCCAGGAAATCTCTGAGCCGTGAAGCCAGTTTTTGGAGTGATAGAGCTGAAATGCACTCACTGGAGTTGGGAGGCCAGGAGTCTCGATATTCATTCACAGCTCGGCTTGCAGGCGACTTCCCTTGAACCTAAGGGGAAAGCCAAGACAGTGAGGGCAAAAGGTCAGTTCCCAGGGCCCGCAATGGTGCAAGCAAACTGACCAGGGAAGGAAAATGTCATGAAACAGTTTAAGAGAATCTTCTTCTTCCACACACACACACCTAGCAACCAGACCTACCCAGACAAACACAACCAGATCTACACACAAGACCCCCCCCCACCACAGACACACCGAGACTCCCAATACATACAGATTTTCACCCAGACCCTTGCTGCAGGATATGGCATTTAAATGTAACCAACATGAATGACTATTTTCTCCCAAGATACTAGGAGTTCAGATTTCCCACAGCCCAGAGATGCAAAATGCCACCATCTACAACCCCTACTGAGGGTCAGCATGGCTATAGGGATGGATAGCCCTTAGAGAACAACAGTCAGAGCATAGACTCTGGAGTCAGGTTTGCCTGGACTGTGAATGTCATTGTTAACTTCTTTGCTCTGCCACACTTTTTGCAGACATGAAATAGACCCCAACGAAGAAACAACAGATGGGTTGGGCTGATTAAAAACGCTAACACGGCTCTGCTCCCAGACAGAGACAAACTAACCCTGTGTAGTTATAAGGCCAGCCAGTGTCTGCTTCCAAATACCACCGTCAGGCCCAATGGGCAGCACAACAAAGCCCAGGCAGCAGCAGTGACAGCCCGTGGTGGCTTAGTCACAGCTCTTTGCCCACACAAGCTTCACAATACTCTGCAAATGTTGACCAATTAATCCTCACAGCCCCCAGTGGGAGGGAAGAGGTGAAGTGACTTACCTAAGGTCACACAGCAAGTCAGTGACAGAAACAGGAACAGAACCCAAGAGTCCTGACTTATAGGCCCCCGTTCCAACTACTTGACTAGATCAGTGGCTCTCAACCTTTCCTGACTACTGTACCCCTTTGAGGAGTCTGATTTGTCTTGTGTACCCTGCAAGTTTCACCTCGCTTACAAAATCAGACATAAAAATACAAAAGTGTGACAGCACACTACTACTGAAATATTGCATACTTTCTCATGTTTACTATACAATTAAAAAATAAATCAATTCAAATATAAATATTGTACTTACATTGCAGTGCATAGCATATAGAGCAGTATAAACAAGTCATTGTCTGTAGGAAATTTTAGTTTGTACTGACTTTGCTCGGGCTTTTTCTGTAGCCTGTTGTAAAACTAGGCAAATATCTAGATGAGTTGATGCACCCCCTGGAAGACCTCTGGGTACCCCTCCCCCCCAGGGATATGCGTACCCCTGGTTGAGAACCACTGGATTAGATGACTGCTTCTCAGTGATATAAGAAGCACATCTTAGCATTAGGCCTCCAGTGCGAGACAGTGAGTGCAGAGATGTGAGGTACAGTAATGAAGCACCATCTGCTACACCCTATGGGTTCCCCCAGGGCTGTGCTGGGGTCCTTAGGGGCCCTCCATCTGCCACAATCTAGGCTTCTTTAGGATTCAGTGAGCAGAGTGACCACATGATCAGCACACTGCAGGGAGAGATGTGAGGGGATGGAGCACTCCCTGGTTGCTAGCTTTGGTCAGTAAGAGGAGGTGGAGGTCTGAAGCCAAGCCCAGTGAGGAATGTTTACCCTTCTCTCTTGCCTCTTCTGTGTCTCCATGCGGTGCAATCTCTCCATCAGGCTGGAGATGCCTTGTTCCAGGCTGTCGATGGTGTGGTGCTGGGGGTCGTGGCCGCTGAAACTGTTCCGCAAGCTGCGGAGGGCATCACGCACCAACTGCAGGTCGTTCGTCTGCCCAAGAGACCAGGAGAAGTCAGCCAATGCAGGGATTCAGAGCCTCAGTGTAACCTCCCTCCCGGCACTGCACTTCTCCCAGGCCCAAGGGACCCTGAGGGGCCTGCACTTTCCCTTACAGGCTGGCAGCTGCAGAGGGAAGGATGCTGACTGGAGTCCTGAACTGGCTCTGGCTAAGCAGCAGGGTACCTACCACTCTGTGGGCTGTGGGAGCAGCTCCTTTTCCTGCTGTCTGGAGGAAGCCATTGCTCTGAGTGCTGTGATTGCTGTAGGCCATCACCTGTTGCAAGGAGAAGAAACTTTAACAGAGGGTACAGCAAGTTTCTGAACTTCCCGGAAGAAGATTCCAAGGTGCCAACTTCAGATTTGTGAGAGGGCAGGGAAAGCAACTGTACCAACAATACAGCCCCATTGCCAGCAGCATTCTGCAAGGTACAAAAATTCACTAAAGAATCCACACACCGCTGGAACCTAGGCAAGTGTGATGATTCTCATTTTGCAGATGGGGAAACTGAGGCAGAGATGGGCAGTGACTTGCCACAGGGTCTTGGAGGGGGTCAGTGTCAGGGCTGGAATTAGAACCCAGGAATTCCTGTTTCCCCATCCTGTGTTCAGACCACTGGACTTCACCCCTAGTCAGGTTGATGGACGAAGTTGAATAGGTCTGAACTTTCCCAGCTGACTGGCAGCAGAGAGCAGCCCCTCCCAGAAGCTCCAACTGTGATGTTCCATGGAACCTGGCCTCTCTGGGATACAGGGGGAACCCAGGGGAGCTTGGCACTGGACTCTAGCTGCACATTACATAATGTCAGACAGAGACCTGCATTCCGAGAGCCTGATGTGTTCCAAGTACTAATGCCCCACTCACCTCTTCTGTCTCTCTCTTCATGCACTGAGCCAGCAGGGCCTCCTTGTGCTCCAGCTCCCGCTCCAAATCTGCCTGGAAAGGGAACAGACAAGTCAGTATGAACAGAGCTGACCAGGCTGGCACCAGCTTCTCAAGAGCAGGGCATGTTGGCGGGCTCTGTACCTGCTGGTAGCTGGCCTCGGAGAGCTGATGGAGCATTTCATCTAGCTTGGCCTGGTGCTGCTGTAAGTGCCGATCCTTCTGGCCCAGCTCCTTCTGCAACCCAGAGGGATTGGGGGCATCAGTGTATGAGCAGGTGATGAAGGCTCACCTTCACCTTCCTCAGGAGCCGGGAAGGGTTAAAGCTGGCACAGCCTATTTGCCTTAAACCCCATGTTCTAACTGTACCTTAAGGCCTTGTTTGGAAGGGTCAGTCAGGCCCCCACCGCCCTGGGCTACAGACACACCACAGGCTCGGCACTGAGGCCAGCAGCATAACTGATCTCAGCACAACAGGCCCAGGATTCATGTAAGGCCCTGAGGATAATTTAACGACACAGATGCGATGAGCAGTAGGTTTGTGGGTGAGCATTGTGCACTCAAGTGCACACGGCTGATGCCAAAGTAACCCAATGACCACTGTGAAAAGCACTCTGGAGTACAGCACAGTCCTTCTTAACCTGAGCAGCCGTATTCCAAAGGACATCACAGAGATCTTTTGTTATTGCTATTTATTCACAGTGACAATCCATGGGGGTGACGGAGCACAAAGCACAGAGAGGGCAGGAGCCCTACAGGAAGAATGTTTTCAGGGCTCTCCCAATCTCCATGTGGCTGGGCTTGGAGATTCTCTTACTTTGTATTCTCCCAGAAGTCTGTTCCTCTCTTCAACCTTCCTCTGCAGATCAATCTGCAGAAACAAAAGGGAGGTTTGTATCTCAGGAGATCCAGTGCATCCATTGACACAGTCCTCTCCTCACCCTTGTGTGATAAAGGCTGCCGTGGGGCGTATGTGCACAGAGTAACACAGCCTGAGGTTAGCAGCAATGAAGTTAGATGCACAGATTCAGGGCAGTAAGCTGTTCCCCTGGATGTGGCACATGCGCTGACCCCTCCTTCACCGCTGCTGCCTCCTCAATGCTGATTCTACACAGACACATGCTCTATCTGCCAAACGTCTCTTGCCTTTAACATGTGGAACAGAGATGAAGGGAACACTGCAGTTTTAGCCCAGTTACAATGAAAATATAAAGCAAAGCTTTCCTCTGTTTCAACCAATGAGGAGGGCCTTTGGAGGATGGGGGAGAAGAAGAGGGACCCCCATAAGTGGAGGGAGGAGCAGGAGATTCCAATGAGTATGACTATAGGCCACTGGGCTTGCACTGCACTTTTTCCTCTGAATAGCCCTGTGATCACCGCTCCATCTATCCCACGGCTCACGGACCCACACAGTGCCCACCAGCCCCACACTGTGACTGCTGGACCCTCTGCCCTGTAGTCTCAGACCCTGCAATACCCAGCCACCCTCCCCAATACCTGCGACACTGTCTGAGTGAGCAGCATAAATGACTCACATTCTGGTTGTGCAATTCCTCCTTGTCCATATTTGCTCTCAGCAGCTCCTGCTTTAGCTGAAGAACTGAAGCTTCCTGCTGAGCCAACCTCTGCTGCAATGCATCCTGGGAAAATACACGTATTATTGTTAACACAGTGCCACTCGTGTGCATGGAGTAGGCAGGTGTCCTGCCATGAGGAGCTGATGGCCTACAGTTGATAGATAACACAGTGAAAATGACAACAAGCCCAGGGGAAATAGAGGGACATGCAGAGTGTCCAGACTGTGGCCCATGGACAAGGGTGAGCCCCGGCACCCACAGCAGGATATGTGAAGGCATCTGCCTGAACAAGCTCTCAGGCCTTACACTGTGATTCTGTCTGCTGCTGAATTCTCTGCCTTTAGCTAGCTGTCAAAATCACCGAGGAATGTCTGTGCTCCTGTTTGAAGTTCCTGCTCAGGCATGGGGTGGCCAACCTTCCCCAATGGGGAGAAGCAGCTGTGTGCCTGGAGGCTCTTTTTGGTGGCACAGAGACAGTGTCGCCCATCTATTGCCTGCACCACCCACAGGGGAGAAACAGGCAAACATCAGTCAAGGGAGCAAGGCCTCAGATGTGAAAAATTCAAGCTTTCCAGTGAGGCATATCAGTGCTGGGCAACTCCTCTCTGAACGTGTCTCTGGGGAGCCAGGATCCATGCCTGAATCAGGGCTCACCCTTTCACTTTTCCATTCATATTACTGTGAAGCAAACAGCTCCACCTTGGACAGCAGTGTGCTTCCTCCATAACGCTATGCAGCTATAAAAATAGCTTGAGCTCAGGAGCAGATTGTTAAATCCCCATACTCCAGAGGGAGGTGCTGGGCAAACAGGAACACAAACAGCCAAACAACTGCCCCAGCTAAGGAGGGCATCTGCACATGCCACGGTTCCCTCTCTGCTGCTAGGAATAAACCAATCCACCACACTAAAGTGTTTATTCCCAGGATAACAGGGCTAACAGGCCATGAGAACCACCATACACATACCTTGTTCCACCCATCCCTTTGGGAAACTGAGGCCCAAAGAAGCAATGTGATTTGGCTAAGGTCACAAAGACAGTGAAAGAGTCAGGAATAGAACCCAGCTGTCCTAACTCCCAGTTCCCTGCTCTGACCATATTCACTTTCCAGTGCCAGGAACAGAACCCAGGAGAAGAGCCACAAGAACGATTAAGGATTAGAAAACATACCTTATAGTGATAGATTGAAGGAACTCAATCTATTTAGTTTAACAAAGAGAAAGTTAAGGGGTGAGCTGATTACAGTCTATAAAAATCTATATGGGGAACAGATATTTAATAATGCGATCTTTAATCTAGCAGAGAAAGGTATACCACAATCCAATGGATTGAAACTGAAGTTAGACAAATTTAGGGCTTGTCTCCACTTACCAGTGGTCCCTTCTGGCCTTGGAATCTATAAAGCTATGAGCCCTGGCTGCCACTTCCCTGCTCTAACAGGCCATACTCCGTTCCTTGGGGTAACCTGAGAGGTATCGTTACCCCGACCCCTCTGATAGGCTCCCAGTGGTTACTGTTAACTATTTAATTAATTCTCTCTCTTCTCACCTTTATTCCTTGTAGGTTTCGTGCTTCTTGTTTGTATTTCAGTAACTCCTTCTGTAAATCCAACACAATTTGTTTAAATGGTAGTTTCATGTCATCCCAGAAATATCCCCATCCCTCCCAACATCTGGTCTCTGGAGACCCTCTGGAATAAAACAAACCCCACCTCCTCCCACAGACCAAAAAACATGTCAGACCAGGACTCGTTTTAAAGAGTTTACAAACCCAGCAATAGAAATCACTCTTTCTCCATAAAACACCTTCTGAGCAACCATAGCTCTCCTAAACTCTATATTAAATTGCAGAGATAAAGATTGCAAATACCCCAAATCTACACCTTTGGAGCAATACAGAGCACTTTACTTCCAGCATTAGTGCTGGGCCACTGCCAACTTCAGCGCAGAGCACAAGAGAGACAGGCTTGACAAGAGGGTTTTTCTAAGCTGCTTTTATCTTCCACATGAAAGCTTGTTTACACCCAGACATGGCTAGAAATTTAACAATTGTCCTGGATAAAGGTTTCTAAATGCAGCACGATATGCATCTCTCGAGAAAGACTCCAGCTTCGAGAACGTGCAGAGAAGTCTATTCGGGGCTGGACTTAATTCAAATAATTGTTTGGTGTTTTGTTTTAAAGGAGAGCAGCATTGACAGCATTATTTAGAGGCAAACTGGATGAAAAGGGGGCAGTTCCCCAGATTCTACCCTATACTAGCTTACAACACAAATGATCATGAAACTATTCATGCGTGAGTAATAATAACAACACTCAAAAAGCACCTCCCATGTGAGAATCTCAAAGCACTTTCCAAATTCATTCTCACGGCCCTTTGGGAAGCAATTATTAATCCATTTTAAAAATTAGAAAACTTGAGGCATAGGGAAGTGACTTAACCAAGTTCACATCGCATGACAGCAGCAGAGCTGCTGACTCCCAGTCATCTGTGTGCAACAATTCCCTCCCTCTGCTTAAATTAGAGAGCTATATTAGTGCACATAGAGAAGGAGCCCCCAAGATCCCAATCCCAAAAACCATTCTTTGTTGTTATCTGTCCTCTTCTAACCTTTAGATCCTGATTTTCGTCCATGCTCTGGTCCAGACGACTTCGGATTATGACCTGAATGCAAATGCATGCAGTTATTACCCATCCTCTGGCTGAACAGTGCACAAAGTTAACTAAAACTAGATCTTAAGGGAAAAGAACATGCTCACCAGCTGCTCTTCTGGACAGGCCCCATGTTCACAAAGGACAAATGATCCCTCCTGCTCATCCTCAGGTAATGACCCATTGAGCAGCAATGCCTGGGCAACAGCAAAGGCAAAAAGAATCCCCAATCAGGTGATTTCTTGGAAAGCCATAAGGAGAAACTCAATCCCATCTCCACATCTTTCGCAAGGAGCATTTCACAGCAATATAGACCCAAACAACCTCTAAACAATTCTCTCTATCATTTCTGCTGACCTCTTACTGTACAGAAAAGGGGGCTTGTTTTGAAACAAACAGATATCAGAATTCAGAGTAGCAGCCGTGTTAGTCTGTATTCGCAGAAAGAAAAGGAGTACTTGTGGCAACCTTAGAGACTAACAAATGTATTTGAGCGTAAGCTTTCGTGAGCTACAGCTCACTTCATCGGATGCATTCAGGTAGCTCACGAAAGCTTATGCTCAAATAAATTTGTTAGTCTCTAAGGTGCCACAAGTACTCCTTTTCTTTTTAGACATCAGAATGTCCCCATGAAAGGATCCCCAGCAGAGAAGTCTGTTGGTGACAGGCGTACACATCTCCCGTCAAGGTGAAGGGAAATTCTGCACCAAACTAAGGTATCAACTCAGCCGTTTTTATGAGCAATGTCTGCCCTGGGTTTTAATCTGAGCTGCATAAAATCACCCTTTACAGACAGACAGCATATACGAAAACTGAAGGAAAGCAGCTGAAAGCCAGGCAGAGATTTCAGCAAGAGGGGGTTTTTTCAGACTAGTTTGGAATGTATGCAGGGCATCAATAAAAATTTAATTTAAAAAACAAGCTAGTCTTTCAGTCAATGGACATTCTAATTTCAAAGATATTGGAAGGAGGGCACCTCTGGATTGAACAAGTACAGCAAAGCCTGGATGTGTTTGTTAGGAATATTTCCCACTCCTAAAACCTGCTCAGTAGTCTCTGTCCACACTAGGAAATGGAACCATGGCTGACAATGGCATTCAGCAGCAGATCCCCCCTGAGCTGGTATTGAAAGCACTTTAAATGTGAGGGTAACTGCGACACCTCTGTTTTCAATACCCTTTCAGAAAGCACTACAGAGACTTGAGGGACCACTGCCAGCAACAGGTCACTGTCCTAGTGTAGACTGACCTGGGCCACATATTTACTGCTGGGACTCAGAAGCAGGATATTTAGGAGCAGCCTAGAATTCTGCACCACTCAGGGCGAGATGGAGAGAGGTCTGCAGAACTGTGGCCCAAGTTGTAAGGTAAGAGGAGACCCTCCGTCACAGAGACAGAAGGAAAATCTGAAGCATCTTAAGCAATGCCACTGCGCGTGGAGAAGACAGGGAGGAATTCAGAAGCAGCACAAGATTAACCCTTTCAGCACATCCAAAGTGAACCTGTGTGTCCGCACACAAGGAAGACCATGAGAACTTTAAAACAAAACTGGACAGCGCCCTGA
This sequence comes from Chelonia mydas, assembly GCF_015237465.2. Taxonomy (NCBI): domain Eukaryota; kingdom Metazoa; phylum Chordata; order Testudines; family Cheloniidae; genus Chelonia; species Chelonia mydas. The sequence goes on along the minus strand of NC_051262.2, from coordinate 14,092,192 downwards.
AGAAGAGGGAACAATTCTGCAGTGGCTTGTGGGTATAAGAAGTGCGTTGGGGGGACCTAATGTGGCCAGATAGTCAGCAGATGTAAATAAGCATAGCTCACTACCCTGATTTACACCAGCTGGAGATCTACGCCTAGTCTTTCCCGCTTCTAGGTTGCAGGAGCCAATTAGTTTATGCCGGAGAGTAACACAGAGGTAGATAGACTAGCAATACGAGACAGAACTGGGAGGCTGATGAGAGTTAGCACAGAGGATGCTAGGACAGTGGCATCCCTTCCTTTCAGATAGTTTTCTGTTTGAGTTCTACTCCAATCTCATTGCTACCAATTAAAAATCTCATTTGCAGGGTTGTTCCATCTTGAACCCAGAAATGCCAAGGCTGAAGGGTTGAGTCAGATTTTCTCACCGGAGAGATGCAAACCTTGCTGAATGCCAAATAGACAGCAATTTGTATTCATTTAATGCAAATCCTCCTGGGGAAATGCTTATCTGAGAGCAGTCCCAAAATTTGCTCAGCAGGACATCTAGGCAGGAGTCACACAGAAACACTGAAAACTGCACAGGGCCTCAGAATTTCAATCAAACCCTTGTGGTCCAGAGGCTTTTAAATATTGAGCAAGAAGGAAAAATCAATTAATCAAATCCAATTTCTTGGACAGCTGTGTCAGCTGCCTCCTCCTGCTTCTGAGGAGTGAGGGGGGCAGCAATGCCAGCTGCCTTCCCTTGCTCCCGAGGTGTGTTTGGGGGGCCAATGCCAGTCTACCCAGTGCTGCCTTCCTCTGCTCCCAGAGAGTGCATTATGCAAGTGGATTGCACCAACCATCTATTTTCTTTTGGAATCTTTTGTGTCCCTTGCCCATTGTCAGCTGGGAGCATGCCTGTGTGCTGCTCACACAATGCGGGCTTTGTTTATTTGTACATAAATATTTACAATTCAAAATAAGTGCGGTTCCCAGCACAAACAGAAAGGGGTATTCCTGGGAGAGTTCAGGGTCTTTGCCATATGGAGCAGGGTGTCTGCTCAGTGAGCAGAGTCACACAAAGGCACAGAGGCAAGGGTCATTTGGTCAGGGAAGGACTAGATCAGGGCAGCTAGAAAAAGGTCCGATAGAGAAAATTGATTCAAATGGTCATTAGGGAAAGTGCCAAATTTTACAGCCCAACCAGTCTTACTAAAAGGAGACAGATCTGATTCTTTATGTCTCTTGATCAGTTCTATGAATCGCTACTGATTTTCCTACATTCCTTGTCTCTTTGCATTACTTCCAATCACAAATCACACAAAGCCTGTTTTATTGGCTGCTAACAAAAACCGTGGGCTGCCAAGCATCTTGGCAAGGAATGGGAGTCCCAGCACATGGGAAAAATCTGTTGCATCTTGCGACTTTGGGCAGTAACATACATGTTTTTCATGGTGACAGCACATTATTCAAGTGTAATCAGGGTATAGGGCACCCACCTAATTAATCCAATGAAATACTGGACTGTAACCAAAAGACATTGACAAGGGAGATGATCAGTTACTAAGCCCAGACTTGTCAGCACCCCCTGAAGGAGATCCCTTTCTGGGTGCTCAAAATGCATCCTCTGCGCTTTCCCAGTCACCATTACTATAACCAACGATGGCGCTCATTAGACTGAAGTCTCTTCATTACTGTATGCACAGTCAGTCCCTATAAGGGCATGCACTGTACATGAATAAAGCCTGCATCCTTGCACCAGCAACAAACACACTTCCATGCACTGTCTCAGCCTCTTCCACCCCTCATACCAGCCTCTCGTCACATCTTCCCCACAGAAGAGACAGCCTGGGAAACTTGGAAAGGCCATTCTTTGCTTCCTATCACCTCATTCAAAAGCCCTGAAAAGAGGGAAAGATGGACTGCAACAAAGCACAAGCCAGTGAAGATAAGAAAAAGAAAATCCACACTAGGGCTGGGGCAGGAAGTGGAGAGTGCAAGAGCCCAGCACGATTAGCATCAGGCTTAAGGAGCAACATCTTAAACTGCTGTGATGAGTCCTTTCTGTTGTCTATCAAGGTACTTCCCTACCCCCATCAGCATAATATCCTTACAACCCCCCATGAGGTAGGGAAGGATTATTATACAACAGATGACCACATTGAGGGATTAAGTAATTTGCCCAAGGTTATCCAAGAAGTCTGTGGCAGAGCCTGGAACTGAACCCAGATTTCCTGAGTCCCAGGCCACAAGAGTAGTCTCTCTCTTAGCTAGAGCTCAAAGGGAAACAAGAGTATGAAGGGAAGATAAGAGAATGCTGGCTGAAAAGCAAAGTGAATACCTGCAGGCCTGAAATCATCTTCTTTGCTTCCTCCATTTCCTTTTCTAAATGGTCTTGTTGTTCCAGCAGCTGATCCTCCCAGGAGGTCTCTAGGTATGTCCCAGGGCTCCTGGCCTGCCACTCTGGGAGAAATGGAGAGTCTGTCTCTTCTGCAAGAGAAAAAATCATAGAATATCAGAGTTGGAAGGGACCTCAGAAGGTCATCTAGTCCAACCCCCTGCTCAAAGCAGGACCAATCCCCAATTTTTGCCCTGATCCCTAATTGGCCCCCTCAAGGATTGAATTCACAACCCTGGCTTTAGCAGGCCAATGCTCAAACCACTGAGCTATCCCTTCCCCCCTCAAAAAAGCTACATGAAATACAGATGAACAACAACAGAGGAGTTCTGGAAAGCGAGGCACAGCATACAGAGGTCTCCAGCTCTCTGCACTTGGTTCTCAGTGGCAGGAACTGGAATCTCTTCCAGCTGATGTCAAGGTAACAGCTAGGGTGAACCATCTTCCCCCAACTTGGGGATTTATGCTTCATTCACCCTGCAAAAGAAACATTACCTTCCCTGTGTGTGCATACCTGTGAGCGAAAGGTGACCTGAATCCTTGATTTTCATTAGCACTGATGTACAAGGTCTCCTGGTGTTAGAGAGTTCTAGGGAAGTTGGAGAGGAGGATGCAGTGTGTGGGGGTGAGGGTGTTCATAGCTCACTGTTGGAGCTAAAAGAAAGGATGAAGGGGAATGGGAAGGGGGGATCTCTCAGTGTTGCAGGAGGCACCCCCCCCCCCCCCCCCCCCGGCTACTCCAATAAGCACTAATGGACTGATCTAAAGCCCACTAAAGTCAATGCAAAGACTACACTGACTTTAATGAGCTTTAGATCAGGCCCTAAACACTTGTGATCAAGATTTTCCATTGTTTCGGTATCTCTTGCTATTAAGAGACTCCACAACTGGTTGCTAAGCCATGGGTGAAAACCCTGTTAGGCAAAGCCAGAATTCTTGAAGCCCTGGCAGGTTTTGCTCCGCATACTGAAGCATTATAGGTGCTGGCAGGGAGAGCGTGCCACTTTTAACTGAATCAGAGGGGTAGCCGTGTTAGTCTGGATCTGCAAAAGCGCCAAAGAGTCCTGTGGTACCTTGTAGACTAACAGACATATTGGAGCATAAGCTTTCATGGGTGAATACCCACTTCGGAGCGTAAGCTTTCGCGGGTGAATACCCACTTCATCAGATGCATGCATCTGACGAAGTGGGTATTCACCCACGAAAGCTTATGATCCAATATGTCTGTTAGTCTACAAGGTGCCACAGGACTCTTTGCTGCTTTTAACTGAATGAATGTCTCGCTCCAGTTGCTGTGCTTGGGGAGTGAAATGCACGCAAGACACATTCACTATGAGCTTCTGTGTCCCATTCCTGAATAAGCCAAGGTTTTCCAGGCAGAACCCTGTTTACCAATTTATTCAAGGCCTGGTTCTGCCAAACTTACTCACACTGAATAGTAATTTACTCCATGAAATTAATGGGGCTACTTGGGGAGCCAGTTCCTATTCTGCATAAGGTTGGCACAATTGGGTCCATAGTAATTTGCTGTGTGAAACCTTTTCCTACAGAGACATTTGTAATGAGTCAGTTCATTATTCCTGCCTTATCTATCTACTCATACCTTTCACTGCTGTGGTACCTAGGCACTAGTCTCCTGCTACATGTCCTCAAAAATATCTGAGCAAGAATTAAAGCAAATTTCAGAAAGCTATTAGCCCATGTTTTACAGATTAATAAACATCTGAATCAAAGCCTGATCCCATAATGCCTGTCCTTGCTTTTCTTACTTTTTGCATTCATATTCAATATCATCACTTCAGCTCATCACTGGCCTTGATTTTAGATCAAGAGCTCAATGGAATCTTTTTAAAAAGAAGAACATTAAAATATTTTATAAACCCTGAAACCTTTTGTAATCTCCATAAAACAAGATGGTCTGTGCTGGCTAATGCCACAGCTCTGGAGGCTGCAGGGATTTAGACATTGTACCCAAGGTGTGATGCTAAACTTGGGGATAAACATCCTAGTGGGGCACATCACCCAATTAACCAGAGGTGTGAATGATCCTTGCAGGCAGCTACAGTCTCTAGCCAAGTGACAAAGATATTCCTCTGTGCAAAAGGTAGATGGGCACGCTGATGTTGAAAACACCAGTGAAATATTACAGCCCACCAAATATTTCAACCTCAAAAATATTTTACAATCAAATATTGTAGACTAAAGAATAGTAAAGAGGGGGCTTCATTGGCTGGGGTGACAAAGCAATTCCTAGAGCGATTCCCTGTCACTCAGCCAGGGGATGGAAGCTGATCTGAAAGCACTGTTTCTACACTATGTTCCTGAGAGGAAAATGATGTCAGAAACTTCATCAAAACCCTTTCCTTTGCACTCTGTGGACTGTTAATAGATTTTAAACAGGAACTAACCCAGCAGCAGGACATTTTGGCTAATTCATTTTGCTCACTTGAAATGAAACAAAAATCAGGGTCACCGGTGGGAGGGGTGGGGGGGGCGTCGGGAGGGGTGGGGGGGCGTCCTAGTAAAAAGTCAGTGATGTGCCAGTAAAACCAGGCAATAATCCCCAGCCCTGCAAAGTGCCACTGCAAGTGAGTCAGGTGGTTTTGTGCACCTGTAGCATAAATCCAGAACCCCACTACACAGGCTCAGCTCCAGCCTCAAAATTCAAACAGATTAAATCTTTCTGTGGGACTGGACTTTCCTTCACAACAGCTTAAAGTAAGGACAAAGCTTCCACCCTATACTGTAACTAATAAATGACACTGAACTCCATCCATTCTCCAAGGCTTTTCATTTTCAAAGCATGCTAGTGAGTCTCCTGGACTTTGCCAAACAATGGCACAACCTTAGCACTACTAAACAGTGACTTTGGGGATTTAATTTTGTACAAACTGATGTACCAGCTCACAAAATTCTACACTCATATGGTCTCTGGGAATCCATCCAGCAAGTCTCTGCCATAGCTCTCACGTGGGAAGTCCTCATAATGGGAAAGATGAAATACATCATCTGTGCTCTACCTGTTTTGGTTTCTGTTTCTTCAGCTCGGATGATCACAAAGCCTGCTTTCTCCTCCGACTGGGTTGCAATGGACTCGCTCTTTGTGCTGTGTATGGGACTGGGTGATGTGAGACTGCAGAGGAGAAGAGGAGATACAATTATTTCCAGTGAGAGCTGCAAACACAGCAGGGGGAAAGGAGCAGCTTCATCTCTGTCTAAAATAAAAAGCGAATATGCAAGAAGTCTGGTTACACTGAGCGCTGCCCACATGCCAATGAATTCATTAGCAGGCCAGACAGTGCCTGTAACTTTTCAGGCCAGTAGCTGACTGAAGTGCTGCAGCAGTAATTAGTCTTTTCACTTTTCCTGTAGCTTAAGAAGATGTAAATAGGAGAGACAACCACCGCAGCATTAACACAGATCCCAAAGTCAAGGAGCTAATTCTAGACTATCCTTCAGACTGCAGTTCTGCTTACAACATAATGTATTGCAAGGCTTAGCCTACAGTTGCAAACTGCTACCAAAAGTCATTCACAGTATCCCAGCTCTCTTGGTTTCTCACCTGTATTTAAAGGGACAATTACAGTATGGGGAACTAACCTAGAACTCCCATGCTAAGGAGCCCTCGGGAACACAGAGATACCAACACATGATCTTGCTTTAAATAAGAAAGCTTCTTGAAAGCAGCTATGTATTTCTACAACAATCTCAGCTGGTTGTGAGGTGCAGACTCTCAAGCTCTTTCAGACATTCTTCCCAAATCCATCACCAGGACAACAGCAAAGGCATCCAAAGCTCAGTGATCCATTTAATGTGCCCCCAAAGTCTCCAGGAACTAATCCTTGCAAGTGCAAGGAGGAGTTAATGTTTCATTCTCCTCAAGACAGACACAAAAGCCAGAGAGAATAAAAAGAAAACACGATGAAAGTAACAGAATAGATTTAGAGAAATAAAATGCACTTCTATAGCTTGCCTTCCCAATCTTCCCAGCACTTCTGATATAGGTCCCCCAGCTCAGGAACATACACATCTCTCTAATAAAATCAGAGAATTTTAGAAATTAGAGAGGAAATGACCTGTTAGCAGCTCCCATCTAGTCCACTCCCAGGAGCCACCCACAAGAGATTGTTCCTAGTCTATTTTCCAGGCCTTTGACTAATCTAGTTTTAAATGATTCAACTAAGTCAGCTTCCACTGCAGTAAAAGAACAAATGGGTGTGAGTCACTAAGAGAAGAGAGTGTAACCATTCTGGACTAGATACAAAAAGCAGCAGCAGTGTTTGCTCAGACCCTGTTGCTCATACAGTGTATGTCTACACTGCAAAGGAACACTCACAGCCCACAGTCTCGGGTATAGCCATACTGCAATAAAAGACCTGCAGCTGGCCCAAGTCGGCTGACTCAAGCTTGTGGCATTTGGGCTGCAGGGTTATAAAACTGCAGTGTAGACAGTCAGGGTCGGGCTGGAGCCCATGCTCTGGGACCCTCCCCACATCTGGGTTCCCAGAGCCAGGGTTCCAGCCCAAGCACCAATATCTACACTGTAATTTTACAGCTCTGCAGCCCAAGCCCTGTGAACCTGAGTCAGCTGACCTGGGCCAACCATGGCTCTGTGCTACGGTCTTTTATCACAGTGGAGCTGTACCCTCAGAGCCCAGATTAATTGACTCAGGCTCACGGGGTTCAGCTGCAGGGCCAAAAATTGCAGTGTAGACATTCCCGCTCGGGCTGGAGCCTGGACTCCAAGACCCTCACCAGGTTTCAGAGTCCAGGGTCCAGTGCTATTTTTAGCCCCACAGCCTGAGCCCTGCAAGCCCGAATCAATTGACCCAGGTTCTGAGACTAGGCAGTGCAGGTTTTTCTTTGCAGTATAGACATACCCACAGTGTGCAGATTTGCTAAAGGTTGTTGGGTGTGCCCAAAGATTTACCTTAAAGAAAGTGAATCCCAATGCAGCGCTCCCTAACAGATGGTGTTTAAAACTGAAATCATTGCCCAGGGGCCCAGCAATGGGTTGTTTGTGTTCTGAGGAAATAATCAATTATTAAAGACAAATGATCAAACTTTAAATCAGTGCAGATACTCAGAAAATCATAGAGACAGACTGACTGACCTAACCCGCCCAGGAATATTGCATGGGATTTGCCTTCCTTTAAGGTGCGGACACTAATGTTCCCTCTGCGCATGTTCACCTCAGACCCCTGGGGAGCCATCAGCCCTATATGATCATTGAGAGGTGTATTTGTGGTTTGTCCCCCCCACAAGCAGTAACACCATTAGGAAGCAGGCCAAGAAAACAAAATCAACATTTGGTGCACGTGAAGAAGGCTACCTAGGCATACAGGGGAAAGATCAATCTAGAGGACCAGAAGGGAAAAGGCACATGTGGCAGAGGGTGCTCTAGGGAGGTGCAGGATATGGGACGTGTGGGCCATGTGGCAGTGTGCAGGACACAGCACAGGAGAGTAACATTTCTCCCCAATCTGCTCTTTTCAGAACTAGATCCCCTGCCCAAAGTGAATGTTTTGTGATAGATTTGGGGGTTAACGCAACTGAGACAGGATCAGATATTTCACACCACATCTACAACAGGATTTTAATAGAATCCTTTAGGTTTTCTTACAGACACAGCTCCATCTCCAGGCAGTTTCCCTGCACATGAGAGAAACATGGCCATTTGGGCAGGAACACATTTACATGCGCGCGGATTGCTCCTGAAGCAGCAGCACAGGCCAAAGGTCACCCCTATTTATCATTCTGCCAACTGGTTAAAGCTGGCCAAATTCCCATGGTTTTTCATATCAATTCCCAAAATTATTCGAGTGAGAGATATCCAAAGACGCATTCAAATTTGATTTCTTATTTAAAAGGATACATAACTATTCATCACTGAAGCACGCGGAAATGAGTGCTGGGAAATTAAATCAATTGAGGCAGGATTTATGTCACAGGAAAACACTCTGCATTATTCCTTCTAGCATTGCTTGGTTTCTTAGCTAAAATCCTTGCCTAGTTGAATTTCTGGATTGTCAATGCTTTGGGGTCTTGCACGCAATCAGGGCTTAGGGAAACAGTTTCAGTAACAAGCCTGAATTCCCTGGAGATTTTAATAAACACCCCGACCCTGCTGTTCCAAATGACAATGACAACAATCGCTCACCATTTGACCTGCTTCCCTCCCATGATCCCACTTTAACCTTTCGCCTCACAGAGTCGGTTTCCCGTGGAGCCTCAGGAATCCGCAGGTCCTGGCTGCAGACATGCCTTGTCCATTCACAGGCTTGGAATTCGGTGCCGGGGATGCCAGTTCCTGTCAAACTAACGAAGAAATATTTGCCGGTCGGACTCCCTCGCGTGAGCCGAGAGACTCACAGCAAAAAGGTTCAGGGTCTTTGCAAGGAGATGTTTAGTGATAAATCGGCAGCCCACACAGACACAGATTTGATTATAGAGTCAGAGTATTCTGCAGTCCAGGTTTTGATTCTGCTGCTGCATTTTGGTCCACCATATGCCCTGGTTGTTTTCATCACGAGAATCTCGGTCTGGATTGCAAGTTGCGTTTCTCATCCCATTGTGCCTACTTCAGCTATACAGCTCCTGCTACAGAGACCCAGGATTCAGTGAGGGAAAAGTGTTCTGTTAAGAGTAGGTTCTTCGCTCCACCAGCCTCTAAGCAGTGTGCAGTGTTTCCCAGTCCTATGAGTAGCTTCCTTCCTCGCTATCTCCAGCTCCCTCTCCCTCTGGCTGCCACACTGTGCAAGGCAGAGTCTATTCTCTGAGAAGATGTCTAGCTCAGGGTGGGGGAGGGAAGGTTGGTGGGAGGGAAGGAGAGGGGAGGGAAAGGGAAGGGAAGGATTTTGGCAAGTTTCCCATGAATAATTTCTGTTGTCTCTTCTTATCAGAACATTCCTTCCTGGAAATTCTGATATCAAGAACATGTGTGTGCCCCATAGGAAATAAATGTGCTATAAAGTTTGCGGATGACACAAAGCTGGGAGGTATTGCCAATACAGAGAAGGACCAGGATATCATACAGGAAGATCTGGATGACCTTGTAAACTGGAGTAATAGTAATAGGATGAAATTTAATAGTGAAAAGCGCAAGGTCATGCATTTAGGGATTAATAACAAGAATTTCTGTTATAAACTGGGAATGCACTACTTGGAAGTAACAGAGGAGGAGAAGGACCTCGGAGTACTGGTCGATCAGGGGATGACTATGAGCCGCCAATGTGATATGGCCGTCAAAAAAGCTAATGCGGTCTTGGGATGCATCAGGCAAGGTATTTCCTGTAGAGATAAGGAGGTGTTAGGACTGTTATACAAGGCACCGGTGAGACCTCATCTGGAATATTGTGTGCAGTTCTGGTCTCCATTGTTTAAGAAGGATGAATTCAAACTGGAACAGGTACAGAGAAGGGCTACTAGGATGATCCGAGGAATGGAAAACTTGTCTTATGAAAGGAGACTCAAGGAGCTTGGCTTGTTTAGCCTAACTAAAAGAAGGTTGAGGGGAGATAGGATTGCTCTCTATAAATATATCAGAGGGATAAATACCGGAGAGGGGGAGGAATTATTTAAGCTCAGTACCAATGTGGACACAAGAACAAATGGATATAAACTGGCCACCAGGAAGTTTAGACTTGAAATTAGACGAAGGTTTCTAACCATCAGAGGAGTGAAGTTCTGGAATAGCCTTCCCAAGGGAAGCAGTGGGGGCAAATGACATATCTGGCTTCAGGACAAAGCTTGATAAGTTTATGGAGTAGATGATATGATGGGATAGCCTAATTTTGGCAATTAATTGATCTTCGACTACTAGCGGTAGATATGCCCAATGGCCTGTGATAGGATGTTAGATGGGGTGGGATCTGAGTTACTACAGAGAATTCTTTCCTGGGTGTCTGGCTGGTGAGTCTTGCCCACATGCTCAGGGTTTAGCTGATTGCCATATTTGGGGTTGGGAAGGAATTTTTCCCCAGGGCAGATTGGCAGAGGCCCCGGGCCGTTTTCGCCTTCCTCTGCAGCGTGGGGCATGGGTCACTTGCTGGAGGATTCTCTGCACCTTGAAGTCTTTAAACCGCAATTTGAGGACTTCAGTAGCTCAGACATAAGTTAGGGGTTTGTTACTGGAGTTGGTGGGTGAGATTCCGTGGCCTGCATTGTGCAGGAGGTCAGACTAGATGATCATAATGGTCCCTTCTGACCTTAAACTTTATGATTCTATGAAATCCAGAAATGTGCCGATATTAGGCTGGGACACTGCACTGGAACTGTGCAATGGGATGGGAGGGGGTAATGTTGTGATTACAAAAATATAGTCAGTTCGCTAATAAGAAATGTGGTTTGCTCTTGCCAGGCAACTCTGGGGATCCCATGCTCCAACTGGCTTAGTCCCTTCTCCAAATAGGGAAGAGAAAGTGAGCATCTTATTTTCCTCTGGAGTTTCCATCCAGGAGACTGGTGCCACCACATCCCAGGAGATGTCACCTGCAGTCAGGGATGCAGGCTTCTCCTTGCTTCTTCTGAGATTGCTCACATTTTTCAAAATAATTTATTTTAAAACTAAAGAGACTGACAATGAAGAGCCCCAGGGTATAAATATGCAGCATGTCACAGAGCAATAAGATGAGATGGGGTGACATTCAGTGTCAGAATGAGTACAAGGAAGACAGACTGATAACAACAATAATGTTCTGCCTGTCTCTAACACCTTCCCCTTGAGGATCTCAAAGTGCTTTACAAACATGGATGAGTTCAGCCACACACCCCTTGTGAGGCAAGTCAGAATCATTCTCTTGTTTAGAGATGGGGAAATGGACATGAAGAGGGGAAATGAGTTGCCCAAGGTCACACAGTGAGTCAGTGTCACAGGCAGAAAAAGAATTCTGATTTCATGAGGCTCAGTCCCCTGATTTAACTAGTTGACCACATACCCTTCCAGACCCAAAAGAGAACCCAGGAATCCTGACAACCAGTCTCCATGTTCTAGACAATGCTGCCTATACTCAAATTTGCTCGGGAATGAATGCAGGCAGAGCTTATTCTCAACAAAATGGAATCCTGACTATAGACCACATGGCAGATTCACACTGAGTAGCACCTTACTCCATGTGAAGTCCTACTGAAGTTAACAAGACTATTCACAGAGTTGTGAGGAAGGGTATCATCTTAAGTGACCGTAAGGAGCAGGAGGGTGAATTGGGAGGAGGGGCCAAGGGGGAAGATGGCCAAGAGGTAGGGGTAACAAGTACATCCCTTGCTCCTCGTTGTGGGCTCCTCAATGTGGGGATTAATTGCTAATGAGTTTGACAGGTTCTCTATTCCATCTCTTTTTTTTTTTTTTTAACCAAACAGCCCCACTGGGTTCTAGGGCATATGTGATGGCTCCTGGAAACCCTCATGTAAATTAAGCAATGCAAAATCCTTCATGGACACACACAATCCCTCATGGTGGTAGCTTACTGGGTGAAGGAGCAGAACAGGGGACCTGCCCCCTGCCTCAGGTGGGATGCAGGACCTGAGAGAATCAGAAAAGGCAGAAATGGGTCATAAGAGTCAAGACTCATCACAGTAGGGCCCCAAGCTCCAGTAACAGAATACTAATATCTCTTGAGGTGATTCATAAACCAGCAACAATACCAGGCCAACATGAAACTTCCTACTGAATGTTCACACATAGCTAAGTCTGCACCATGCCTATCATCTAACACCCTTTTCTCATAGATCTGCAATTCTAAATGAAACATACAGAGTTTGGCTACTGTCAATTTTTCTCTCCTAAGGCACCAGCCTCTGCCTGGTGTCTTATCACAGGAACAACATCCTCCCGACTTCTGATGGGGCTTGATAGGAATAAATCCTTCCTCACTTGGCAGTTACTGTTGCAATTAAACAGCCAACCTCTGTGTCTGCAATCGCTGTGCCTTTGGCTAGCGGCATCAGATGCCCTTTTCTACAATAGCCATAATCTGCTCCCCCCCTCTTGAACACATAGAACAAGTTCTATTTCTGGCACTGCTGGAGGATACACAAAACAGCCCTCAGCCTGGATCCGTTCCCCAGGGGGCCCTTGCATGCAAAACTCAATAGCATTTCCATGTTTGCTCTCCTTTGCAGCCCTCAAAAGCTATGTGGTTTTATCCTTTGACAACACTGACAGAACCCTGCCCCCTAACTCCCTCTCAGCCTGTCTCTTGTTTCTCAATGCTGATGCACATAGCACAGTCTCTGTCCAACGTCTTTGAATGTACAAAGCCAGGGAACAAATCCACAGTAATGGACAAAGAATATTCCATTCTCAAGACGTTATGACTGAAATCTAATTACACATCAGAGCACATTCCCAGCTTCAATTAAAAAGCATTTTAGCTCCAGCTTGATACAATCTCTGATCATTTCCTGTGGAGCTGTCAGTAACTCTGTCTGCATCCCAGTAGCGCATGATTAGTAGAACTCTAGGAAATATACACACCAGGTAACATGTAAAATCTTTGGGCTCCCTCTGCCACTAATCCAACTGCACAGCAAGGAGGGAGCAAGACGGAGAAAACAGAACCCAAAAGAGTGCTGGGCAGTTTAGAGATCTTTAACTCAACCAGAGAAAAGTGATTATTAAAGACAGTAACCAATGAGAAGAGTCTTACTTTCGGAGGTACAGACTGTGCCAATGCCACTCAATGCTGAACTGATATACACTCTACCATTCCAGCCCTGCCCCCCATCAGCCAATGCACCCCAAACCTGGTCCACAGCACCCCCTGCCATTCCAGTTCTGCCCCCGAAAAAGATCAGCCAATGCACCCCAAACCTGATCCACAGCAACCCCTGCCATTCCAGCTCTGCCCCCGAAAAAGATCAGCCAATGCACCCCAAACCTGATCCACAGCAACCCCTGCCATTCCAGCTCTGCCCCCAAAAAAGATCAGCCAATGCACCCCAAACCTGATCCACAGCCCCACCTGCCATTCCAGATCAGCCAATGCACCCCAAACATGAGCCACAGCACCCTCTGCCATTCCAGCCCTGGCCCCTCCAAACAGATCAGTCGCACCCCAAACCTGATGCACAGCAGCACCTGCTATTCCAGCCACGGGACCCCAAGTAGATCAGCTGATGCACCTCAGTACTGATCCACAGCACCCCCTGTTATTCTACTCCAACATAATTTCAAAAGTTCCAAACAAACATTTTATTAACAAAGTAATGATTTTAGTTCAAAAGCAGCACAATTAATTTTATGGTTTTATCTTCAGTTCTGTAAAATTCCCTCTTATGATCATAGAGATTGTTCAGGAAAATATTTGCTGGTTTTATATAATATACAAGCTACTCAGTGACATCACTTTCTGTCAGCAATAATAATAAATATCATCTTACACTTGGTGAACTGTGAAAAAACCCAAAGCACTTTGCAAAGTACACATATAGGTATTACTTCACTCCTCATGGAAATGCAGCCACTGTGGGGCATTCCACAGCTATTTAGCAGTGCACAACAATGCTACACAATAGGACATGATGTGAAAAAGACTGTTGCCAATTCAAACTGCAGAGAGAATGTATTTACCGCATCGAAGAGGTAAACACTCTTCAACTCTTGTGAAAAATATTGTGAAATCTTTAACGAGCACATGTGGTCAGGACCATGGTTTTATTTCTCATCTAATAAGTAGCACCTCCAGCAGCACAATATCCTCTACCACCGCACTGGGGAAGTGAGTCAGTATTGACCAGAGAAAAACCACCCCATACCAAACTGATTTATATTAGATATTTATACGGCACATGTCACATGGGCATTTAACCATCAAAATTCTGAAGAAGCAAACAGGTCCAGAACCATTGTGTTTCCTCTCACTCTTCACCTGGGTACCAAGGGGCTGGATTTTCAGGCATGCTAATGCCACTTTGTGTGGGGCAGGTAGGCCACTTTGTGCTATGGAGGTGCAAAGAAGCCTTAAAGTGGCCAGAAAAGTCCAGTGGAGAAATCTCCCTGTACCAGGGATACTCTCTGCTGGTGGAGATCTGGCAGAAGAAAATCCTTCACCTCATGTGTCAGCCATCCCCCAAACCCCAACATAAAGCATATCCTCCAGCAGTGCCAGAAATAGAACTTGTTCTATGTGTTCAAGGGCGGGGCATAGACAGGACAGAAAAGAAGGGGATGTAATGGAGGGGAGCTCCATGATGCCCAATCCTCCACTGGCACAAGGTCACTGACTCACCTTACATCAGTGGTGAAAGTCAGGGCTGCCCACGTGCATCCCTGACTTGCACTGGGGCCAGACAGCTGTGAAGCTGGGAGTTAAACAAGTTCCTTGCAGTCCCCTCCTCCACCCCATTCAGAGACTCAAGTTTAGGGGGAGAAGAGGGAATTTACATGTTCAAAGAGATAGTTCTTTACTTTCAAGCCTTGTTAGTGGGGAAAGGCTCTGTCCAAAATGTATATCCCTACACTCTGACTTAAACACAGCCAGGCTTGGTCAGATCTCTCCTACCAGTGGCAAAGTTCTGCCCCCAGCTCCTCATTGGCTACCTTGTCTCTGTGCAGTGTAGCTGCCATAGAAGGTCCTGGCCTACGGATGAGTGGGTCTCTGACACAGCCAGGTCCCATTCTATTAAGGGCTCCATAGACTAGGACTAGGGCTTTGACATCTGCTCTGGAGCAACTGGGAGTCAGTGGAGCATGTGAGGAACCAAAGGGATGTGTTCTCCCAGCACTTGCTGCTGAGGCTCACTTCTGTGAGTGGCACCCACTTCAGCCTTCACGTGTGTTCAGCCCCAGGTAAAACATGTTGTAGTTCTAACCAATACCACTTCCTGCAAAACCCCTTTCCTTAGCGACCTCTCAGTCAAGTGTTGCCTCAGCTCAACTTTGCTTAGCTCGTGAGATCTAGCGAGTCCCCAGCCAAAGCTGCAGGTATAGCAGGGAGGGTGTATTTCTCAAGATCCAAGTCCCACTTTCAATGGCAAAAACTCCTGCTGCGTAGATGGGGGTAAACGCTGACTTTAATGTTCTACAGCAGGATACAGGGGACTTTTCAGAAATCAGTTAAACATTGAATTTGATTGAACATGAAGGTCCATGGGAGTTGGGGGATGGCTGGATAATGAAATAACTATAAAGCTAAAAGCAGTTAAAGGTGATGGATGAGGGCACAACAGCAGTGGGAACAGCTGCGGCATCCACTTCAGAGACTCTGGGTCTGAATCACAAAATAACACATTCCTGAAACTGAGCCTGCTGCTGAAATCCCCACTTCCCCTGCCCTGAGGTCTGGGTGAAGGGCATCAGGCTTGCTTGGTTTGGAAGTCTCAGCTCATTTCTCCTTCATGTCTCTTACACAAATTACTCCTGAGGAAAGTCTGCGCCAAAAATAAAAAATTCTGCACATAATATTTTAAAATTGTGCAAAATTCTGCAAGTTTTATTTGTCAATAAATAAATGCGGAGGCTCCAGCATGGCAGTGGGAGCACAGGCCATTGGCTGCATGAAGGTGGGACATCACCCTGCGGCCCCTCCCCTCACCTGGGACATGGACTCAATGGTGAGGCTGCACTCAACCCTGACACAGCACAAGGGCTGGGCCTGCCCCAGAAATACCCTGAGGCCCTGCCCCTCTATGTCAGATGGACCTGGTATGGGGTAGGTAGGCTCAACCAGGCAGGACCTAGAGGCTTCCAGGTGAAGGTGGTTGGGGCTCAGCCAGGGGGTCTGAGTGCTGGGGGAGTGGGCCTTCAGGGGGGTCTGGGTGCACTTAGTTGGGGGTCAGTGGGGTGGGGGTTTGGATGTGGGAGCTCAGGGGGGCACAGGAGGGTGGGGCTCATCAGGGTGGGGGGTTTAGTGCAGGGAGCTCAGTGGGGGGTTGTTTGGGTGCAGAGGTGGGGGTCTGGAGGCAGGGGGTTTGGTTGCAGGGGGGCTCCAGATGCAGGGGCTGAGGTTCAGTGGGATGGGGTTCAGGTATGGAGGCGGGTTCTGGGTGTATGGGGTGAGGTTTGGTGGGGGAGTCTGGATATGGGAGGTCTGGATGCACGGGAACTGGGCGGATAGGGGAGCAGCTCCTCGTACAGTGACCCCTCCTGCCACGGCTGAGGAGTGATAGGGGCAGGAAACAGGGGAGGATGCTGAGCTTCCTGCAGCTGGGGGAGGTTTCTGCGGGTCTGACACAGCCCCAGCCACTCCTTCCAGGGGAAGAGGAAACCCCATCCTTTCCCGCCTCCAGCTCAGCCAGGACTAGCAGCTGATCCTGGCAGAAGGTAGGAGCCACCGGCTGGGATGTCCCCAGCCCTCTGGTGATTTACCTCTCCACTGACTGCTCCGGGTGCCTGAAACGATGTACCTGCGCTGCTAGGGAGGGGTGCATGACTGCTCTTGCAGCTTCCCTTTGCTTCCCTGTCAGAAAGTCACTTTTCTGCAGGGAAGCAAAGAAACCTGTGGGGGACACGAATTCTGTGCACACGCAGTGGTGCAGAATTCCCCCAGGAATAGATGGTATCAGCTTGTAGAATACCCATTAATCTTGCACTGGTTGCTGTGTCCCCTCCTTCCCTCACAGGCCTGGATGGCTCCTTGGCCATTTACTGGAGCAGAGTTCCCTTCTCTTCAGCCTTGGGATCATTCTGCTCCTCCACTACTCTCAAGCAATGGCTTCACTACAGAGCTTACAGCAGACACTCTATGGCGAGGGGAGCGAGCTCTCCCGTCAACGTAATTACTCCATCCTCCGCGAGAAGTGGTAGCTATGCTGGCAGAGAAGCTCTCCCACCGACATAGCGCGATCTATGCCGGCGCTTAGGTTGACATAATTTACGTCGCTTGGGGGGTGACTTATTCAAACCCCTAAGCATCATAACTCCAGTGTAAACTGTATTGTAGCGATAACCTCAGTCTCATTCATAGAGTCATAGATTCCAAGCCGCAAAGGAACCATTGTGATTCATCCTCTCAGCTTCTCTCAATCTCCCAGCAAACCGTCTGGTTTGATGTTTCCTACTCCTATTCCCTCTGTTCTCACTGAGCCAGAATTACAGTTCAGGAGTTCCCACCTCCTAGCCTTGTGCTCACACCACCTCACCACACTGTCTCATGGATGAGACAAATCTTATCTGTGGGAGAGTCTGCAAGATCAAGGGAGTCAATGAAATGTCACTCACTGATAGCTGGTGTTTCATGTTCCAGCTCAACTGGGAAATCTCAGTGTATGAAATTTTCCTTATTCCTAAAACTAGTCAGAGACTGGGCTGTGAGGGGAGCACATCTATAGGGTAGGCAGGGGGCTGTGCTGCAAGGAGGCCAGATGTGGGGTGGGCAGGAGACAGACTCTGCCAGGCTGTGAGGGGACACATCTCTGCAGTGGGCATGTCTGTTACCTGGAGGAGCAAGACTCTGAGGGCACGCTCTGCTGTCCCTCATACTGCTGCACCAGTTCTCGGACACTCCAGTAGGGATTCTCAATCTCTTCGTCTATGCTGCTGTTTCTGAAGATAAAAATGACATAATGAATAACAGCTTCACAGAGCAGGGGCAGAAATCCTTGTGATTTTTTTTTAAATTTATTGACTGAACCTAATGATATACATTCTTGGGGGACAGGAAGGGCAGAATGGGGGCTGATGAAATAAAGGGAAGGAGGAGAAGGCAGCAATCCTACGGGCCTCTTATGAATGAGAAAATCTAATTTCTGCTCTAGAAAGTGTGAGACAGGAAACCCTTTCCCATCTACCTGTGACATGGCAGGGGAGGGGAACAGTGTGTTACCTGTTAAATGCTTCCAAACTCCTATGAGTAGCAGCAGAGCTTTGGAGAGAGAGGGAAGAAGGGAGTGGGGAAAAGGCTAGCTTCTGCTAGTACTACAAGGGCTGGCCATCTAAAGAGGAACACTTGCCCAAGTCCTTCAGAAGAATAATAAAACGCCAAACCTATAGCACTGTAGGACACAGCAGCTGATAAACAGCACTCAGCAACATTACAACAATTTCCACTGCTTGGCATAATGTGAGACGGCAACAGGAATGTAGGGAGGCATAATGGAATTGGACAACAGGGTTAGCACCCTGACTTTTACAAAAAGTGCACCCAGAATCTCTAAATTCCACAAACGGTCAGTGCCTTAGTTTTATGTCTCAATTGAAAGACAGCACCTCCAGAAGCCACAGCACCTCCTTTTGCCATGCAGCGGCATTGTGCTCAGTACTGATGCAAAGGGAAGGATGTAGTAGAGCTCTTAGGCTTTGGGCTTGGCTACACTTACATTTTATAGCGCTCTAACTTGCTGGCTCAGGGGTGTGAAAAATCACCCCCCTGAGCGCAGCAAGTCAGAGCGCTTTAAAGCGCTAGTGTAAACAGGCTTCCAGAGCTGGGAGCTGTGCTCCCAGTGCTCGGAGCTAATCCCCTCGTGGAGGTGGATTACCAGGAGCACTGGGAGAGCTCTCTCCCAGCGCTCACGCACGACCACACTCGCACTTCAAAGCACTGCCGAGGGAGTGCTCCCATGACAGTGCTTTGAAGTTTCCAGTGTAGCCATGCCCTTTGTCAAAGGTGTTTTGTTTTCTTTTCTTTTAAAGCGAGATAATAAATGTGTGCTAGTTATCATGCTGTACAATCCTAGGTGAAGGCAAGGCGCTGTCGTGTTTACTGCAAGGTGGCTAGGCAAGGTCAGCACTGTACCACCTGTCCGTGGCTGGCCTCACGTGGCTTCCCTTATGGTAAAACTACAGTGCCTTACCTCCACTGTTTTTACACGCACGTTAGTTATCCCGTGGTAAAAACACACCTTTTTGTCAGTGAAGACATAGCCATAGAGGTATCCCATCCAGGTGCTAATGCAGTCCTACCATAGATTGTTTGTGAGCTCCAATAAGATTACAGCAAAAGGTGGCCTGGGTTCAGGTCAACAAGCAATGTATGAATTCATAATAGAGAGGCAGACACCTCTTTATCTGTCCTGTAGGGAGACGCCCCCTTTACCTGCCCCGAGGACTAAGACTTAGCACCAAGATTCACACTCATTCCAATGAGACTAGATAGGAGTACCCAGTACCTCTGTCTGTGCCGGAAAACATCACGTCCTGAGCGTGAGACATCCTGACGAACATCTGCCAGAGCAGCCACGGCACCCTGGGCCACTGCGGCCGCTGAATGAGGCCTGTGACTGGCTGATGATGCCGAAAGGCTCTTCCCCACCGTGCTGGCTGGTCTTTGAATGGCTGTTTTACCCGAGCCAGGTTTAAAATGAGCAGCTAAGCCAAGGATCAGCCTCATGATGGATTTCAGGTTCCCATCAACGATATCTGCAAAATGCAATCAAACCTCAGGGCAATGGGGCTCAGCAGGTTCTTGTCTGACCAACATGTGTGAATGTAATTAAACTCAACAGGAGCATTCCAAAAGAAAGGGGCTGAACAACTAGGACTGAAAAGGAGTACTTGTGGCACCTTAGAGACTAACAAATTTATTTGAGCATAAGCTTTCGTGAGCTACAGCTCACTTCATCGGATGCAGTGAGCTGTAGCTCACGAAAGCTTATGCTCAAATAAATTTGTTAGTCTCTAAGGTGCCACAAGTACTCCTTTTCTTTTTGCAAATACAGACTAACACGGCTGCTACTCTGAAACCTGTAATTAGGACTGAGTTATCATTCCAGTGCTCCACAGAATTTGTTTTGTATGAAGCAGCCTGAAGTAAAATCAGTCACTGCCACCTACAGGACAGAATTTTAACTGCTCTGGGCACATTTGGGACTTCTGTATGGGATTATTTTCAACAAATAGTCCAGCCTATGTGTGACAGTGTTATTGAAGGATCACTACAAAGGTGTCACAGTCACTGAAATCACCACTGTCCCAGTGATGACTCCAACTGGCCCATGGAATTTGCATTCACATTTTTAATAGGAAAGAGGAGGGCGCTGAGCAAGAATGGATTTCTGCAACAACAACATCTAGTAATCATTAACTAATCAATCCTCATCACTATGCACTTTCCCTCAGTGTACAAAACAGACCAAATCTGATGACCTTCAGGGCTCACTCCAAAGACCATCCATTCTTTTTCTGGGGGGGGGGTAGAGGGATTTTTCTAAGCCACCCAATGGATTTGGACACGCAGTGGCCATTAAGTCTAATGGGAACTGGGCATCCAAATCCTGTAGGCAGCTTTGAAAATCCCAGCCCCAGACTTTTGGGGAGGGACCGGATGCCTGAAGTGTGGTTAATTTTTACTTTTGGAGGATGGGATGGGGCCAAAATAAACATTCTGTTAAAATAGATCATAAAGGTAATTAATCAATGTCACTCACAGAGGCTCTGAGGCAGAGAGGGGAAATGACTTGCCCAAAGTCACAGAGCGAGTCAGTGTCAGAGCTATGATTAGAACTCAGGGGTTCCTGTGTCCCAGAGTCCTGCGCCCACACCTCACTCTGCACAGTAGCTTTGATATGTTAATCCTGCCTCAATCTGGGGGGGATGGACTAAATGACCTCTTGATGTCCCCTCCTGCCCTACATTCCTCTGAGTGCTTCATAACATGTCCAACCTCAGAGCCCTTACACAAAGCTCTCAACAAAGTCCTGTCACCGAGAATGGACAAAGGAGACTAGAACAGGCCAGATATGGGATGTGACATTTTTTCTAGGAAAACCAAAAGGGATGCAGACCACCAGCCCTGGATTTCAATCTTTAGAGCTTACTCTGCTCTCATCTGTGCCCTACCAAACTCTAGATGCTCATGCTTTACTTCCCTGCTACCAACCTGGATACAAGAGAGCAAATTCAGATCACTGAGTTAAGCAGCCTCGAGAGAGCTGCCTGGGCTGGGCCTGTTGATATATTTGTTTACAGTGAGTATAGACAAGGTTTTATCAGTATTAACAACAGCTTATAGAGTCAGTGAAATGGGGCGAACTGGCATGTAATGCCTCACTGAATGGGAAAAAATAGCACAGCCTCCAGTCTGCTGGTAGCCATGCTACTGGCATGGAGCACTTACTGTGTACTCTGAATACACAAAGGCTACCCAGCTGAGGCTTGTAACCCCCAGGGCTGTGCTCTTCTCCTCCTGATAACAACAGGAAAGGTCAGATGCTCCACGATTCCAGTTTGAGTCATTGGGCACTGCACCTCACCCAGTGCCCCAGGAGGAGCAAACAGTACACTCAACAACCAGCAAGAATAGGGGACTGTTTTCCTCCAACCATGTGCTGTCTGTGACTAAATGATGCCACAGTAAGAGGCAGAAAGTGCATGTTTTTGCTCCTTATGTCTCTTTCCCACCACATGTTCTGTTCCTCTTATGACAGGAAATGCTGGCAAACAATACTACTGATTTCCAATGGTCTGGAATTATCTTGTTCCCACCACAGAAGGCAACAGCCCAATAACAATTTATTTATGTCCATTCAATTAAGGTTTCCAAGTCTGTGTTCTCAATTATACCACTTGTTTGGTCCTCTGACCACTCAGAGGAGAGGGGGCATTTCTTCTTCTTCTTAATACTATTATGACAGGTTTCAGAGTAGCAGCCATGTTAGTCTGTATTTGCAAAAAGAAAAGGAGTACTTGTGGCACCTTAGAGACTAACAAATTTATTGGAGCATAAGCTTTCGTGAGCTACAGCTCACTGCATCTGATGCATTCCGATGAAGTGAGCTGTAGCTCACGAAAGCTAATGCTCAAATAAATTTGTTAGTCTCTAAGGTACCACAAGTACTCCTTTTCTTTTTGTTAATACTATTATGTATTTCTTGCCCTGGACTGCTAGCTGCTCCTGTTTGGTACTGTTACCAAAGCAACCAAGAATTTAGTGCCATTCAACCGAAAACTAAACATGTTACTGGGCTGTAGCAACAAGAGAAACTGGCCTGGAAATAAATTATCTGTAGGACACAAAACAACAAAGGATCCAGTTCTCACATATATAGCTAAGGATCATGGTGACACTGTCATTGGGGAGCACTTACCTTTCGCTGAAGTTTGGTGCATACGTATCTTTTTTGATGCCACGAATTGCAGGACTTTCTCTACATTTTCTCTCATTTCCTGCTGGCTGGTGGGACTGACCTCAATGCCATTCAGCTTCTCACCGGCTGGGAAAATCAAACAGCCTAATTATAGAGAGGAATGGACCTGCTTGGTGCTGACTGGCACTGGAACGGTTACAGGTGCAAGGAATGTAGGATTCAGCAGCTGTTATGTTGGGAAGAGTAAGGGAGCCATATGTGTGACTTCTCCCTGCTCATGAGGTGTCTAATGGCAAAATAAATCCGTAGCACTGTCTGTGAAGGTGCTTTCTGTGGATAATTCATTATTCCTTGTATCTTCTTGAGTCAGCACATGTCCCTTCTGTGCAGATACACTGCACTGCATAGCATAGTCTCAGCAAAGGACAGCATCAGCTTCTAGAACCATTTCTGCTCAGTCCTATTATTTCTTTCTTGTAAATATTTGTGTCTTAGCAAAGAGATTAACTCAGACCGACAGGAATCTCATCCATTAACACCTACAAGTAAACTCCAGGCAGGGCTGTCCACATTAGGCAGAGATACAGAACAATGAGACTCGGGTCATACATACAAATGAAGTTAAGAAGCCACATACTAGTCCCACCTTAGCCCATACACCCCTCTGGGTCCCTGATGCCATTCATCGATATGGGAAATCCTTTCATGGCTCCCTTAAAACAGCTCAGCTCCTCTTGTGGCAGTTATCATGGCCATGCTAGCGGGTTTTGGCATGTGTCAGGTGACAAAGTGAATGCAGTTCTCAAAGGGCCTGGAACTTGGCCAGTAGCCAAAGGTTAGCAAGTGATACTGAGCTAACACATAAGGACTTCAGTGGAAGATTAGCTTTTATGATCCACAATTTTCCTTCCTCTTAAAATGACCACCCTGCTCCGATACTGCGAGACCTGCTGGCCAGCCTCACACAGTTCCAAACATTCTACTAGCAGGGCCCCACCAAGACGAGCTTCCTCCACGCAACACTCCACAGCCCCAACAGGATCAATAGTGCCACTTGGTGTTACTGACCTACAATTTCAATGAGAGTGGCCAGGATGACCCCATCTCGGAGATCCTGCCTCAGGTCCTGCACTGGCTTTATTGCTGGCTTCTTCTTCAGCTGGGAATTCACCCAGGCCACGTACGCCTGTAGTTGATGCTGTAAACAGAAAAGAAAACAAAATTTTGCAAGTCACTGTTGTTTAGGAAGTAGTTGCACAACTCTTACCTTTCACTCAACCATATGTTTGCTTAGATCACAAGTACAAATGGGTTTCATCCTAACACCTACGTGACACTGGTTCACAAAACAAAACCAGCGTTCTGTTTGGAGTAGCTCGGTACAACCCAGAACTGGAAGAGCAGGAAGAACTGCAGGTCAGGACTGAGAGGCATCAGCACAGCTTAGAAGGAAGCTTGCATTGAACCTGCCTGAGGCTGCAGTATATCTGGTTCAAAGCAACTACTGCCAGTCCCTCACTTTTATTCCCAGCATTAATTCACTCATAAAATGTTAAAAACCAAAAATTACTTACTTTCAGATATTTAAAAAATAAAGAAATATAGCTTAGTTGACAGTTAAAATAACCAGTGTAATTTTCAGTGAATTACACTAATTGTTAAGGAAATGATTGGATTTGATAATGGGCCAATTTCACTTTGGTATATGGTCCTGACACTCTTGGGCTCAACTTTCCACACCCTTGCACCTTGTGTCATCATTTACATCAGTGCAAGAAAGCGCAAACTGTGTGAAGAACACTACCACTCTAACTGGGTAGTCTTCTACATTGTCTTTGCACAGGTGTAACTGACAGCAGGAGGCAACAGATAATGGAGAACCAGGTTTTTGAGCTCCCTAAGTAGTCATCTGGTGTCAGGGGCTGATATGCAAAAGCAGTCCCATGTGCATGTGTAAGGGGTTCACTTTTTCACTCCTATACTTTACATGAGACGTTAGTGGCTAGTAGAAGCCCTGGTGAAACTGGAATTCCTTTGGGACAAGGGCTTGTGCAGCACGTGGAGTGTAATCAGATTTATCCCTTTATGGGATTATCTCCCTTTTCACTAAGCTTCCCATTATTCTGCAGCTGCGGCGGGTTTTAAGTCTCCATTCCACATTATCTCAGCAATATCAGTCATCATTTATGCTTCTACACCCTGCCACAAAGTCACATTCTGATAACAAAACCACTTGTAATCATCCTGACAAGGGAAATCCAACTTTAAACACAACACAGCTCAGTCCGTCTGCTCAGAAAGGTGCCCGGACACTTATGTTCAATCGGTTCTGCTCACTCAGCAGATAAGTATGGAGCATGGTGTGAGAGGCACACTTGGGGGTGGTTGCTCAATTTGTTGTAAAAAACAAAAGTGGAAGTGCTGAGTGGGACGTCTAGACTTTGGGAGACACATGAGACTAATGCAGGCTTGCTGGAGTGGATTTTGCCTCCCCTGCTTAGAGTCCAGAATAGTCAGCACTCTAACTCATCTAGTGTAAATTAGTTCTGAAAGTACCAGTAGTTATCAATTTCGCCTGCCCAGTTGAAAATATCACCAGCTTCCACTGAATGGGAACACGAACCATGAAGCATAAATATAACAAGCATAGTCCTGGCTTCTCTCCCACTCATACAATAGGTACAAGAGGATGATCCCGCATTGGTTTTCAGGTCAATAGTAATAACTACCCCTGCTAAAGTGCAAGGAGGAGTTGAGTTCCTGTGTGACCTAAGTTAGACAGAAGTGCCTGGTCCCAAGAAAGGAGGGGCCTGGGACTTTACACCAGGATCCAGCCACACAACACAATTTAATTTCAAGGACAGACAAGAATTCAAACCTTCTATTACACAAAGATTCAGTGAAGCTTTAATTTATTCAAGTAATTATCAGTGGAAGAGAGAGATGTTTATTTACAGAGCCATCTGTTACCCGCTGAAACAGCTACAGCACCCTTATGGAAAAGTCCTATACAATTCAATAAGGTTCCATAGAGATTGAACAGGGTTACATAGAAAATATTTCAAAAACCTATAAAATGAAAGAGAATGATCTCCTTTTTACACATTTTTTTATTAACCATCCTATAGGAATCTACCTAAGGGGTAAAATTCTCTACTAAATTCTACAGGATGGTCCAAAATACTCTAGAAAGGTTGCCATATTCTATTAGATTCTGTGGGTCTTTTCCCTATAAGCAACTCCTTTTTCACACAAAGGAAATAAGTTATATAAAAATACAGCCTTATGATTAACAATTTAATACTTTTCCCTTTGTTTTCTCCCATTCTTTGCACACAAAACAAAAATCACTATTTTTGGGTAGGCATTTTTACTGGTATGGAGTAATTAGTATCGTAATTAGAAAATCACTTTTAAAGCCCTGTAAATTTACACTTTAAATGATCCTCTCCAAAAAGAAAACTTTTTGTGCCTGTGCAATAGTGATGTCGCTATTACAAAGGGAAGGATTTCACAGTTGTTACTGCTACAATACTGCAGACTTTCATTTAATTAGCATGTTTAGTATTTTTTCCTCATTCAGAGCATAAGATTTTCCTGGCGCAGTTCAGACTGTTGGTTTGTTCATCCATAGCTTATTATGTGTCCAGAAAAATCTATCAGCTAATTAGTTTAGTGCAGGACTCCAGAGATACTCTGATTTCTGCAAAGCTAAAAGCCCAAGCGGCAGCCTGTTATTTCTGGCAGCTGAGATGAACAGGTGACTGAATTTCCCAAGAGAAAAAAAAACATGAAAGTTTAATGACCTAAAAATTGCAGAGTGGTGTTAAATGCACTAAAGGACAAAACCAAAAGCCCTTTATTCCAGACAGAGAACTCCACGTGTCCATATTCTAGTAAATGAAAAAAGGAGAGCAAATTTTGTTGTGAGGATGTATTCTGCAAATGGAAACAAGCATTTCTACACAGCAGATTTCATCCTTCAGGACAAAAAAAACACTTCCTGCACCATATCTCTCAATGAGATCAGATCTGACTTCTGTATTTTTCTCCATCCAGTTCTTGAAGGTACAAAGAGTTACACTTGTTCCAAAATTGGGAACAGGTCATGAAATTCACTGCACAATTTTGACATTCTCTCTGCATTCTTGTGTACCCAAACATCTGAAAAACAGGTTGATGATAATTTGGAGTCTCTTTGTCTGTCTGAGGTTCTTCCAGGAGTTAACTGCTCAGGAATTTGTTTGGTAAGCTTCTGTTAGCATCATGTATCAACTGGCAATCACAAAAAAAGAGTTTTCTCTGTAGAATAATTCTATCCATAATGCTATAGCACTAAGTTTAATTAGCAGAAAAGACAATGGCTACTTTTGAAAATGTTAGTGTCCAGTTTGTATAGTGATGAGCATGTTAGAAATGCTGAAAGGCAGATTTCTCACAATGTGATACAGGTATGTACTAGGTATGAAATGATACTCAATATAAAAAATGTCTGTACTTATTGGAAAGACAATGTGTGCTTTATAATTCTTCCCACAAATGTAATGTTTTACTTCCTCTTTCTGATTATTTATAGAACTCAACCTATCTGGGAATGTAACTAGTCATGTTTCCTTGTTCCCTTAGTGGTCCACATTTTCCCCTACTTGTTTTAGGTCTGTATGGAAATTCCTGCAAAAGACACTGAAAAGTTTCATCTTGGGATAATTAGCCAAGATTAGTAACAATATTTGAACTCTGGATACAGCCGTGGGCAATAAAAAAGGGAAGCTGGAGTCTGCAGTCTGTCCCTTTTCCCAGCCTCTCTCTAGGGAAGATTTTTCCATAGTGCTAATTAATAGTTTTCATCTGTGCAAAGGATATTTAAGATCTAAAAATTATCCACTAATCTTTTATTCTGGAGAATCACAATCACCAACAGACCTCACTAGCATAGTGGGCATCAGGGTCTAGCAGCCTCATTAAGCCAATGCTGTCAAAATTCCCTGTATTACATTTAGCTTCTTTAAATTAATATCCACCGAGTCAGGGTGTTCTCTCTTCTGCTTCAGCCTTTTGCTTGCTGAACAGCATCCAGGGCTCCCCTCTCTTACCCTCGCTTCTTCCATTTCTCAAGAACTGGCTGTCTCTGCAACACTGGTCGTCAGTCCCTGATCAGCATTTCTCAGGCACTTAGGCTGCAGACACTGGACAAGATTTTGAACCTAAATACAGCTTCTTTAAATTGCTCTGGTGGCATGAAGGAGCCACAATAGCCCAGAGAAAGAACGAGGAGTACTTGTGGCACTTTAGAGACTAACAAATTTATTTGAGCAAAAGCTTTCGTGGGCTAAAGCCCACTTCATCAGATGCATGTAGTGGAAAATACAGTAGGAAGATATATATATATATATATATATATATACACACACACACACACACATACATACAGACAACATGAAAAAATGGGGGTTGCCGTACCAGCTCTAACAAGATCAATCGATTAAGGTGGGCTATTATCAGCAGGAGAAAAAAACTTTTGTAGTGATAATTAGGATGGCCAATTTCTAACAGTTGACAAGAAGGTATGAGTAACAGTAGGGGGGAAATTAGCATTGGGAAATAGCTTTTAGTTAGTGTAATAACTCATCCACTCCCAGTCTTTATTCAAGCCTAATTTAATGGTGTCCAGTTTGCAGATTAATTCCAGTTCTGCTGTTTCTCGTTGGAGTCTGTTTTTGAAGTTTTTTTGTTGAAGAATTGTGACTTTTAGGTCTGTAATTGAGTGTCCAGGGAGGTTGAAGTGTTCTCCAACTGGTTTTTGTATGTTATAATTCTTGGCGTCTGATTTGTGTCCATTTATTCTTTTGCATAGAGACTGTCCGGTTTGGCCAATGTACACGGCAGAGGGGCATTGCTGGTACATGATGGCAAATATCACACCAGAGGAATTCTCAAAGTGCAGGAGCAGTGTAGGGCCAATGTACATTCTACTCCACAATGTTTTCCTGCAGTCCCAGTATGGGGGCATGTTGGGCATGGGATGGGGAGCGGTCAAAGCATTCTGCGATGCCTATGGGGCTGCTCAAATTTATAATGGGGCCCCATTGGCCCCCAGAGCAGCTCAGAATCCAGGCGGCACAAGGTGGTATTAAAACATCTTTCTACCCCATTCCTCCTATACTTCACCTTCTGTGTTGTGTCTCCTAACAGACCACAAATCTGAGTGAGAAGAACTGATGAGCCTGAAAGAGGAGTGACTGATGCAGCAAAAGACACCCATGCCTGGTGGGAAAGAGAGAAGATGGAAAGAATAGAGCAGCCATTCCTGTTTCCCTCATCCCCGCTTCCTCATACCGTGTGATTGTTTGTTACATCCACTTGTGGTGTCATGTCTTTATTCGACTGTAAGAATTCTGGGACAGGGATCATCTTTTACTCTGTATTTGTGCAGCACCTATCACAACAGGGGCCCGATCCTGACCACGGCCCTGTATGTGCTACTTCAATACTAATAAATAATATTAAGGTGTCCTAAGTATGGGAGCAGCACAGACAGAGAGAGAAGCCCAGGCCAGGGACAAGGAAAGAAGCTCCAGGTCTGGTAGAGGAGGCAGAAAGAGGGGCCCCAGGCCTGGACTGGGGAAGCCCATATACTTCCCTGCCCGCTCAGGCCCATAGCCCTGACAGCTGCTCAGACCCTAACCTATTCTAATGTTGAACCTTTGCTCTTTGAGTTGAAGAGGAAGCTTCCACAGGGTCTATTACACTGGCTCCTGTGACACCATTATGCTGCTGGCTCCTGCCAACTACAGATGCTTCCAAACAGCACAGGATTTAACAAATCCCTGGAGCTTCCCCTTGCTGTCTTATAATCAGGTCTGGCTCATGGCTGCATCCCAAAGTGTTCTGAGAGGTAACAGCTAATGATCTAGCCACCCCAGCCTCCTTCTTTTCCTGAAGAACTCACCCTTGAACCAGTTACTGCTCAACAGCTTGCCCAATCTCTGTCACTAACAGGCTGTTTAACCGAAGTATTGGTCCAGCCATATCCCGGGCTCCGTGGGGCAGGAATAGATTCTGGTCCCACACCTCAATCTGAATTTCTCTCAGAAGTGAGGATTTTTCTTTTTAGGAATAACACAGCACCCTCAGCCCAAAGATTTACTATACAGAGCACAGATTATTAGGATTGCAAAGGGGTTAAGATTAATCCTATTTAAATTAACACGGCTTTGTGTTCCAAAAGGGGGCCTGCTTTACCTGAACTCTGTGAATGGGAAAGTAGATGCCTTACCTGGAGCTGCCTGGGGCCCAGATTGCTGAAGCTCCCAGGCAGCGTTTTTCTCTTATGTTTAGATCACTATGGATGTCCCTAAAAGATCTTTCAGGACAGGGCCAGAGTTTGAAGGAATGGACCCTGGGGCCATCTGCTGTTGTAGACACACGTAGCTCCTTCTGCGGGTGAATCACAGCTGGGAACGCTCAAAGTTCTCCATTGAGCACAGCACTGATAGGGGCAGGATCATAACTGTACAATATTTCTAGGTGTGCAGTTTTGCTATTTTAATTACAAAGTACCCAGGACTGAGGAGGTGGCTCAGACCCAACTGATGATGGGACAGCTTTAGCAGGGCTCAGGACTACTCACCCCAGGAACTATTTTGCTTCCAGTAACAGGGAGCTATAACCATTTTTCAGTGCAAAAACACCCCTTTAGGGTGAGCGCCTCTTCTCAGGCACTGGAGGCACTTAACGGTTAATTAGTATTATCTAATACTTCTGTTGCAGTAGAGTCTGGAGAGTGCAGTCAAGATTCAGGCCCCATTGGGCTAGGCACTGTAGAAACACACAGGAAGACAATATAATTTATAATTTAAGGAGACAAGTGACATACAAAGGGTGAGGGGAGAGGAATACAATAGAATATATATAATTGTGTACATATTTGCTTTTTTCATTATAAATAGATGAAGTAAGAGTCAACTATCCTCATCTGCCCCTCAAGCAGTCATTAACTGGCTGATATATTTTGGGAGAGTCACAGCAGAAGTATGTCTTGAAGAGAGAGCTGACAATGGAGCAGCCTTACAGACTGGTTCAGGGAGGGTCTTCCATATGTAAGTAGCAGTGTGGATGAAGGTGCAGAGACTGTTTTATGAGGCGCTGATAAAGAGGTGGATGAGGCAGGCACTGATAGCAGAGCGGAGATGGCAGGGTTGACATGGTAGAACCCATGGGCAAACAAGCAGGAAGGAGTAGAGCTGGGAAGGATCCTGAAAGCGAGGACCAGAAACATGAACTTGATGCAGTGAAGCAGGAGGAGCTCCGAGAAGGATTCAAAGAGGGGAGTGACAAGATCAGAGAGACAAGCAAGGAAAATGATCGCAGTAGACTGTGGGGATGGAGGACAGTGTGAGTGCTAAGGAATCAGGAGACAGAAGGTTGCAGTAATCAAGGTGGGATATGAAGAGGACTTGGACAAATGTTTCAGCTGTCTAGACAAAGAGAAAGAGCTGGATCATGGACATATTATCAAGGAAGAAGCAGCAAGATTTGGATATGGGCTAGATGTGCAGGGGAAGAGAGCGCAAGAAGTCAAAGATGATATCCAGATGATACTGTTTGTCACCAGTGACAAGGAGAGGAAGGTAAAGAGTAGATAAGATACAAGAGATTGGTGGGAATAGCTAAGGCATGTGAGAGAGTACTCACAACAGATGTGTTGTTTACTTCCTTTCTGAACTTCAAACTTATGCCTCATTACATGCCAAAGGCACGTGACTCTCTCAAAAACCACATGCCCCGTTATGTGTTAATATTTACATAACACAGTTTAGATACATATGAGGGACAGAGTGTGTCAGCTTGTGGAGTCAAGACTCCTGGGTTCTATTCCTTATTACAGAAATGATGTGTGACTTTGGGCATGTCACTTACTCTCTGTCCATTTTTCTTCCCTGTCTGTGAAAGAGGGATATTAATCCCCACCATGCTAAAATGTGTGAACATCCTGGAAAGGAGGGTGTCATAGAAGGGGAAAATACCCAACACCATCTCTTCCCAATGTCACATGACTCAGCCTGCAGGTGGAAAGAAGGAAAGCATAACAGCATCAGCAGCATTAATATTCCCCTCCTGCTTCTCCCATCTCAGTCTCAAAATGAAATACAGAAGTTATATAGGGCTTGTACTGAATTAGGATTGTACCTGGCACTTAACTGGCTGGTTTGCCCCTTTCCCCAGTTGAGAGAGAAGAGAAATAACTAGCACTTGTAGTGTGACATCTCCCATGATGCTCTAGGCATTAGTTGCTCTAGGCATTCTCATCAGCCCAGTGTAACTTACCATCTGCCACTTAGGGCTCAATTCCCTCTCCTTTCTAGCACAGTATCAGTGGGGAGTCAGCCATGTGTGCCTGGCAGTAAACAAAACATCATGCTTTAAGGGCAGGTTACTGTGCCTTCATGTACTAGTCTGCCCTTTATTTTACCCCTTTTTAGAGTCCCACTTGCATGGGACAGTACAGGGATAACTCCCTTGAAACTTTCAAAACTCTCTCAGAGGTTTGGGGGCTGCTTGTTTTGAAGTTCATCCAGCCTCTTCTGCTTTCAGTAGACAGCACAGTTGATATAACAAATCCCTGACTTTTCTTGGGTTCTGAACTTCTTGCGACCTCTTCCCCATGGACCCTCACTGCCATTTTCATCTGCTTCCGGGAAAAGGTACTTCTTCTTTATTTCCAAATTTATTTGGTGACAGAAAAGGTCTCAAGTGTCTGAATCTCTCCCCATGGCTCGGCTTGGGGGTTCAATCTGGGATGGTAACAGGTCTCACAGTCTTTCCTCTGCTTTTCCTTTACATCTTATGAACACGGCTCACAGAACAAGTCTAGCAAGATCAGTAAGAAGCATTCTCTACCCACTGCCCTTATGCTGTGGGGCTGGTTTCAATATTAAAGTAATTCAGTGTCCTGGATGTTCAGAGCCCTGAGCCAAGTGTCTGCAGCAATGAAGCTCAAAGGCCAACCTAATTGCATCAGGAGGTAATGTGTTTAAGGCCTTGCATGGTTTCTAAGCTCTCTGACATTCTCTTAATTAGATGATCTCTGTAATCTCCCATGTTCTTCCACTTTGAGTTTCTGTTGGTTTTGTTTTGATTAGGTCTTTGTAGAAGCAGAGAATAAAACCCCATAAACAAATAGAACAATGTTACCGTCCAGATCAGCATAAAATGATCCATCCTGGAAAGAGATGCCTGGGTCTGATTCAGGCTGCCAAATAAACGGGAGCAGCCTGGATCTGGCCTCCATGTAATGAAACCCAGGACACTATAGGCCTGAGTGAGTCCAGCTTGTCTATGTGGGGTATGTTACAGCCAAGGCTGCTCATTCATAAAATGTTCACTTCAAAGCCTGACATTCAATTTCTTTCAAAACAACGTTTGGGCCAGTGTAAATTCTATCTTATTCAGTATAAGGCCTGTCCCAAGCACACAGAATTCCTCAGTCATGGCTGCACTGTCTGGAAAGGAGGCATTAGTGCAATTTTGCACAGATAAGGAGGCAGAGATAGTGCATGAGCTGTAAAAGACAAAGGTGCATCAAAAATCTTGACGTAGCATCCAAGCGAGTGGTGAATCAGGTCAGAATCAAAAAGAACTACCTGAACCATCACCCATATTTGGAATTGAACGTGGGCATTTTTAAAATTCTGGAGTGTTTGGAGAAGTGCTTTTAGCTGACTTGCTGAGATATGGAGAGAAATATCATCCGGGGATTCTGCTGGAATTCTAGCCAGAACTGCAAAAACTGTTCTCCATGTGATTTCTGGCCCAGTTTTGAAGACCCAAAAGGTTCAAACCACTGGGAGAAGCGACCTAGCCAACCCCTTATACCACACTATTTCCCGAGTGTGATGATAATAGCTTCCCAATAGGGGTGCTTTAGAATGATTATGTCTAGGAACTTACAGAACTCTACTTTCAGGAATGATTTGACGAGAGAAAACAATACATGTGGAGGAAGGAATAAAGCCTGAATGTTGAACTAGCCTTGGCTCCTTCCCTTTTTATGCCTGAACACAGAGCACTGGGCATACTCAACAGGATTTTCATGCCTGCCTTTCAGTTTGTATGGTCTTCAGCTAAATTGTTGCTTCAGATCAGTAAACTAATCTCAAACAATGGTCCCCAGTTTAATTAGCTGGATTTTTTTAAAAAATAGAAGCACGGGGTTCTCTTCTGCCCTCCTTTATACCATGTAGCCCTGCTGAAATTATTGGGGGTATGTGGCCATGACCAACAGAAGAATTTGGCCCAAAGACTTTAGACTGGATGTGCCCAAAGCTGTAGAAACCATTGACCAGGTCTCTCAAATTGCTGAAGGGATATTCCAGTCAGCTCTGTGTGGTCAGGATGTGTGTAATTGATGAAGCAGAGTTCTAAACTCAGCTGTCTAAACTCACCTTTCTAAATATAGATCTCACATAGTAACATCTCTAACCCTCCATTTAAAACTCCTAGTTTGGCAGAACAGTATGTCTGGCTCAAAGTACAGAGGAGCTGGAATCTTTACTTCTGAAATCACTTGCTCGAGTCCTGACAGTAATGGCTGGGTGGGAATGACAGCCACTATCGGAATCCCAGCTAGGCTGCCATTTGCTCCAGGGAGGGAACTAAGTTACTGGCCTGTGAAGATTGTTTGGTCTACAAGGGAGCAGTTTGTTGGCAGAGTTTCAAATGCCAACTCAAGCTCCAAGAGGTATGTGAAGGATGAAGTGATGGGCTAAAAATGCATTTCACACATTAGCCAAAAGAAGACAAGGGCAAGAATTTCCAGAGCTCCCAACCACCTAACATGGCATTTGTCTATAACAATTTCTCTAAGAAATTTCCCCATTTTCTCCTTTCTTTCAGCCACAACCAAGGTCCCTCTTAATAATGGGAACCTTGGGTTTCAAAGGGGGTATCCCCATATTTCCCGCAAGAAAATCAAACTCCAGCCAATAGAAGGGGTAGGGCCAATGTGATAACAAAGAAGTTGTTGCCCATTCCAGGTCTAACCCCCGTGTGGCAGCATATAATACCCAAAGGCACTGACTAATAATCCTTTTCATTCAGCCTTCAGAGCTCTGAGAATTAACCATTTGGAGTCTCTCATGTTTTGATCAGAAAATCATGCCTGAAATGTAATTTTAACACCTTCTGTCACTCAAGAGCTTCTCAAGTCCACACGGACTTATTAGTGATGCTGCAAACTCCACACTCTCTCTTCTGTCCATGCAGACTCAGGTCTTAGCAGTGCTGGGTACAGCTCAGGGAGCCAGCGAGCCTGAGACTGTTAGCAAATTTTCAAATATGTTATTTTCGGAAATACCATTTCTAGAGCCAAAGAAGAGTAATTGGGAATTACAGACCCTATTTTTGTTACGGTAAAGTCAGGCCCAGATTAATCAATGAGCACTCGGCGCACTTGCACAGAGCCCCTATCTCAGGGGGCCCCCTAACCACCCAGAAACAAAAACAAAACTGAGTGGCGCAGCAACTCACACAAATTTGGCCCAGCTGCTCTTCCATCTTGATGGGGCTATATGAATGCAGGTCGTGCAATGGGAGGGAGCAGAGCTGGGTGGCTGGGATCAGGAGGAGCCACCCTAAACCAGCACAGAAGCAGAGCACTGAGCCAGGGGGATGCTGGTGAGTGCCCAGGAAGATCCCAGGGGCAGTGGGTAAGGAGCTGGAAGTGAATTGCTGGTGGACTATGTGGGTGAGGGTGGAGAGTAGAAGGGCTGTGGGTGAATGGGGGTTGTTGGGGGTGGTGGGGTTGGGGTCCAGGATGCTGAGGGCTGCGGAAAGTGGGGCTGCAGTGAGTGGGATGTATGTCAGGGCTACTAGAATACCAGGATAAGTGGGGGCATGTAGAGGGTTGTTGGGGTATATCTGGGGGGGGCATTCAGGGATCTCTGTGTGGGGGGTTGGAGGGACAGGGCATTCGAGGGTCTGTGTATGGAGTGGTGAAAGAGTGGCATTCTGGGATGGGCTATGTAAGGGTGGGGTGTTTTAAGAAAGGAGGGGAAGCCCCTAATTTCCATAGTGCACAGGGTGCCAAAATTCTTTAATTTGGACCTGAGTACAGGGTGAAACCGCAAACATTGTGGGCCCAATTCTTGGCACAGCTGCTCTAGAACCATAAAGGGCTGTACAGCAGTGAAACTGACCTCCAGGGAATACCGCCCCCCCCCCCCATGTGTATGTGGCCGCACTTGGCTCAGAGCTGGTAGAATAGCTCTACACCAACCTTCCCCTAACAAGCCTCGGGGTAGGGGCCTGCCAGAGAAAGGAGGTGCAGGGTGACTAAAATGCAGTACCCTCTGGAGCTGTGGTCACTCAGTGTAAGTTAGAGTCCTGAGGCTGCTGTAACTTACACAACAGCTAGGCAGGCTGCACCACAACCACACACACACCTTGTACATTTAGGCCAGGAGATAAGAAAGAGAGAATCAGGAGCGGTGTGATGAGGCCAAAAAATCGGAGAACAAATCCATTTCAGACCCTCTCTTCAGTTTCCTGCACTCTGGGCTGTTGCTGCTACCGGGATCAGGACACCTCGAGCTGAGAGTACATAGAGCTAGTGCTTAGCAACAGGTTCTGTACGTTTAAAAATAGCTGGAACATTTCCCTTATATTTTAGTCTGTTTCCAAGCAGCGATGAAGTGGCTCGCAGCCAGGAGAGGGGGCTGTCAAATTCACAATTTAACCACTTTGGGGCACCACTGTGCATCAAATGAAATTGGGCCTTTCCCAAGCCCCAGCTACCTACCTCAGTTCTCAGTTTAGGAGACCGGGAGCTAATGCTTAAAACTGTCATTAGATGTGCTGCTGGATGTGCCGTCTTTCCCCTGAGATATAAAACTCCGCTCTTGAACACTTGTCATCATTTATTACAACCCATTTTTTTGCAAGAATTGGGTTTTAATGACAGTGTCCTGAACAATTTCTACCTCAAATATTCATATTCTGCCTCCCTTTATCTCCCCCCCCTAGTTTTAATTCTTCACTTCCTCTCCTAAACTCTTGCACAGCCATGTTCTAAATAGCCATCTTGTTCTACCCCAGAGATGATCACATTTCAGTGCTGGGCGAAATGATTCTTGCATGTGCATATGTATATAGATATTTTATACAATCAGCGATGCACTTTGGGGTCCATTTGGAAAAGGTGCTATAGATAAAAAACTTGTATTTCTATTTTTTATTTGTAAAGGGACGGCTCAGTGCACAAGAAACAAACTCTACTTACGGTTCTGCCGGCTGGGAACAAGCTGCTTTATTCAACTACATAACAGACTGAGGGGAAACAGGCACTAACTAGGAAGTAAGGGAGGAGTGGAGCATGGCTCCCATCCATAATACTCACTGTAACCCATTTAACTCCTTGACCACTTTTACTACAGTTTTTTTTTTATCACACATGACACAGAAGCCAACACCACCACTCACACTCTACTGACCACAACTTCATTTCAGTTAGTTTGCTGCAATGTAATAACAACTCCCCTTAAGTCTCCTCCGATGAAACCAAGCCGAGGTGAGGAGACCGCAGAGAAGAATGATCTGTAACAGACATCTGAGTATCAACCATTTTTATCACTATAGACTAACAGTGTATTTAAACTTTTGCAGGACACAAGTGGGAGAAATGTCCCTGTGAATTCCTTTGTTTCCCTCAATGTAAGCAACCTCTACCTTCCTTTGGCTCTGCCCAAATGGTTGCCTCCCCAACATCTGGTAAAAGCTGTGATACCAGAAATCTCACTCCATTCCTGCCTGCAGTGGGGTGTTTTTGTAAGTGGCACCTGATCTTGCTTTCCCCAACTGGGAACTTTGCTGGTCACTTCCATAACACGATGGGCAGACCCTGTGATTGTGCTATTTTCCTACGCATGTACCTTTAGCTCCTCAGACTGTTTCTAAAGGCCCCGGAAGTGCTGACCAAATCCCCTATCCCTAGACAGGCAGCTCTGTGCATTGATGCTATGCCTGAAATGTACAGTGGGCATCCATTTGGTTAAATACATCTTGGCACTTCTGCAGGATATAATTACCTCTGAAGTTTAACAAGAAGGAAAGTC
Organism: Chelonia mydas; assembly: GCF_015237465.2. Lineage (NCBI taxonomy): Eukaryota > Metazoa > Chordata > Testudines > Cheloniidae > Chelonia > Chelonia mydas. The sequence continues at coordinate 14,054,765 of NC_051262.2, read as the reverse complement.
ACAAAAGGCAAGATGCCAGAGTGTTTTCATTTTAAATTGACTGCTGAACTCCCCACACAACACGCCATTCCCTTCCCAAGCTGTTGCCTCAAGAATAGTTTCTGGCACCTTGCAGAGGGTGTTTTAGTGCCACAGCCTCCTCTCCAGGCTGGTTTTTCAAAGCCTTTTTTCTTTAAATAAACATAAGGTTTCCATTCAAGCCCACATGTAACAGGCTTTGCCCTTAACAGTCAGAGATCATCAAATGGTTGCTGCCAGCATCTTGGAGTAGAGGCTTCTTTCACCCAGAATCTCAAATGGTTCCACTGCACCAATTCAAACAAATCAAAGACCTAGTTTAAAGTTTGTCAGATCAAATCTGGATGAAACATTATTCAAAACTTCAAGGAAGAAAAGGAACATTGTCCCTTTATATTCAGGGTTAGACAGCAGCCAGCTCTGCATACAATGTAAGAGAAAGGGAGTCAGGAGCCTGGTGTCCTTGGGAAAGGCTGGGAACAATGTGGCTGAAGAGTGCTGTGGATGATGCTATGTCAAGACAAAAATGGGTACCCTCCAAGGAGCAGGAAGTAGCCAGGGAGGCAGCGTGATCTGATGTACAGGGCACTGGACTGGGAATCAGGAGACCTAGATTTTATTCCTAGCCAGTGACTCACTGTAAACTTGGGCAAGTGACGTCTCCTCTTTCTGCCTCAGTTTCCCATTTGTAAAGTGGGGATAACAATTTTTACCTTTCTCCGTAAAGCACTTTAAGGTCTATGGAAATAACAATAACGACTTAACTGTTAATATTATTATTAATATATCTTGCAAAAGGATGGCAAAGCTGCTGCTGAGGAATCGATGCATAATCTAGCCCAAGGTCATTTAGTGAGTCTGTCAGAGCTGGGAATAGAACCCTAGCTGCTTGACTCCCAATCCTGTACCTTAACCACAAGGCATCTTTCCTCTGTTAATAGCCCTGCTGCTGGCCAGGCACAGGGGCTTCTCTGTCAAAGTGATCAGAAACCCTACTTGGCCAAGCACTGAGGGATCACAGTATCTTGGTAGGAAGAAAAGAAACTCTCAGTGTAAATCAACATCTGGTAAACTCCAGCTGTGTTTTCCAATGCTTGTACAGCAGAATTACCAAGCAGCAGCTGCCTGGCATTTCATAGACCAGATGGGCAACCTGGCAGGGCCATGTGGCATTAGCAGTTCTTTCATCTCCCTGCCTTTCTTGATCTGAATAAGCTTTAAGCATCTTGAACCTGATTCTCCACTTACTTACAACAGCGTAAAAACAGGAATTACAAAGTCAATGGAGTTACACTAGAGTAAAACTGGTGTGAGACCAGAATCAAGCCCACTATGTGGAAAATATCAAAGCCTCTAAGGAGTCACATATAGCCTAGTCACTGGAATCCAGCCTCAGTTGAACCACCACATATCAAGAGTCACGGCCCCATAGCAAGTATACAGGGATAGGAGTGACCCTAATGATCTGAGCTACTACAGGCAGGGAGACAGAAAAAAGTAAAAAACAGCTCTCCATGGTGAATCCTATTAGCCAAAAACAGTTCATTACAAAGGGATACCTACGGCAGATTTTTTCTGCTAAGATCTCAACAGTTGAGAGAGAGATATCTATCATGGACCAAGAGGAACAGAAGAGCTGAGAGAACCACATTGGAGAGAGACTCTTCAATGCCAGAGAATTACTCTAACTTAAAAAAAAAAAGGCTCTTTCACTGGCACTTGGATCTCACGGAGATGGGTACTATTTAAGAACCTACATATAAAAATGGATATAACAAATCCTGTTAATGTAATAAGACAGACTGTACATGCAAAAAAGTCAGGCAGTTCCCATCACAGCAACCACTCAGCTAAAACCCTGCAGGGCAGGAACTATTATTATTTCCCACAACTAAGTGGCAATTCTGAGACTCTTTGCCACTGTCAGGCAGTGGCACTCTGATTCAGAAAAGATTCACACAGGGGTCCTGGAAGAGTCCTCAGTGTTTCATCCTCCAAGGAGGAGTCAGCCCGATGCAAAGACCATGCATGTTCTTCAAACACAAGCCTGGAAGGAGCAAACAGCCACTTTAGGCAACACATTGCTCATAAACAGCCACCTACTGAGTCTGTCAAAGGAAATGATCCTCCTACTTCCAAAGGAAAGTATGAACAGGGGAATAATTGTTGAACTTCAGCAGCATTAACTGCTTGGAGCTCTCAGGGCCTCTTCTGACGTGTTTACTGAAGCTCTGAATTCCCCATTAGTCTGAAACAACCGACAGAAGTCTGTGCTCGTGTCCTAAATAAGTTGCATTTCTTCAGTGAGAGAGGTGCTGAGTTGAGACCACATGGACTGCATCATAACAAAGTAGATCCTGTCCTCTAGGGTATAATCTTAATGTTATAATCTGCCACTTACAGCCACCGTGCATTCCCGTGCTGCCGTCCAGCTGTGGGTCTGAATTATTTAAAGGCTTCAAAGCAGCAAAAGCTGCCTTTACAAACAGCAGGGAAGCACCTTCACAGCAGACTATTCCATTAATGAAAAAGGAACAGGAGTTGTATGATGCCCATGGGAGAGCTTTCTGCATCTGAACATTAAACAGAACTCACTCTGCTTTAGATGTGTCCAGATGACATACTTGCAGCCTCTTTTGGCCTAGGGACTTTAAATGGGAAGGGAAACAGCCCTGAATTGCAGTTTGAAGGGCCCCTCAGCAATCAGGGATTATGTTAGTCACTGAGAAAGCACCTTCTGACAGGTGAAACAGAAGAGGCACCAGCTGCAGAAGGGGCAATAATGGCACAATGGGTTAATGAGCCTGGTCCTTAGCCAGCAGGATGGACAGGGAGGGAAGGAAACAAAGGGAACTTACCCAACTCAGTTTACAGGCTACATGCAAATTCCCATGTGCAAATTGACTCCTGCTTAAGCCGGAACCACACCTGCTCCGGAGGACTGCCTGTACAGTGGGTGCATCGGAGCCCTGTGTGTGCATCTGTATGCATACTAGTGAGTGGTGTGCATGTGAGTTGTGTGTTTGTGCGTAGTGTATGGCGTGTTCATCTTCCATGCACAGGTTTGGAAATGGAGCCCACATTCTGCAAGGTACGTAATTCCAGTAACAGCCACCAGCTCACGGGAGAGACGTGCTACCAGAGGCACAGCAACAGTTAAGCTGGTACGGTGGCTCCTTCAGTACCACGGTTAGCCCATTGTGTGAAATCAGGTCTAAGACTTTTTAGCTTGGACCTGGTTTTATACTCTACCCCAATGCTGAGAAGTTTCTCCCTCTCAGCGCTCCTGACATCAGCATGCTGGGTTGGCGTCCATCACCTTGACCTTTGCCTACACATAAGGGCTGCACAGACATTGGGGGACCCTGTGTCAAAGCTGTGGGAGGTCTATAAACAACCCTTTTAAAGTATAAGAAAGTATAATAGAGGGAGTGTGTCTAGTGGGTCAGAGCGGAGGATAAGGAATAGGGACTTTTAGTTCCACTCCCAGCTATATAACTGACATGCTGTAAAATGGGGATAATGATACTGTCCCACTTTACTAACTTGCTTTTAGTTTAACTTGCAGTGCATGGGCTAGCCTAGTACACTCAGCTGCCATGAAGTTGATTTAAGGGGGAATCCCAGTCTTGTTTCTCTGCCCCATGGCTAGACCAAAGTGGGAATATTGGAGTTTCTACTATTAAACTGGGAGAGGAAAGGGTTTTTGTTTTTTTCCCATGGCTACCAGGACTGCCCCTAGATGATACCAGACAATCTGGGTGGGAGCAGATGTTGCAAAGAGACTGATTTCTGCTCCCACATGGAGAACGCTTGTTTCATGGCCACCATCTTGGCTGACACCAGGAACTGAACAGGGTTGAAAGCAGGAGTCTCTACAGCTTAAGCTAAATTACCCGACCCTCTAGCTCAGAGCTATAACAGACTGACATCCTTTGTAATGGGCACAGAAGAGATAACACACACTGACCAGTGGATTGTACTAAAACTGCATGTGTTTGATATAGGGTTGGGGTTTTTGGTACAGGTCAGGCAGGAGGGCCTGGTACAGGGATGCTGTATTGAGAAGGGGGAAGAGTATTTATACTGTTAAGCAGGAGAGATTTCAAAATGCAGTAGAGTATTAAAAGAGATAAATGTGGCCTGCCATGAAGCTGAAGTCTCAGGCCCTTCTTGTCCCCCCATTCTCTGTCTGGGCCTACTAAGCCCAGAAGGGACCTGTGTTTGTGGTGAGAATGGTGACAAAGAAAAGTCATGTGATGATGGGCCTTGGAGTGGATGAAGAAGCGCTAAATACAAACAAAACAAGCCACACTACCTAGGAAGTAGTAAAATGTAACAAGATCATCACTTCCATGTGAGGAAGGAAACAGCAGGAAATCCTTAATTCCAGCACAACCCCCCTGTTCTCCTTCCTTCTCATCTTACAGACAGAAAATCCCTCCCTACTGTGGTCTATATGGTGCAGCACACTTTGCCCACAGAACCAGCCCAGCAGTGGCATCTTTTAGTGGGGCAACACAGAGGCAAATGGCAATTAGACAAAGTTCATTTAAACTAACTTTCTGTGCATCCTACAAAAGGGGGGGTATAAAATTATCCACTTCCTGATATAGTCTCAGGAGTTGTATCTCAGTAACTTCTTGGCAGGTCTCACCCAGTGATTCAAAACTCACCTGGCTCCCTGCGATCAAAACAAGGAACTTAGACACACTTTAAAAATGATAGTTTCCTCCTGTCCAAGCTGAGTTTCAATCCCTGGCTATTTAACCTACAAAACGTGATGAAAAACAAACCACACAGACTACAACATGCCACCCACTCTCAATGACTCTGCATGCCCTTAAAACAGATGTACAGCCTTTCCAACAGCAATTCAAATACAGAGACCTACAGAGCACAAGAGGAGCAGCCAGTTTTAAAGGGTAACTGTTCCCTCCTGACCTCGCTGCACTTTATATTACGTTTTGATCCCAGAGTAAATGCTTCTGCAGCATTTTGCGCTGAAACTACCAGCAGTTAATTACCCACAAACTCTTCAAAACTACTGCAAATCTGCAGAATGCCAGCTGGGCTGCCCAGTATGCATCTCTTTCTCCCTTTCCAAGACAATTTCTCTCTCCCTGTTTCTTATTTAGTTCTGCGAAGCACTGGGAGGGACACAGCTTTATGAGAGATGCTATATAACAGAAAGCTGCACTGCCCTGTAAGCATCTTTATGAGACCTGGGACATGCATTTACCTCTGAGAAGCCCTCTTGCAGAATATCCAGTAAATTCCCCCTGGCCAAACAGGCAAGCATTCTTCACGAGCCTGCCAAAGGGCCACGTTCTCAAAGCACACAGAGCAGATCCTCCAGCTCAGGGCGCGACCTCCTCCTCCTCCTCCTCCTTTCAAAGACAAAGAGTTGGAGCTCATCGGGGACCTTATTCATAGTCTCATATGTGCAGCCCGTTACTGCAAACAGGATACTTGAGCCAAAGTCAAGGCTCGTACTGAGCATGCTCATGAGGGAGCCACTGAGGGAGTAGCAGGCGAGATGTCACACGGTTCCTATAGAAACGACTCAGCTCACAGGATGCAGGCCCAGGAACCAGGGGTGAACATCTGAAACCTATTTCCAGCCAGCGGCCCTGGGCCCTGCGTCTCACATGGCGCCTGCTGGTACAAGAGACTTTCAAACCTACCAAACACAGCTCGCCCTGTGCTGTTTGGGGGTGGGGAGAGCGTGCAGGGTAGAGGTTAGCAGACAGCAGATTCCTGGCTTACTTAAGAAAGAAAAGTTAGACGAAAGGCTGGAACCGCTGCTAGCTGTAACTTTCATTGTTGCTGTGAAGCCATGGAGAAAAAGCAGAGTGCTCAGCAAACCCAGCTCCAGTACAGGGACAGGAAGCTGCAACCAGGCCCTTAGATAATTAGTTATATTTATACAGCACCAAAGCAGGGCTCTGTGTGCTGTGAGATAAAGTAAAGAGGTAAAAGGGAAGCAACTTCCAAAAAACAATTTAACACAAAGAAACTCTTCAGAGAAAAATTACAACTTAACTCTAGCCAATCCATCAGACTTCAACCCATCACCACTGTCAAGGGGCACATATCAAAAAGGATGTAGCCTCCTGAATGAGTGCCACCTAGATGGATCTCTAGCTAGGTCCATAGAACAATGGGTTGCTCCTGCAAAGTCTGGCCTTTCTACTTTCACCCATTGCCCGACAAGCATTACAGGGTTGGTGGATGATTAATGAGCCACTTATCAAACTACAGCCCACCCCCTTGTCAAATGCCCAGAAAAAAAATGAAGAGTCTTACAGTGTGGTCAGAAGATTAGCAGATCCAGGCTCTTTCTGCAAAGATATGCAGCAATTCCAGAACTGCCCAGTGAAACTCAAGCTGCTCCTTAGGATTTCATCATATGGTTTTGGCCATGCATTTCGGAGCAAGACAATATATTTAATACACACTACTGTTTCCTGCCCAAATATAAAAAAGCAGAAGGCTTTGGAGTGGTTATCAATGCACAGATATATTATGTTTTGCTAGTGATCGTTCCAATACAGCTGGGTGGAACAAAATCATGGGACCAAAGACTATGCATTATTGTCTGCAAAAATTCAGAAACTCGGGCTACAGGTCATCCACCAACATTGCCAACCCCAAGCTTTCAAAAATGAGTTGGGCCCCAAAAATCATGAGAGTGGCTTAACAATCATATGATTTAAAAAAATAATACATTTTAGGTTATTTTTATTTGCCTTCTGGTTATCAATGTTTTCAAGCTTTTCTCCAACCACAATGGCTCAAAATTTACATTTTTTTAACTATTTAATAAAAGCTGAGGTTCTTGTGTAATCACATGATTGCAAGGGCTGGGGCTTAAAGATAAATGACAACTATTGTGTGACTCACAATAAAATCATGAGGGCTGGGAACATTGCTTATGTGCACTCAAACATGTCCCTCATGCATCCTTGGTCCTTCCTGCTTTTGGAACACAAAATGGCCAACAGAGTGAATGCAGTTAAGATTCAATCACAATTTTTAATAAATAACATAGATTGGGCCTTTAGGTTTTCAAGCAAGAGCTAGATAAAAGGTCCTCCTGGGATAGAAACGTGATCTCAGCTGAGAAATAATGGGTTTTTGCAAAAGACATTATAATCAAACTCTCAGCTATTAATCTCAAAACTAGGCCCTATTTATGATATACTTTTTAATGCAAAAAGTGCTATATAGTAAATACATATTTGTAGCAGATATCTGAGCATTAACAAGTGAGGATATTATGGTCATCTCTCTGCATCAATTGAGTTTAAGACAAAAAACGAGACAGAAATGTAGTTAAGCAAAATCAAATGCATGCAAGTGCAAAGCACTCATCTGCACAGACAGGTGACAGATGTCTCAAGTGGTCTTTGATTTTTTTACAGTTTGGTTTATGAGTTTTATAGCAGATTAAATATGATCTGCTCATAATCCCTACAGTCCAGAGATATTTTTCAGCTACAGGAAAGGCAGGCAGCCCCCAGCTCCGGATTTTTTTTAAAAAATGATGAAACATAGAGAGATGATCTTCTTGAACAGCTTGGAAATGTGGGGCACCCAACAGTATTTAATCTGTAAAATATATCGTTCAAATAATGCCAAACCAAATTCACTGAGAAGAATTTTCCATTTTTCATGGTCCCAAGGACAATTTAGTGTGTAGCTTTCTGTATTAATATTAGGTAATGATGAAGCACCTTTATTAGCGCTTTCACCCCAGAGTCCAGAGACTGGAAAATATTTGGGAAACAAATTGAGATGCTGCCAGCTGCTTTGAGGAGTTAACTCTGCTGTTAAGTTATTACAGACAGTTTGTAACCTTTCATTCAGCTACAGAAGCCATAAATGAGATCATGGCAGAGACTATTCTGGCTTGTCTGGGATGCAGATTCACTTTCTCCAGAAGTAGGTGTGACTATAAAAAAAATCTAGAGTATAAACAACAATCCCAGGTCTCAGTGTGGGCTCTATATGGCACCAGCACCTTGAAAAATATAACAACCGGGGCCTGAAATAAGGGTAGGCACTGGCCTGGCCCAAATACATACAGCATACTGTGCATGGTACACCTTCCAGGGCACCCTGGAGTGTGTACCAACACTGACAGGGCACATCATGCCATGCATGGAACACATTGCACAGCACACTGCACCACACAAAGTTCACTCCAATTGGTGACGGATGACACGGTTAACAGATTGGATGTTTCATACAGTTGATAGCCTCATGGATTGAGCAGTTGTTTTCACACACTGACCAACAGAAGAGTCCCTGTACTTCCTTTGGAAAGCCTTGTGGCAGAATCACTGAATGGGAGGGACAGGCCTTGCTGTTCATGGGGTGGCTGTGTCTTGCAGGCAAAGCAGAGTCCAGTGCAGTCTGGGGAAATGGCATTTTGTTACTAAACCAAATAGCTATTAAGCCTGACAAGCATCTCTCCACCCCCCACCCCCTACTAGGAATGTGTAAGCCGAATTGGGCATTTTCCTGGCATGATCCAGGGAACCTGAAGCCAGAGGTGTTGCCCATAATACTGAAGAGGTCCCTTTTAGTCCTCTCATTATGTGGCCATCCCTGAACAAGACAGAGGATCCTGTTCAGATGCACTTTGAGAGAACTGTGGAGAGACTGGGCTGGCCCTGAGCTCACTCAGTACGCTTCCAGATATTACAGACCATCTGGGCGATGAGTTCTCATCTGTCTACCTTGTTGGATCAACCTGTAAAACAGTATATTGGCTTGAAAAGATCATAAAGATTATAGACCTTCTGCCTGGTACCAGATGTGCAGGGAGGAGGGAGTGTCTAGAAGAGGAATAAAACAGCCCCCTCCAGTCTAGAAAACGGATAGACCAAAGTGCAGGATGTTCTTTTATGGTTGTCGGGAATCAGAGATGAAGCCATCTGTGGCTTCCATTCTGTAAACTGGTTTTGCTGTCAAACACTTGCTTCTTCACTGGGACTCTGACCCCGAAACTACACAATTGTGACAATCTGAATGCCAGAAAGAAAAAATAAACCAAATGATGATGGCTGAATTGAGAGGCAATGGAGGATACTTGACCCTTTATCTGTTTACAATCATAATTTAAACAGGGAAGATATAAGTGCATATTAAAAATACTATATCTGTGACGCTATCTCCCTGATCCTACACTTTGTGGGTCACTGTCCTTTCAGACTGTAAACCTCTTGGGGGTAAGAACTGCATCTTCATATAGGTTTGTACTGCACCTAGCACAATGGTCTAGATGCAGTACAAACCTATAAAAACAATCTGTAACCCACCTAGCCCCCTTTTTTGTCCTATGACTGCAAGAGTGTTAACAGACCACTTCACCTTCAATGGTCCCGTAGAATACGTACCAACTACTTATGCTAAACAACCTTGTATTTAGCTGTGAGACTCTGAGTACCTTTCCCAGACCTGAAGAAGAGATCTGTGTAGCATGAAAGCTTGTCTCTTTCACTGACAGAAGTTGGTCCAATAAAAGATATTACCTCACCCACCTTGTCTCTCCAATGACCTTCAGAGCAGACATGTAGGATGTTAGAGATTTGTTGGTTACAGTGACCTCTGCTGGCCAGTTCCAATATAACCCCTGTGCTTCCATACCCGTTGTCCCAAGCATGAAAAGTACAATTGTTAAGTCCCATGGTCTTGCTTCTGTATTTCCTCTATTTGAGATGTGATTAGCTAATTTAACAATTAAAATGTAATAATAATAATTACAAACACTTTGCCCTTCCATTGCCCTGTCTGTCCAAAGATTTCAAAGAGAGACAAGGTAAGTGAAGTAATATCCTTTATTGGACCAACCGCTGATGATGAAAGCAACAAGTTTCAAACTGGACAGAGCTCTTCTTCAGCTCCATGTAACTCAAAAGTTTGTCTCTTTTACCAACAGAAGTTGGTCCAGTAAAAGATATTACCTCACCCACCTGGTCTCTCTGATATCCTGGGAACATACGGCTACAACTATACTGCAAACAAAGATTTCAAAGCACTGAACAAACATTAATTAATTATTCCTCGTGTCTACCCTTGGGAGGTAGAGAAGTATCACTGGAACGACCAAGGAACATCAGTGAGACAATACTTGGCGCCACCTCAGATCCCTAGCCCTCTCTGCCCAATATGCCATCTCTAGCAATGGCCATCCCTGATGTTTCAGAAGAAGGAAATAAAAAAAACACAGGCTACACTGAAGAAAAAATCCTTTCCAGACCCCTGCAGGTGTCTAGCTGAAGCCCTGAAGCATGAGCTTTTAGGAACATAAGACATAAACTGGGAATGAGCCCTAGGGCTACTGAGCCCTACCCCCTACCATCATAAGCAACCCCATCAGACAATCATACTCTTAAATTTGTCCAGCTCTCTCATAAAACTAATTTAGTTGCTTGCCCACACAACTCCTATTGGGAGGCTGTTCAGAACTTCACCCCACTGGGGGTTAGAAACCTTCCAATTTCCTGAATTTGTTCATGGCCAGTTTATAGCCATTTGTTTGTTTGCCAACATTGTCCTTTAGCATAAATAGCTCCTCACCCTCCCCTGGTATTTACCCCCATAATGCATTTATAGAGAGTAATTATATCCCCTCTCAGCCTTATTTTGCTAAGCTAAACAAGCCAAGTTCTTTCAGTTTCCTGTCGTAAGAGAGGCCATCCATTCCCTTGATCATAGTAGTAGCCCTTCTCTTCACCTGCTCCAGTTTAAATTCATCTTTCTGTACTATGGGTGACCAGAATTGTATACAATGAGTCAGTGGCAGAAACAGAAAGAGAACCCAAACCTTCTGACTTCTAGTGCCCTTGCTCTCACTGCTAGATCACACTCCCTCCATATTTAATAAAATTAAACAAAACAAAGTCAGAGGTATTCTTGGAACTGTCATAAAAGGAGAAATGAAGGCAAGTGAATCTGATGCTGAAAGTATCTGAGGCCATCATAGCCCCTACCATAGTACATACAGCCCTGTAGTGCCCCATCATTACATTCATTAGCTGCCCTGGCATCCAACAGAGAGGTTTTCTCCTGGGCAAAATAAAGAGTATTGGAAATTTACCGAAGGCTCAGCATGCTGAGTTGCACTGCTAGGCACCACGTCCATAGGAGTTCCCATGTCAGCCTCCACGAAGCTAGATCACAACACGTTGGAATGGACCAGAAGATTCTCCCCTTGGAAACCTGAGGTGAAGCAGGAAATGCATTAAACACATGGAAAACAAACTTTTTAGGAAAAAAAATTCTACCTCTAATGCTTCAGGGGAAAGCAACCCTCTCCTCCCATCCTCTGCAGCAAACACCTGCGAGGGGCTAGGGACTCAGGTAATGGAAAACTAACAAACTGTCTGCCTCACAGGCAAAACCAAAGCATTTATGAATATGTATCCTGCAAGTGGTGGGTCCTTCCAGAATTGTCTAGATTAGAATGATCAAAGCACCCATGCACTGTGACTGCTATACGACCTTTAGTTATACTCTGAAGCCTCAGTACTTCCAAATATACAGGTTTCAACACTTCAGCTTCAGTACTTAGTACTTCTAGTGTCAGTGATTTACAGAAATAAACAGTGAGTTAACAGCAAGTTTTTGTGGGACCAGAGTGAAGGAAATTTCCCTCATAGGTGGGGGTGCTGCTTGAGCTTGGAACATATTGGCTTTGTATTCTGTCCACCATTTGTAAAGTATATATAGTGAATTGAAGGCTTGAATGCTTCCGAAACATGTGTAACATGTGTAACATAGAGACTACTGGTCACACTGGCTCATACTATATAGATTTCGTTTAGCCTTCATGTGCATGCAGGAAATGCCATCCAACTTCAGTAGGAGCTATATATGCCAAGCAGTAGGAAGTCTGACTGTGGGAGCCAAAGCAGTAGCACTCCCTATACTCTATTCTCCACGGCATTGTCTGATCTAGTTATAAATGACCCAAGCAATGGGTCACTTCTTTTAGGAAACTATTCCACTGCCTGTTAAGGAATGTTTCCTGATATTCAGCTTACATTTTCATTTGTTTAGGCAGGTATGTCTACACTACAAGGACTATACCGGCACAATTATGGCGCTGTAGCTACGCCAAGATAACTCTGTAGCGTAGATGTGACCCACACCATTGGAAGGGTTTTTTCCATCACCGTAGGAACACCATCTCCCCAAGCGATAGTAGTTAGGCCACATTCTTCTGTCAACTTAGCTGAGTCTACCGGGGGGTTAGGCTGGCATAGCTACGGCACTCAGGGGTATGGATTTTTCACACCCCATGAGTGACACAGCTATATCAACTTAAATTTTAAGTGCAGAGCAGCCCATAGTTTCCTTCCTTTAATTATAATGATACCTTCTTTACTTCTTAAAACACAGTTCAAAATACACATTGTCCGGGGCTTTTGGGTCAAGGAAACCTACCAATCCCACCCATCACCAGCACCCATCACCACAGAGCATCTATGTGCTGACATACCTATGGTACTTTTATAAAATCTCCTGCTCTCCTTCCCTTTGGTTTCTCCCAGGCCTCCAGGGGAATAACATTCCAAATGCACTTGCCACTGCGGCGCCTGATTCATGACAGCAAATTCGATGGCAATAACATCACGATGAATATGAGTTGCCTCCTTTGAGGTAGACAGGGCTGAGACTGAAAGGTCCAAGGACAGAAAAGGAGGTTGGTGAGAGGTTGGAGGGGGTTGTAGGTATGAGGAGAAGCTGCAAAGGTTCAGGCTTAGCCTGCACAGCAGAAAGGAGGAGGGGTGGGGAACACCCCATCCATAATTAGACCACAATGAAGGTACAGGTGGCGTCACTGGGGAAGTATTATTCAGAGGTATGGAGGAGAATGTCCCTGAGGGTTGCAGATATTGTTGTCCTTGGGGTATCATCTCCCCAGCAATCTGGGGCACAGGGAAATGTCCTTGGACACATGGTGAGGGGATGGGGTTGACACTGGGTGTGTGGTGGGGGATGAGTATCACTGGGTGTGAAAGGTAGAGGGGTGTCACTGAGTGTGTCATATGGATGTGTGGTGGAGGATGGGATGGCGTCACTGGCAATATGCATGCTGGAAGGTGTTCCTGGATATATGGTCAGCTGTCACTGGGTGTGCGTGTGGAGTGTGTGGTAAGGGGTGACACTGGGTGAGTGATGGGAGGCTAGGCATATCCCACTGTAGGTGGTGGTATGGGGATGTCACTGGGTGTGCAAGGGGGCGTGTGTGTTTGTGTATGTGGTAGAGTGGTGTAACAATTTGTAGTGGGAGGAGAGGGGTGTTCCTGGTTGTGTGATAGGAGTGTCACTGTCTATTGGGAGAATGGGAGTGTAACTGTGTAGGGTCACTGGGTGTATGGTGGGGAGTTGGGGGTGTCACTGGGTGTATCAGGAGGAATGGGGATGGGAGATCACTGGGTGTATGGCAGGAAATGGAAGTGTCACTGCCTGTGTATGGGGAAGATGGAGATGGGAGGACACTAGGTGTACGGTGGGTAGTTGGGGTGTCACTGGGTGTGTATTGGACGGTGCAAAAGGGTTGGGACGGTCACTATGTACTTAGTGTGTGGTGCGGAGGTCACTGGGTGCGTAGCAGGAGGGGCAGGGGATGGGGAGATCACTGGGAGTATGGTGGAGGGCTGGGGAGGTTACTTGGGTGTATGGGGGATTGGGGTGTCATTGGTTGTGTCCGGTACAAGGTTGGGAGTCACCGGGGGAGGGGGGGAGCTGGAGAGTGGGGGCTGTGGGGTCAAAGGGTCTGGTGGGATCACTGGTGGTAAACTGGGGGTATAGTGGGTGGGGGCTGGGGTGAGTGGGGATGAGATCGCAGGAAGTCTCTGGGGGCTCCCTGGGGGTATAGTGGGTGGGGGGCTGGGGTGAGTGGGGATGAGCTCACAGGAAGTCGCTGGGGGGTCACTGGGGGTGTATGTGAGGGCTGGGGGCTATTGGGGGTCACTGGGGGTACAGTGGGTGGGGTGAGGGGAGTGGGCTCACAGGAAGTCGCTGGGGGTCCCTGGGGGTGTATGTGGGGCTGGGGGCTATTGGGGGTCACTGGGGGTACAGTGGGTGGGGTGAGGGGGGTGGGCTCACAAGAAGTCGCTGGGGGTCCCTGGGGGTGTATGTGGGGGCTGGGGGCTATTGGGGGTCACTGGGGGTACAGTGGGTGGGGGGTGGGCTCACAGGAAGTCGCTGGGGGTCCCTGGGCGTGTATGTGGGGGCTGGGGGCTATTGGGGGGTCACTGGGGGTACAGTGGGTGGGGTGAGGGGGGTGGGCTCACAGGAAGTCGCTGGGGTCACTGGGGGGTCGCGGGGGGGTAACTGGGGTCTCTGCCCTTTGGGGCCGCGCAGCCGGTCGCCGGCCGGGCCCCGCGGGCTCCTGTTTCGCCCCCCGCCCCCGGCCGAGCCCGGCCCGTACCTGCAGCCCGGGCCCGGCCCAGGCCCCGCACCTCCCGGCGGCGGCAGCGCGTCCCCGCTGCCATGGAGACCGGGGGGCGGTGCCGGGAGGCCGCCGCCGGGGCCGCCCCGCCCCCGAGCCCTCGCCGGCTCCCCCCGCCCGGGCTGAGAGCCGGGCGCGACCTCCCCCTGGCGGTGCTCAGCGGGAGCGCAGGGCAGGGCCCCCAGCTCTGGCGGGCGGGATCCCTTGGGGGCCAGGGTCCTGGGGTGGGCAAGGTTTCCTAGGGGAGAGGATGGAGGGCAGGGGGGATCCAGGTTCCCCAGAAGGAGAGGCTGGGGGGACTGAGTGCCGGGGGGCCACTGCTCTGGGCCCCTGCAGCAGCCCAGCTGGGGTGGTTATCTGGGGAGGATACAGGTGGTGGTGCTGGGGTATCAGGGTGATGGGTGCCAAAATGATAGTAGATAGGACAGAAATGTCTCATCCCAAATGGCGAGGATCCAGCAACAACACAACTTCCAGCTTAGCTATAAAAATATTTATTTTCCAGTTGTAAAATCAGCAGTCCCTGCTTCTGATACTCAGGAGTCTTGCCACAGAGCCAGACAGCAAGGCAGAGCGGGATTGTACAAATTCTTCCTTAGCCATTTCTGACCCAAACTCAGCAATTAATAACATCACACTTAATTCAGTCAGATATTGGGCAGAAATTCTCTTGCTGTGCTACAGAGATAGTTTGTTTAATGTGCCTAAAGACAACATTTTAGAAATGCTGTTTTAGTGTTTTAGTAAATCATGTTATTGTATGTTTATTATATAGATCAGCATTTCTAAATAAGAGTGATTCAGCATACAAACAGATTTCACTGTAAATGAGTATTGGCTTCACATTTTCTGAAAGTAAACAAGAATAATTTTCCTTCACACAGTATTTATTTTTATAACAAAGTGTCAGAAATCTCCTTTTCATAACTGGTGGCACTGATGAACCTGTATCTGCCATGTATGCATGTGAGTAGCTTTATACATGTGTCATGCATAAGTACAGGAATGAGGCGCATATCACCATAATGACCATTTAAAAAGTGCAATTTCATTAGTTAAAAGTACAATTAAGCCTCAAACATTAAAGGAACATTTGATTTCACACTCATTTAACTCAAACTGAACAAGCCCAGAAAACAGAAGATGTTTGTAAAATCTGTTAACATTCAGTGCAAAAACAAGTTCTTCAGAGAAATCATTTCAAAACATGTGTACTTTCACATTTTATCTATTCGAGGCCTGTTAAACAGGCAAAATTACTGTATTATTTCTGTTTCTATGCAGCGCATTTGATTATCTCTAAGATACACTGTACCTCTAGAAACAACATGGAGTACCAGCTAAGCATGA
This sequence comes from Chelonia mydas, assembly GCF_015237465.2. Taxonomy (NCBI): domain Eukaryota; kingdom Metazoa; phylum Chordata; order Testudines; family Cheloniidae; genus Chelonia; species Chelonia mydas. The sequence goes on along the minus strand of NC_051262.2, from coordinate 14,038,924 downwards.
AAGCTAGAATTCCCCAGGAAATCTGAGATAAAATACCAGTCCAAGCGTTGAGGAGCTCATTAAAAGACAGTGGTAACAGCAACAGACACTAATAGAGAATACAAAAGAGCCAGAGGTTCAATTAATCCACAGATCAATAGAATCAACTGACATGACCAGAAAACAAGTTCCTTAGGGCCAGACTCTGTTCTTATTTACACCAACTACAATCTGGACCAACTCTATTGACTTGTGGATTTCTCCCAGTGTAACTGAAACCAGAATCTGGCCCTTATTATTTGTCCTATGCTCTATTTGTGAGGTTCAGTTTCCCATTCCCAGCTCTGCATTCCAGGGAAGAGAACTTCAGATCAGAAACAGATTCTTTGCAGCACATTTCACGGCAGCTGGTTGCTTCACTCAGAACTAGAGCATAATTTGTTCTCAAATGAGCCCCATTAATTTTTGGCTGGAGATGCAGGTACATGCCCAGTTTCACCACTAAATGACAAACCATCCAGCTGCCAGCATTCTGCATGTCTATCCACTAGCTTTAGATGGACTTAGCACCAAGGGTGCATGGTGTCAAAAGAGACCACCCATTTCTGCCATTAGCGCACGGGCAGATGGGCAGTGCCCTGTGCCTTGAGTTACTCTACCAAGGAGATTATGGCTGTAAAGGAAGGCTCCCCAGTAAGTGATAATCTATATTTAATAAGGTTTATATAAAACCTATATAATAAACTTATTTCATCCTGCACTGGCTGAGGGGGGTTGGATTAGATAATGGTGAACTATTGGCTCTTTCTAGTTCTAACATTGGTGATTCTATGAAAAGCTGCCGTTGCTTGCTACTCCCACAGTCTAGCATGCACAAGATCTGGGTTTGAGACCCCAGTTCTACCCTTGAATACTGGGCCAGCAGGGGCAAAGCACTCAGCCACTCCCTTGTAATGAGGGAGTGCCCAGTGCCACACAGTCACGCTGTCCAAAGCCCATCCATTCCTCCTTGGTCAGAAGGATGGGTTATCATGCAGGGCCTGGAGAGTGGGGGGATCTGGGGGAGAAAAGGGAGAATCCTTGGAGCTTTAGGAGGGACTCAGAAGAACTAGCCCTCACAGTAATATAGGGCTTTCTCCTGCAAACCTGACTATAGGAATAGCACCCCCACTGAAGTCAGTGGGACTTCATAGGTGAGCAAAAGCCATTTTGGCGAAAAGATTGCAAGACTGGTCCCAAAAATATCTCCATGGTAACACACAGATATTAGTACCTCTTTTCTTTGTTGAGTGAACAGTAACTCATACTGATCACACTCAGGTCTTTAGTTAATAAAGACAAGTTGTTGTAGGCAAAATGCAATTTGATTATAAAATTTATGAAACTCCCCATTTTCAAACACTGGTATTTGACCAGGATGTCCCAAATCCTGCATTGAGCCACTCAGACGAGCACATAGGTGCCCAAAGTTTCATTTAACAGTGTAAAGTGCTGGTTTAAGTTTGGAAACCCAATTCAGGTGACAATGTTGGAAATTCAGCCCATAGTTTAACCCCTGCCATGGAGGGATACAGGAACCTACTGGATTGTTGCTAAACCACATTATTAATAATCAATATTATTAATCTATAAACAAAATCTTAAATGTGTATTGGTGAGGGGGTGTGTAGCGTGAGCCCTGTACTACGGGAGATTATGACGCCGTGTGCTACCATGACACAGGAAGGAAGAAGAAGAAAGGGTCCTAAACCCTATCTGAGGTTGGCTATGATTCATCCCCAATCCCATACCATGCAAACTGCCAGCATGTCTGAGGACTGGGTGACCTGCCCTTAAGTGTTAGCAGAGGATTTTAAATTATTGTTCAAAAGTTAATTTGTAAATTTTTGTTGCTTTCATTTCAGATCATGGCTAAGAGCTTCTCATTCTCTTTCAAGGATCCACATCTATAACCGTCCTACTGCTGAAAGAGCTGCTTTATAGCCATGTCTAGACCCTGCATTCCTGCTTTTAGCATTGCAGAGCACTGTGCATGGTGGGAACAAACTGGTTCATTGGGGAAATGGTACGGGGTTAGTGTCTGAAGCATGCCAAGTGTAAGGGCTAGAGTTTGAGGCATGCATAGAGTGACATGGTCCAGGCAATTTCCTCACAGTATCACCCACCTGTCATTTTCTGTAACAGCTGCAGGGTTTTCTTAATGTTGAAACAAAATCCAGTGGCAAACATTTCACTTGTTCTAACTTATCTAATCCTTTGTTCTGGGTTTCCAGATCTGCCTCTATAATGGTGCTGGGCTAATCCTCCTTCCATGACATGAACCACCTCCCCATGGCACTGGGCTACGGTTTCATTAGACAGGGAGCAGCTTTACCTTCTAGGAGACATCCTGCCATCCTCAGAAACATCCCTGATGTTTCTAAAGGGGTAAATTGGATTTTCTCAGCAAAACCCAGTGAAAAGTTTTATTCAGTTACGACAAATATTAGAGTCCTTCAAAACCAAATGCAACTGGAGGATCCAGCTTCTCTGCACGTTCTCAGGTAGAGACCCATATGTCCATGGTACAGGCTTGAATCTACAGCATCTCGGTCTGTGAAACACTTTTGCTGGAGGAGGCTGCTGCACCTCTTACACCAGGGTTCCATTCCTGCTGTCATATTTCAGTCTGGGATGGGGGAAGTTAAGGGTGGCATACTCCGTCGCATTCTGAATTTGCAGGTTCTTCACCTCTTCGGCTGAGCGCTCCCGGGCCCTGGTGAACACCTGGATATCTGCATAGTGCACGCTGTCATCACGCTTCACATTCCTGGGCTTGTTCACAGTAGCATAGACTGGAAACTCCACAACTTCATCGTACATGTGAGCGGCCTCCAGGTCCTTCTGGAAAAAGAGTACTAGAGAATCAGCTCCCCATTCTTTCCCCCCATCCCACACTATGGGCTCACAGGAAGGGTGGACACCACTGCCTTATCGCACCTAGCGTCAGCCAAAAGGCGATGCCAGCTCCCCATAGAACGGAACATGCTGTCTCCAAACTATTCTCAGTCCCTGCCAGCCTGGCCATGAGCACTACCCTAGGGGTTAAGCATGCTGCTCCCAAAGCTCTCCCAGCCCCACTAGCCCAGGAAGTAAGGGTGTGTCTAGACAGCAATCAGGAAGCACAACTGCAGCATGTGCAGGCAGACCCAAGCTGGCTTCGATTGAGCTAGCTTGTTAAAAAGAAGGGCAGACACCCATGTACAATCTTTCCCGGGATCCTAGGTATGTACTTGAGCGGCTAGCTTGTGCCATTGACGCTACGTGGCTATTGTTATTAAACTAGCTCAATCAAAACTAGCTTGTGTGAGTCTACGCTTGCTGTCCCAGTTCCAATGCAGATGTACCCTAAGAGGCTGAATACTGTATTTTCAACTTGTCTGTTCAGGAAAATGTCTTTAGGGGCCATTTACCTTCCTGTCATCCTGGTGCTGTTGGCTCATCTGTTTTGCTCTAGTGCCTGCAAAAGAAACACCAGAAAATCAGGGTGATTTAACTGCTGGATATTGCTCTCTCTTGTGCATATCACAGCAAGGGTGTCCAGTACACAGGCTCTCCCCACTGGGCCTTTTCAAATTTCCAGCCCTGTTGAAGTCCCCACTGAATCATGTCTTTGGAGCATGCCTCACACAAGAAAGCCCAGGTCTGTTCTTTTTGGAAAATGAGCTTTCCAGAGAGGACAACATGCTGTGGACCATGCAGTACCTAGCAGGAGGTACACACCACAGACAGCGTCAGGCCCTCTGAGCATCTCAGATCCACTGTTTGTCTGTACCCATTTTGTCCTTCGCTGTTTGGCAAACGTGTTTTGCAGGGGTTGGTTCTAGGTCTGTTGGTTTGTTTATTTCTCTGTGCTCCTAGCTGATGTTTGCAGCTCTAGAGGAGTGCTAAGCTGCAGCTGCCTGCACAGCCAGCTGAGGGCACTCACATACCCTTTAGTTTGCAGCAAGACAGCCATTTAAGTCCTTTTTGGCATGAGATTTAGCCATTGAAAACATATTTAGAATTTTCAGAAGCTCCCTCACAAAATCCTATAACATTCCTAAGGCACTTTAGATGAAAGACTAGGAGGAACACACGAATCCCTTATGACCAGCTTCACACAGCCCATAACATTGTCATGGTCCAGCTGGAATTGTTTCGTGGGTAATTTAGCACAAATGTGGCTATTTACCAAAAGGCACAATAACAAATTCCCAAACCCAAAAGCTGTGTCTCTCTGTGAATCATATTTATAACACACACACCCCTTTGATATGGTATCTACACTAGCATGGACACACCTTCTCCCTTGAGAACTTTGTTCAGGCGTGCATCCTGTTAGAAAGTGCATTAACTCTGTCTAGGAGAAACAATGATAATAAGGAATAACAGTGCATTGGTGTCTGAATTCTGCACCCATTGAAGTCAATGGTAAAGCTCCCATTGATGTCAATGGGGCAGGATCATGCCCTGCCTGGCTTTCAAAGGCTTCTTAGCTGCAGTGGGCATTATGTTTTATTCTTGGTGTTTGTCAGACTTTCCTTGTGTTTGCCATGTTGCCAGTTTAGGCACCACAACAGGTCGCAACTCCAGAGGCCTGCTGAAGTAAAAAAAAAAAAAACAGGAGAAAATGCATCTCTCAGGGGCTATGGGAACTCTGCTGGCCCAAGGTCAGAGTTTGGCACTGCTGTCTGTCCCCTTATCATTCTCCTTCCTCATATGCCCATTCCCCCTATGTGCCAACCCCATAGCACATACACTTCCCTGCTTTAGGAGGGTGCATCAGGCAAGGAAATTTCCTCTCTGTTTTGGCAACAAATTCTATTCAACTTGTGTTCCACTGATCAGGTGGTTCCTGCAGGTCTCAGTGTTGGCTTGTGTCCAGTCTCAGCACAGCTTCATAGGGAGGGAAACTTGGCATACAGACCATTGGAGGGGATGGGGCCTCTGGAGTTTGGATGAGAATCCAGATTTGTAGCTGTTCTGAGTGGAAGCCACAAACCTGTGGGACTCTGTCACTTGTTCTCCACAGATGTTTCACAAACCCTTACCTTGCTTTTCTTTCTTTCTTTTAAAAGGTGAAGGACATCTCCTGAAATCAGAAAGAGAGGCATGTTAACACTGCAAGGCCTGAGTCTCTCCTATTGTCATTGCATGCACATGTACAAACACACACATGTCGCCCAGACACTGCGTTTGGGAACAACGTGAAAGAAACTTGAAAGCTCCCTGGAAGTAAGTCAATGGGCATTAGGGAACTTTCAGTGCTCAGCAGCAGGGTCCACATGGCCACTTAGCGTGCAGCAGGCTACCCCAGCTTGTTGCACACTAACTAGCTGTGTAGACAAGCCCTAAGAGCCATTGAACCCAAGCAAGACTCTCCCAGTTGCAATTCCCTAGGAGCTGTCCAGTGGAAAGTGTTACTGAATTTACCCACAAGACTGCAGGGTCTGAGACAGCCCTTTCATTATAGGACTCCTGTTCAGAATTGCTCACCTGAGGCAGCCATGGGAGAAGCCCAGACTGGAATTCTCGAGTTTTAGTCTTGACCCTTACTTCCCTGTACAGAAGAAGTTATGTTTTTTACAGAAACTTAATGGTACTCAGTGGAATTCACCCTGCAAGACAGGAGGATTTCAAAAAGGGCCAAGTCTGTAAAGCTAAATGAATTCTGCTTCCTAGTGTTCCCTTAGGTTGTTTGAGACCCACCAAATTCCTTCTCTATTGTGATCTAATGAGGATACGACCCCAGCTCTCCTGAGAGTGGTTCTGATGAGGCATCTCTGCCAGTTCTCCTGACTCGGGGAATTATACTTTGGATATACTGCGATGCCTGCAGTGGTCAGTGTGAACACAATGGTCCCTTGGATTCTGTGCACACATCTCCCACTAACTGATGGGCTTGAGGTTCTCCAGGAGGTGCAGGAACTCAATGGGTTGTGCCCCACCATAAAACCTTGGAGAAGCACCTTTCCCTGGATGGGAAATGCCTGCACGAAGTGATGACACGGACTCCCACTGTCCCTGTGTCCTGGGTAAAGAGGGGCTCCTCCAGGGGACGCCAGATGTAGATCTGAGATTTTTGGGTGCACGTGTCAAGGGTAAGTGCTGGTCACTCTCGTGTATCGTCCCTCTGCCACCTGACTCTCTGTCCCTGCACAGAACAGGGAGGCAAGTTTTGAGCCTCACAACTGTCTAATCCACACAGATCCATGGAACTGAACTAAAGCACTGATGGTGACTAACACGTCAAGCCAAACACCTAGCTCCATAGTTTGCCTGTGTGACCAGCCATCTCTGCCTTTGCTGCACTCTCTCCCCATTTCCAAGGGCCAAGAATTGTCTCTTGTTAGGATAGGTATAACACAAACAGATCTATGGGACTATCACCCCTAACGTGCAAAGACGTGCCATCTCTGGGTGGCCCAAATGGAATGGCAGACGAAGTCTCAATTGCAATGACAGCCACTCAGAAAGGAGCTTCTGCAGAGAACTCACTGGGCTGTGCCCCCTTCCTGACCTCCTGAGGTCCCTTCCAACCCTGATATTCTATGATTCTATGAGATCATAACATCTCTACTTGTGTGGAGAAGCTGGTTCCTGACTGGCCGGAGGAGCAGGAGACCCTGATTAGGTTCTGCTATTTAAAAAATACAACTACATGCTACAGAAAAGAGCCCAAACACTTAAGTAACACCTTAGTGACACCACAACGGCACAGCAAGACTGCAGCAACACAGCCCAGAGATGGGGTGACACTGGGGCAACACAGCCCAAAGCCATGACGACACCATAGCAACACAGCCCAGAGCTTAGGAGACATCACAATGATGTGGCCCAGACCAGGCCTGATGCCACGGCAACACGGCCCAGAGACGGGGCAATACTGTGGGGATGCCACCGTGAGTTGGAGCGACACTGTGCTGTGGTAATGCCTTTATGAGCTGTAATGGTACCATGGTAACACTGTTGAGAGCTGCAGCAAGAGAAACAGAGAGAGGAGAATGACAAGGAGTCCCAGTTGCTAAGATACCTGAGTCTAACAACTCCATTTTTGTGGAAGGGTTGGAAATGCCAGGGCCTGCTGGGCACCCTTCCAGACTTAGCAGCTCCGCGACCTGCTGTGCGTACACCCTGCTTTCCACAGGAAGCCCTGGCAGCTGGGGAGAGACACAGCAGTCACACCGAGAGAAGCAGGGTCTAGCCAAGGGCCTTGTTCACTGCCCCACAGCAGGACTTCAGAGTACAGACACAGTGGGCCCGATTGGCCCCAGGGGGAAATTTGTGCACCTCAAACCTGCGTTCTGCCTTTGTGGGGGGAGAGATCTTTGGTGGAGCCTGGTGCCACATCATCTGTACCCTACAGATACCCTCAAACACGTACCCACCTCCCACTGCTACTTGGACAGTCCAGTATACCCCCAAGAACGAGCGAGAACCGTTTTGATTGAACTGCTATGAGATCAAAGGCTCTGAGTGCTGAGGATACTCTAGGATTGTCACAAAACCTTTTCTCCTGGGGCCAGGGGCCAGTTTGCTGCCCTGACAGCTCCAAACCCTGCAGCTCCTCCCTGATTCAAGAAACAGGCGCCTATGGAACATACGCTTCTGAAGGATCCCTGGTAATTTCCCCCTTTCTGCAAGTCTTTGGACTAAACAGAACCAGAGCAAACAAAGCTGTGCGCTCCACAGACGCTGAGACAAATCCTGCCCTCACTCACCCATACCAGAGAGAAAGACATCCCAGTAGTGCAATGAACAAGGGCCAAATTCATCCCTAGTGGAACATGACTGACTTTAGCAGAGTTACACTGGGTCTGAATATGGCCCCAGGAGCACACTCTGTCTCTCTGTGCAGATATGTGTCACAGTCTGAGCCAGATGCATGAAGCAAATGTTATCATTCCATAAAGCTAGAAGGACCAGAGGAAAGCAGGTGCCAATCCTTATATGGCTAGTAACATGCTAGCACGTACATCCAGCCCTGGACTATGTCCAGTGCGCTAGGCCTTGGAGGCTCCCAGAGCTGGGCTGTGTCTCTGCTGCAACACAGGGGCTGGGGCTGGAAACATGGGGCTAGCACTTTTAAAGGAAAGGGAGAGAATCACCGGAGAGTATCCAAGAGCATATGGCTTTGTGTGCCCCACAGTGTTTGCATTACCCACCCCAGCCATGCCCAGGGGCAGTGCAGTACCTGAAGGAGCTCTGTGCTTTCCAGCTTTAAAGATCCAGGGATGGAAGGGCATTAATGGCCTTTGGTTCTGTAACAACCATATGAAGGAAGGAAGGGGGTTACGCACTAAGAGATTTTAATAATGGGCAGTAGTGATTAACCATCTTTCTGCTGGGGCACAGGGAGGCAAAATCAGTGTAGGTAGACGAAGGGCAGTTCCCACTGAAATCAGTGGGGTTGCATTCAGTGACACTGGGGCTCAGTTTGACCCATCGTCTGCAAACAGCTCAGGCGCCATGTGGGCTGAACGGCACTACGGAAACAAGATGGGTTATTATTATTAATACCTAGCCCTGCTACTGTCACTGTTGCACTCCAGTTCATCCCCCTCCTCCGGCCAGGCCCCGGGTATGTGACCAGCACAGCAGTAGCTGTACCTTGTGGCAAGAGCTGTGCTGAGGTCACTGAAGATGCTGTTAGCACAAACAAGAAGAGGCCGAGCTCCTTCCAAGACAAGGCTGGAGTTTATCCTGTGGAAAAGGGCTGCTGCTCTGAGCAACACTGTTGGATTTTGAAATGTTTCCTTCACTGCCCTGTCAGGTCCCCATGCCCTCCCAAAAGGGGAGCAGCTCCAGTTCACTGACTCTTATGAGGTGCCCTGCCCAGCTCCTGGGCTCTGGAGTCGGTTGATCCTTTGCAGCATGCAGGAAGGTCATGCAGTGGAATTAAAATAGCTCAACTTTAAATATAATCAGCAGAGTCCCTGGCCAGTTCCCTGAGATGCGGGGCTCAGGATCAACTTTCCAAGCTGCTTTCACCTGTTCTGCTCGCCCTCCTTTGTGGATGGAGTTTACCAGCCAGTCTGCAGCCTGGTGTTATTCTGAGGATGTCTGCAGGCTAATCCCAGGGACACCATCTCCCCACCTCAGATCTGCTGTAATTAGAATGGACAAGGCAAGGGAGGCAAGAACAGGGCACAGCTCTCCACATCTCTATTCAAAATGAGACCATAAATGTTCAGCCCAAATCATACTCCGTCACATGCCCATCTGGGCCTGCACCCCCTGCATGCACACACACCTACATCCCCCACCCCAAGGATACACACCTGCTCCTACACCCCACCCCGTCAACACCCAGGATCCTCACCCCATCACACAGGCACAGACCTGCTTCAGCACCTCACACAGACTTCTGCGCTGCACCCCGTCTCACTCACACACAAATCTGCTTCTACAGCCCCCCCATCCTAAAACCCATCACACATCTCCACCTACTGCCCATCACACACCCCACCCATCAACTCTCTCTCTGTTGTGTGATGCCCCCACTGCCCCATCACAGGCTCAAACACCTTATGTCTCCAATATTCCGTTTTTCCCTATTCATTGCATTTAACAGATCTTGAGAAAACAGCAACGTTCAAGAGGATCTGTACATCCTTGTTTGCAGAGAATAATATGATGCTGAATGTTTCCTTCCTTCAATGAGAAATTAAGGAGTATGTGGCCTACGGCAGTGCTTCAACCAGGGGTACACGTACCCCGTGGGGTACGCAGAGGTCTTCCAGGGGGTATATCAACTCCTCTAGATAATTGCTTATTTGACAACAGGCTACAGAAAAAGCAGTAGCGAAGTCAGTACAAACTAAAATTCCATACAGACAATGACTTGTTTATTCTACTTTATATATGATACACTGAAATGTAAGTATAATATTTATATTCCAATTGATTTATTTTATAATAATATGGTAAAAAGAAAGTCAGCAATTTGTCAGTAACAGTGTGCTGTGACACTTTTGTTTTTTTATGTCTGATTTTGTAAGCAAGTTAGTTTTTAAGTGAGGTGAAACATGGGGATATGCAAGACAAATCAAACTCCTGAAAGGGGTATAGCAGACTGAAAAGATTGAGAGTCACTGGCCTAGGCGGGGACACAGTCCCAGTGGAAACACTCCCCAGATGTGTCCAGATGTTAGGTAAAACTTTTTTTTTCAATTAATATTTTTGCCCTAATGGTTCTTTTTAAAAATGATTTCTTAGACTCCAGAAACCATTTGAATTTCTTGCCACCTATTCTCCATTCCCAAGGTTGTCTGTGTTAATAATAACGATTTAGGATAGGATTTTCAAATGCATTGGGTACCTAACTCCCTTAGGTCCCTTTGAAGACCTCAGCCTTTATTTAAAAAGCCCTGCTCTCTGCTGAGGCACCTAGGGTGCTGCCCAGGCACATAATATATAGGAATAACAGCAATTTACACACTCTGAAATAGCAAAACTAAAATAAGATACTTAAATGTCAAAGAAAGTGATACTGATGGTTAGCAGGGCAAAAACAGTGTGTGGAGGCTTTTTTACAGCCAGATAACTTGCAATAAAAACACACTTCTTCTTGGATGACAGGCAGGATTGTCCACAATAATTAGAACACTAACCTAGGCCTTGGGAGAGCCTGTGTTCAATTCCCTGCTCTGCTACAGACTTCCTGGGTGAGCCTTGCCAAAGTCACTTTCCCTATCTATAAAAATGAAGACAAGTACAATAACATTTCCCTGCTTCCAGCAGTGCAGTGAGGATAACTACATTCAAGATTGTGCAGGGCTTTGAGAGCCACTGATGAAAAGTGCTATAGAAAAGCTAGGTAATATTATTTGGCAGTTAAGTCAAAGCCACATCTGACCCACTGCTGCAGAGATTATATGGAGCCCATTCTTTTCCTGCTCTCTTTCCTCTGCAGACCCCCCAGTCAAGCCCCTGTTACCTAGCTTACCGCTGCAGTTAGCAGCCACTTCAAACCAGCCATGCAGGGTGTGACCGGTTGGAATGTGGAACTGGAGGTCTCCCCTTTGCTGTGTCTTTCCCCCCATTCTTTGTAAAAAGAAAAGGAGTACTTGTGGCACCTTAGAGACTAACCAATTTATTTGAGCATAAGCTTTCGTGAGCTACAGCTCACTTCATCGGATGCATCCGATGAAGTGAGCTGTAGCTCACGAAAGCTTATGCTCAAATAAATTGGTTAGTCTCTAAGGTGCCACAAGTACTCCTTTTCTTTTTGCGAATACAGACTAACACGGCTGTTACTCTGAAACCCATTCTTTGTAGACTCTCAGGAGGAAAGCACTTCTCTACTTCTTTCTCCCTGATGCAGCCTTTAAGGTAGATGTTTGCTCTTAATTCACAGGTCACGCAGGCATGGCAGCAGAGGACAAAAGACAGATCACGGCTTCCAGGAGTCTTTAAGCCAGAGCGCTCTCCACCACACAAGGACCTTACCAATGAGAGGGTGGCATCAGCTTAGGACAGACCAAAAGGCACCAACATAAAACTGAAGCAGGAAGGAAACTTGGGACCCTTTGTTTCCCGGATCATTCCTAGCTTGCTGTCATTCTTCCCGGATCGTTCCTAGCTTGCTGTCATTCTCAGGAAACTTAAATGACTTTTCACAAAGCTCTGGCTAGTGATCTCTCACCACGTGTGTACCATGCTTATGACAATGGAGCCTTGATCTCAGGTGGCGGCTCTAGGTGCTACCTCCTCAGGCCCTACGCTACCAGCACTCCCAGCTATCTTCGAGACACCACTGACTTCCTGAGGAAACTACAATCCATTGGTGATCTTCCTGAAAACACCATCCTAGCCACTATGGATGTAGAAGCCCTCTACACCAACATTCTACACAAAGATGGACTACAAGCCGTCAGGAACACTATCCCCGATAATGTCACGGCAAACCTGGTGGCTGAACTTTGTGATTTTGTCCTCACCCATAACTATTTCACATTTGGGGACAATGTATACCTTCAAATCAGCGGCACTGCTATGGGTACCCACATGGCCCCACAGTATGCCAACATTTTTATGGCTGACTTAGAACAACGCTTCCTCAGCTCTCGTCCCCTAATGCCCCTACTCTACTTGCGCTATATTGATGACATCTTCATCATCTGGACCCATGGCAAAGAAGCTCTTGAGGAATTCCACCATGATTTCAACAATTTCCATCCCACCATCAACCTCAGCCTGGACTAGTCCACACAAGAGATCCACTTCCTGGACACTACAGTGCTAATAAGCGATGGTCACATAAACACCACCCTATACTGGAAACCTACTGACCACTATTCCTACCTACATGCCTCCAGCTTTCACCCAGACCACACCACACGATCCATTGTCTACAGCCAAGCTCTACGATACAACCGCATTTGCTCCAACCCCTCAGACAGAGACAAACACCTACAAGATCTCTATCAAGCATTCTTACAACTACAATACCCACCTGCTGAAGTGAAGAAACAGAATGACAGAGCCAGAAGAGCACCCAGAAGTCACCTACTACAGGACAGGCCCAACAAAGAAAATAACAGAGCGCCACTAGCCGTCATCTCCAGCCCCCAACTAAAATCTCTACAACGCATTATCAAGGATCTACAACCTATCCTGAAGGACGACCCATCATTCTCACAAATCTTGGGAGACAGGCCAGTCCTTGCCTACAGACAGCCCCCCCAACCTGAAGCAAATACTCACCAGCAACCACACACCACACAACAGAACCACTAACCCAGGAACCTATCCTTGCAACAAAGCCCGTTGCCAACTGTGCCCACATATCTATTCAGGGGACACCATCATAGGGCCTAATCACATCAGCCACACTATCAGAGGCTTGTTCACCTGCACATCTACCAATGTGATATATGCCATCATGTGCCAGCAATGCCCCTCTGCCATGTACATTGGTCAAACTGGACAGTCTCTACGTAAAAGAATAAATGGACACAAATCAGATGTCAAGAATTATAACATTCATAAACCAGTTGAAAAACACTTCAATCTCTCTGGTCACTCGATTTCTGATCTAAAAGTGACTATCCTTCAACAAAAAAACTTCGAAAACAGACTCCAAGGAGAGACTGCTGAATTGGAATTAATTTGCAAATTGGATACAATTAACTTAGGCTTGAATAGAGACTGGGAGTGGTTGAGTCATTATACTAAGTAAAACTATTTCCCCTTGTTTATTCCCCCCCCCACCTTGATTATCACCTCAAAAGGTTTTCTCTCCCCCCACCCCACTCTCCTGCTGGTAATAGCTCATCTTAAGTGATCACTCTCCTTACAAGGTGTATTTTTTCATGGTCTGTGTGTATATAAATCTCCTCACTGTATTTTCCACTTTATGCATCCGATGAAGTGAGCTCTAGCTCACGAAAGCTTATGCTCAAATAAATTGGTTAGTCTCTAAGGTGCCACAAGTACTCCTTTTCTTTTTACAAATACATACTAATCCTGCAGAGTGCTGAGTCTTTTGGTGCTCAGTACTCTGCAGGATTAGGCCCTAATATCCCTGGCATTTGGAGGATCAGGCTCTTAGTGCTACCCAGCTGGTAGACATATCAGATTGCCCCCTACTTTCCAGGCAGTTTTTGATACAAAGCCAAGGGAGAACTGGCAGCATCTATCCCAGCACAATCACTGCACAGAGGGGCCCTCAGGAGAGAGGCTGCCCCAGGTCCTCCTGCTAAGGGGAAGGCTAGAAAGGTGAGCTCCTAAGTAGCTCAGCCCTGGACAGAGATTCACCCCTTTTTCAGAGGTTCATGGCCTCCAGATACTGGTTTCTGCTTCTCTTTGAGGTCAGAGATTGTGTCTACTTCTCTGTTTGTACAGCGACTGGCACAATAGGGCCCTGACCTCCAGCTGGGGCCTGTGATGCTTCCTAACAGAAATTACAATGATAACGATCTTCTTTATCCTCAGGAGTCCCTAGCCTCCCTGCAGACTCCCAGTTCACCTGGGAGGGACTACAGCAGAGCATGACCCTTCATTCTTCAGGCAATTCACGAACATTAACAGATAGCAAAGGATGGTGGAGAAACCCTCAGGGCAGGAGATGGAGAGACTGTAGTGGAGATGAGGGGTTGTAATGAGCCCTTGGCAAGGGGAGAAGCCAACACCCACCATGAGCAATGTTAAGTAACAGAGTCACACGCCCTGATTCCTAGCCTACCCCTAGCTCCCACCCCACAGGCAGGTACAGATTCTTGCATTCCATCCTGACTCCCAGTCCCCACCATGCTCTAACCAATAACCTACATGCCATTCCCCAAGCCAGGAAATGAACCCAGGAGTCCTGATTCCCAGTTCCAGTCAATAAGCCATGCTGTGTCTCTTTTAAATATTTCATAGATTCATAGATACTAAGGTCAGAAGGGACCATTATGATCAGCTAGTCTGACCTCCTGCACGACGCAGGCCACAGAATTTCACCCAGCTACTCCTGCGAAAAACCTCTCACCTATGTCTGAGCTATTGAAGTCCTCAAATCATGGTTTAAAGACTTCAAGGAGCAGAGAATCCTCCAGCAAGTGACCCGTGCCCCATGCTACAGAGGAAGGTGAAAAACCTCCAGGGCCTCTCCCAATTTGCCCTGGAGGAAAATTCCTTCCCGACCCCAGATATAGTAATCAGCTAAACCCTGAGCATATGGGCAAGATTCACCAGCCAGATTTAATAATTTTATTAAGATAATGTTGAAATAAGAAACGGTACAGAGTTCAAGCATAGAAGTTTCTGGTTGTCAGGGGATAAGGTACAGATTATCAAGGGGTGTAAAATTCGATTTAGGAGCTGGTGGAGTAAGGATTACATAATCTGCGATCTCCCCGACTGGGGGTAAAAGTTTAACCGGTTAGAGTACAGACATTGAGATATGGGGTAAGTTATCCACACAACGGCTATGTTCAGTATGCGGAGTGTAGTGAGTGGATACGATGATGGGGATGGGTCTACCCTCATTTGGCGGGGTTTAATGTTCAGTGGGTTTACTACAGAAAATTCTTTCCTGGGTAACTCAGATCCCACCCCATCTAACATCCCATCACAGGCCATTAGGCCTATTTACCATGAATATTTAATTACCAAAACCATGTTATCCCATCATACCATCTCCTCCATAAACTTATCGAGTTTAATCTTAAAGCCAGATAGATCTTTTGCCCGCACTGCTTCCCTTGGAAGGCTATTCCAAAACTTCACTCCTCTGATGGTTAGAAACCTTCGTCTAATTTCAAGTCTAAACTTCCCGGCGGCCAGTTTATATCCATTTGCTCTTGTGTCCACATTGGTACTGAGCTTAAATAATTCCTCCCCCTCTCCGGTATTTATCCCTCTGATATATTTATAGAGAGCAATCCTATCTCCCCTCAACCTTCTTGTAGTTATGCTAAACAAGCCAAGCTCCTTGAGTCTCCTTTCATAAGACAAGTTTTCCATTCCTCAGATCATCCTAGTAGCCCTTCTCTGTACCTGTTTCAGTTTGAATTCATCCTTCTTAAACATGGGAGACCAGAACTGCACAGAGTATTCCAGGGGAGGTCTCACCGGTGCCTTGTATAATGGTACTAAAACCTCCTTATCCCTACTGGAAATACCTCTCCTGATGCATCCCAAGACCGCATTAGCTTTTTTCACAGCCATATCACATTGGCAGCTCATAGTCATCCTATGATCAACCAATACTCCAAGGTCATTCTCCTCCTCCGTTACTTTTCAAATATTTTCACATATGTAATATTACAAAATAAAAACAAAACTATATATTTATATATTATGACACCCCCACCCCCGCACTCCACCCAGCCAGAGGCTTGGCTTCCCATAATTCCCTTTCACCTTGGCCAGATTTTCTCTGTCATGGACTCACACCCAGGCCAGCAAATATTGCCACTTGGCATCAAACAGTGGTTTATCGTATGCCTTTTCAGTAGGCAGGACGGGGCTGGGCCCCACATGAGCCTGGAGGGATCAAGCAGGAACAACATCTGCAAATGTGCCCAGGGCCACTTTCTGGATTTCCTGACTGGAAATAAAACCCTCATGGCTTGGAGCTTGGAGACAGAGCGGCAGGCAGCAGATAGGGGTAGGAGATGCAGAAAGCTGGACTCAGAGGAGCTGATCCGCAGTACCTTTATGCCGGCCCCGCCAGAGTAAAAGCAACACCAATCTGCCCTGAGCGTCCATCCCGTGTAGAATGGCCCCTGAGTGCAGGGAGGCTTGGGGAGGTGCAGCAGCAGGGAGTGTGGCCAGAGCCTTCCTACGCCCTATTCCCGGCCGCTGGAATGACCCGTAGGGGTAGTAGCAGCAGCCAGGCATGAGTTAGGCCTGCCCCTGGCCGCTGTAAACTGTGTCTGGAGAGGAATCAACCTCAGCGCAGGAGAGAGGTGACAGTGACCCAAGCACCTCCCCACCCCCAGCTCCCTGTGCCAGATTCAGGGAGCGCGAGTCTCCCCTCCCCTGTGCCAGCTCGAAAGCGCGCCCCTCTGGCCAGAAGAAGTTGGTGCAGTAAACGACATCACCTCGCCCACCTTGCCTCTCTGTTGGCCTCCTGTGGCAGTCGCCCCCCTGCCCACTGCTCGCTCTGCACCTGCTCGCACTCTGCCTTGGCACAGGCCTGCCCACTGAGCAGGCACGCAGGAGCCCTGGGAACTCAGAGCAGGACAGCGCACTCGCTCTTCCACACCGTTGGCAAAGTCAGCCAAACCTTTAGCCCTCAGCCGCCCCAGCCTCGCCTCTTTCCCCCTGTGTGATCCCTCCACCGCCTACAAAGCCTGGACTCACCCGCGTCCCGCACAGCTGCAGGAGTTGCCCATGTCGCTCCTGCCTCCATGAAGCAGAAAATGTTCTTCTGAAGTCACAGGGAGAGCAGAGCTTGTATTTCCTGGTTCCCTGTTCAGCCCCTGGCAGCTCCAAGGGAGTGTCTGGCAGTGTCAGGTTTCTCTCCATCAGTGCAGCGAAACTGTGTGTGTGCCATCTGCTGGAGGGATTTCCAGAGGCGGCTGCTCCTGCCAGCCCCACACTCAGCTCTCCCTGGCAAATGGGGAGCTAGAATCAGGCGTCCAGCCTGAACCCTTGGGTGGAAATTCTCCTGTTTGAGCCAACAGGACAAATCTCATCTCTGATATTCTGCACTCCCAGTGTGCGCCGAGCCCCAGTGATATCAGGGAATCGGCACATCCCAGAAAAGTCCATGCTGAGCAGTTAGGGGGGTGGTGGATGGGGACAAAAGATCGGAGACAGGGGATTTTAAATCTCCCTGAAAGTGATGAGCAATTCCAGGCTAGCTCTTCCCCAAAAGGAAGGGAGCTGCCAGGGCTTTTCATGCTCTGATCGTCCTCATCTCAGACAGAATGTCAGAAAAATGTGTAGCATTAAAACAAAGACTGGTGTTACCAAGGGAGTAAGCTAGAGAGGCTTTGTCCAGGGGGATGCTAAACATTAGGGAAGATTGGTCTTGTGGCTAAGGCAGTGGACTGGGTCTCAGGGAACCTGGCTTCAATTTTCTGCCTCTATCACAGGCTCCTTGTGTGACTTTGGACAAAACTTTGGACTTTGGACAGATTTTTGAAGGTATCTAGGTGCCTAAAGATGCAGATAAGTGCCTAGTGGAATCTTCAAAAGCCTCTCCTATAGGAATTAAGCATCTCGGCACTTTAGAATCCTGCTACGCACCTCTTTGCTTCATTAACCTCCTAAATACCTTTAAAAATGGGGCCTTTAGTCTCTCTGGCCCAAATCCACAAAGGTATTTAGGCTCCTAACTCCCACTGATTGCTGTGGAAGTTAGGAGCCTAAATACCTTTACGGATCTGGGCCTCAGTTACCCATCTTTCAAATGCAGATAAAACTACCTCCTTCACCTGTCTTGTCTACTTAGATTATAAAGCTCTTCCGGGCAGGGGCTGTCTCATGCTATGTGTGTGATAGCAGCTAGCACAGCAGGGCCCTGCTCACTTGGTTCTTCTGCACTAGAAATGACAACTAATAATAAATGCTCTTATCTTAACATAACCCTGTTGTGGGAATTATCTGCACTCAAAGGCCCAGCCCTGAGTTTGTGGGTTGTAACTGACAATTGAATATGTTTGAATAATAATTGCATTTAACTACTGTAACATATGCAGCCTTTGCGGGTTCACTCCTAAGGCACTGCACAAAGGTGCTCAGATACTACAGTATCAGAGGGGTAGCCGTGTTAGTCTGTATCCACAAAAACAATGAAGAGTCCGGTGGCACCTTAAAGACTAACAGATTTATTTGGACATAAGCTTTCGTGGTAAAAAACCCCACTTCTTCAGATGCATGGAGTGAAAATTACAGATGCAGGTATAAATATACTGATTTACTGATATATTTATGCCTGCTTCTGTAATTTTCACTCTATGCATCTGAAGAAGTGGGGGTTTTTACCCACGAAAGCTTATGCCCAAATAAATCTATTAGTCTTTAAGGTGTCACCAGACTCCTCGTTTTTTTTGTAGATTCTACAGTGATGAGCGTGGTAGAAGAACCTATCCAGAACAGAATTCTCCTCTTTGGTTCAGCCACTGCCCAAACCACACAGTTCCTGGGCTTTATCAGGAAATAACTCTGTCCCTCTTCCCAAAGCGTACACTACCATTTACAGGGTTTATTATCTGATAACATGCAGAGCGGTGCTTAATGCCTTACAGCAGAGATATGAGGAGAAGGCCCCTGTCCTGTGGAGCTTGTGTAATGCCCACTACCTTGGCTTACTCCCCAGGAACTGACTAGGGTCCTCCAGAACTCAAAGCAGGAGTCTCCACATATTGAACTAAAGAACCAGCTAGTTACACTTGCAATCTAATCCAATCTGGTATCTGACTGGTGAAAGCAGGAAAACCAGACTGAATCCTGAAGCCCAGCATGGCTGTTTTCTGAGGCGACCAATGTCCCAGTGGCTAAGTAGCACTCAGGTGCTTGCTCATCTCTTGTCAGCAGTCACAGACTTTGTGAGTCTCTGAGAATGCCACAGACACTGATCCTTCTGTTTGTTTAGTCAGCGAGTCTGTTTTTATTTCAGAGTTAACTCAGGCTTTGTTGCCTTATGGAAAAACAAAAAAACCTGGTTGAGAATCTGCTTCCATCAGCCCCTCTGGACAAACACTGGGGCTGTTGGTTTGAGTTCCACCAGAGAAACAGAAAGCCATTGAAAACATTGGCAGCTCCGGGAAGCATTTGGCTGCCACTCCGCGTTCCCTTTTTATCCTCTGTCTGCAGGAATAAAAGGGAGCCTGGGTTCCGGCACTCAAGCTTAGCAATGCGATTGTGCTATTTTGTGCTTAGGTAGCAAGAGTCCACAGACATGATCAGCTGCTTCACACCAGTCAGTGTCAGCCTTACCTCCCAGCATCAGCGCTCAGGGCAGTTGTTTTAGCATGGTCTGAGACACTTGGAATGGAATCTGGCTTTGTAACCAGGAGTGAAATTGGCATTGGAGAGGGCTGCTGGCACCCAGAAACAGAGAACTAAATCCTGTCCATGAGAGCTAGAAAAGACTAAAAGAGAGAGGGGGAACAGAATTATCCATTATTATTATTGTTGTATTTATTATTTGTACTGCGGTAACACCTTGGTGCCCCAGTCATTCTGCAGACACAGAACAATCTAGCATTGTGTGTACAAAAAATTAGCTCAGAACTTTTTCAGTAACTTCTCCTTTGGAAGGAGAATTGGTTCCACCTCTAGTGAAAAATGCAACCCAGCCCCATTAGAGCAAAGCCCCTTTTATCACAGAGCTGCTTCACTCTGTCCAACCTGCACTTTATGCTGCATCAGAGACAATTTGTGGGTTTCATTCTGCTTCCCTGTTAATGGAGGTCACTAGATTCTCAGGTCACTACAGAGGCTTCCCCTGTCATTCTGGTGGGATGGCATTGTGAGGTTTTGTTGCTTACCCGCCTTGCTTACAGCCCCCCCCCCCCACCCCCCAAGATGGGAGAGTTGTGAGGTTTCTTTTTCTAGAGCTGTGGAATCTGAGTTTAAACTAAAATTGCAGAAGATAAAATTATTTTTTTAATGGAGGAGCCATCAAATCTTGGGGGCTAGCCAGAAGCCAGAAAACACCTCAATAATAGGGCTTCATGATATTTCTCTTTTAAACTGACTGGCGTGGAAAGTATACAGTAAATACCCTCTGCACTGATCATGGTTTTTAACAAGCCCTTGTACATCTGGCGACCAGTCTTGGGTTTTATACAATGCTCATCACCACGGTATATGAGCATTTCATTCTCTACTAATGTCTTTATTGTACCTAACCCAATATATGTCTTTGCCATACCCAAATGCCCTGATGTGGGTATCTCCATTACATGCAGGAGACCTTTACTTTTTTCCATTAGTACTGAAGATGATGGATCTAAGCCAAGGAAAAGCCCCGTTATGGCTGAAGGGCTCAGGTCAGATTCACCAGAGGGCTCCACCATCTCAGCAGAGAAGAAATGAAAGAAAAAGGAATTAGACACAGATTGTCCAGCGTTAATCTGAGTCCCCTGAGATCATCAAACAGCTGTGATCCTGTGAGCTGTTCCAGCAGGCTTTCCACCCATGCAGTTTCACCAGAGCATCCTGTCTATGCAAGCATGAATCCTGTTACACACCGCTCCCCGGAGAGAAGTGAAAGGCGAGGAATCAAAGTCCTCTATACATAAAGCAGGTACCACCACAAAGGAAGCAGCAGGTTGAGTTTCCCACACACTTCCCTGTCAATGCACATCAAACCTGCCCTGGAGAGAGCACCTGTGAAGGCAAGGTCCATGGTTCATTATTGCTTCCGTGGCCTGTCTGCTGGGAGTGACAGGCAGGTGGATAGTTAGTGCCAGTGGTGCTGGTTGGTTTTTGGGATGGGAGGATCAGCCCACCAGGAACTGGAGTGAGACCCTCCCCAACCCAAATCACGTAGGCCATTCAGCAGACGGTAGCAACACTCAGCCACTGACAATCAGGGCTGCAGATCAGAACTGGTGAGCAACCGTCCAGCCCCACTGCACTGAGAATGGGTGTTCCTAAACCATAAAGACCAAAACTGATTCTCAGTGACCCTCCCTGAACTTGGAGCAGGTATAGATTAGCAAGCTACCACCTTTGCACTCTGTATTCTGAGGCTGGTGAGGGCCCACTGTAAGTTATAGCAGCCTCAAGGCCACTCCGAATTTCATTCCCATAGCTCAGTATGACTCTAGGAACCAGTGCATTCCAGCAAGACTCTGGACTTGCCTGGCAGATGGGAACAGTCCTTATGCCCTGCTTGAAGTCCCTCCGCACAGAGGAATTCATAGGGTGCCATTCCCGGCCCCATTTATTTTTCCAGATCACTGCACTGGGGCCTTAGTGTAACTGAGAATCAGGCCCTAAGAAGGAATGCAAAGGAGGGACTTACGAATCCTCCAGCTCTCTCAGTTGGTGTCTTGGAAGCTTCACTCTCTGCCACGCCAGGGAAGGACTCGTATCCCCACATCAGGATGTGCCAGAGACCCCATATTTGGTCAATGACACAGCACCTCACTGCCTTAATTGGCTCAGAAGAGGAATGAGTTTGCCATCTGTTGACTCCCCACAGCTAGCCCAGGCAGTAGCTGCAGCAGACTGTATAACACACACAATCCCCCTTCTGACATCATCAGAGTAAGGGGACTTTCCCACAGTGCCCTGTAGCATCGGGTTGATCAAGGACTTGGTTACGGAAGGGGGACTTAGGGCCAGATTCATCCCTGATATAATTCCACTGAGCCAGTTGAACTGAGCTCTGTGTCTTCAACATTGTACAGGACCTTGAAACATTCACGGCTCACTTCCCTCAAAGGATACAGGATGGGACTTTATCTGAATGGGCAAAACTTCCCATGGACTGAAGCAAGTCGGGCATAGGAGTGCATTGGCCAGGTTGCCTAGGTCAGCAGAACCCCTAAAGCCAGCCCTGAAGACTAGTGTGTTTTTTTGACAATGATCCCCTGGCATCTTTCAGTCTATACCTACGTACCAGAAGCTATTACATCCCTGAAACTTCCTGCAAGGGCTATAGCAGGGGTGACCAAACTGTAGACTCGCGAGCCACGTGCGGCTCTTTTACTGTTAAAGTGTGACTCACAAGCCCCCCACCCACTCCATTCTTCGCCTACCAGACAGAGGTGGGGGGGAGCTCGTGACCTCTACCTTGAAGTGGGGTGGTGGGGGTAGGGGCTTCTGTCCAGCAGGAAGGAGGGGTCTTGGGGCTTCAGCCCTGCAGGGCACACCTGCTGAGGCTGGGGGCTTCAGCAGGAGTGGGGCTGAAGCCCTGAGCCCTGGCTCCCAGCAGATGTGCCCCGGCTCTCAAACTTCTGAAGACTGTCGTATGCGGCTTGGAGGGCCAGTAAATTCGGCCACCCCTGGGCTATAGCATCAGAACTATTCCGGGAATCCAAGGGGGACTGGCACAATGGTTGCAAAGTGCACCCATCTGCCATAAGGGTGATCCCCTGCGGTTAGTCACTCTCAGGGTTGGCACTGATATTGGTTTCACAGATGAACTCTGAATGAACTCTTAATAATCTGGTGCCATAAAATATGCTGCCCAGAACAATTTCCTGGTTCACTGCACCAAGAGAGGCTAAGCCATTGTCCAGATTCTTCACTGCAGAATAACTATGATGTGAGCAATTGAAATTCAAAGCAAATGCGAGATTAGAGCTAGATTTATTCCTCATTCCTTTTAAGAACTATTGTTGTTTTACATAGTTACAGCCCTTCCACCCCCAAAGCTCTCCACAAATGTTAGTGAGAGGTTTAAAAACTATGCACTGGATTACTCCACCCACTTTTGAAATGCAGCCCCTTCTGGGGTGGAACACAGCAGCTGGTTAACAGCCCACAGCAACACAGCACAGCAGTTTATGGCAGGAGGTGACCCCTGTTATTTCTAGATAACAGAGTAGCGATGGCAGCATGTACTACCTTCTTCTGGGCAGTGCTTGAACTGGGAAAAGGCTTCAGGTATGCCCCCCCCCCCCCCCCCCCGCCGCGCACTCTTTTTCTTCAACTCCACCACCGCTTTTCCAGCCAGTGGTCTTCCCCCAAAGCCAAGCACCGGTGGCGAGAAATAGGGGTCTGGCACAATCATATATCCCCCCAGCTGAAGCACAGACCCAGGGTACTTTAGGGCTCAGCCTGTCCCTTCCCCTTATCCAGGTTTTCTCCCAACCCCACTGGCTGTTCTTGGTGAGTTATTTTCACATCCTTGATTCTGGCCTCCACTTCCCCCCCAGTTCGGGGAGCCTCTACACTCAAGATGCCGTCATGGGACAGCGTGGCTTTAACTCGCAGGGGGTCGACATCCAGTGGGAGGATGTATGTCCTGGTGAATTCCCGGGAGATGAAGCCATGGCGGTCAGCTTTCTGGGAGTGCTGAGCTGTCACCTCCAGCAGGTTGTCCACTGTGCGGACGGCGATCTCGTCAGGCAGGAAGTGGCAGACATCCAGAAACACCTGGAATTTGTGCTCATTGAGGTTGATCTCGGAGATCCCTCGGTCCAGCTGCTTGTTGATCCGGGGTCTGATGTAGTACCCATGATACAAAGTGGGGGCTAAAATCTCTGCAGGGGACACACCTGCAAGAGACAGAATGAGGAGCAGAGGGTCGCTTCACATCCTGGGATGGAGAAGAGCAACAATGAGACCAAGATAGGCAAAGGGGAATGTTAGCAGGACTGGCAGAGTCTGGGACTTGGCAGGCAGCTGTATGGGCTCTGTGCAAACCCACCACTTCTGTTGTACAATGGGAACTGAGTCACTAGCTTAGCCTCCCCATGTGTCACTGAAATGCTGCATGCAGCCCACTGAGTGCCACCCCATGCCACACACCAGCTGCACCCATCAGCTCTGCCGGGGCTGACATCCATCTGGGGGTCTGAACTAGGAGCGAGAGAGAATAGGTGATGGGTGGGGTGGGTGCTGTGAGGAGAGGAGCCCACAGCCAGAGCTGGACATGGAAAACGCTGAATGCAGAGATACTGGCATGAAGAACTAAAGCCCTTTGTGTGACACTGACATCAGGCTTTTCTTGGGGCTTTTGCCTTTTCACACTGTTGTGCTAGCACTTGGAGCCTGGTGAATGGTTCTGCTGCCTCCTGCATTCTTTCCCCTCTGGCTGCTGCTGCTCTGGCTTTGTCCAGAACCCACCAGCTCAGCTTTTCACTGCGCTGACTGGGGATGCAAAATCTCCCACCAGCAGCAGCTCTTTTCAAAAGCTCCTTAATCCAATGCCTGCCAGTCAGATTCCACCACAGCCTGTCCTGGGCAGTGGGCTAGGAGAGCTTCCCCTGCTGCTAAGGTCTGCAGCAGCCACTGCACCAGCCAAGGGGCAGAGAGCTTGCTGGCTAAACAGTCTTTCAGCTAATTAAGGAGAGAACCAATTTTTCCTAACAATTTTCAGGCAACTCTTTGCAATAAAAGAGCAAGACCCTTCTCTGGTATCTACACAGCGTCTTCATGACCTCTTTGGCATGGGCTGTGCCACGTGGATTGGCTGTTGATGGCAGCAGGGGCCCCACCAGCAGTCCGGATCAAAGGGGAGGATTTTGCTCCCCATGTGCTGTTTGTGCATGAATAATAAAAAGGGAGGGAAGGGCAAGGAAAGCGGGAATGAAATATGCAGCCATGAAGGAGGGAACTAGGAGAAAGATCAAGAGCATGATGGTTCCTAATTATTCTGGAGGCATCTCCTGATGCCCCTTGACCTGTCCTGGGCCCCCCATTAGCTTTCTTGATGATTCCAATCCGCCCACTGCAGCTGCTTATGTGTCTATGCAGGGGGGCTGGAACAAATTGTATAGTGGGGGGTGCTGAGAGCCATTGAACCAAACTGTAAACTCTGTATATAAGAGAAACCACTTCAAGCCAGGGGGTGCGGTAGCACCCCCAGCACCCATAGTTCCAGCACCTATGTGTCTGCAGGAGGTGATGTCCCAAGGGATGCACTCCAGACAGTCTCCTGCACTAGGAGAGAGCAAAAGTGAAGCCAGATGGGAGCCCGGCCTCTTTCTTACCTTCCCCAAAGTTCTGGTCATAGATCTTGCTGGGGTTGGCGAACTCATACTCCGTGCTCATGGGGTAGGCATGGGGGACCGTCCGCTCAGCCATGGTCTGTCAGGGAAGGAACCTTCAGCGTGCTCGCTGCCTCTGAGAGTGAGAAGGCTGCAGATTGTAAAGTTTTAATCGGGTGAATTCCATAGGGAGGTGTGTGTGATAAAGATACCGACCAAAATAGACACACAGGCCCAGGGACACTTAGCCAGGAGGTTTCAGAGTAACAGCCGTGTTAGTCTGTATTCGCAAAAAGAAAAGGAGTACTTGTGGCACCTTAGAGACTAACCAATTTATTTGAGCATAAGCTTTCGTAAGCTACAGCTCACTTCATCGGATGCATACTGTGGAAAATACAGAAGATGTTTTTTTACACACAAACCATGAAAAAATGGGTGTTTATCACTACAAAAGGTTTTGGAAAGCGCCTCACTGCATTCCTGCTGGGGATCTAGCCACAGTCTGCAGACAGGGAGGGGCTGCGGCTATTGGGTGGCTAAGTTTAAGGCTCCAGAAAACGAAATGTGCTGTCATGATTGATGGAAAGCCAAAGGGCTAGGATTCCCTGCTCCAGGGTACTGGATGTGCTGGGGCAACCGGGCAGTGAAGTGGAATGGGGGAGCCTGCAGGACTGGAACTGGGAGGCATAGGCTGAAGGGGGCTCAAGGGAAGGTGAGAGAATGGAGGCACAGCCTAGGCAGAGTTACATGGGGTTTTCACTAAGGGGCGGGCATGTGCTAGGTGCTGAATCAGGGCTAGGTGCTAGCACCTCCTGAGCTCTGATCCCATCTCTGACCAATGATGTGTTCTGTGGCCTTTCCCCTCATTGTGCTGTGCCCTTCCCATCTGTAAAATGGGGTTAACACTGCCCACGTGCCTACCCCTCCACCCGATGAGGATTAATTAGCTAATGCTGGGAGATGCTTTACATAGTGTTACATTTTTGTCCAGTACCCTCACATACAACACACGTCTTGACTGGAATCCAAACAGGCTGTTGTGTTGTTATTGGCTAAAAGTTTAAATAAAAAGTGATACATTGTTGCAACAAATGTTCTAGCCTCCACCTGGGCTTGATTAGCCTGGAGTTTAGAACTGTGCTGGGACACGGGGCATTTTGTGGGAAGTAGCAAGGCCCTTCTCCAATTCACTTCCTCATGAATCATTCTCTGTTTAACAAAATCTAAGGGAGCCAGATTTCCAGAGGTGCTGAGCAGCCACTAGCCAGGATTGAGTCTTCATCACTCAGTGGGTGTAAAGTTCTGTGTGCATGTGCTAAATAGTCTGAACACTTCCCCCAACTCCACCCCCACCCCCTGCCCACTTGAAAATGAGCCTCTAAAAACTAATGGGCTAAAATGATCCCTGGCCTTACTCTAGTGTCAGGGTTTCAGTGTCACAGAGATGGATGCAGTGGAAATGCCTACGACAGACAGGCCTTAGTTATTTGGGGGCTGGATTTGTCCCAGATCCGTTTTTAAAGTCCTGAATGGGTTGGTCCCCACATAAGATCCTTGTGCTCTGAAACTAGAGCTGCCTTGAAGGCTCCAAGTCTCCAAAGCACCAGTGTCATGTCTTTCTTGTTTCCATGATATGCAATCCAAGGAGACACTTACAGCCTGGGCTGTAGCTGCCCCCTGTACCAGCTGCCCCCCTTGCCAAGAGCTGCAGGATTGACAGCAACCTACCCACCCGGCACAGTTGTAGTTAGACCCTGGAGCTGTGAGGGAAACCCCCCCCCCCCCCCCCCCCGTGGGTCAGCCCCAAGCACAGGAAATAGCACTGGGTGGGGGCATGGTCTCCACTCACTTATAAGTCAGAGAGAGCAGGTGTGATTCTGCTGTCACCTAAAGTCAATGGAATTTACATCAGTTGCAATAGGTGAGCGCAGAATCGGAGCCAGTGAAGTTCATAGGCAGGGCTGCTTGCTCCCTATTAATATGATTATCTAGGCGCCCCAGTCTTTGGCCAAGACCCCACTGTGCTAGACGCTGTACAAACACAAAACAAAACAACAGTCCCCGCCCCAAAGAGTTGTCAAGCTACCCAGGGCTCTACCTGTCCCTGCCTACATGAGATGTGTTGGTGGAGAGCCCCCAGCTCACCCAGCAGAACCCTTTCAGTTGTAACGGAAGGATGCTCTTCCCTTGGGATTTACCGACGGAGATCCGAGTGTCTCTATGGAGCAGTCTGGTGGCCAACCCATCGGAGCACAAGTGTGCAGACCAGAGGCAGGGCACTGTCAGGAGAAAGTTCCCAGCAGTGCCTTTGGGGAGGTGCCAGCATGCATACATAAGCCACACCCATTGAAAGAAGGGGAAGAGGAAGGAACAAGTGTGACACCCAAACAGAAAGGAATGAAACCAGAAATACAGCATTGCTGTCAGGCTTGGCGGCAGCTGGCAAGATGACGGGCAGCTGCACTCATACCATCACTGCATGTTTCTCGATTATCCTTAGTAATCAGACTCACTCAGTGTTAAATTTAACCCAGTGGCTTATATGAGTCACTTTTTATTCCCAGCAGCGCTATGAATACAAATAAGGCTCAACTCCGGGGTGAGCAGGGGTAATGCACCAGAAAACTTGGATGCAAACCTGGGTGAGGTACTAGCAGAAACACATGCATGGGACAAGGTAACTGGTGATTTGCTCAGGACTGGCACTTCAAGGGCTTCTGCAGGTCTGGCTTGAGGGGCAGCAGCAGATCCATAGGGAGGCAGTAGCAGGGCTGGATTCTCACTCTTGTTGCTCTCTGAGATGTTCCGGCTCTGGAAGGTCCCCTTCCACCCTCTCTTCACTTGTGAACTAAGCAGGATCAGAGCCCAGCTCTGCACAGGAGAAAGGATCCTGTCTCAGCTCAGGGCCCAGGCAGCACTTCTCCTTGTTCCTTCGGGACTCAGTGCTTCCGGGCACAGTGGCTCTGCTGGCTAGCTGGCACACAGCTGTGCCATAGCCAGGTCTCACTGTGGGAGTTTCTTTGGGTGCTGCACATTAATTCCCAGCATCCATCCTGAGCAGCTGCATGCACACCATGGAGTCAGTAACACAAAGAAGGAAGAGGGAACAGCAGGGCCCTTGGGTGTGGCGTTGGTCTTCCCTCCACTGTGCTCTTGACAACTGCTGCTGGCTAAAACTCATGAGATTCCATCTCCCCTGGGGAAGCACAGAGATTGCAGGAGGAGTGTCTCCTGGAGCCTGTCTGTGAAGATGGCTTATCACTATTAGGAATAATAACGGGCTCCTCTACAGCGCCTTTCATCCAATAAGCGTTCCTTAGATTGTCAGTGCTTTGGAGCCGATAGATAGAAGCACAGCTTGCATGTCTGGGGAGCATGGTGGTGCATTAATAGCATTTTAAACGCTCTCCCAATACAGGTGGTGCCATTTATGTAACAGGTCAGTCTGAACTCATACCTCGACTGTGCTGAGCTCTCACCTTTCTCCAAATCTCCATTCAACTGACTTGAGCACTAGGGAAAAGACAAAGGTGCTGGGCTGACATACGCAGGGGGGCTGAGATCCTCTGTTCGCCCTTAGAACAGGCACAGAGCAGCAGCTGTTGAAGGTTCACACATACATTTTGCCCTGCTGTCTGCCCCTCCACCCTGTGGGTGTCTTGCCTGTGTCCTGTAGCTGCCCCCCCACCCCCCAGTGGGGTGAGAGAGAGAAGGGAAGAGGCCAGTAAGTAAAAACTGCTGAGAGGATGATCAACATTTTAGATTCAAATCTGACTTTTATTCCTGGTTTGCAAAATAGAGACAAAACTAAAAAACCCGTTAATACACGAGGGGTAACAGATCTGTACTGGCTGGTGGGAGGGGCAGGCTGGGGCAGACAGACGCTCACCAGCTGGGAGGGAGGGGGGTCAGGACGGACAGACACGCACCAGGTGGCGTGTGAGGGGGTCAGGAGGGGAAGATCTGTACAGGCGGGACGGGTCAGGACAGACATGGATCATCACCACCTGTGTGGGAGGTTGGGAGGGACAGAGTGATCTAACAGCGTTTTTCTGACTGTTTAAGTCCTGTGACTAAAGCAGGCCTGCAGCTGCTCTTCTGTAAGGATCGGCAGAGCCATCTCTAGGCTCATGTCTAACTTCAGGAACCAGATTCCAAACACGATGAAGACAACGGGCCCTTGTCACTTTCTGTGTGAGCCAAAGATAGGAGCTGCATTGATTGTCCTGGCATCTGAAGCAGCTGGGAACATCAGCCAAGCCTGGGGACTCTACAGATAAACAGTGCGTGGGGGTGCGGGGCTGGGCAGCTCTGATTCTTGCTGACCCACTAGGCTTTTTTTCCCCCTCCTCCTTAGCAGAGCATTCAAATCCCCTAGATAATTGACTGGCCACTGCTGAATGGAGCAGATGGAGAGCGGGGATAATAAAACTCCTGACATCACCCTTCCAGAGAGTTCAGCAGGGGGGCGAGGCCTGGACGGCAGTGGGTATAAAAAGCCCTCGCACACCAGTCCTTGAAGAACTCTGCTGCACGTAAATTCTTACTCTTCTCCCAGATAAACACAGATGGATATCGCCATTCACCATCCCTTGATCCGCAGACCCCTGTTTTCCTTCTTGACACCAACACGAATCTTTGACCAGAGCTTCGGAGAGCATCTCTCAGAGTCTGAGCTGTTCCCTACCTCGGGTGCTCTCAGTCCTTTCCTGCTGAGATCCCCCTTCCTAAGGACACCCAGCTGGCTAGAGACGGGATTCTCAGAGGTAACTTTTCTCTCTTCACATGCTTTGTTGTCTGCTGCGCATGCCTCCGGCTGGATCTGGAGCCGAGAGCCCAGCCTGGCTCCCCAGGGAACCCCTGGGAAGCTGCTTATAGGTTGTTATTAGAAAAAAACTTGGGGAAGGGAGCAACTGAAGGTGCTGTCCTTGTGTCCCTCCTCCCTGTGTCAGGCAGGATTCAGCCCTGCAGGCGCTGACCGGCATTATACCATTATACCCTTTGTGTAATAATAATACTTAGCCTCAGTCACATCTGTGAATCAAGCACCTTAAAATGCTTCACTAATGTCAATTAATTAAGCATCACATTCCTCCTGTGAAGTAGGTAAGTGTTATGATAGCCATGGGACAGAGGGGCAAAGTGATTTGCCTGAAATTTCACAGCAATCAGCAGCAGTGCAGAGAACAGAACATGGGAGCCCTGAACTCCCAGTTCACTCTCCTAACTATTACACCACACTCCCTCTGGGAGAAGGAATATAACCCAGGAGTTCTGACTCCCCGTCACCTGCTGTACCATCTTGATCACACTTCCTCTTTCCTTTCACAGTTTTCAGCCATTGCTACACGGCACAATTCCTTATCTGCAGCTGTCATTTCTCTGGTTTGGCTTCACTTCTGTTGAATCACAAAGGAGAAGTAGAGACTTCTGCTTAAGGATGTTGAGGGTCTCCAGGCATCAAATCCTGGGCATCCTCTTGGTTCATAAAAAGAACAGGAGTACTAGTGGCACCTTAGAGACTAACCAATTTATTTGAGCATAAGCTTTCGTGAGCTACAGCTCACTTCATCGGACTCTTGGTTCATGAGTCTCCCTGGCCTGATTGCCAAACTAGACTAGACCCTCCTGCTTACCCCACGGCCTCATTCTTGGGCCCTGTTTCACTCTTATGTTTTAATGCTGGCTAGGAAGGTGAGATCTGCACCCCCTCTGTAACCATACCAATGCTGGTTTCAGAGTAACAGCCGTGTTAGTCTGTATTCGCAAAAAGAAAAGGAGTACTTGTGGCACCTTAGAGACTAACCAATTTATTTGAGCATAAGCTTTCGTGAGCTACAGCTCACTTCATCGGATGCATCCGATGAAGTGAGCTGTAGCTCACGAAAGCTTATGCTCAAATAAATTGGTTAGTCTCTAAGGTGCCACAAGTACTCCTTTTCTTTATACCAATGCTGCTCTGTGAAGTGCCCAGCAGGAGGTGCTAATGCATGAATACTCCTTTCTCGAGCCTGAATGCAGCACCTGAGTTTCACTAGCACAGGGGGTGCAAGTGCTGAGCTCACTTCCAAACCTGTATCCCTCTCCCCCGAGAGTTTAGTGCCTTACTCTCAGGTTTGAGTGACACGATACAGTACAGCAGTGCCTATGATTTTACTTTCCTCCTCAGGTTAGGCAATCTGTGGGTTGGCAGGCATTTGAGAAGCACCCGAATTGTGAACAATCAGACTGGGAATGACATTGGCCAAGCCACAGAGCCTCTTCTATCTGCACAAAGGGTTAATTAGTTAAACAGAAGAGAGTAGATTATCACACCTATCTGCAGGGAACTGAGCATGAGCAGGTTTCCGGCAGAATCTAGCCTAGAAGGACAAGCAGACTGGGGTTCTGCTTTGCAAAGTGACTGCAAGCTGGCATGATGGGCTGGCTCCATGTCCTTCATCTTTTGATATATATGGAGAAAAATTGCTCAATATACAAGGAAAAATGTGTTCATTGTAACTGCTGGCCCAGCAAAGTCTGAGATCTGAGAGTCATGCTGGGCTCGTGCATAATCCTCAGTCATAAAGATTCTGTGGGCCAAACTCTGTCTTGTGTAATGGAGGGCCTTGCAACTGAGACTTAGCTTAAATAATTCCGGTGATGCTGCAGGAACCCTGTGTTTGTACAGAACCTAGCACAATAGGATCCTAGTCCATGACTGAGACTGCTACGTGCTACCGCACTAGAAATAAATAGTTACAGACTCTCTGGCTCCCTTTCCCAGAGGTGTGCTGACAGGTGTTAAAAGCAGTACAGTCCTAAAAACTGTTCTAAGACAATCCGTTCAGATGTGGATGCATATGGGGCACATGTGTTGGATAACAAGGGCCAAGTTGCACAGACTCCCTTTGCAGAGTAGAACTGCATTTTAAGAAAGGTGCAAAAGGAAATGCCCCTATCCCCACCTTGTAAATAATTTGCCTGCTCCTGGAGGATCATCTTCCTCTCAATCTCAAGGTTGAGCTAGAAAACAGTCCTCCCATGCTTCCCTGCTCCACTGCGTCTTTGGCTCGCATGTTTCTAATGAGCCTGAATGTGAAGAATGCCTTTATCCAGGAACTGGTGCTGTAGGAAAAACCTTAGTAAAGAACAACTCTCCGTAGCCTCTCGGGAGATCAGTGTAACTCCAGCACCCCAGAATAAGTCACTGTTGGCCCAATCTGCTCCAAGAACAGTGTCAGTGGATGGCTGATTGCACCTAGCACCGCTTGGATAGTAGTAAATGCAGACATCCCAGTGGGACTTCAGAAACAAGTTTGCCCCATTTGTATTTAGTTCAGGCATCATATCCCCATGGGGCAAATGCCCTCTTACTTGGCATCTGGTACCTTACCCAGACCAATAATTAGAGGGAAAGTTCTCAGAGGAATCAAACCAACAGGACGAACTGGCTTTGCCTTAATTGCAAACGATGGTGGCACAATCCCGGCCATTGTCTGACTGGGACCTGGAGAAACTCCTGGAAAGTCTATTGAGAATGGGATCTGGCTAGCTCCAGCAGCACAGTGGGCATATCTGCTGCTGATTTGCCCTCTCTGACCAGTTGCTTCCTGCACCTGAGGTCAGATTCATCCCTGTACGGATACACATCAGGGGAGACAGTGTGTGCCTTCCTTACTCAGGCCACCCGTGCAGGCTGGGGCAGTCCAAGTTGTGGCCTTGCTTCAAAGCCCCATATGGGGAGGTTCAGAATCCCTGGGAGGTAAGAACATGCTGACTTACACCCTCTCACCTCCAGAACTCCCCAGGCACTTGGGGTTGCTGCAGGGGTGGCACAGAGCTGGCAGATCCTGGGCATAACAGCTCCTTTTGCCAGGGGTATTGTGTAGTAGAGACAGCATCTGCCTGTCTTATGTTACAACCCCTTTGCGGCAACCCAGCTGATGCAAAGGAGCCGCGGAGAATGATGAACCACCAGACCCTCAGTTCCCACCAGCACTTGGCATCTTCCTCTCTGATCTTCTCAGCTCAGAGAAGGGCTTGGAATTCCTCCAGGAGAACACAGAGGAGAACTATGCATAGAATCTCAGTAGTTAATTTGTAAGAGAAGAGCCAGGGAAATTCTTCCCCCAAAACTGCCTGTTCCCTGACCCTCAATATCCCAGTCTGCCTTTTCCCCAATTCCATCTTCCCTATGGTTCCCCCTGTCATTTGTTAAGCACTAGTTCCCTGAGTTGTCAGACTTCAAGCCTTTGTCGGAGTCTCCCTCCTTCCACGGAATTTCACAGATCAATCACTGCAGAAGCTGGCAGAGCCCCAAGTTCACATCACCAGGGGCCCCGCACAAACTTCCCGCCTCCACGCAGCAATTCCTATGTAAATGTCCTTCAGCTCCAGCTCTGAATTGCTGCATGACAAGTGCTCATTCATCCCTCCAGGCCTTGCAGTTAGGAGTGGGAGGCAAAAAAACAGCTGCTTTGATAGCAATGCCCTAGTTGAAACACACTGGAGAGTTAGTAAACAACAGGCTTGAACCTTCTCTCAGTCTAGTGTAAATCAGGAGTCGCTCTGCTGAAGTTACATGGCTGTGAGTGGCAGAACAGGCCCTGGGTGTCTGAAGTTTTCAAGGGCATCGACAGCAGTAGGCTGTGAGCGAAGAGAAATGCAGGGACAGTCTGAAGAACTAGTGTCTAACAGAGTCTTAAAGGGACACTACCCTCTTGAAAGTCCCATTGCTGGCTGGAAAGTTTGTGCCTATTTAAGGCTCATCCAAAGTCCCTTGAAGACATAGGTCATCTTTCTACTTCATTGGACTTTGCATCAGACCCAGGGGTACAAATAACATCTTGGATTACTCTAACTGAAAGACATTAGGGGGAAATACTTTTTTCTCTTCATTTTCTTGACTTAGTGGCTCAGACCCAGTTACCTGTTGAACCAACTTCTGTGTGTTGCTTGGCACCAAAGTGTAGAGAGCTCAGTGTAATTAGGTTCAGCACTCTTGTTCAAAAACTAAATTTTAGGAAGGGAAACCCAAACAATTGAGGAAGCAAAGAGACCCCAAGTCAAAAGTGAGGAAACTGAACTGCTTAGAGTCAGCATGGAGGCTATTTAAGCATCTCATAACAGTCTCAGAAGGCATGTACATCCCTCAGCAAAAGAAAAATGAATTAAGCAGGAAGGCAAGAAGGAAAACAGTTTGGCTAAATGGCATGGTCCAAGAAGTTATTCAAGTCAAACAGGTACACTTCAGAAATGGGACATCAACCCTAGAGCATCCAAGAGAATGCAGCACTTCCTATACCTGGTAAAGAAAATTAAGAAGGCAAAAGATTAGCAGGGGGTGACTCAGCATTTCATACCAGGACAAATACTGATAAATGTATTTATCAATGATGAGGGCTTAGGTGGCAAAATTTGCCAATGACACATTAGTTAGGTTAGTCAAGACTCTGACTATACAGGGGGAAATGTGACCTGACTACACACAAGGTGGAGTCAAATGCAGTTGTTTTCTCCAGTGCTGACAAGACCCCTGTAAATATCAATAAGGGGAGCAGAAAGCCCCAAATAATTCTGTAAAAGAATTACAAACAAATAATAATAGATAATAAAAATTGGTCATATGCCAATTTATTGATCAATTTCTAAAAGTTCAAGTTACAGTGTGCCCCCTTTAACACTCCACAAGGAAGTATTTCTCCTCCGCTAGTCAAGACAAGAAGGCAAAGGCACTCAGATAATACAGTGATGGGCAGCAATAAAAAAACCTAGGTAGACAGAGACAACCCAGCATGACTGGGATCCAAGACTGAAACAAAGGGGTAAGTTAGACAGACTGTTCCTGCCTTAGTCAGCCCTTGAGGGGCAGGGCATGTTGGCCTCCCAATCTAGGGCTTGGTTCTACATCATTAAAATTCATAGGCGCTTTTCCGTTGACCTGCCTGATGCCAGGTGACACCCACAGCTAGCACTGGAGCTACTCTTCTCTAACCAGCCCCTTGGTTTGCAGATGCGACTGGAGAAGGACAAGTTTTCCGTAAATGTCGACGTGAAGCATTTCTCTCCTGAGGACCTAAAAGTCAAGGTGTTGGGGGATGTGATCGAGGTCCATGGGAAACACGAGGAGCGCCAGGTATATCTGCTCTGTGGTAAAGTCTGAACTGCCCCTGCACCTGTTAAGTAAGGATCTAACAAGATGGCAAAACCACCCTGTTGCCTGCTACTCTGAAATAATTTCTGTTCACTTTCATTAATCATTTCATTCTAACAAAGATGCCTATGTCCCGAATACATCCCCCTGACCTATCACAGCCTGGGCAGTAGCGGGGCAGAGATTATTGCTGTGGAAAACCATTCATAAAATGAACATTTCTGAACCTCTCTCTTGTTGGGAAGGGGCCAGGAGTGCAGGGATGGGAAAGCCCGAGTTTGGAGATTATTGAACTAATTAACATTGAGTCAGTTAACAATGAAAAGAATTTTAATAATTAAACCAAATGATGTATCAGACACTACCTATATTGTTAATCTTCATGATATGTTACTCTGGCAAAGACCCATAACAGCAGCTTGTACATGCAACTCAAAGGGTTGAATTTTGCTCTTGGTTACCTGAGTGCAGCTCCTGCTGAAGTTTGGCCCTTAATACCTATGTGACGGCTCGGAGGAGGGTGAAGTCAAAACTTCCTAGGAGCAAAGGAGCAATAGAGTGCTGTACTGGAGATCAGACGATTAGGAATCTGTGCATTGTAATGTACACTGAGACCCTGGGGAATGGCTGGGGGGTGGTACTGGCCATTTCTCTGCCTGGAATGTTTTAGGGGACAACAGTAGAACTCCGACAAATAAGGGCAATCTGATGAACTGAGTTAGGAAGCAAAAGCCCCACCATGAAATGAAGTTTGTAGGGTTCTCAAGCCTGCTACCAGCTTAAGCCTGGATAGCACAGCGCAGTATCTGAATTCAGTTTAGCCCTGCCACTTTGCCAAGGTCTCTCCAGACAGTGATGCTCCAAACTTTCTGAAACATTTCCCTTTTGGGCGGGCGCTTCCCAAACTTGACCTCAGCTCAGGGGGAATGTTGTTAGTTGGAATTGAGCTGGCACATCAAACCAGGGCTGTTCTTTTCCTTCCCTTTCAATAAGGATGAGCATGGCTTCATTGCCAGGGAGTTCAACAGGAAATACAGGATCCCAGCGGATGTGGATCCTCTGTCCATCACCTCATCCCTGTCTTCGGATGGAGTCCTGACAGTGAATGGACCAAGGAAACAAACCGATGTTCCCGAGCGCACCATTCCCATCACCCGCGAGGAGAAATCTGCCATTGCAGGGGCCCAGAGGAAGTAGGAAGCTGTATGAAACCAACTTTTCCATCCAGGAAAACCTTTCCATTGGATGCAAGCAGCGTATGCTGTACTGACTGGCCATACTTATTTATTTATGCTAAGGAAAGAGAACAAGCTCATTTGCTAACAAATAAAACATAAATAAGCATCTTGTGGTTTTGTCTTTGAATGTTAGGGTCTCGGATGTGGTGTCACTGCTACTATAGAAAAGCTTGGTAAGACTGTGCCTCTGGGATATATGCATGCAATTACTTATTATTTGTACTGTGATAATGTCTACAAGCCCCAGTCATGCACTAGAAACCCACTGTACTAGGTGTTGTACAAACACAGAACCAAAAAGATGGTCCCTGCCCCAAACAGCTTACAATCTAAGATACTATTGGTGTCCAGTCTGTAGGAAGCAGCATACATAGCCTGATTTAGACAGACTCCCCCATAGCCCACAGTGTCCCCCATAGCCAAGCCAGCTCTAAAATGTCTTCATATACCTCTGGTGCCAAACCCTGAAGATTTTATTTGATGTTTGCTCAGCCCTTCCTTGGTGTTTGCTACACCCTTGACTTGAGTGGGAGTTTTGACTGAATAAGGACTGCAGGATTTGAACCCGGAGAGCTGGAAATGGCAAGATGCTGTATTAGATGCTCACAAATATGAACGGGCCAGTGGTATTGGTGGGGGGAACAGGACACAGAACTGCATGATACACAATAGCATCATCTCCCTGCTCTAGGCCAGGCCCAAGGGATTGCTGTGCTTAGTGGGACTAAAGTGAATCCTCCTACTGAGCATGGAGATCAGGAACCAGCAGCAAAAAGCAAAGCCTTTCTCCGGGCTCCTCAGTAGCTTCTCTAGTTTGTGTTGGCCACAGGCTAGGAGGGTGATGACTGAACCTCTGACATTGGCCC
Organism: Chelonia mydas; assembly: GCF_015237465.2. Classification (NCBI taxonomy): domain Eukaryota; kingdom Metazoa; phylum Chordata; order Testudines; family Cheloniidae; genus Chelonia; species Chelonia mydas. The sequence goes on along the minus strand of NC_051262.2, from coordinate 14,001,630 downwards.
CATGCTCCCATTCTCTCCCTCTCGGAGGCACATAGGTAGTGGGAAGCTGAGAAGAGAGTTGCCTCCAGAGGACTCTGCAAGCTGCAAGTTTCAGAGAGGGCAGAAGTTTAGTTTGAACCCTCCCCGCACTGCCCCTTTCTTGCAGGCTGATGATGGAGGAATGGGGGGCTCAAAGAGCTGGTGGAACATTTATAGGCTCAGAGGACATCAGGCTTCATGAAACCAAAGTCTCCCCCAGCCTGAGGCACTAAGGAACACTTTGCGATGCTGGTTTCACTTTATATGAAGACATTTTTTGCTATCACCTGGTTGCATGATCCATTTTTCCTCAATATTTCTGTCTGGATCAGACATCTACAAATCCCAGATTCCTCCTGACTGTGTCTTACAAGCATCAGAAAAGTTGCTCTGGGGGAAGTGAATTTAATTGGTTCAAAAACTCCAGGACAGCCTAAACCCACTCTAGTTATGGGCATTAGATGACACTTAAGGGAGGAAAATTTCATCGGAAATCTCTAGAATGGCCCACGTCATGAGGAAATGTCCAAAGGCTGCAACTAATTCAGAGCAGACACAGGTTACAGTTGCAAAGCTGTTGTATACACAGTTACAGCAACAGCAGAGAAAAATATCCTGCTCTCATGGTACAAATCACATCACTCTGAAACTATGCAGCCAGTGCCCTTCAAACAATAAATAGCAGTTGACGTATAAAATGTTCAGCTGATTGTAGAGTGATATAAAATGCTACAGAGTTTGCCATCAATTGTCACCAGCAGCTCAACCCTGAGGGATGCTGACAAAGGGAAAGCAATGATAGCATTGATCCAGTTTAGTCTGTAACTCTAGCACAGAAGGGAGTAGAGAGAATTGCCATGTGCAGATCTGTCCCGTGATGTACGAGTGGTGACATTACTCTTGGATCCTAAACTTCACTTTCTCAGATAGTTCATTATCTTCGCCTCACTAGACACATGAAACATTTCAGAAGTGACAGATTTTGAAGCCAAATATGCCATTCCCTAGGGCCTTAAAGTGACAGAAATAAAATTAAATTAATCAGATTTTGTGGAAAACTAACTGGTCACACTTATAAACAGCCACTTGCTGATGAAATTCGGTTACATCTTTAAAACACTCTCGGGTCTATTTGTCTTGGTATCATGCCAAGGGAAGCCACACTCTCAGCAAAAGGAAATGTCAGAGTCCTCTGTGCAAAGTAAAAATTAAAATGTCAGAAGGCAGAAATAACATATGGAGCGACAAACAATAGGGCATAAGCCTCAGAAAGCATTTACTTGTCACTCTGATGCCCTGTGTTTTAATATCAGAAATGTTTCACGACTTGAAGGATGGTCCCTTAGCAGCAAACAGGTTGGAGTCATTCTAACCACTGGGCTGATCTCAGGTTAACCGCCTCTCTCTGCTCCTATTGCTCCTGCTGTGCCCCCTCCTGTTCTTTTCCCCGAATTTCACAAATGAGGGGAGTTCTGCCTTGAGGAGGTCCATAATCTATCATGTAGCAGGACCGTGCAGTCGGTTTAACTGGAGGGGGTTCCAGCTCAGGCTGGTGTCCAGGAAACCAATGAGGTTCTTGTTTAAATCCTGAGAGCAGAAAGGAGAAAACTGATGAGTTAAAGACAAAGCAACGAGAAGGCTATTGTCAGGAAATGAGACAACAGGAAGAACAAATCCAGGGGCAGACCCAACTTCTACCAGCCTATAGGGAAGCTGAACACAGGTTGAAGGATATTATGCACTCTCAGCCAGTTGGCATTTTCCAGGGTTTTGTCATAATTCCTGGACAAAGAACACATTGAAAAGATCCTGTATAAGGTGCTAGGGTCCCGTAGCATAGGATTTCGAAAGCACCTAAGTGCTATCCCATCCTAGGTCTGGAAAGCCAAACAATCCACTCAACAGTTCTGGAAACATTGCCAGATTTAAAGGTGCAGATTATGGAGCTTTTACATCTTGCTCTGAAGAACCAGGTATTGGCCATGGACAAAGATGGGATACAAGACTAGAAAGAGCTATGGTCTGATTTGGCGGGGCAGGAGGTTGGGTACTGGAATGGAAAGGCCAGATGTGCTCTGACACAGATAGGAGTCAGGGATTCCAGACTAGATGGAGTAGTATTTTGATCTGTTCTTGTAAATTCTGTTCCCATCCCATCTCTCTCTCCAGAGAGAATTTGGTCCACAATGTCAGTCTTTTTATCCATTATGCTTTAATCTGACGATACTGTAGGCATGTTCTGCTTTAAAATGTTATACCCATATGAATATTCCTCATGTCCCTTCTACAATGTCACGTGTAAGGTGAGAGATTAGCAAAATGTCCCTAGCTGGAGTGAAATGTCTTCACAGCCGTCAAACACAGCCGGAAAATGAGATTGAATAGATAGAGGGATGAGCTGTTTTCTGCAAAGTAGATGTTTGTAAGGGTCTAAAACTGACGAGGCAGAGGGTCAGGAGCAACAAATAGGGATTTTGGATCAAGAGCCTCACATGTAATTTTGATGAGGAACTTTAGCCTCTCAGTCTGAAGAATATAAAGAGAACACCCGAGATACAAACACCACAGATCCTGTGGGACTGGAAATAAGAGCTACCATTTAGATCTAGGGGCATGACTCAGTAGGGAATGGACACGCTGGAACTCTTTTTTCTTCTCCTATCATATGATTGTCATTTAAAAACTTCTTTTTAGCTACCACACAGATCAAAGTGACTACACTTCAGTTCCATGCACCTACTTCTTGAGCCGTGATGCCTTTCCTTGTTGTAATCTGACGAATAAATTGATTCAAAGTAGTGAGCATACTGAAAGGAAAAGCCCATGTTTAGTGCAGCAAAATATAAGTAAACAAACATCTAATAAAAAAAATACTGCATATCTGTTAAAGGAATAGCCTGCTCGCCAAAGCATCTGAAATCATAATCCCTCTTTACGCTCTGGGTAAGCTAAAGGCCATTGCAGAATGGACGTGCCTGTAGTTTTGTCACATGAAACCTGATATCATTAATGCCAAGGAGCCCAGTGATATGGTGAGGGGAAGAACCATGAGTCCAAAGCAGAAACAGCTCTGGCCTGTGAAACACTGCTGAGTTATGAGTGGCTCAGACCATGGCACAAACTGACTTCAATGGCTTTGCCGGGGAGTAACTGAAGGGCAGAATTTGCACAGTAACTTGTGGCTTATGGATTCTGCCCTTGAGTCACTAGCTAGGGGCAGGACATTAACAGCAAAGGAAAGAACACCAGGAACCAGGTGAAAGTAAAGTGAGTGGAGCTGAGAATGGTCAAAGCTGAGTGAGACTGGGCCTTTTTAGTGATGGATCAGAGGTTGGGTGTTGGAGAGCAAAAGGAAATTTCTCAAGTTCTTACCCCTGCTAATGGGGTCAGGGTGGAGCAAACAGTGAATGAAAGAGGCTGTAGGGCTGGGGCTTTTGACTGTATCTGCTATTTCACTTTTAGAGGTCAATCAAAAGGACAGGAGGAACAGAAAGTTTGTACCTGGGAAGGAAGCGGTTTTGGCTGTGCGATTTTCCGGATATCATACCGCTCCTGGTTCCAATTCCCCATAAGGGTTTTCTTGGAGTAGGCATCCTCATTGGTGGTGCATCTCCAGCCATACTGGCTAAACTTGGAGGTGCTGTTCCAGTCCGTCCACACTTCTGCATGGCCGGTGGCATGTATCAAGGAGCCATGGTGAGGGTTATAGAAACAAGATAGGGACATGACCTAGGAACAGAAACCCAAAAACATATTGGGGATGTCAACAAACAGCACTCTTGAAATATGTTCTTCACCCTCCCAGCAGCTGGGCATGCAGCTCCCAACCCTTCACTTAGCAGAGCAGCATTTATTTTTATCAATGCAAAAACTTTAGTTTGAATTTGTGTGTGTGCATGTGTTTGTAATTTATCTTTCCTTACTTAGATAATAACACTTAGTTCTTTTCAGCTTCATCAACCGTCACAAGCTATACTAGACCCTTCAGAATAATATTATCCTCATTTTCCCCAAGGCCACAGCGAGCTGTCTGAGCTGGGATTAGAATTTGTGAATTGCAAACTCCACGTCATCTGTTCAGACCTTTTCCTATTTGAAGTCTTTTAGGGTTATTATTCGAGTGATACTTAACAGAGTTTCCTTCCACTGACTGAAAGGATAGCTAATGACAGGAGGATAGCTAATGTGAAGCCAATTTTTAAAAAGGGCTCCAGAGGTGACCCTCGCAATTAAAGGCTGGTAAGCCTGACTTCAGTACCGGGCAATCTGGTTGAAACTATAGTAAAGAACAAAATTGTCAGACACATAGATGAACATAATTTGTTGGGAAATAGTCAACATGGTTTTTGTAAAGGGAAATCATGCCTCACCAATCTTCTAGAATTCTTTGAGGGGGTCAACAAGCATGTGGTTAAGGGGGATCCAGTGGATATAATGTATTTAGATTTTCAGAAAGCCTTTGACAAGGTCCCTCACCAAAGGCTTTTTAAGCAAAGCAAGCAGTCATGGGACAAGAGAGAAGGTTCTCTCATGGATTGGTAGCTGGTTAAAAGATAGGAAACAAGGGTAGGAATAAATGGTCAGTTTTCAGAATGGAGAGAGGTAAATAGTGGTGTCCCCCAGGGGTCTGTACTGGGCCCAATCCTATTTAACATATTCATAAATGATCTGGAAAAGGGGGTAAACAGTGAGGTGGCAAAATTTGCAGATGATACAAAACTACTCAAGATAGTTAAGTCCCAGGCAGACTGCAAAGACCTACAAAAGGATCTCTCAAAACTGGGTGACTGGGCACCAAGATGGCAGATGAAATTCAATGTTGATAAATGCAAAGAAATGCACATTGGAAAACATAATCCCAACTATACATATAAAACGATGGGGTCTAAATTAGCTGTTACCACTCAAGAAAGAGATCTTGGAGTCATTGTGGATAGTTCTCTGAAAACATCCACTCAATGTGCAGTGGTAGTCAAAAAAGCGAACAGAATGTTGGGAATCATTAAGAAAGGGATAGATAATAAGACAGAAAATACCATTTTGCCTGTATATAAATCCATGGTATGACCACATCTTGAATACTGCGTGCAGATGTGGTCGCCCCATCTCAAAAAAGATATATTGGAATTGGAAAAAGTTCAGAAAAGGGCAACAAAAATGATTAGAGGTATGGAATGGCTGCTGTATAAGAAGCGATTAATAAGACTGGGACTTTTCAACTTGGAAAAGAGACAACTAAGGGGGGAAATGATAGAGGTCTATACAGTCAAGACTGGTGTGGAGAAAGTAAATAAGGAAGTGTTATTTACTCCTTCTCATAACACAAGAACTAGGGGCCACCAAATGAAATAGGCAGCAGGTTTAAAACAAACAAAAGGAAGTATTTCTTCACACAACGCACAGTCAACTTGTGGAACTCCTTGCCAGAGGATGTTGTGAAGGCCAAAATTATAGCAGGCTTCAAAAAAGGACTAGATAAATTCATGGAGGATAGGTCCATCAATGGCTATTAGCCAGGATGGGCAGGGATGGTGTCCCTAGCCTCTGTTTGCCAGAAGCTGGGAATGAGCGACGCGGGATGGATCACTTGATGATTACCTGTTCTGTTCATTCCCTCTGGGGCACCTGGCATTGGCCACTGTCAGAAGTCAGGACACTGGACTGGATGGACCTTTGGTCTGACCTAGTATGGCCGTCTTATGTTCTTATGAATAGTAGCTGGAAGGGTATACAAAACAGAATGGCAGACAGTAACTGTGTTGCTGTCATAAAATCAATTCTTATTATACTGTGTAATCCACACAGAAAGCTTTAAGTACTATCATATACGGCTAGACTCTCCTCCCCCCGGATGGAATTATCATTATAGTTATGAGTATAGGTACAGTCTGCTGGAACCTGCTGGGGCTCTGCCCCTACAGTTCAGGAAGAGGTCTTCAGATTTTCATTATGATAGTGAATCAGAGTGGGGATTGAGAGTGGATCCTAATTCAGGCAGCTGAATTCCAACACTGGAAAATTCTAGTCTTTGAAATTAGTAAGTTCCTCAGAACTGCAAAATACACACATTGTTCTGAGCAAGAATCTTGGGACATGGCTGAAGATTTCAAACATCCCAATGTTTGGATCTGGAGTTCTGGTTTGGGCACTTTTGTAGAGAAAAGAGGTTTTGGAAATAGAAAATAAAACATTATTATTACAATTTATTTGTAAGGTGTTGACAATGGACTCAGCTCCACACAAGATACAAAGGAAGACACAGTCCAATAGCTGGACAGCTCATGAACACAACAGGAGGCCCAAAGGGTGGTGCTAACCTTGGCCCTGATTCTGCAGTGATCTTCATCTGGGTGCTTAAAGATTCTCCCCGCCCCGATTGGAGGCTGCACTTTTCAGAGATGGGTTAGTATTTGAGGTTCTTGGAAGAAGAAAGTTTTGAAAAGGAATTTGAAGAATGTGTTGATGGTGAATGGAAAAAGGAAATGAATCTACAAAAGTCTATGAACAGAATCAAGTAGTCTGATGTTTTCCGAAGAACACTATAAAGGATCAGGAGCCAAGGGAGACATGGATACTAGCCCTGTACAAAAAATACCTCAGACTCTGTGGACTCTGATGGGCCCAGTGACATAAGACTCTGCTCCATGGCACACAACTGTTCTGGAATCACAAACCCTGCGTCCTGTTCTTAGCTATGCAGTTCATCCAAGGGTCTCAGACAAAAGTTCCACACAGGAACCTCAGAACACTGGTGTGGACATGAGTGCAGCAACTTTACTGGGCTGGTGTAGCTGATGTTAAACATCCAAAGGCTGTACCAATGGAGGAGGAGCAGGGACCAGGAGCTGTGGCAGGCAGCCAGAAAAACTGATTTGATCACGTTTATGAGCTCATGTCCTTATCATCAACTAGTGCTGATGTCACCAGCTACTGTGAATCTGTGAAGTGAGACACTTGTAACGCTTTTTGTTTACTGAAAACTTTTGTGAGCAGAGGTTGCCAGAGCAACACATCTGGACACTTAGCAATGACTTAAAATTAAACATGTGCATAAAAGCTACCCACGTGGGCAGCGAGATCAGCAGCCAGATCAGCTATATTGCTTAGCTCAGTAGCTACCTCCAAGTGCCAGAATACTACCCAGTACTCATTACAAAGCCTCATGTATGGTGATTAGCCTCAAAAATGTATCACTTGAGTTAGATAACTAACTCCCCCTCAGCATGGACCTGATCCAAAGCACACTGAAATCAGTTAAAAGACTTCCACAGATTTCAGGAGGCATTGGATTAAGCCCTATATGAAGAAAAACTCTATTTACCTAAGGCCAAACAGGCATGTGACATCTCTATTACAGAATGATTATTACATTGAAAAGTTAGTGTCTATACAGTGGTTTGAGGCTGAAATATGCTATCTCAGGGCTAAGGACTATTGTTTAATCAAATCCAAAACACATCTTAGTGTAATGTTCAGGTTACAAGTTGAAATGCTGAAAATTCTGGAAATGCAAATCATAAATTGGCATGTTTTATGGGATACACTTAACGGCACAAACAGTAACACACAGAGCTATACAATGAATCTGGGAAAGGGGGCCAGGAACTATTCCCCATGGGTGACATAGCCGAATTAGCATTACAACTGGAAGGGAACAGTAGTACACTTCGGTTTGTTTAGAGATGTAACGTTAACAATACTACTTTAATGGAGAGTTTTGTGCTGAATTTCCCTGTTTGTTTTGCTGATGCTCAAATAGACTGGTGAGTCTCTAAGGTGCCACAAGGCCTCCTTTTCTTTTTGCGGATACAGACTAACACGGCTGCGACTCTGAAACCTGTTTGTTTTGTACAGAAAACGAATGAACAAAGAATAAAACAAACCAGAAGCTGGGCAGTGGAGAAAAGAAGACGCTTTCAGTAGCCGCAAGCGCCTGAGTGACTGTGACCTGCAAGGGGAGCTCTGCCCATGCGGGGAGGACTGCTCTCCGGGCGCAGAGCTCCTACCAGGCAAGGTCAGCGGCGCTGCAGGCAGAGACCCGAGCACAGGGCTCCCATGCTGCCAGCATTGGCTCCTTGGTCACCGCCCTCTACGAGGCCCCAGCCAGCCCATTGCACCCAAGCAAGCCCCTCCCACGTCTCTGCCCGGCTCCCCCTTGCATGACGGGGGCCTCCGCCACGGAGCTCGGCCCCCGCCGCGGCCCCCAGAAACGCCCCCGCCATGCCCAGCCCGAGGACCTCGGGCGGCAGGCCCCGCCCACCGATTTAGCCCCGCCCACGCGCACGACAGGCCCCGCCTCTTAGCTCACCCTGACCCGCCCGTGAATCACAGACCGCGCCCCCTAGCTCCGTGGCCGGGCCCTGGGGCGATGAAGTCACCGGCGGGGACGTTACGCGTCCCCACGCGCCGCCGGGGAAGAGGAGGCGCCGCTTTGGGGCGCGGACTCGCCAGCGGGTCCCGCCGCGACAACCGAGCGCCGCTTGGAGAGGCGGAGCCGAGCCTGTTCCCATGGAAGCCGGGAAGCGCGTCTGACGTCACGCGCCGCGCGCCGGAAGTGAGGCAAATCAGCACGCGGAAGTGACGGGCCAGGGGAGTGACGGTCTCTGCATAGGTGAGTGGGGCGTCCAATGGCGGCGGCGGTGGAGGGGGCAGTAGGCTGAGGGGCCTTTGAGAGGCCCCGGGACGGGTCCCTGGGGGAGGTTCGGGCTCGTTGGGCGTCTCCAATGTAGGGTGCCCGCCCCACCCCGTCCCTTGGAGCCCTGGGCTCTGGTAGGCCGTGGGGATGTCTCCCCTCCCTGGGCAGGCCGAGGGGATGTCCCCTCTCCCTGCGGGGGCGCTGCGATGGGGTCTCCCCTCCCAACGGGGGGGCAGGCGGGTGCTGCGGTGGGGTGGGCTATGGTGCAGATGGGGCCTTTTTTTTTTGATGGGGAGAGGTCTAAGGTCTGTTTTCTACGGGGGAGGGTGGGGATGAAACGGGGAGGCCCTTTCTCCCAAAGTGGGAGGCAAGTGAACCGTTCACGTAGGTCCAAAAGCTCAGCCTCAACCCCCACACTTTGGCAGCCCCTTGTAATGCATCGGGCTACCAGGCTTCCTGTTGGAGGCTGGAACAGTGACAGCCCAAGGGGGCCCTGATCTGTCTTCCTACTTCTTAGGAGTTTGATACCATGAGACCCACCCGCCGACTCCTTCTAGTCGGGGAAGGAAACTTCTCCTTCTCTGCCTCCTTGTGTGATGCCAGCGATCATGAGACTCATATCACTGCCACTTGCTATGAGAGTGAAGAGAGAGTTTCCAGACAGGCACTTGCTAAAAATAACATACAGCATCTGAGAGGGAAAGGTAAAGAAATCCCCAAAGGAAATCACTTTGCCATACTGTGCTGAATGCTAAGTATTCCCCACAGCTGTCTGGGTGAGTAAGTGAGGGAGTGGATAAAATTATGAAAAGAAGAAATACAGTGAAATTCTTCCAGACAGTGAAATTTATCAGGCTGTGGAATCGTTCCACAGGAAATACATTTTAGCAACTATTGAAACAAGATCCTTGCATTGAACAATATTATCTATCATAACAATGATAAAGGGCCTCTGGGGAAAGAACAAAGTTACTAAAACAGGAGATGGTTTTGTAGGAACCATTAAGGCACTTGAAATATTCCTCCAAATATCAATTTCAGACCAGAGAACGTTTCCCCAGAAGAAATTAGGGGGATTCTGGAGAAATTCCCTCAGAGGAGTGAAGAACCCTCCAAATACTCGTACCTTCAAATCTAATCAGAATCAGACTAAAGAAAACAACAAAAAAGCCCTAGCAGCAGCGGTAGAAGTAGAAGAGGGCTTAACTTCTTGACATCACCTGCAGCGGGGGTAAGGGAAGAAGAAAGAAAATGCCATGTGATATTTAAAACTGGATTGGGCAAAGCACTAGAAAATATGAGGGGGAACAATCCTGAATTGGCCTCCATGAGATGAACTAAATGGGACTATATAGGACTTTTCTTAATGTCTATGATTTTGAAAAAAGAACTTGCTTTTCCTTTTCACTTGCCACCTTTATGACCAACAGTAGAAGCCGTTTGGCAGATTGAAAGCTCCATTAAAATAACCCAACCCCGCTCTCTCCCTTTCTACCTTGTTACTTATATATATATATTCTTGTCTTTTCAATGAAGATTCTGTCATTTTAAGTCCCCTGCTCTCATGCTTTTCTTTACTGTTGCAGGGGTTGAAGTTTGCTTTTGTGTGGACTGTACCAAACTGAAGGACTATTTTTTGCCAGCAAAGAGAAATTTTGATTGCATTTATTTCAATTTCCCTCACTGTGGGAGGAAAGCTGGGGTAACAAAGAATAGAGAGCTTCTTGCGAAATTTTTCTGTAGGTGAGTAAAGTGAAATTAAGTAGCACAGACTTATCTCCTACCATGTGGCCTGCTGAACCACTTTCTAGAAGCTGCATTCTGGTTCCTGAAACCAGTGTCTTAAATTCACAGCAATTTTCCAGGACTGTTTAAAATCCATTATTTAGAAAGGGCCCTTTTCCCCCATGTACTTTACTGTCACTGTTCTGTTTCTAAGTGTCCTTCAAAAGTATTACCAGCTGGTTCTTGTTCTAGCTGCGCAGATGTGCTCACAGAGAAGGGAGAGGTCCATGTGGCTCTTTGCAAAGGTCAGGGAGGGACGCCCGCTGACCAGCCAATGAGAGAGTGGCACAACAGCTGGCAAGTCGTGGCTATGGCAGCGGGAGCAGGATTTATCTTGAGTGATGTTCATCCCTTCAACTCAGAGGATGTTCATGGATATAAGTGCACTGGCTACAGGTAACCTATAGATGCTGCAAAAGGAAGTCCTTGATATTCATGCTGCTCCTAGGTATTTCCATAGTGCCCAACACCATGGTCCAGAGCATTATCTTGTGGAGAGGAAACCGCCTCTAATTTTTTTTCATTCTGTAAAAGTACAATGTATTTCTTTTCCATCTCTTCGTAGGATGGGTAAGAAACACTGACATTCTTGCCTTTTGAGAGAGTATCTTACAGAAAAAATGGTATCTTAAATCTCAGGATTAGCATTTCTGTTTCCAAGTGGAACCAATAATATTAAGGGGATGGAAAGAATCTGCATTCTATGATTGGTCTATTTGCTTAGACAAAAGTTTCACCTAGACCTTCTGCAATGTAGACAACATGATACTGACTCAGTCATCAGTTTACTAGTTATTCAATGTCACTTACTTGCTTTTGTGTGTTTAATATTAGTCAAAAATATCAGTTACTTTACCAGATGGTGCATTTGTGTGTGTGTTGCCAGGAGCCAGGATAAATCCTTCTCTATAGAAGGTGCATTAAACCACATCTTCACTCGGAGCTTGCCATTTCCACATCCCAGGCCTGTGATCTGCCAGACTGAACTGGAGGGCAAGTGGGTTTCCTTCCAAGTTCCAGAAATATTTGTGGATAAAATGAACAGGTAAGTGTTCAAGTCCAATATCTGGTTTGATTGTAGATTTATTTGCCAGGCTGCATTTGGGCCAGGCTGATACTAAACAAAGCCAGACAATGGCTCAGTCCACTGCTAACTTAATCCACAATCTTGCATGAATGATCAGTTTGCATCTCCGAGACAGGTAATTATTAAATGTTCCAAATTCCATTTCCTCTCAGAGGGAAAAAGAGCAAATTTGGTCATTTAATGTTTTTTACATGTTGGTTTCATATTTATGGTCCACTTAGCATAAGGCTTCAGAAGAGAGAGGATAACTTCCTAGCCAAAGATGTTACTGTTCCTAGCTACAGGAGTAGAAGAGTGAAGTTTTAATTACACATTGTGCAATGATTTGGGAGCAGCCCTGTAGGTGGCTTAGTCTGTGCTAATATTGCTAAGGCTAGTTAGGATTAAAAACTATAACCAAGTTTTTAATCTGTCTCTAAACTGGTTCATATTCTGGAAAAGATCCAGAGCTAACATATGTTGATTGGCCTCCTTAAATAAGCTTGTAATGCTAATAGTGAATGGAAGTCAGCTGATACTTGTGAGGAAAGTCCTCCCCCTTCCACCAGCCGAAGTGCAACAAATCCTCAATTGCAACTCTTAACACAAACCCTTATGTCCTGCAGATGTCTTGGTAATAACTATGCCACCATGACTAAAGATTTTCCTTGTCCAGGTGGCTATTGAAAGCAAGCTTAACATTAAGGATCACTTGGAGAAGTCATTCATCATACTTGTCTTAAATTATAAACCGAGGAAAATGTTTTTACAAGTCTAAGTGCAGTGGTTTTTATAATCTGTTGTTTTGTTTTTAATAGGGGTTTCCTAGATACCAATTCAGATCATCCTGTAAGAACTATTAATGAAAAGCTCATCGCTCAACTCAGCCAAACCTTCCCATTACAAAGGGTTGACCATTCCCTTTCTCTGCTGCACCAAGGCCACCTAAGTGCTGTTTCTCAGTCGAATGCTTTTTGGATCATTCCCAACACAGAGCAAAATTCAAGTTCTGAACCTCCAGGTAAGGGAACAGCAAGAAGTGTCTTATTTCCTGGCCTTCATTTCTGCAGGGACATAGATCAATATGACAGGATGAAGGCTCAGGAGGGAGACCAGCTCTCAGAACATTATCGTCTTAGATCTTCCCATCTTGTTTATGTTCAGGATGTGGTACAAAGGCTGAGCTTTCTCCCTGGGACTCTGCATGTTCTCACTGGGCCTGTCTTTAGGAAGTGTCTGATCTCTCCTCACACTCTGCCTGTTTTTCATGAGACTCTTTTTATATGTGCAGTTGATAAGGGTACAGAGGGCAGCTGTATCCAGATGCTTATGGATAATATTAAAAACACTGTAAGTTCTCTGCTTCCACCTCTTTCATGTTTTACGTTGAACTCCACGGTACAGGAAGCAAAAAGCTCTAAAACAATTGAGCTAAATGATTCAGTCATGCCTGAGCCTCAGCTTGATAAAACTCAATATTTCATCTGTGTGAAAACTGACACTTCAGACTCCAAAACCAATGGCTCTTGCATAGGAGACATAGCAGCAGCTCCCTGTGGGACAGTAAACAGTGAACTGGGTATTGTGTTTGCATCCATGAATCTTGACCTGCTAGCCATGCAAATTTGTGGAATTTCTGACTGGCGAATGTTGTGGACCTTAGATGAGCGTTTCCTGAATCAGTTTATTGGAGGAGAGTTAGGACCCTTCAAGAGCTTTTCACTCCATCCACCTTCCTATGTGCATGATGTCAGCTTCTGGGTTCCTGAGTGGGAACAGTTTGATGAAATTGCATTTCACACCATTGCCAGGTGTGTGTCGCAGGAAACTGTCATGTCCATCCAGCTCCTTGACAGCTTTCAGCATCCACAGACTGGACAAACCAGCCTCTGCTACAGACTAACCTTCCAGTCCTGTGATAAGGCTCTTACTCGCCAGCAGGTGGCAGAGATGCAGATGCAGTTTAGAAAGAAGATACAGCAATGTTTGCACATAACTCTTAGGTAGATCATTGTATGCTGTTTTCAGACCTTCATCAAGAGCACCCTTCATTCACTTTCCTGTGAGAAGCCTGGATTTCATGTTGTGTGGTCCCTTAACACTGTGTGTTACTATTATGTCTAGCCAAATCATGCCTCTTATAAAGGCTGTGCAGATTAATTTAAAATATTATATACCTGCCTTTAATTCTGCTCTCAAAAAATAATAAAGTTCAGCTGCCTTCCCCTTGTCTGATTGTATATGACTGTTGAAATGTCAGATCTCAGTGGGTGTTTTCTTTAACAGGTTCCTGTAAAAAGGTGGAGTTGGAAGTGATTCTGCTTATTTGTGCCAAAGGTGAGCTTGTTAACTCTGGACAAGTCTGCCTAATGTTGTTTGATTATATTCAGCTGGAAGCACTTATTGATGGCCTCTCTGATCAGGCACACTTGAAACAGGAAAACTTCAGCAATTGCCCACTACTGGTTTAAAATGTCTGAGCATATTTCTATGCCAAGTCATGGAGGCTCAAGTGGTCTCACCACAAGAAGTCAACACCCAACTGAACCCAAGAATGCCTCAGATCTGTGGCATCTCTTTCTATAGAAGGGATACAGCAGAAGCTGCCTAATCTAAGGCAGTGGGAGGTACATTGTGGGTTTTGAAGTGGGATCTTTTGAGTCTCTAATGGGTGTAGCCACTACAGGGAGGAGCTGGAAATATGACACCCTATTTGATTCTAGTTTGACAGCTCTGTTCACAGTTTAGAAACTGAAAACAGGTGCAAGGCAAGACTGGGAGTCCACAGGAAAATAACACAAGAGTAACAAACCATGCTGTGTATGGATGATATATCTGGCACTGGTAGCATCATGCTATGGTGCATAGCATAAGGATTGTAATAAAGGACAATGTTCTCACTAAACAACCTTAACTGGTTTTGGATCTTCCCAGGATTTTTCAATTTCATATGACGGGTGTCCCACTTAGGAGGCATTCTTCTGCATACACCCCTGGTAGGGGGAGACTCAGTTCCATGCTTAATGGAGTGCTCTTCTTTGCACCCCTCCCCTAGCACAGACTGTTGTGCACAGTGGGGTGTGCTCCTGTGCACTCCCTTGCATGGTAAAACTCACTGCACAGAGGGGTGCTCTTTTTACACCCCCTTGCAGGGTTAGACTTGCACAATCACATTGCATAGTGGGGTACTCACTTTTACAACCCTCCCTTGCAGGGTTGGACTTGCACACTCCCATTGCACAGTGGGGCCTCTTTTACACCCCCGGCTGCATGATGAGAATTGCACAGCAGGGTGCTCTCCTATACACCCCCCCCGTTGCATGGAGAGAAGTACACAACAGGACGCTCGCCTATGCACCTCCTTGCCTGGTGAGAATAGCACGCTCAGTGCACAGCGGGGCGCTCTCCAATGCACCTCCCTTGCACGGAGGGAAATGGCGCACACTGCATACAGCTGTGCACTCCCGCTTTGCAAATGAGAACTGCATGCTCGGCCCACAGGGGGGCGCTCTCCTACACACCCCTCTTGCACGGTGAGAATCGCACGCTCAGCGCACAGCGGGGAGCTTTTCCCTGCCTCCCTCGCCCGGTGCCCGCCGCAGGGAGCGGACCGAAGCCCGGCTCAGCTGAGCACAGCGGGTCCCCGGGCGGCCGCTGCAGCCGGCGCCTGGGGCTGCCCGCACTAAGTATGGCGGCCGCCGGCCTCAGCCCGTGCGCCTCCCGCGAGCGGCGGAGGGAGCCCGGCGCGCTGCTGCCCGAGCTCGGCATGGCGGCCAAAGGGACCCGGCAGCGGTCGAGGGGAGGCGGCGGGGACCCGGTCCGGCCGCGAGAGGAAGGGCCGGGCCCGGAGGAGGCCAAGGCGGAGTAGGTGCCAGGCGGGCGGCTGGGGGCGGGGGCCCGGCCGGGGGGGTGCGGGGCGCGCTGGTGGGGTGGTCCCCGCGGGGTGCAAGGGCCCGGCCCGGCCCCCTGGGGAGCGGGGCCCCCGAGCCCAGCGCCCGCCCTGGGGAGCGGGGCCCCCTGGGGAGCGGGGCCCCGGCCCCCGAGCCCGGCCCGGCCCCCTGGGGAGCGGGGCCCCGAGCCCGGCCCGGCCCGGCCCCCTGGGGAGCGGGGCCCCTTGGGGATGGCATGGACCAGGTGCAGAGTGGTCACCCTGCCACCTGGCGTGTGAGCTGCATGTAGACAGCGCACATTAGCCTTACTGCTGCCTGATAAAGAAATCATGAAGGGACCCATGCAATGGTGGTGTAGCCATGCTGGTCCCAGGATATACGAGAGACCAGGTGGGTGAGGTACAGTCTGTTGGACCAAATATTACTACACCCACCATGTCTCCCTGTGAAGGGGCCTGACAGTCTCCAAAGCCTTGTGGGGGTGGCCCTGTGTAGCTTGGGACTATTAGGCATTAGCAAGGGTCTGGCTCCGTGAATGCGCCAGGGCTCAGTTTCTGCAAGCAGAGCCTGGCATTTAGCTAGACTTGTTGAACATTGCAGGATGGTTTCACCAGAGTCTAGCTCTAGCCGCCTCTTAGAGCAGAGGGACCCAAAGGGTAGAAGTTGATCTGGCATGCATTCGTTTGGAATATGTTTGACATAGAGGTGCTGAGATGCCACAATGGTGGGTGCAGTACAAGGACCCCTATAGAATGGATTCACTGACATCAAAACTAGGTTTGATCTGTAGTAAGGCATAACAGTAGGAATGAAAAAAAAAACAAAAAACAGAGTAGAGCCTGTGGCCATGTACATTTCCTCAGTGTGGTTAGAAAGGTAGCTGTAGCACTTGGTGCCAGGGTGCCATCCAACCTCACAGCCTAAGCAAGGCTGGGTCTGGTAAGCGCTGGGATGGGGATTCAAGGGGTGGAAGGATGGTCCAGTGATTAGGGCACTAGCCTGGGACTCTGGAGACCTGGGTACAAGGCCCTGCTCTGCCGCAGACTTCCTTGGGCAAGTCGCTTAGTTCCTCTGTGCCTCACCTCCGCATCTGTAAAACGGTGGTAAGAACACTCTCCTGCTTGTTGTGAGGGTAAATGTATTCAAGATTGTGAGTTCAGCTACAACAGTGGTGGGGCCACATAAGTACGTAAAATAGAGTGAGGAAAATGTCTCTAAAGGGTCATAGGTTGGGTGAGGGTCAGTTGGGCCAAGTAACTGTCTAAGAAGTGACATTTATTAGATGTGTAAATGGATAAACCAACTTGAATTTAAATGTAATGAAAAGGATGCCTAGCATGCCCTGAGCAGAAGGATCTGAAAGGAGAATGCAAAGAGCTGTAGCCTAAGATTGACTCGGAGTGTGTTTTAAGGATAATGAAGAGGGAGTACAGACATATTCATTGTCTTAACTCTTTTTGTGTGGATTTCCCAGTCTCTTGGGTTCTTTGCCCTATGTCATCTTGCTGCTCTTTATCCTATTACCTTATATCATCCACTCCAGTAAGTCCTCCTGACACTAGTTCTTTGCTCTTGATTAGGCCATCTGGGAACAAAGCAGGGCAGGTCTGGGCACCTGAAGGATCCACAGCTTTCAAGTGTCTGATCTCAGCCCGGTTCTGCGCTGCCCTCTTGAGTAACATCTCAGATTGTGATGAGACATTTAACTACTGGGAACCGGTGAGTGACTTCTCCTTCCTAGTAGAGGAATTTTGGCTTTTGTAATTGGTCTGCTCAGATTCTTGATACACATTTGCCTAGAGCTGCCTCATGCTGATCTGTGCCCTCAACATATCAATTATCTTAAGCCATTGTTTGCTAATGGCTAAAGCAAACGTGTGTCCTCCTTTTAACCTGTATTTTTTTTAAATTGGATTTGTAGATGCACTACCTCGTCTATGGGAAAGGGTTCCAGACGTGGGAATACTCTCCAGTCTATGCCATTCGCTCCTATGCTTACCTATGGCTTCATGCCTTGCCAGCCTTATTCCATGCTAGAGTTCTACAGACAAATAAGGTAAATCATGTGTCAAAGCTTTGCTTGTGAGAAATCACCTGCCCTTTGGTCTGTATCAAAGAAAGCAACTGTTTGACACAAGGGGCACTGAAATTCTTAATTTGTGTGGTTTCAGAGTGGTAGCCGTGTTAGTCTGTATCAGCAGAAAGAACTAGGAGTACTTGTGGTACCTTAGAGACTATCAAAGTTATTTGAGCATAAGCTTTCGTGGGCTAAAGCCCACTTCATCAGATGCATGCAATGGAAAATACAGTAGGAAGATATATATATATATATATATATATATATATATATATATATATATGCACACACACAGAGAGAACATGAAACATAATGACTGAGCTTTTCAAAGCAGTCTAAGGCAGGGGGTCAGGACCCCTGAAGAGGTCGCGAGGTTATTACGTGGGGGGGGTCATGAGTTGTCAGCCTCCACCCCAAATCCCACTTTGCCTCCAGCATTTATAATAGTGTTAAATATATAAAAAAGTGTTTTTAATTTATAAGGGGGGGGTCTCACTCAGAGGCTTGCTATGTGAAAGGGGTCACCAGTACAAAAGTTTGAGAACCACTTGTTTAAGGGGTTTAGTCTCAAATCTGCTGTTAAGCTTCCTGGAAGACATGGAGCTGATTTCATTTGTATGCTCTCTGGAAGTTTCATCCAGTAGTGCTTTTGCAATGGTTTTTAAATTTTTTTTAATGGTTTCATTTTTAAAATCAAAATATAAATGTCAGTATGCTCCACTTCTCACACAACATATTATAACCTGCAGACATGAGAGAGTGAAAAAGCATTTAAACAAACGTGTTGTTGCTTGGGTACCTATCTGCCACACAAGGGATAGCTCCACCCCTTAATACCGAGATGCTCTTGTGTGTGTGCATGATAGCTGGATGGATATTTGGGTGGATATTTGGGATAATTTCCCTTTGTAATGTTGCAGTTAAAGCTTCGGTTCTCAAGACTTGAAAGAGGAGAGGGCAGGCTAACCCAGGGTCCAGTTCAGTGGAGTCATTTCTTTTTCACCTTTTTGCCATAAAGGACTTAGTGTCAAAGGGCCAGATCCTGGGCCTTTCAAGTCAGTGGGAACTTTACCATTGAGCTCAGTGTGTGCGGGATCAGGCAGCGCATTGAGTGGACTTTGGCGCCATCATTTAAAAAGTAGCTTTTGTGGGGTTCTCACCATGGCAGTAGTTATTCCATCTTGAATTAGCCTTTCACATACCAGCAGGCACTTCAGTTCCATTTATAAATTCCATTTCTAACTCTGAATGTTTCTCCTAGGTTCTCGTCTTTTATTTCCTGCGATGTCTCTTGGCCTTCTTGAGTTGCATTTGTGAGCTTTACTTTTATAAGTGAGTAGACGACGCTATTGGCTCAGGGAATATCCCAGTGTGAACAACAAGGATGGTTATGGCCACTGACAATGAGGGCTGAAAAGATATCTCATGTGGATTATAGTGCTTCACATTAAAATCTGTCAAAATACATAGCCAGCAAAGATTCCTAGGGAAACATTGGTTAGAATCCTGCCACTGTGGCCAAATTCTGCTCTGAGGTCCACTGAGTAAGTCTTAACTCTGGCATTTGGCTCAGGCTATGTGCACAGCTCTCCCACTGACATCAGCAGAATTGCCAGAGCTGAGTTATACTTGGTGTGTTGAAGAGGGGAAACAGCGGACTTCATTTTACGTAGGTGATTTCAGCTGGGATGCGCTGGATAGCTTCAAAATTCAGTAGCACCCCCAAGTTCTCTCTCTCCAGGCTCTGTTGATCCCAGATGAGGGTTAACTCCAGTGGAGTTTGCAGATCCATAAAGCACTAGCCTGGACATGCAATTAGCTGGTCCAAGTGGGAAGTCTTTGCCTGCCACTTCTTTTCGAGCCATCGTTGTCCCACTTGGCATCTCCATTGGCAGCAGCCATGAGCATGGCACTGCTCCTGATTCTGGGAAGCAAACTTCAGCCTTTGGTATGTGTTAGGGGGCTTATTCCTTCACCCACTTACTTCAGCAGACAGGAACGATCACTGAACCAGACAAAGATTATACAGACAAACAATAGCAAAGTGGAAACTATAATGACAAAACAATACAGAAGTGAGGATTTCACATCCCGGCTATTGATAAGTGAGTTCTTGCCAGACAGGATGCTATCAAACTAGGTTTCCTTTTACATCTTCTAGGCACTTCCTTTTCTCTGGAGGTGATAGGCATTATCAGGACAGGATTGTATTCCTAACAGCCCAATAGCACCTTATTTCAATGTGGCTAGTTTGGAATGTGAGGAGGTGACCGGTCACTTCCCAGCTTATGGCTGCCTGTGTTGCTTAGCCAAAGGCTTTAGCCTAAGAACAGGGCCTCAGACTGTCACAGTAAGAGAAGGACCTTACATTGGCAGACAGTGATTTTGATTCTTTCTTTTATACCTCTAACTAGCCAAGTGATAAGAATACACCTAAATTCTTAGCGTATAGGCCTTTACAGACAGGCCTGAATATCTATATCCTAACACTCCACCCCTTTTTTTTCTTTTGGGATCCTCCTGCCCAGGTATCCCTGGAAAAGCATAGGACATATGGCGACACATTTCCTGATAGGGCCAGGCATCAAGGTGGAAGGTGTCGATATTCCATTTATCCCAGTGCCCCTTGTGTAGTATAGTGCCCTGCACCGTCTCTCGTACGGGCATACCACATCTATTCCAATTAATGTTCCAGACTTCCCATTAGAGTGGGCCCGAGAAGGTTGGGTCTGGGTTGTCTAGTACACTGCAGGGTTTGGAGGGCTTATTACTTATAGGTTATCTCCATATGCAACGTAACACAAGTACAGTTAACAATACAAAATCCACAGGAACACCGAGTCCTTACCACTGCAGTATGGTCCAACATCCGAGACACCCCCAAAACACTGCCTCTCCTCCTTCGACAGGGTCACGATCTGATGTGTCCAGTTGCTAGCAGTTGCAACAAGCTGCCCCTGCAGGTTTTGCTTGCTTTTGTCCATATCATAAGTCCACTGAATGTTCACAGAGAAATGGGATATTGTCCAAACCAGCTTGACCATTTGGTATGGAATCAGGCAGTATGCCCTGGTTTGATTATTCACAGCAATAAGATTCACAGATCCATTTGTGCACCAGAGTCCAGATAGCAGCATGTAAATGTGTGTAGTTTGGTTATGGGCTGGTGTAATTGTGCCCCCAGTCATATGTACATTCCCAGCAAAACACCTTATACACAGTACACCCAATTGTCCACCCCTTGCGTAGGCCATTGATCCTGCTCCTCCATAGTCACAGGAGAGGGGCACATCCAAACATCTTCCGTTGATTTATACTATTTTACACCCCCCTCCATTGATTCCCAGTGAGCTCCTCCCCTTCTCATTATTTCCATAGGGCTTGTGGGGACCTCCTTAGTTGCCATTCCATTTCCAGGTACCATGGTAGCTATTACACAGGTGCTGGCCTCCTAGTTGAGCATTTGGATTCCCATACACATCTCCCCCCCCCAAGGTCAGCCTTTTGAAGCCATCTCCCACCCATGTCATGAGGTTTTCTGTTCATTAAAACACAACAATGCTAGCAACAAGACAAACACCACAGACAAACACAAAACACAGATCCATAGTATTCTGGGTTATTTTTCCCGCTGGTGCCAGCTTGCTTGCAGAGTGTCTGAAAAACAAAAGAAACAATTTCAACCCCCCTGGTGGGGACAGATTATTGCTTCATAATAATAATAATAATAATAATAATTAATAATACCTCTTTCTCTTACAAATTTCCTTGCTAATTGCAGGAAAACCAGAAGAATTACCTCCAGGCTGTCCTTATGTTGTTCTATAGCCAGGCTAGTGAATTACCCCACTCACTGGTCATTTATGAAATTCATGAGGTGGTGTACCTCAGTTTCCCCTCTTGTGCAACAGACCATGTTTGCAATAGTTTCTCTGCTGTACCAAGCATTAAGTTTATTCTCAGGTAATAGCTGAGAGACAGCTTCAGATTTTAGCACTGCACACACCCCCTCCCTCCCCGGAAGGTTAACCTGTCCCCCTTATTTTCAGGCTTGACATGTTTTTTCACCTCCCTTTCCTAGAGGGCCATAATCTGAGTCTTCTAGTAGCTTGTTCGCTGACCAGATGTATTCGTTATTTGCAGCTCCTTTGTGCCCATCAGCTAGGTAATTTGCATTTACACAGAGGCTTACTAGCCTGCTTCTGGATCCAAAGCTGTTAGCAGCTCAGACACTGTCTTAAAAGGGAAACATTTTACTTCTACCAGAGTTCTGATTACTTTCCACTTTCATC
Organism: Chelonia mydas; assembly: GCF_015237465.2. Lineage (NCBI taxonomy): Eukaryota > Metazoa > Chordata > Testudines > Cheloniidae > Chelonia > Chelonia mydas. Next base: position 13,979,867 of record NC_051262.2, on the reverse strand, counting down.
TCCTGCTTCAAATCACAGAGAGATCTGAAAAAGAAAGTACAACCTATTGTGGCCCCTTTTGGAGCCCTAATAGGATTTTAATTAAGTACCATGTTTTGTTTGCATTTCTTTTACCCCTTCTCCAATAGACACTCCACATGTCCTGGGAAAATGCACATTCCTTCCATATAGTTTAATCTCCATAACATTATATTAGCCCTATTAATTTTACACAAGGTGTAACTGCCTCCCATGCCCACAGAGTTTTCATGCACACCCACTAAAGCAACAATCTGATCCCCCCCCAGAGTCACCCCAAGGCTTAGTGTTCCCATCATTCCTCCCCTTTTCCTTTTCTTTTACCTGTGCGCGCACACAAAAATTCTCTTTTGCCTAACATTTCTTGCACTGTGATTACTCTTTTTTACACAACTGTACCCTGATTACACGTCCATCTTGTACAGCTAGACCCAACCAGGGGCAGCCAAGTTAAGTTCCAATAGAAACCCCTTACATCCTTTAGTGATTTTGATTACATTACCCAATAGTCAAATAATTTTGCTCAGATTCTCTCTCCTCCTGCTGCCTGCAGCAGTCCCTTATAGACCATTTCTGTGGGAAAAGGGCCCATTTTCCCTCAGAATAGCTGTAAAGCTGGGGACAGAAGCATAGTGGTGGTAGTAGCCACTCTACTGACCCCCTTGGATAATTTAATTACCAAGCTTCCATCCAATGTGACTGCACAGAGTTGCACATACAGTTATATTTATATAACTGGGTTTTATCATTAAACAACAACTTCCTTCTTGACATCTCACATAAGTATCTAAAGTACCCTCCATTAAAACTTCAGAAAAACAAAAGAGTGTGAAAAGGCAGGTTGCACTTTGAAACTTTTTTTTTCTTCCCCTTCTTCCTCTCCACTTCCCCAGGACCAAGTCCCAGCCCCAGTCTCTAAAGGTGGTCTGTTAACTCTGCTTTTGACTTTAAACCCTGTTGCGCCAAATCATCTTTCACTACTGCTAACTAATTTACAACCCTTCAGCAGCCCTTGCTGAAGCAGCACCAAACTTGAAAGATTCCTGGCAGCTTCCCATAATGCTTCCCTTACTTCAAACCTCTCACAAGGGGACTGAAGTTCTTCCTTTTCCTGGAAGACATTCAGTCCCCATGGGCAGGGACCTTCTTCCATTACCCATATACCAAGGAGGGTGGGCTCCTCAGCCACCCCCCATCCCTCTGGGTCCCCTAACACTTCCTCCATTTCCTTTTTAATTTCATCCCAGGGTGACCCTCTGCACCTGGTATGGGCCCTGGTTCTTCCTTATCCATTTATCCAAAAAATCCTTTACCCTGGCTTGCCAGAACCCGCAACTACCATTACGAGAGTTCGCTATACCCCCTCCAAGCAGCTGTGCGGACTGTTGGGGTGGGGGACTTACAGGCTGCCGCTCACCTATCCGATGCGATGCACCCGAGTGAGTCACCGGCACCAAGATGTTAGGGGGCTTATTCCTTCACCCACTTACTTCCTTGGTCCTTCTCGCATGAACAGAGAGCAACAATACCTGAAGTCCAAAGGTGCAAACAATTCAATGTTTATTGGGGTGAACTTCCAGCAAGCATGATTCCAGTTTCCTTCCTTAGTATCCCCCTTCCCAGCTCTGACACCACAGAGCCTTACACCTGTGTCCCTGTTCCCATTCCTGCCCTTAGCCAAACATGATTCCATTCCCTGTTTCCACCCCCCTGCCCACTCTCGCTCCCTGATTGACTGCAGACTATATAGTAGAACTTGAATTCTGCTTAGCTGTACCTTAACCAATCATTTTCCTGAAATCTAACTAATCAATCCTAACATATTGTAACATGATTATGTAACCAATTATATCTCACCACCTTAATTAGTTTACACCCAGCAAAATTAATTATGCAGCAGAGAGGAACAATCACAGAACCAGACAAAGATTATACAGGCAAACAATAGCAAAGTGGAAACTATAATGACCAAACAATACAGAAGTGAGGATTTCACATCCCGGCTATTGATAAGTGAGTTCTTGCCAGACAGGATGCTATCAAACTAAGTTTCCTTTTATATCTTCTAGGCACTTCCCTTTCTCTGGAGGTGATAGGCATTATCAGGACAGGATTGTATTCCTAACAGCCCAATAGCACCTTATTTCAATGTGGCTAGTTTGGAATGTGAGGAGGTGACCGGTCACTTCCCAGCTTATGGCTGCCTGTGTTGCTTAGCCAAAGGCTTTAGCCTAAGAACAGGGCCTCAGACTGTCACAGTAAGAGAAGGACCTTACATTGGCAGACAGTGATTTTGATTCTTTCTTTTATACCTCTAACTAGCCAAGTGATAAGAATACACCTAAATTCTTAGCGTATAGGCCTTTACAGACAGGCCTGAATATCTATATCCTAACAGTATGGTGCTACTGGTGGCCAGCTACTGTGACTGGTAAAATGGAGGCCTGGTGTGCTCTGGAGTAGCAGTTACTGGTGTAGCTGCACCAGTGCAAACCGTTAGTGCAGAGACTATGTACTCTGGTGAAGCACACGTGGAGACAGAATATTGAACTGAATGGGCCAGAGGTCTGACCAAGTCTGGCAATTCCTATCTTCCGATGATTCGCACCAGTGCAACTTACTCTGGTGCAAACCGTCCCTACAGTAGGGGTTTGCACTGGCGTAGCTATGTAGGGGGCTGAAATCCAAGTGTAGATGGGTTCAGAGTATCCATTCTCCCTCCGTCCATTTGTCTCTAGGGGCTGAGGAGTGAGAGCTCTCCAGCACGGGGTTGCCAAGAGCCGCAAGAGCTGCTTTTAGCTCTGCATGCAGTAGCTATTGATTTGTGCAGTGTTTTTTCTTTTGTACACAGGAGATGTTTCCATGGCGCTATGTCTGATTTTCTCTCTGCTTCCCTAGGGCCGTGTGTAAGAAATTTGGGCTGCATGTGAGCCGGCTGATGCTGGCCTTCTTAGTTCTCGGCGCTGGGATGTTTTGCTCAGCTGCAGGTAAGCTTGCTCAGCAGCCGGTGCAGGGGCGACCCACTCTCAAGAGTGCACGGGTGGGTCAGGAGGGGAAAAGCTCAACTGCAGGGTTTTTAAAGCATTACCTTAAAATGTTCCCATAAGAACTCAATGCCCAGTGCTTGACATGGATAATCCCTTGCTCTCCTGCTGCAGACGTTTCTAATAAAAAATCTGGCCAAAGAGCAACTGTTGTCCCAGATGTGTACCACTCGCTTCTTTCCTTTGTCTTCCTCCCTGGCTGTATTTGTTTCTGCTGCAGTCCCCAGTCTCAGTGTAGTGAGCCATGCCTTTCAAACCCCTTTGCTCTCAGACTGGGTCTTAGTCATTCTGGGACTATTTTCCTTAAGTGTTTTTGACATTTCTGCATGGGCCAGTGGCCCAGTTTTAACCAGGGTGAGAAAAGGTGTCATCTTGCATTAGGCTGGCATTTTCATGTGCCTTAATGTACCCCCACCATTTGAATGGTCTCTGCCAAGCCAGCCACTGCAACCCAGGTTTGTAAAACACCTAGGGTGGGTATTGTGTGCATGTGAAGGGACACTTTGTGCAAAGGTGGCAACTGGAAGTCATTTCAAGCAATGGTTTCTTGCACTTGTGCTGACGTGGCCTCAGAAGGAGGGGAGGTGTGACAGCCAGATGATGTCTGAGATCTCTATTCTGCACTGCCTTTGTTTACAGTGACTGCTAGAAGGCCCTTTACATTGCTATTCATGTAGTTCTCATTCGTTCCCTGTTTATTTCCCCATAATCCCACTTCGTTTCTCGAGGACTGTGCCCAGTCCACCCCAATCTCCGTTTGCCCTGTGAGGACACAGATGATAGAGCAAATGTTATGGGTAATTATACATCTGCAAATGCTGGCCTTCTGGCTGGACTGCCACTGTGGAACGTGGAAGGTTATGAGCAAAGGGACTGTAGTACTTGGAGGAAATATTTCTGGGCTTAATCTTGGCAGAATAGAGGCTCTTAACTGGAGGACTTCCGGTGTGAAATCCTGGCTCCGTTGAAATCAGTGGGAATTTTGCCATTGGCTTCAGTGTGGCCAGGATTTCATTCCCAGTGTTTATAGCAGACTGTACTCTGCCTGTTACAGAGCCTTAGGTTGACCCTATGCAGTATTTTACCTATGTGAAAGTTTAGCTGACCTCTTTCTTTCTTTGCTTTGTAGCCTTCCTCCCCAGCAGTTTCTGTATGTACACCACAGTGGTTGCTATGACTGGCTGGTATATGGATAAGACCTCTATAGCCGTGCTGGGCGTGGCAGCTGGAGCCATCGTGGGTTGGCCCTTCAGTGCAGCTCTTGGGTAAGGAGAGGAAAACTCAGAGGCCCGACTGAGGTTCTGTGCTTTTCAAGGCTGAGCGCTCAGCTGTCTGGCTGGGAGGTTGTGGCATCATTAGGAAAACTCTGCCTCCATGTGGTACACATTATCCAGAGTCTAGGTGGTATTTGTATAACCCACATGCTCTCAGTGTAGTGCTGAGTTGGTGACTGGGCCACATACAGAGGTTAATGTGCTTGCTACGGACTGGGCTAACACAGCCGGGGTTTTTAGCTTAGGTAATCAAGGATTGTGCTTTAATATCCAGAGGTCTCAGGTTTGATCCCTGCTGCCAACAGTCCTCTCAAAGGTGTCTTGTTAGATTTCCTGAATTATTCCCCTTGGAAAAAGGAACAGTTTGATGAAGTACTGGCAGGGAGTTGGTTCCTGGCTTGAGACTGAGGGGAGAGAGTTCTCCCCCACCCCCATTAACTGTCTTCCTGGGCCTGGGGGGAGGAAGGGACAAGGATTCTCAAGGTGAGTCAGGCAGGTGATTACTAGATTGAAGAGGGTCCCTGACGCAGATGTTGTCTTTTCCAGGATACCTATTGCCATTGACTTGCTGATAATAAAGCGGAGGTGGAAGAGCTTCCTGAACTGGTGTCTGGTGGCCCTGATCCTGTTTTTGGTAAGTTGCTGTAATAAAGCACAACGGAGGAGCTGGGCTGGGGTTGTAACAGAGCCAGGGCTCATTTGCAGGGAGAGCCCTTTCAGAGGACTTGCCCAGTGTCTGCTGAGGTTCTTATTAACAAGAATCTCCCTGAGCTCAATATCCTCACCCTCTGCTCCTAAGAATATCTCTGTTCCTGGCTCACTCCCCTCATTCTTACAGGTGATTTCAAAGGCAGAGAAGTTGTGTAGCTTCCATGCAATGATCCCCTTGCTCTGCCTCTCCTGCAGAGGACTGACCTCCCTTTGCTGCTCCCAGAGGGCTTGTAGTCTCTGCTTGTTCTTCCTCCAGTCTCTAGCTGAATCCATCTTAATCAGAACTTGAAAATCAGTCTCTAGTACCTGTACAGAGGGTGCAGAGCAGGGGCATCCTGCCAGGTATGGTACTTGTTACCTGATTCCCAGAGGGATGGAAAAAACACGTATCCCACTGCCCAAAACAGCACATGCCAATGCTGGCTGCTGCTGCTGAATGCTCTGCCCTAAAGGCTGGTGTGGTTAATGAGATGCTGCTCTAAGCCTTTGCCTTTGATGTTCACTGTCCAGTCTCAGAGGGGCAGGGGACTAGGAACCAAACTCCTCTTTTGCTCTCAGCATCTCCAGTTCATTGCTGCATGATGAACGAAGTATGGTGTAGACTCTAAACCCTTTATGCTCCTGGAAGAAGCTGCAGCACCGAATAGCTGTGCCTGTCTTGTAGGGGCCCTGTCAGTTAGAGCTAGGCATCATATACCTAGCATTCATGCAGCATGGGGGCTGGGACGCTGTTTATTCCTTGGCACAAATATGGAAATTTGGCAGTGACACTACACACTGGGCGGCCCCTCATTGATTTTGGAATTTCTGGCCAAAGCTGCGAGTGCTATATGAATTTTAAATGCTTTGTTCCAGGTTCCCCTTGTGATTGTTGACAGCTATTACTATGGGAAGCTGGTAATCACTCCTCTCAACATTGTTTTATACAATGTCTTCACACCTCACGGACCTGATCTTTATGGTGAGTGCATTATAACAAAATATTGGCGTGTGCTGTGAGGGCTCATTTGATGTAGTTAAACTTTAAAACTGGCACCTTGAATTTCTGTGGGACAAACCTGCACGTTTGTGATCTGGCCTGACTGCAAAGACATGCTTTCGGCTTTTGCTTTTGAGCTCACCAGTGAGGCAGTTCCTGTCTGTTGCCACTTGATGTCTCTCTTGAGTCAGGAATACCACCCACCTTTGTATATTTTCTGTTTGTTTTGCTGAATGCTAAGCTAAGTTGCTTTGGATGAGTTTCTAGCTTTGAAGTTCTGGTGCACCACAAACACATCACGGGATGTCTCAGCAGCCTACACTTCACAGCAGAGAACTCTTAGCAGCAAACCTGTTTGAGATCCAATGTGACTACGTCGTATTTCATGTGTGCCTAATTTTGTAAATTTCAGGTTCTCCCCAAGGTACAGTTGTGTTTTCCTCCACATGTTTTATGAGCGTTATTCAAAGTGGGTGGTTGTACCAAAGTGGTTGTGTGACTCATCCTCTGTCTGAGTAATGTTGGTTACACTCTTAAACCAAAGCAAGAGAGTGCTGTGTGAGTCTGTTTGTCAGCTTTAATCCTGTTTGTGGCTGTTCCGGTCTCACCCAGACAGGGTGCGGAGCCCAGCATGTAACTGAGAGCACAGCCCCGAGCCCTTTCACTTCTCATAGGTTCTTCACAGACTCTTTGGTTCCACACTGTGTCTTGGGGATCTCCTCGCTTCTATGACAGTGCAGGACCTGAGCTTTGCTGGCATGCAGCAGAAGAGAGGTTACCAGAAGGGCATTTGCAGGAATCTGGAGAAAGACATAAAGGTTAATTAATTCTGCATGCTGCTGTTTGTTATGACAGTCTTGCTGGAGTTAGGATGGGCTTTGGCTTTGTATGAGTTACTCTTGATCTCTGTTTCTCTCAGACATATGAATGGGGGTGAAAAATTGCTCCTGACAAGTGGCAGACATTGACTCTGAAAGGGGAGCAATAATAATGTTTAGCCCGATATATCTCTTTTTATCTTTAGAGCTCTTCATGGAGCTTATAACACCTTTTCCCCCCTATTTCCTTTGAGGCTGGTACTATAAGAATCCAGCTCAGAAAGCTGAGGCACAGAATAGGGAAAGTGATTTGCCCAAGATCGCAAAGGAAGTCAGTGGCAGAGATGGGACTAGAATTTCGTTCAGGGGGTAAAAATTCAAAATGGATCAAAGCATATTTTTTTCACACCAGATGCGATTAGACTGTGGAGCTGGTTGACCCAGGAGGTTCTTGAGGCCTATAGCTTAGCACAATTCAGAAAGGGACTGGACATCAAGAACATCCCAAGTTGTCAAAATTAATGATGATAAAAAATTTGGAAGGGTAATAAAACTTTCTGCTTCAGGTTTTAGGCCAGTCTCTATTTGAGACCTATTTGAGGCCTGGGGCAGATTACCCCACACCTACCTATCAGAGGGGTTCTTACACCTTCCTCTGAAGCATCCGGTGCTAACCACTGTCAGAGACAGGATACTGGGCTAGATGGAGGTGGGATTTGATCCAGTCTGGCAATTCCTATGTTCCTCATATGGGGGCTCCTGGCTCCCAGCTGACTTTGTGCTATTAGAAATGAAGGGAGAGCTTTTTGTGGAGGAGTTAAGATCAGTTCAAATGAGGGATCATTAGAGGCTGCTTACAGGGCTGCAGTTAAATAGCCTGACTAGAGGAGACTGGAGGGTGTCTGAGGAAGCAGCAAGATCTCCTTGTTGCCCTTCTCAGACAGAGCCCACTGCACGTCTGATAATGCTTAGGCCAGACTGCGGCAGTGAATAGTTTCTAATGCCATCTTTGCCTCTGGCAACTTCTGACGGGTCTCAGGAGTATCACTCAGATAGAAGGGCATTTCTGGGTGGGACAGCACAGTGATTGGTCTCTAGTGGTACAACAGGGCAAGTGTTGCCCTTGCCAGGGACCTTGTTCTCTGCAGTAGCGATCTGAAATGTATTGCAGTGACTCCTATGTAATGGAAACTTCAGACACTTTTTCTGATGGGGTTTGGTTTGGCCTGGGCTCATCCCTGACCTTTCTGTGCTGGTGTGTGAGCTATTTCTGGTGTCCTCTGGGAACCAATCCGTTCTAACGTATTTGTGCACAGTGACATTCGTATAACATCTTCGTACTAATAAAAGAGCCTCAGTGAAATGTCTGCTGAATGCTGTGTGGCCAGGAGGCTATATGCCATAATGCTATATGTTTAGAAAGCTGTATACTGTTTGTTTGTAAGGAAAAGTCGTACCACCCAGGGGGATGAAAAGGCCAGGCAGGTTCTGTCGGCTTTTGAATGCCGTCCCAGCTTTCATGGAAACGGGATAAAAATCTACTGGGAGCTGATGAAGCACCAGGTTGCACCATCTTTAGTGCCAGGATTAAAGCACTGTTCCTGGCCCATCGACCCCTGCATTCCCTTTACTGATATCACTGGAGTCTGTCATGAGGTGGCTGGGCCTTTAAAGGTATGTCTACACTGGAATTAAACACCCATGGGTGGCCTGTATCAGCTGACTTGGGCTCACAGGGCTTGGGCTGTAAAATTACAGTGTAGCCGTTTGGGCTTGGGCTGGAGCCCGGGTTCTGGGAATCTCCCCCCTTGCAGGGTCCTAGGGCTTAGCCTCAAGCCTGAGCCCAGTGTCTATGCTGCAGTTGTATACCCCCACAAACCTGAGCCCCGTGAGCCTGAGTCAGCTGACACAGGTAATGAATTGCAGTGTAGACATACCCTATGAGGGGTCTAGGTTCAGTTCTCTCAGACTCTGGTTTCCTCCCAGATCGTGTGATCGCAGGCTACACCCCTTTAGTGCATCGTCCTGAGGGAGAGGCTGTTACGCTCTGGGGGGCCCAGATGACAGGGAACATTGACATCACCATTCTACTTGGATTCTCATGCCATATCCATAAACGTGGTATCTGGACATGGTGGTATATCTTTCTTGCTTACAAGCTGAGATCCTGCATGCAAGAAGAGCATTTTTCCCCCTCTTTTCTAGATATTATTTTCCCCCTGCTGGAGGCACTCACTATAGTGAATAGTCCACTGTCAGTTATCAGATTCCTGTGTCCATGGGGACAGTGGCTCATATGCAGATATCACTGATCCGTATTCTCGAGGCTCTAAAAAGATGAGCAGTTGGAGAAAATCATTAGAACTAGTAGCTGAGCAATAAAGAGAACAATGAGAGTTATTCCTTTGTTACCCTGGCCCAGTGGATTCGTCTGCTGAGCCCGTCCCATTTATGTGATGAGCGTTGGTTGTGACTTGTAATGCGGTTACACTTGGGAAGCATTTGGGGAATTCACTGGAGTTGCATCTTAGCACAATGGGATCGTGGTCCATGGCTAGGACTCTTCTGTGCTACGGTAGTACAAATAAATAATAATAAGAAGAATCTATTTTATCTGGCTCATAGAGTTTAAAGGTTGTAACAGCCCCTGAAGTAGAACACAAGGCTGAATGTTTTCTGGCTCTGGAATGCTTAGTAATCACTCTTGTGGGTTCTTATATGCAGCCTGCTACATCAGTGGTCCCTACTGTAAATACTGCACTGCTCTGTTTCAACCACTTGCAGCTGCTTTTCTCTCTTAATCCACCACTGCTAAACTGGACGTGGCACAATGAGTCCACATGATTTGCATGGTTTATTCTTCTGTTTCTGCTTGAATGACTTGGGAGATCCCTTCCAGTCCTTTGTCTTACGAATGTCACGCTGGGGAAGCTTATTGCCACTGCTCTGTGGAAGGATAGTTCCCCCATCCCCGAAGAACTCCAACAGTGGCAGGATTTCTCCTTGTGCGTGGTGTTCTTTTCATTGCTGTCGTGTCTCAAGTCACTTTGTGAATGACAGAAATAAAGGCATTTTGCACTGGGAGGCAGAGAGACTGAACGTGTCTGAACGCTTGAGTCAACACAGCGACCATGCCTCAAGCTTGTGTTTTCTGCATAAAACCTTGCATCAGCGGGTCACTTAACTAGCCCATGTGACGCATTATTCCTGCCTGATTTGGCTTTTTTTCTTCTGAGCCACAGCAGTAAATGTGCCTTTGGACAAGGAGAAAAGGCTCCAGCTCTTAGTCCTTAAGAGGCAGTTCAGTCATGCTGCAGCAAACTTTGGGAAAGGGCCTCTGCATCAAAGCACTGCTCCAGGCCATTTGTCTTCTGTGTTGTCATTGGAGTCTGTCATGCGGTGGCTGTGCCTTTCTAAGAGGAGTCTAGTCCCAGCTCTCATCTGACCCTGGTTTTCCCCCAGATCCTGTGACTGTGGTCTAAAGCAAGGCCTTGTGGTAAGGGAAAAACAGGATGTAATAGGCAGGTCCTGTCCTCCCCAGGTATGGGGAGAGACCTGAGTAGAACAAGGCATCTCTCCATTGGAAATAGCTACAGGTGGCTGTTAGGTTTTTTTCAGGCAATGGCCCGTGAAAGGCTGACAACTGCCTGAACCCCTGTGACCTAGAGGAAGAACTCTGAGTATGAGGGATAACATTGCCCTGGCCCTGGCAGGTGGGCTGTGGACACCTAAAAGACAGTTCATAGGTTTTGGTACAGATGGATAAATTAAGCCAGAGGGGAAGGCATGGACAGGTGGACTGGGTTTCCTGGGAGATAGTGGGTGTGCTAAAGTGGGTTATTAAAGCAGATCCCAGGAGGGGAGACAGCTGCAATGTTGGCCACTGATATGCCAGTCACTGAAGAGGCACACAACCCTCTTGCAGCGAAAAGGTGTGTTTCGAGAGGGGATTTCCTTCCACCTTGCTTGCCCATGCCCCTGATGCTCCATCCAACACTGAATTGGCCCTGGGTTTGGTATGTCACAACTCCTTCCACATCGGCATTGCGACTGCAGTACAGAATCCAGTAGCTGCTGGGCTGGGAAGAAACCGAACCCTTGTTTACATAGAGAGTTCTCCCACAGGGAGTCCATTCACCACTCTGAGTATACTGAGTGTTTCTTCTTCCCACGTTTTCTAAATTTGGGTGTTCCCCTTTGAAATCTGAGAGTTTCCCTTTAAGTTTCCCTCTCACAAGGTGTAATCATTTCAGTTATAATTAATACCTAGCTCCTATATATCTGTTTTCATCAGTAGATCGCAAAGCGCTTTACAAAGAAAGTAAGTTGTTATCCCCATTTTACCTGTGGAGAAACTGAGGCACATTGCAATGTGTTACCTGAATGTTAACTAACAGGCTTCAGCTATATCCACAGTTCAGAGCAGTAGGACATAAACAACACAGCTTAAGTCTTGTTCTTGTACTGAGATTGGAAGCTGTTTGAAGCAGGGATTGTGTTTTTGTTCTGTCTCTGTACAGCGTCTAGCACAATGAGATCCTGGTCTTATGACTAGGGCTCCTAGGAGCTACAGTAATACAAATAATATTGTTTACATTTAATTCCCCTCCATGTTATAGGCTTTTCTCTTATGTACATAGCTCTCAAATGTCCTGGATTTCCAAGGCGGGCACTCATTATAGTCTCAAAGTTACCTACATTCTGCACACATTTGGTGTCCCTTTCACTTGGGTTATTCAAAATTATAGACATCAGAAATAAAGAATCATAAAACAGAGGTCATGGAAAGGGTTATTGACTCTGGAGGAACAAATCCCACAGCGATTGCAAATTTGCTGTATGGATAATTATTGTGCACTCATCCTTTTGGGTCTTTGTCACATTCTGTGTCCTGTGTTTGGGCTTTGGCAGCAGGCTGAGAATTATACTCACCTGAGACTTTGAAGGTGGTGATGTGGGTGGGTGGGGACTGAAGTTGAATTTCTGATGATCTCTCTCATTTAAAAAAGAAAAAACACTACAATACATTAAGTTGTACAAGCTGCAGAGGTGTCAGGTTTTCCTTGCTGCTTTTCCGTTGTCTGATTAATTTCAACACAGACCCTTTTTAAGTGGCTCTGATTGCAGGAAATTGCCGCCGCCTGTGACACATGTCACAACAGTGCATTGATTAAAGCCCCCGCATGTCATTTACTGATTGACTGTGCTAATCATACCAAGAAGGTGGCAAACGTGCAGAGAGGAGCTGGCATTCCCCACTGTTCAGGATTTTAAGCATCTTGAATTAAGAGTACAAACGAATGAGAAGTCGGACTGGAATTTTAGTCAGTTTGCATCCTTCGAAGCTTGCAACCAGCCATGTGTCATGGCAGTAGGAGGGGTTGAACTGTTTACTGAACAAATGTTTGTGTCCTATTCTTTAAGCTAAACTGTAGGAAAAACAAATTGACACAGGGAAACTTTAGAGACTGAAGGTGTATGTAACTAGCAGGTAGATGAATTTTACAGCAGGTGTCCCGGGTGGATAAAGTGTGAATGCAAGCTCTTTTCTCTTGTTTGTTTGTAAGAAGTTTTATAGCTCCGGCAGCCTGTGAGACAGCATCGCTCCAGACAGTAACAGTATCTTAACATCCAGGGCTTCTGTAGCTGCCTCTCGCTTGAGAAGCTTCTCTGCTGCAGTGGGTGCTGGTTTGGAGAAGCAGAATCTCTTGACGTTGTCAGTTCTAGATGCCACTTTCTCATCGCATAGGCTTTCAGAGTGGGATGATGGCTGTCCTGTATCGTTGCAGCAGTGCTGTGCCTTTGCATTTTGAGAGGCGCCCATTCTTTTGGTTCTGATAGTTAGAATGTCCCATGGATTCATGAACAGCAGGCAGTGGGTATAACATTGAGGATTAAGCGTTATTAAGAGGAAAGGAAGAGACAATATGTTGTGTGTATGTTTTTGGTTAATCCCCAAAGGCAAAAACAATGAAGTTACTTGCATGGAGATAGCGATGTAATACTTGGCACTCTAGCACCTTCAAATCACTATTGACTAATCCTCCTGGCATCGTATCCCCATTTTATAGCCATGGAAAGAAAGGTGGAAGTGACTTAGAAAGTCACACAGTAAATCAGTGGCAAAGCCAGGATGAGAACCCAGGAGCTGCTCAAATCGGATTCATGCTCATTCCCTAGACCACACTGCTGCTCCTACTGTAAGATGCTCCTCACCCCATTCTTTGGTTTCAGCTCCATGGGGTATAGAGAGAATCAACGTCTGAAGCTGCTGATCACTAATCATGGTTGGGCAGAGAGAGAATGGGGCTGCCATAACATCCAGTCCTTTTAGGCTCTCATGCTAATTATCTTTTGTTTCTCTCCCCTGCTCCCCCACAGGTACCGAGCCCTGGTCCTTCTATTTTATTAATGGTTTCCTGAACTTCAACGTGGCTTTTGCCTTGGCCCTGCTCGCCCTGCCGCTGACCTCCCTCATGGAGTGTCTGCTACAGAAATTTCACGGTGAGTGCGGCAGTCTTTGAGAGCTGAGCTCCGACAGCCCATGTCTCCCAGATCCTTGAAAATAGAAGAGAGCTTATTTGCTGTATATGCAGCTTTTCTTTCTTGGAAGCAAAATCAGGGTCAGGGAACGCCTTACACAGCCTGGTTCCAGGAGCTCATTATTTGCACTGCGCTGTTTACCCTACAATGAGTGCAGGCTGGGGACAGAGGGAGCAAATTACACCTGATTACCAGTAGCATCCGGCCAGGGATGGAACACTGTTGTGACTCTTTAAGGACGATCCTTTCATTCCCCGTGCCTCCCTGTTCTCTGAAGAGTATTGTGCTGTCAAGGCTGAAGTACGCCGAGTAAGTATGACAAATTGTACAGCCGCACGCTCTTCAGCCACAGATGCAAATGCTATAGAAATAACCCTGACAGAAATTTAGGGGAAAAAAAAATACTCGTAGTTATCTCCATCTTATCTTCGATTGGAAGTGTCAGCCCTCAGTTCTCTACACTTTTCTACTGTTGTTTTAAATGCGACTGCCAAGACATTTCAGAAGAGAGCTTTGAGAGAACAGAGTTGGGGGTTTTTTTGGATCTAGTTTGGATTTTTCGGGTTATTTCTTCATAAACCATTCTAACCCCTACGAGCCGCCCATTTCCCTTGATGCTGCCCATATAGAGCATGATCTTGCAAGAAGTTGAGTAGTGAGCACTTGTGTGAATTGTTGAAGGCACTCTGCACCTTGCAGGATTGAGCCCACGTAGGGCAGATTTGTGAAAGGCTTCTTCCTAAATTAGGAAGTCTCTTGCACTTTAATGTACCATTCACAGCTGTGCCACTGAAATGATAGTTAGTTTTTTCCTTGAAATAATTGAATATTTACCTTCATAAGGGAACAAATGAGGTTTAAATTCTCAGTCCTATTACGTATCTCTGCTCTAAGGGCTAGTAGCAGTGGACATACAGTTTTATTGTAGCCCAAAATATGGCATGTCAAGTGTTGGGGTGCTGCTGCTACAAAATTATACAATTAAATCCCATTTTGGTAGATTTTAGCTTCATAGATGTTCAGGCCAGAAGGGACCATTATGATAGTCTAGTCGGACGTCTGACTTTCAAAGTGATCACTTAGTCCTTCATGAATTACACTGTGAAAAAGCAAAACATTGTCCAGTTCATATTGGGTTTCTCTTAATTCAAAGGATGTCAGTTTAACTCATGCAGTTTGGCAGGATGCTCTTCTAAAATACCAGGGTGGCGGGGGAGTGGAAGAAGAAAAAACCCAGTGGTTGCATCTTCTCCTGGCTGCTGCTAACACATTTTCCCCAAGGATGGACACATGCTGAATTTTAGGGGCAGATAGCAGCATCATGATCAGCATCTCCTGTTAAGATTCTGATTATGTATGAAGAAAAGGAGTACTTGTGGCACCTTAGAGACTTAACAAGTTTATTTGAGCATAAGCTTTTGTGAGCTACAGCTCACTTCATCGGATGCATACAGTGGAAAATACAGTGGGGAGATTTTATATACACAGAGAACATGAAACAATGGGTGTTACTATACACACTGTAACAAGAGTGATAAGGTAAGGTGAGCTATTACCAGCAAGGGGGAGGAGAGGACCTTTTGTAGTGATAATCAAGGTGGGCCATTTCCAGCAGTTGACAAGAATGTGTGAGGAACAGTAGGGGTGGGGAAATAAACATGGGGAAATAGATTTACTTTGTGTAATGACACATCCACTCCCAGTCTTTATTCAAGCCTAAGTTAATTGTATCCAGTTTGCAAATTAATTCCAATTCAGCAGTCTCTCATTGGAGTCTGTTTTTGAAGTTTTTTTGTTGAAGAATTGCAACTTTTAGGTCTGTAATCGAGTGACCAAAGAAATTGAAGTGTTCTCCGACTGGTTTTTGAATGTTATAATTCTTGACGTCTGATTTGTGTCCATTTATTCTTTTACATAGAGACTGTCCAGTTTGACCCATGTACGTGGCAGAGGGGCATTGCTGGCACATGATGGCATGTATCACATTGGTAGATGTGCAGGTGAACGAGCCTCTGATAGTGTGGCTGATGTGATTAGGCCCTATGATGGTGTCCCCTGAATAGATACGTGGACACATTTGGCAACGGGCTTTGTTGCAAGGATAGGTTCCTGGGTTAGTGTTTTTGTTGTGTGGTGTGTGGTTGCTGGTGAGTATTTGCTTCAGACTGGGGGGCCGTCTGTAAGCAAGGACTGGCCTTTCTCCCAGGATCTGTGAGAGTGATGGGTCGTCCTTCAGGATAGGTTGTAGATCCTTGATGATGCGTTGGAGAGGTTTTAATTGGGGGCTGAAGGTGATGGCTAGTGGTGTTCCGTTATTTTCTTTGTTGGGCCTGTCCTGTAGTAGGTAACTTCTGGGTACTCTTCTGGCTCTGTCAATCTGTTTCTTCACTTCAGCAGGTGGGTATTGTAGTTGTAAGAACGCTTGATAGAGATCTTGTAGGTGTTTGTCTCTGTCTGAGGGGTTGGAGCAAATGCGGTTGTATCGTAGAGCTTATGTTCAAATAAATTTGTTAGTGTCTAAGGTGCCACAAGTACTCCTTTTCTTTTTGCGGATACAGACTAACACGGCTGCTACTCTGAAACCTGTGATTATGTATGGAATTCTGTTAAGAAACGGCATTTTAATATATCTTCCTGAAAGCGTACACTAGAGGGTGCTGCTTGTGTCTGTTCCTTGAATGTGGCTGACATACTGTCAGAAACCAGTAAAAGCTCAGTTAGAAATCCTATAAATGCAGGTTTCCTGCTGCTTACCTAACACTTGTGTACCTAACAGCAGGAGCCATTCTTCTGGGTGCTTTCTTCTTATTGTTTGTGAAATGCCTCTATGCTTATTTGTTTAACACTGCAGCTTTTGGAAGGGTAGGGGGACAGGATTTAAAGTTGCATTGAGCAACCTTGTCAGACAGACTAAAATTCAGGGTAATTATTGTTATTTTTGAATGAATTTCTTCCTGCTTTACACAAAAAAAAAGTTACTTGAGAGATCTTACATGCGTTGTTTTTTGTAATGAAGCAACAAGGGTTTTGGAAATGCCAGTACCTAAACAACCACTTCAGTTATTAGGAATATAAGCTTCAGTGGACTCTATCTCCGATCCCTGGATGCGCTAGTATAGTACAACGAAGCAAATAGCAGGAATTTTTGATTTCCTGCTCAGAAGCTTCAGGTCATGATGGATTTAGTCTCTTCTTCCTGGGATTGGTTATAGGCTCATTATCCAGATCCTGCTTCTCCTTCTTTTGGGTTCTGGTTTCCCTGCATTCTGGGACCTTTGGGGCATCTGAAGCCTACAGAAATCCACTAAGCAAGCTTTCACTCCTGACTGATTTTTTGCTGTTTTGGCTGTGATATGGAGAGTGGAAGTGCTGCTTGGGATTGAATAGTGAAACATTCCATTTGAGAGAGAGAGAGAATGAAAACTAAGGGAAAGCCTTTGTCTTCATTTTACTAGTCTCATGAGCCTTGATTGACTGTTTTATGCTTCTTTCAGTCCAGAATCTGGGTCGCCCATATTGGCTTACGCTGGCTCCTATGTACATCTGGATCCTGATTTTCTTCAGTCAACCCCACAAAGAGGAGAGGTTTCTGTTTCCCATATATCCTCTTATCTGTCTCTGTGGAGCTGTGGCTCTCTCTGCCCTACAGGTGGGTTTCAGTGGGAAGTACTGTGTGTTATAACCTGGTACCTAAAGGGGGTTTAATTACCAGTTTACTTCTATATCATTGCTCCCGAAGGCTTGGGAACATCTGCAGAACATCTGCTGCTGCAACATAATCTGCAGTAATCTGCATAGTTCTGCAGTGCACATAGTGTAACTCCAAGAGCATGATGTGCAGTCAGCTGTTTCTGATTGTTAGCTAGTGGGGTTTGAGTTTTCGGAATGTGGCACATAGATTGATCATAAGGCCCTAGGATTGAAAAAACACAACCATTCTAAAGTTAAAATGTGTACGTGTTTGCTGCTTTTACAGAGTAGTTTGCTAAACATAATCCTCCAGTTCTGGTTGATGGAGAACTTGTGCAGAATCATTCGATCCCCATCAAGCAGTGATGCAGGAGCAAACTTGGGGAGATTTCCTTCCCCAAATGGCATAAATGTATGAATAGAATGTGCTAATGATGTAAAAATCTTGGATTAGCCTGAACAGTAGGCTAAGGATGTTGAGTGTTACCACCAAATATTAATATGCATGACATTTCTTGGGTGTTCTGCTTTAGCACTGAAACAGCTCAACTGCCCTTCATTAGAAATTCTCTCACATGGTGTGAGAACAACCTTGGCCCAATCTGGAATAGTCACTGGCCCAAATGTTCTGAAAGATTCATTATTTGATGCAATCTCAGACAAGCATCCAATGTGATTGCATTATAAAGCCATGAAATTTGACCTTTGTGGCTGGGCTATTCAGAAGTCCTTGTTGAACTCCAAGATTTTCACCATTCCCTTATTTAAAAGGGAAGTGGTATTGTTTAGGCAGTAGGAAACTGCTATTTTTAAAGAGCTAAATAAGTGTTTTTAATAAAATGTAGATTAAAACACTTTGTAGAGCAAAGTGTTCCAGATCAGTAGAAGCTTTCACAGAGCTGAAATTATTCATTTCTTACCCATGAAAAATACATATGAATGAACATAAGAACAGCCATACTGGGTCAGACCAAAGGTCCATCTAGCCCAGTATCCTGTCTTCCGACAGTGGCCAATGCCGGGTGCCCCAGAGAGAATGAACAGAACAGGTAATCATCAAGTGAACCATCCTCCATCGCCCGTTCCCAGCTTCTGGCAAACAGAGGCTAGGGACACCATCCCTGCCCATCCTGGCTAATGGCCATTGATGGACCTATCCTCCATGAATTTACCTAGTTATTTTTTGCAGTCATTCGTCTCTATAGTAGACTCTTCCAGCTGCTCCCCTTGGCTCTGCCATTACCTCCTATCCTGGGTATACAGTACCTCTTGCTGTTTCAGTCCCAGGCCCCACTCCCAGTACTGCCAACACCCTTGAAACCAGGTCTCCAGCACCTTCAGCTATTGCGGTGCTGGCCTCTTACCCAGCGCTGCCGATTCCCTGTAACCCCGACCTGCAGTATCCCTTGCTATTGCAGTCCCTGGCCCCTTATCCAGCCCTGCCAATGTCCCACAATCCTGACCTGCAGCACTCCCCGCTATTGCCATTCTTCCCACACGCGAGCTCTGCTAATGTGCAATTCTTGAGCTGCCTGCTCCCAGGATCAAGCCATGTAATACTAGCAGTTCTTTAGCAGTTCTCAGCCAGGGCTATGTGCCATAAGAAGGCCCCTGAGAACGCAGTGGTTTGGGACACCTGCCAAACATGGCTGCCGGATACTCTGGTGTGTATCTCTGTTCTGCATATTTTAACACCACTTGATTTACTTCCAGTATGTAGGAGCCATCTGAGAATTTAAACTGCTTCCCTGCTAACCATACAAGCTTGACCATGAAATAACAATCCCACGGCTGCTATGAGACGAAAGCAAATGATGCAAGAGGAATAGAGACCGTTTTAGGACAGGAAGTGAATAATCCCTCCTGTGGGGGAGGGGCAGAACCTGAGTGTGTTACACACTGTTTCTTTTGGGCCTGCCCCAAAAAACCTGTCAGGTCATCTATAGAAGAGCAGAAAAGCCCTTAGAGGGATTAAAAAAGAAAAGAAAAAAAGCAGGCAGGACTGTATTTAAACAGTGCTGCAAATGCGCTGGTCCCACACATCCCTGCACCTTATTTCAGGCTATGGCTTGGTGTTCAGGTGGGTGCCCAAGTATTGTGTGACAGCAACCTGGAAATGGAACTTCTTTAAAGAGGGAGCCCGTCCAGATGGAGAAAGGAGAGACCCCGGGTCTAGGAGAAGGCCTGGCGAGAGGCATCCACAGAGAGCAGTCATAGAAATCTCAGCCGGGACAGGTTTTGGGGAATTGCCAGGCAGGAGGCCTGCTTTGGAGAGGGCTGTGATGCCCAGTGAGGAAGAACTCCTGGGAAAGAGGGTTGAAAAGTGTTTGTGATGAGTTCAGTTGAACAGTTCTTTAAATAAACCAAATTCCCAAGAAGGGGATGTGATTGAACCAAGTGAACCTCTACGCATTTTTTTTGAGGAGCCAAGTTGGGGAAACTGAGGCCGCAGACACATGCACTGACCGTGGAAGCTGTGTCTGTTACAGAGGATTTTTTAGAAAATGGGCTTCTAAAATAATTAGTTTCCAAAGAATTCAAGTTGAGTGTCCCTTTAACTTCACCACATATTGCATTCTGTTTGGAACCTCTTGCTCTCCCCATTGCAGGTGGCGCTCTCCCCAGGGGTATTGGGCTGGATCTCTGTTCAGCGGCATCATAGGTTTAATGCCGTTAATATCTTTTTGTCCCTTCAGAAATGTTACCACTTCGCATTCCAGCGTTACCGCCTGGAGCACTACACAGTCTCCTCCAACTGGCTGGCTCTGGGGACAGTTTTTCTCTTTGGGCTCTTGTCGCTCTCGCGCTCTGTGGCTTTATTCAAAGGTTGGTGTTTTGGGATGGTCCTGTTCTTGAACCCAGACAGTTGCAAGACAGTCCAGAGGGGACTTCCCGTTGAGAGACAAACCCTGATTCTGCAAAGACTTAGGGCTTGTTCTGCGCGTAAAAGTTGTCCTACTTTAACCATACAATACAGTAATAGGTGCAAAAACCCTCCACCTCAGGGGATAAGATGTACCAGTATAAGGCACCTTTATTCCAGAGTAACTGTTTCCTCACTAGGGCTTGTACGGGTAAAAAAGAATGACACCCTAACCAACATAGTTATATCAGTATCATATCTGTGTGTAGACCAGTGCTTACACACGTACTTATCCATACACGTGTGGGGCCATACTCAGCAGAGCACTTCAGCATGTAAAGCTTGTACTTAAGTATGTGATTAAATGCTTTCCTGAATGGAGATGGATTTAAGCATGTGCTTAATGTTAAGTATGCGTGTATGTGCTCTCTGGCATGGGGCCAGGAGTGGTCCCATTAACTTCAATGGAGCTTCTCACCTAAATAAAGTAAAGCCTGGGCATATATATTTGCAGGATTGAAGCCAATATACAGTAGTGACAGGAGAGTGGTAATAAAAGTGCCGTGTTATAGCAAGGTACTGAAATGGGATTTGGATCCTAACTACATTTAAGTGTAGATTATTTTATTTATTTATGAAGCTATCCATTAAGAAGGCCCTGAAAGCACTTGAGGTTTTGTATGAATATTTATCTATAGTGTTATTTTTATATTTATTTATTTTACTACATGCCCATCCTTTGCTCTGGGTGGACATGCAATATTTCAGTTACAGTCATCCAGCAATCACTCTGTGTTCATTAAGCCAAGGTTAGCAAACCTTGGCTTGTGATTGATATGAACTTTTATTACTTCAGCAAAGCCCTTGTGGAATCTCCCTTTTTATGTTCTTAGCTAAGTTAAACTCCTTGAACAGTGGAAACGTGTGGCATGGGGAAAGGCCTAAAATAAAATCAGCGTGTTATTAAATAACAAGGGGCATGATTTTGGCAGCTTTTTGTGGACAATGTGGTAGATGTTGAAGCGGGCCTTGCTGTAATATCGCAAGTGGGTTGGCGTTAGTCTTAATGGCACATGATGCCATTGGGATGCGTGCTCTCTAGATACCAGAGATAGGTAGCTGGGCATGTACTCCAAACGTTCACCGCATTTTGATGGGAGGCTTAAATATAAACAAGTCAAGCTGTGAGAATACCACCTGCCTTTTCACTCTTTGTTTCCAATCTTCCCCCTCTTTAGGGTACCATGGGCCTCTCGACCTTTATCCAGAATTTCATAGGATTGCCACTGATCCGACTATTCACACAGTGCCAGAAGGGAGGCCGGTTAATGTCTGTGTGGGGAAGGAGTGGTACCGATTTCCAAGCAGCTTTCTCCTGCCAGATAAGTAAGTTGCTCATCATAAAGGACCCGATTCAGCAAGATACATAAGCAGCTGCCCGGCTTGAAACTTGTGCCACTGATGTCAACTTGTGTGACTGAAGTTAAGCCCCTTGCTGAACTGGGGCCAAAGTGAGAGCAAGATGTGCATATCATGGCGATTAATTTCAGAAACAAAGCCTGCCCTTCCAAGTGACGCTACATGACAGGCAGATTTATCAGCCCTACCCGACTGGTGGCTCCTCTCCCCAGGTCTTTTAGCTACTAAGTCCCTTCTGTGCAAATTCTCTATCTTGGTTTGTTTGTCCATGTCTGCTTGGCTGCGTTTAGGGGCAAGGCTGTTGGTGACTCGCCTGTTGTGTTCAAGGTTCCCGAGAAACATAGGAACTCAGGTTAGACTGCAGACTGCATTCCTTTAAACTTTATGGAGACCCACCGGCAACAATTATCATACTGAAATAACATTTCAAGGCCACAGGGTACATATACAATCTTAATTTGTTATCCAAAGCATCAAATGTAGTTAATGCACAAGTTCAGGGCGGCATAGAAATATCATAAAATCATTAGTTTTAAGAATATGCTTCTCAGGATGCAGTTTGTAGGATAGTTTTGACAAGAATTCATCTCACAAGCTGTCCATAATGCCAAGCCCTCAGACTTGTGTCGCATGTACCAGCGATCTTGGAAAGAGTGACTCACCTGTTTGCTTTTCAGATTTTCAAAATACTCTAAATTAATTAATTCTCTGAGCCATGTGCACGGATGGTAACAATTCAGATTCTTACAGGGGTCTTGTCAAGATTGTTTTCATCATTCTGAAATGATGTACTTTCACTTACTGTAGTTCACAGCCATTCTGTTTGAAGCTGAATTATGTTTTTTTTTTAAAGTGATCTTCCAGCCCCCAGGCACACGGGTTTGTTATTGTAGGATTGCTTATGAGCAATGGGCAGCTGTTGCTCTCTTAAGAAGCAAGGCCTTTGCTTTGGAAAAATCTTTGGACATCTGTAAAGGGAGGAGGGGATTTTCTCCTATTATGATGGGTCTCTGAGTAAGAAATGGGCAGGATTATATATGCTACTTAAAAGGAGGTCAGGAAGATCCAGTTAAATTCATTTCCTGACACTGGCAGTTGGCTTTCTGCATCCACCTTAGGGGTATATCTTTAAAACAGCATAGGGTGTTAGCCACCAGAACCCTGTATACTGCTTTGGGATTGTGTCCCAAAAATCCCAGCTACTCTTTCCAAGCAATTTTAGCTAATGGCCCTTAATTTTAGGTGGAAAGGGTTAAAAAACCACAACAACAACAATCCAGCCCTCCCTCCCTCCCTCCACGCAACCTGTAGAAATGCAAGATAGTACAGTCTGTTTACAAAGATGGTGTTCACGGGCAAACGTCCCACTGCTTTGCTGGGCTTGCAGACAGCAGTTGGTGGTTCCCCAGTGAAGCAGTTGTAGTAGATGAGTACTAGGATTAGTCCTTGAAGGCCTGAAATACAAGCTATTCGGGCACAAGTGGCTGCAGAATCCTGCATTCCTTAAAACCATTGGAGTGTTTATTTAGGAGCAAGCTGAACAAAGCTGTTCCTTTCACCAGCTGAAGTGCCTTGCTCCTGGCTGGCCTGGGTTCTGGTCTAGCAGATGTGGCCAAAATTATTTGATTTGCAAATATTAAACAAAGTTCAAAAGTTAAATGTGGATGGAAAAGGCCTGATGCCAATTTCAGTCCATTGTTTCTGAATGTAGTTTAGCTCCCTGACTGTAAGCCTCCAGACTCCTTGAGTGGTCACCGCAATCAAAATGCATGTCCCCGACATACTGTTCTGGCCCATGCCCGCCATGTTGGTAACTGGTTTTATCATTAAGGAAGCTTGCCAGGATTAATGGAGAAGAGAAGGCTGGACATAGGACGTGGGTGGGCTTGTGTTCCCCTTTGTGCCTTGTGTATCTTTCGCGAGCTACAGTAATATATGGGGGTTTCTCTTGTGTTTCCACTGATGGCTGAGCTATGGTTCACTTGTTTGTTAAGTCTGAGTGCATCTTGTAAGTGAAATTTACAAGAATGAGGGTATATTCTCTTTGTTTTCCCATTGACCTCAGTGGTTCTTACCCATGTGCTTAAGTCCTTTTGCGAACGGGGTCATCTTGTCTAGGTGCAACTGAATTTGGTGGGTTGGGGGCTGCCTCTGTGCATACGTCTAACCCTTGCTGCTTTTCTAGCAGGACTGTTTACTCTTTATACTGGAAAGCCTCTAGTTATGTTTTGTTTTCTCGTTACAAAATTCTGGTGGCTTCCACAGTTTCATTTCAGGTTTTCCCCTCTCTGTGTTTCCTGCAGTTGGCAGCTCCAGTTCATCCCATCAGAGTTCAGGGGCCAGTTACCGAAACCATTTGCCAAGGGACCAGTGGCCACACGGATTATTCCTGCAGACATGAATGACCAAAACAGGGAAGAGCCAACCAGATACGTAAGGGCTACCCACTTGTCTTCTTTTTCTTCCATCATCGTTAGTAGTAGTACTGTAGTTGCCCAGGAATCCTCATCATGGGCCAGGACCCCATTGTGCTGGGGCTGTATAAACCCCAAAACTGTTTGCAGTGGCATTTGGCTGTGTCCCAAAACAAAATCTGTTTGTTTAGATGTCTGTATTTTACTTGTAAATCATCTCTGTATTTGTCACTGAGCAGTGAGTGGGTGACATTTTCCTTTGCACTTTGGGACCTTTCTTTTACAACTAAGTAAATAAAATTGCCCAAGAGAAGAAACAGAAGAAATAAGAGTTTAGTCCAGAGCTTCACCTGAAACAATTGGGACCCTTGCACCGTTGATTTCAAAAGGAATCTGTTAAGATACACCATACTGATGTAGGTTATTAGTTCCTTTTCCAGGTTGTCTCATGTTACATAACCAAAAATACCACTTGCCCCCTGACCTGTTGTAGAATTCTTTAGCAGATTAAGTCAAAGTACAGAAGCAATTTTCTGAGGACCCAGCCTGTTCCCCTTTTTTTTCCCCTCAAGGCTTCTTTAGAGGCACAGCTTAGAGTGTTTAAGTGACGTAGATAAAGGTACTAGCTGTCTCTGTCTTAGGGTTCCATAGTATCTGAGCGATAATCTGCATGTTTTGTTTGCAGTTATGTTTTGCTTCAAGCTGGAGATTTTAGTTGGTTGTGTGTTTGAAAGCAGCTGGCAGTAGTGACCATATATATTGGTGCCGTTGGGAGGCTGCTCAGCTGACCTTTTTATCTCCTTTGGGTTGAACTGTTGTCTAGAAAGGAGTACCAAGCTAAATATGTTTTTTATTCTTTTTTTCTGAGATCACTATAATTCTGAGCCTAGATAAATACAGTTATGTCTCACCTGACCATTATGAGTGGGAATGCCTGGAATATTGCATTAGAAATGTTGGCCCATCCATCTGTCCCTCCTATCTGTCCCTCATTACCGAAGTATGTGAGTACCTCATGATTGTTAATGTATTTATCCTCACAACACCCCTGCGAGGTAGGGAAATGCTACTTGCCTTATTTTACAAACAAGGAGCTGAGGCACAGAGAGGCTAAATGACTTGTTCAAAGTCTGTGGCAGTGTCAGGCATTGAACCTGGGTTGCAGGTGACTGCTCTAACCATGGAGCCATCCCTCCTCTTGTCAAAAGGGGTGAATGAGATGAACTGCCAAGAAGCAGATGATGCCTTTCCTCCTCCATTCTCAGCACTCTGAAGGGTGCCCTCTGTGCTGTCCATGACTCTGTGGGAAGCACTCAGATTAGCAGACTGGATGTAAACCACATACCGCCGTTGAAGTCAATGACACCTGCTCATTTACACCAGCTGAGGATCTTGGCTCACTGTGGCAGTATGACAGAGTCTGCAGATTTGATCTCCAGAGTAGGGTTGAATCTGATACGACAACATTAGAGGAAATTGTACAGGTAACAAAGCGAGAATCAATCTGCAGGATTCAGGCTCTGTTGTTTTAAGATCTATTACATGGTTATTGGAAATGGGAAGGAGGCGGATTCCCACCTGAGAGGAGCTGTCTACTGCAATGCATTTAATTTACAAAATCTTTAACTCTGGCATATTTTTAGCGCAGACAGCTGGCTGGTGCACAGCCTGTGACTAATGAAACAAAACACATTTTTGTTTCATGGTTGTCTCTTCATGTCACCCTACAATTTTGTTATTTCTGATGCAAGGAAGAAGGACTGGGATATGTTTATTCAATGCAGCCACTTTGAGAAATACAGAAATTAGCTACTTGATGTAAATTTTAAGTGGGATTTTAAAAGTAACCTTTGATTCTGAGCGGCTAATAATACCAGGAGAACTGAGATGTCTCTAGAACTAAATGAGCTTCCAGTAGCAGTGGCATGCCTGGATTCCAAAGACAGACAGACAGTCAGCAAGCATTGGAAAGAGCAGCCAGAATTGTGCATGGCAAGTAATCTAAGAGATATGAGCCTATTGATATAGGAGAGAGCGTATATCTCATGAAGAGCTTATCCCCGCTACGGACAAGACAAAGTTGAGTAGCACTTACTCATGCAAGTTGTCCTGTTGGATCCTAAATGCATTTCTCTCTGAAACTGTGTTAAGGTGGCGCTGATTGGTACCATCTGTTACAGGGAGGTGTTGGCAGGTACCATAGACCAGACCGAAAAGCTGAACTTTTGTTTGAAGTTCCTAACCTTGGAGAAGACTTCTTTATATTTTGTTTTTACTTTCCCTACCCAGTGCCTAGCCATCTTTTGAAAATGGTCAAGGACCCAAAGGCTAAGCTAGCCTCATGTTAGAGTTGTTGACTTGAGCTTTTCGGATAGGGTTTTCTGGGTTCTGCAGGACGCATTTTAACTCAGCTCTGCTTATGGTAGAGCAAGCAAGCTCCTGTATTGCACTGTGTGGTTAGACCATCATCCGCTCTGTTCCATCCATTAGCCAGCAAGGGCCGTGCAGTTGGAGCATTATTACAAAAGGGTCGTGTGTTCCACCTGTTTAGCATGCTTTGTCTCCTGCTGCTACTCAGGAAGTGGTCAAACCCAGTTCTTTTGCATCACTTTACAGAGCAGCTGCACCAGATTAAAAAAGACGGGGGGGGGGGGGGGGGGGGAGGGAAGGGAGGGGGAGGGTGGTTGTACATTTAAAATTGCCCCTGGCTCTATTCACTGAGAGTGAAATTCTTCCCTGTGGAAAGGGCCTGTTTAAGGCCTATGCACCACTTAAGTTCCATTTAAGCCCCCAGAATAGGGTGCATAGGCCCTGTGGTGTCTCTCTGCCCACAGGTGAATTTCACACTTCGTTTCAGCTTAACCTATAAGAATAAGGTAAAAGCTACTCGGGATTGTAGAGGGGAAATATATTGTGTGTCAGAGAAATCTTTTGCATTGGAAGCTTCGGTCCTATTGAGGGAGCATCTAGGAAAAGAGGGGAGTGTTAGAGCTTGGTATTTTCGGATGGTTTGCGGCAGTTTGTTTCTCTCAAAGGGACTCTGTATAGCTTTAAAAACAAAACATCTAACAAGCAAAAATCTCTATGGGCCTAGAATTCTCCCCTCTGACAATGCAAGAAGTTGATTCAATATTCTTCTTAGCTGAGTTTCCTGCAGTGTAATTTCAGTTGGTGCGCAAGTGCGATGCCACCGAGCCATCTGGTCTCCCCTTAATTAAATTGTTTTCAACATAAATTTACCGCAAACCCCAGTGTTTCTCCGGAAAAGTGACTCTAAAACATTCAAAAAAAGAAAAGTGGTACTCAGTTTCTTTTTGCGAATACAGACTAACACGGCTGCTACTCTGAAATAAAACATTCAAGAAAGTTTGCAAGACACACTTGTGACTCAGCACACTGCAGAAAGCCCAGAAAGGGATAGGGTCAGGGACTAAAACTGAAAAAGAAACCCAGCCTTCCAAGGCAGCACATTCCTGCTCTCTGCTGCTTCTAACAAAGTTTATTCAGGAAGGTTAATTCCTGGGGAGCTGCTGTTGAAAACATAGCCTAGCGCATCTTGCCTTTGATTTGATTAATTAAAAATCTATTTACACTTCCCTGTTCATCACTTAACCTCCTTAATAAGACAAACTCCCATAGTGACTGGTGGTATTTGCGCCTTTCCTGAAACATGATTCTTATGTCATTTGGTCTTTTCTGTTTCCTTGAGCTGACAAGACTCTTGCACTCCTTTAGTTTCGTTCATTCTTGAGCAGTGATAGTTCAGATTGTGTTCAGCTGCCTTTAACTGGAAGAGAAATTGTCACTAAAGAGATGTCACCCAGCGACACCCTTACAGACCTCCCTCTGTACGGTGGCAGGAACTGAGATTGAAACCCAGATCCACCAGAATTTTGTGATTATTGCCCCTGACTCCTGTTAAGGTCCCTGCTCAGCAAGGGACGTCCTTTAAATATTGATCTCGCTGAGCGCCTCCAGGCTGTTGGACTTCTCCATCTCATCCTTTCCTTCTCCAACTTTTTCAAATAGACTGAATCCTCCCTCAGAGAAATGCCTCCTTCTGCTGACTGACTCCTTGATCTTTCCCTTCTAGCCCACCCCACCTTGGTGTCTCAGGCAGGTTTCTGCAATAAACCCCTCTCAGATCACTATGTCTGGGTCCCCAGGGGGCCATCATCCCATGGATATCTGTGCTTAGGGAATCCTGCTATGGAGTCCTCTCTATGTGCTGTGGGATGGACAGGAGGTTACAGTGTAGAATCTAGGCAGAGCTGCTGGGAGATAAACAGGGAGATGGATCTTATGCCACCAATTGGGCAATGTTTTTCCTCAGTTGCCAGTAAGAGGCGCCTGGTACCTTTCTGCACTGGATAATAAATCAGAACAGTTGTGGCTTGGATACTGTATTTTGTAAAGGTCTTTATCGAATTGTACAGAAAGATAAACACAGTAGGACTTTGACCCAGCACAAAATGCCCTGAGAAGTCTCTTTGTACTCCATAGTACATTCTTTACATTTCGGTGGTAGGTGCCCTTATTTGTATTGGTGGGAGCAGAGAGCGAGAGAGACTGCTTTATTCTCCTGTTCATCTAGCAGTGGGATTTTGCGCACAGGCTCAGACATCAGCAAGGCATTCAGGAGGCATCAGCTGCCATTTTCAATTGCTCATCAATTTCATTGTTCTGTGCTGATCTAATCGTGCCCAGATTAGATGGAGTGACATAGCAGCCTTTTAATATTTTTATTCCATCAGGTGCGTGGATGATGGCAGTAAATCACAACAGAGCTGTTGCTGTTATAGTGAGAAAGTTCACATTTTTACCTGAATGCTTTTCTTGTCTTTCCCCTTCCCCTCCCCCTCATGCTTCACCACAGTAGAAATGTCCAGCTGTCTAGTGAGAAGGGTCCCATGCACTGTAAATTTTTTTTATTGAGCAGAACAGCGTTCTGCCTCTGATTCTACTCAGCTTGAGGAAGTCTCTGGCAATTTAAATATAGTTTATATCTGAATATATAAGCTCCCTGCTGCCTTCTCCCCAATCAAAGCAGCCAAACTACTGCAGAATACTACTAGTGATTTTATGTCTAGAGCATTTTTTATCAAGAATCTAAAAGCACTTTATAAATTTTAAATAATGAAGTCTGACAGCCCTTCCAAGAGATAGTTGGGTATTGCTAACTCCATTTGACAGAGGGGAAAACAGGGAGGTTGGATGACATGCCAGAGGTCACAAAGCCAGGAACAGAAGCCAGGAGTCCTGATTTTCAGTCCTCTGCATTAAACACTAGGAGTAGAATTTTCAAAATGGCCTAAGTTCCATTTTCAAAAGTGACTTGAGCAATTGCAAGCCCGAGTCCCATTGCCTTTCAGTGACATTCAGGCTCCTAAGTCACAATTGAGAATGTGACGTAAGTTTTTGGTCCCTTAGGCACTTTTTTGAAAATTCTAGCCTAGATCAACTTCCCTCTCAGAGTTGGAAATAGAACCCATCAGTCCCTATTACTGGTCCCTAGCGCTATCTGCTTGACTGCTCTCCTGTCCCTTTATGTTTAGTTTTCTACACAGTGTAACTAATCTTTGAACTACCTCCTATAGAACATAACTCGTGAGTTAGGGTTATTTATTAAATTTTGTCATAGTGCTAAAGAACTTTCATAGCTGACAGCTCATGTTTGCGTTAGCCAACCTTTCTCTGCCTGCAGCCTCTAGAGTGTGCCTATAGGAGATGCCACAAGAGGGAATAGCAGCATGGAAAGACACAGCGGCGTAATGAACAGCACAGCCTGTCCGTATCAGGGAGTGGTCTTCCCAGCAGGAAGGGGATCTTTATATAACCTAGGCCCCCTGAGGACACTGCCTGCAGTTCATTTACCGGGAGGTCACAAATGTAATTCAGTTTTGTTGTGTTGCTTCCTTGTATACAATTTCATAATTCAGCTGAGTGTTGCCAAACTTTTCTGTAAGGGCAAAGCAGCTGCTGGCATCTTTGACTGCTGATAAAAGCATGAATGCAACAATATTGTGTCCATATGATCCTGGAAGTGCAGTATGATGTCCACTCCAGGCAATATGGTGGTGAGGATCAGCAGCGAGGCAGGGTGGTATTATTAATGCATTAACCCCATCAGGTTGTAGCACAGTTATGCCAGGCTGCAAGCATCTTGCCAGAGATACTTATTATTTCCTGTGAATCCACTTAAACTCCAGACAAATGTGCCAGTGGATTAGCACAAATGTCTGGCTGTTTGAAGTGGTTAACGGATTACTGTGTACATGTGAGATCGATTGGGCAGCCATTGTCTCTGTGCATAAAATCAGATATCTTGCAAATATGGTCATAACTGCAACATACATACTTATGGGAGGCCAGACTAGAGAGCATGAAATGGAAATGTCAGCCTGACATTTTGTGCTAGTAAAGAGCCACTGCAAGTGGAAACATAAAAAAAACATGAGTCAGGCACCCAGAATCATGAGATTATCTTAAAAATGTGATTTAAAAAAATAGTAAATATTGGATTCTTTTTATTTACTTTACGTATTTTGGGCCTTTAGAGTACACTCAGGTCGTTTCCAAGCTTCTCTTCACAACCGTGAGGCTGAAAACCCTTTTTTTTTTTTTTTTTTAAGTGAAGGCTGAGATTCTCACAATCATCTGACTCCAGCATCTGGGGCTTTAATATTGTACCAAATACTGCAACTCTCACGGTAAAATCATGAGAATTTACAAGACTGGAAACCCCAAGAATCTGAGAGCTGGTGCCAAGTTAGAACAGCGAGTGGAGCTGAATAGCAAATAACTCCCAAAATCTAGCCCAGAAAATGCAAAAATATTAAAGTTGAGAAATCAAAAGTTAGGAAATTCCTAGAGTTGAGGTTGCCCCCACTGTGCTAGCTAAGCTACAAAGCACATCCTACATATTGCATGTTAAACTATAAACATTAATGTAGTGATTTTTGTGATTAGTGACTTACATTGGCTGTGCAGTATAGCTTACTGTTGTGTGAGCATTTGAACTCTAGAATTCCGTTTCTTACACATTGAGGAAGGGGGCAATACACGTTTAAATCAGTAAGCAGTGAGGAGTTGGGTTGTGATGCCAGCCCATGACGCGCATCCTTCTGCAGGAGGAGCATCCCATTTGCACAGACAGATTTGAGGCTTTTGCCCTGTTTGTAGGGAAGCAGGGAAAAGCGGCTGCTCAGTTGGGTTTCACCTTGTTTGAGGACCATAGGAGACACAGCGACCATCCCCCACTGACTGTCACAGCTGGAAGGGGGAGTGTGCGATCACTGAGAAATGGCTTTGGAAGGGCCGCCTCAGTGAAAGATCCTCCTGATCTGCCAAAGGTGAGGGTCAGACTCTGACTTACTTTCTCGAGAACAGCAGGGGCAATTATCTGCTGATGAACCTCAGCCTCCTGTAACTGCCAGCCAGGGTAGGATTCGAGCACCTCTCAGCCATGAATGGATTGTATCCTCATGTGAGGTAGGGAGGTCCCTGTTTTAGAGAGGGGAAACTGAGGCATAGAGAGAGGCAGTGACTTGCATGGGGTCACATGGGGAGTCTTTAACTGAGCTGGGAAATGAACCTGGGTCCCCGGAGTCTCTGAGCCTTAGTCACTAGATCCTTCTCCCTACGCTCTGTCTCCCTTGACCGTTCCATGACCACTTCAACTTCCTTGGGCCTTCCTGCAAACAGCAGAGCTGCCAAGAGCCTCATTCTGCCTCCTTCGAAATCAGCCAGGCCTGCCCCATCACGACTCATCTTCCCCACAGTAATTTCTGAGGTAACTCACCTTTGCCAGTTCAGCAGCACTCGCCCAGTCACCCACAATGGAGTATTTCCAGTTCCCTGGCTCACTAGTCAGGCTGAGCTTGCCAGAGAGGAGAGGCCTAAAGGGCTGATCCTTGCATTTGCAGTCCAGAGTTCAGTCCCTGCCTGTTTCAACATTGACACAGCTCCACTGGCTTTGGAGGGGGTTCCAGTGAACGGTGAGGTGTGGTGTTTAACAGCCCCCAGAGCAGTTAAGGAAGGGGCTTTGTTCAGAACCATTCTGATGGAATCCCTCTCCTGGAAGCCCCTGAGAACAGGCTATGTTTAGTTTGGCTACAGCTGCTGCTTCCTATAGTTTCTCACACTCTCTCATTACCTTACCCCTAGTGTTTCCTTGTGTAGTTATGACAGCACTATTAATCTGAAAAGGCGATGTAGGTTTGAGGTGGGGTTTTAGACTCTGGGGAATCACATCGTTTGACCTAGGGCAAGCACTGTGTGCGCCCAGAGACAGCTGGGCTTTCCTAACACCTTGGCTTTGTGTTAAAGTCCTTATTCCCTTCTGGCTTGTTTTTTGTGTGTGCTGGTTGAGAGTGAGTTTGAGGGCGAGAATCTTTTTTCTTGAGAGCCGGCAGACGTGATGTTTTCTGGATGAAGAGGAGTTGTCGTACATGTGGCTCTGCGGTGGGTGTTGTGCTCACGTGCAAACTGATCCAAAGCCCATTGAAGCCATTGTGAGGCTTTCCATTGGCTTCATTGGGTGTTGAATCAAGACTTCGTTGTCCTAACTTACAATCTAAGTTCTTCAGCGCGGGAACTGTTGGTGCAATTGCCAGATCCCGCAAATTTATTGTTTCTATGGCCTCCCGAAAAACACTTCTCTCCCCGTGCACTCATGTGAGCTGTATTTCTGGTTGCTCCATGCACTTGTCTGAGCTGCATTGCTGAATGATTGCTTCACTCTGGGTTATGATAATAGGTGAGCTGAGGGAGGTCATCCTCCTTGAAAAGGCTCACACAGGGTACATATTTTTTGCTCTAGAGAAGCAGCCCCTGGCAGCAGCAGCAGCATCTGACATTTCTTCTAGAACCTTTCATCTCAATAGATCCAAAACACTTCACCAAGTTTTATAACTGTGTTTGAAAGAGCATTTACCCCACCACTGAGATGCAGCCAGCTCTGGGGTGAAATGTGGTAGTGATTCAACAGTGCATGAGAATGTTTACACAACAGTTTAGGATAGGAAGTAAAGAATGCTCCTCACTACATAACGAACAAGGTGTCCTTTCTCCCTACAGATTGACATTTCCAAGTGCCATTACCTGGTGGATTTAGATAGCGCAACTGAAACATCAAGGGAGCCGAGATACTCCTCCAACAAAGAAGAATGGGTCAGCATTGCCTACAAACCATTCCTGGATACTTCCAGGTAAGTGTTTTCACAAGTTTGGGAAGGAAGAACAGGGGCAGACAGGTGCATGAGCTAATTCTGTTCGAATTTCTGCATATGAAAGAAGCGATCCATGTACTGGTAGGAGAAATGCAATGGTAGGAGTTACCTTGAAATGATCCTCTTGGGAAAGGCACCTTTCTGCACAGGGGACAGGCATTTACATGGGGAAGTCTGCATGGTATTAATACAGCTTTGGTGCTCATGGCCGATGTTGCTTTATAGGGTGAAACGCCCCAATGGGTTAAAATCATTTTAAAAATGAAAGCTCAGCAGCCACCTTTGGCTGAAATATATTTTTCTTTTTTATTTGAACAAGAACTGTGAGAAGGCTGTTGGGAGGAGAAGAAATTAGAGTGAAATCGGCATCCTCCAGGCTACTCTGGGGTGGGATCTGTTTGGTTATATTAGGTTGAAAGTGACGGTGCAATCCCAACAGGGCAGTAGCTTCTTGTTCTAAATGATTCTTGGATGCTTATTTATAAAGGTATTGTAAGGCAACTGTCATGCGATGGGAAGAGGGGTTTGCTGGAAAGATCCATTAAAAAGCAGCAACACAGAATCCGGTGCCCTCTTATTTTCTCATGCTGGCCCATGATTCTCTAGTAAGGACAGGTTTGGTGCACAAGACAGATGATCAGCTAAAGTTTTTTCCAAACGAATGCAGTCGGGTGATGGGAAGCTGCAAGGATGTGCTTTACCCAATGGATCTGGGTTTTTAATTAAATTAACAAAGTTACAAACAAAAGAATCTTCCCCTCAGCCTTAAGCTAGGCATAGCCCCTCTTCCCTGAGGTAGAATCTGGGACCATTGCAGGAGATGCTGTCTTCCTGCAGCTTCACTCTGCAGTGCCACTTCTAGTACTGCCCTCACTGGACTTCCTTGCACTCTCTATAGCCCAGGTGCAGCCTCACCACCTTAGCTGGTTCAGCTGGGAGCACCTGCTCTGGCATATGGGACCTGGGCCTATTTTAATCCTGGGAGCCAGCCACCCTGTGACACCAGGGGACAAGTAACAAAACCGGACATACGGCATGGCAGCCCAGAGGCTGGGCATTAGATCAGTCAGCTGTTCAGAGTTTTAAACTAGATGGGATGACTGAGCTCTCACCTTGCCCTGGTAGGCTCACTTGGACAGTTTCAACATCGGTCAGTGGTGTTTGGCAAATGATGCTTTGTGTCCAGCTTGCAGTGAGAGACCGTGCTGTGCCGTTCCCATTGGGTGGGGTGGCATAGTACAGGAATGGCAGCGTCGCAGAGACTTGTGACATTGCCAGAAGAAGGGGGAGACTCATGAAAGCGCTGGAGCATGGTGACCGCTTTAACAATCAGTCAGGTAAAACTGCAGAATAAAAAAAAATAGACAGGCCTCTCTTGAGCCAGGTAAAACACCAGTATCTCTTCTCTCTTTGGCACTTAGACACCTGCCTCAGCCTGGACCCTGCACTCCCTGGTAGAGAAGTTATTGAACTTGTAGAACAAAGGCACAGATTGACTAAGGGCAGGGGGGTAATTGGCTTCCTTCACCCCATAACAAAGGATTCCATTGCCTTTATGGAGCTCTTTAGACCTGGAAGGGGACTGCTGTGGTGCCAGGGATTCGTGCAGCACGTACTGACAGGGGATCAGAAATCAGCCAGTGGGAGTCTTGGCCCCATGTGTGTCTGGGCAGCCTCTCTTCTCTTGCGTGCGCTTCTGCTGCATTGAAATTCTCCGTGCTGTTCCCTATCAGCGTCTCACAGCTTGAGCAGAAAGGAGGTGCAGTGCCTTTGTGTGTGCAGAAGGCCAGGTTGCCATAGCAGCAGGTCTGATTTTCATGCCTGCTGTGCACCTTGATGGCTCACAAGGTTCAGGATGTGCTGTGCCAGGCTGTCCTCCCACCAATTAAGTGGACTTTAGCGTGTCTGAATCTGTGCAGCTGGAGTGCGTGGTGCAAATAGAGGAGGGAATATGCAGCAGAGGAGGTCTCGGTCAGCAGGGTCTGAGCGGAGTAGTCAGCATTCCAGCATCCCCCACCCCCGCGAGCGTGGTGTCCCTTATTGATTGCACTCTTTTCCCAGGAATTTTGAAGTACTTCACTCATTGTTCTGAGCACCATAGAGGCTCCTGATGCAGACCCTACAGCAAAACCCCAAAGACTCAATCTGATGGAAACAGGCTAAACTGTGCCCTGAACCAGGGCCTGCCTGAACAGGGAAATGTTAGACTCAAGTATGGACTCTCCAAAGCTGACTCAAGTGATTGTAGCACAGAGATAAACAAGGCTTACTAGCTCTGAATCTGCTCCATTCCCTGGCCAGACCATTATTTACTTGTATCACTTGAGCACCTAGAAGCCCCAGCCAAGATCAGGGCCCTGCTGTGCTGGCCAGGCCCTAGTATGGTGGCAGGAAAAGGCTTTGCAAATGCCTTTCCTAAAGCTCTTGGTTTTGTCCTGCTGGCTTGTAAAGTTTTTACATCTTAACCTCCCAGTCATAAGCCAATCAGAGAGGAAGAATGGTTCAAGTGCTAGGGCATTGGCTGGAACTTGCGAGAGCGGGGTTCAAATCCCTGCTCTGTCAGAGACTTCTTGTGTGACTTGGGGCAAGTCACTTAGCCTCTGTGCCTCGGTTTCCCATTAGTACAATGGAGAGAATAGCATTGCCCTGCCTCATAGGGGTGTGGTGAGGATAAATAAGTTACGGATTGAGATGTGCTTAGACGCCAGACATGTTCCTTAGATAGATAGTATTGTTTGGCTCATACTATAGGCATTCGTTATAATACCAGTGGAGTGGCTATGAAGCACCATGCTTTTGCTCTTGATTCTCCAGTTAGATACTAGCTCATTTCAGGACTGGAGCTGGGTTCTTACCAGCTGGCTGGTGAGCTAATTGCTAACCTAGGCTGCAGACCTATCTGCTGAGGGTTGAATGTCTCCAAGAGATGGAGTCCATTCCACCTTGCAGACCCCAGTGTGGCCCCTACATTCCGCTGCCGTTTGTGGAGCATCCACTTTACACTTTCCCCTTTGCGAAGAGGGCGCACGTGGTGGGTCCTACTGCCTGCGACTCTGTGGCAACGTTGCCTGCTGTTTAAGTAGCCTTTCCTTTGCTCGCCCCCTCTGGCCTTGGACATAATATGCCTGGTCTTGCTGATCGCCAAGCCTGCTGGGGAACAGATCTGGCCAGTAATGCGAGTGTCTCATCTCGCCCATTCTCTATGCCAGCTGGGAATGTCGCTGTAGGCACCAGAGCAATGCAACAAGGGACTACTCAAGGGATGCAGTGCATGTTTTTTAACCAGTCCTGTGAATTAGTGCCGATGGGAGCAATGTGAGAGATCACAAAGGTCTGCTATCTTGGGTGCCAGCATCCTCCCTGGTGGTGAGAAGCTGTGGCAATTGCTCCTGAAGGCACAGAATTTACTTGTTTATTTGTTTGAAGTGACAAATCCAATTCGTGCTGTCCCTGCTGCAGTTGAGAGGGTAATTATCTGGACTGGGAACTTCGCCACACAGGAGGAGCAGTGACGTGGGCTGTAGGAGCTCCAGCAGGTTAGGTGAATGCCCCCACAGAAAGCTTTAATTGAATCGAATGCAACCTCCCTCCTGCCACTCTGCCCTGAAGGCACTTGGAACTGGTGGAAGGCACAGGCTCCCCAGAGTAGAGACAGCGCAGGCAGCTGGCTGATGAATCTGTTCTGGTGACATGAGCTATGTGTGTGTGCCGTGCTTAGCCTCGTCTTG
Source organism: Chelonia mydas (assembly GCF_015237465.2). Classification (NCBI taxonomy): domain Eukaryota; kingdom Metazoa; phylum Chordata; order Testudines; family Cheloniidae; genus Chelonia; species Chelonia mydas. The sequence continues at coordinate 13,943,136 of NC_051262.2, read as the reverse complement.
TCTAGCAGGTCACTAGAGGGTGGTGGTCTCCTGTCCGGCTGGGTTTCAGAGCATCTGGCTATAAAATGGTCGCCTCAAGCAGGGCTATTGACAGTTATGGGCTATTTCCAGAGAGGAGCTGCCTATGTTTCACCTGCAAACTCTACACGTGTAAAATCTTGCACGACTGAGTGCAGCACGGGAAAGTCTGTGCAGAAAAGCCCATGTGCAAATATATGCACAAGGGCCTGTGCATAGGGTCAGAGAAGGTGTTTCAGGATCCTCCTTTATAAACCCAAACTGCTCATTTCCGAGCATTTTCCCTGCCCTCAGCCCGGTGCCATGACGTGTGTATCAAATCCGGCACCTGCTTCCACACAAACAATTCTGAAGCAGCCCTTGCTAAACATGAAGTAAGTGTAAAAGGCATGATTAAAATACAGCTTTAAAAAAAAAAAAAAAAAAAAGGCATCCCCTCGAGCTGAGCTGTGAGGGAAGCAGCAATCAGCTCAGATTACAGGTTTGCAGCGCAGGGCCATGGAGCGAGGCACATTAAAAACCCTTCCAACTCCAGCTCTTATTCTTTGAAAATAAATGACCCCAGCAGCTCAATTCATGCCTGCTGAACTGCAGGCTTCTGGGACTCGCTGCGATTCTCACATTGACGTCAGCAAGTGCAAATGTAAATCTCAGCTCCCTCTGATAAATGGTGTTGCTAATTGAATTAGAGAGCACTCGGAGCCACCAACTAATTATGCTACTCAGGCAGCTGCTTTGTCCAGGTCCATTTAATTCTGTATTGGCTGAGTGCTGCCATTCTGGCATAGAAAAGGGGAAATATATTAAAGCTCCCAATTAAGAAGCATATATTTTCTGGCTCTTTAGGCTGAGCTGTTTGCTAGCTCCAGGCACTCCTGCTCTTGCCCTTATGTTTTCCATTGTAAAATAATCTTAATACAAGATTAGTGATACAGTCACCTTGTGCTAAAATATTATATCCCTTGTTTGATAGGTAAGAGACTCCCCTATGCCATTTAATGCTGCTTTTCTTAATATCCAGTATGAAGCTTTTAAAAAAAATAGTTATTTCCTTTAAGTTCATGGTCAAGGTGGAATTTTCTACACCTCAAAGAAGTGCAAATGTTAATAGGTTTGCAATAGGGCACAGACAGCTTCGCTCATGGCTATGCATCTGCTCCTGAACTCCGTGTGCAGAGATAACCAGAATATCCCAACCCTTGTATCTGTGGCAAAGTTCCAACTGTGCTTCCTTTCTCCCTCTCTCCTCCATTACCTTCTCCCTCTTCCTACTAGTGCTAACTTCAGAAACGCAGTCTCTGGCAGGCATTTGACCTTCAGTTGATCTGTGAAATTCAGGCAGCCAGGTGTGTTAGCAAAAAAGCTTTTTCTTTCCTAAAGTATTTAATCTCTTCCCCCAAAACAAGACAAATCTCTGAAGCGGGAGGGGAAAACACACATAGACATTCACACTTGGGGCCCATATCCAATGGCCATTGAAGTCAGTTGAAGCTTTTCGTTGACTTCAGCGAGCATCGGATTAGACCCTTTGTCCTCTACTGTAGAGTAACAATTCATGGGTTTGATCTAGCTAGTGGCCTGCTGAATGGGAGCTCTGTACTGATCAAGGCCACACCCACAAACTCCAGGTGGACAAATAAAGAGAAACAAATATATATGAAAATGGTACAGATTCAGTTGCATCCATTTCCCCCCACCCTTCATATATCACCCGTTGTCTTAGAAGCTCTGGGTGAGGTGACAGATGGTAAAGATGCTTGAGCCCTGTCTAAATTAAGTTTCTAATGGAACTGCACCAGCAGTGAATTACAACTTCCGCTTTCCTTGTTGTAGACAAAGCCTCTGAGACTTGACTTAGTGCGTGTGGCTATTTAGCACAGAGCAGCCTTGTGCTTCAGTGTCTTATTGTACAAAGTGCCCTTCAGCTAGAAACTGGTTGTTGCTTAATGAACATGAAAGCTCAGCTCATAATCGAGGGCCAGATACATAGGTGCCGCCACCTGCCATGCAAAAGTAAGTGGTTTGAAGAGACAGGCCTTGTTGGGGAAACCCTCTTAAGAGCCAAGCTGTGATTTCTTGGTGTCAAAGCTGTTCTTTTTTTTTTTCTAGGGTCCCTCATTTAGTTTTTGCCTGGATCCTTCAGGCTGGATAACTGGAGTCAATGTGAATTCTCTCCTTTCCACTTTCTTAATTCTGTTAATAAGATCCTACAACAGCCTGCAGATCCAGCAGTCTCCATTAGCAAATGTGTATTAGAACCCCCACGTTTCTGGTGGGCACAAACACCACCTTGATCTAAAGACCCTAGAGGCCTGATGTCAAATTCACTCTGCAGAGAGAATTGAATTCCACATTCAGTTATGGTCCATGCAGTGGGGGGTGGGGTGTGTGACATTCCCCTCTGGTGTTATCCAGACCGGTGATCTGCTAGGTCACTCCAATCCTTGGCTCTGGGAGCCAGCTCTGCTGTGAAAACCCTCACTCCTGGGCTGTTCACGCACAGCCTCTGGCTTGTAAATTGCTCCTTGGATTGTGCAACCGAATGACACTACCCAGTATCTCCAGTCCCAGATACAACCCCTAGGAACCTCCGTCTTGCAGTGTCCAGTTATGCCCGCTGGATGCTGCAAGCTTGTATGAGTTTGGCGGTTTAACAAAGAAATTGATATGTACCAGGCTTGTTATCCCAAGGGGAGTCTCTGACACGCTTCAAACGAAACACACTGCTTCAGGTAGAATAAACCAACAGATTTATTAACTATAAAGATAGATTTTAAGTGATTATAAGTCAAAGCACAAGAAGTCAGATTCGGTGACATGAAATAAAAGCAAAACACATTCTAAGCTGATCGTAACACTTTCAGCGCCCTTACAAACTTGGATGCTTCTCACCGAAGGCTGGCTGGTTACTTTTCACCCAGGCTCTCCCCTTTGATCAGCATTTCAGTCGCTTGGTGGTGGTGTCTGTAGATGTAGGTGGAAGAGAGAGAGAGAGCATGGCAAACGTCTCTCCCTTTTATCATGTCCTTTCTTCCCTCTTGGCTTTGCGCCCACCCCTCCAGGTCAGGTGAGCATTACCTCATCGCAGTCCCATACTGACCAAACGAATGGGGGTGACTCACTCTAATAGATTCTTTTGTTGCTGCCTAGGCCAGTGTCCTTTGTTCCTGTGAGGCTGGGCTGGGTTTGTCTCATACCTGCCCTGATGAGGGGTGAACTGCATCTCTGCTCTTGGAGAGTTTTTGCCTGGGCTTATTTTAAGCCATGAGGATACATTTTCAGCCTCATAACTATATACATGGAATTATAACCTATAACATTACTGTAACAATTACTATAACATCACTAAAACAAACACGCTCAGTGCATCATGAGCCTTCTGAAGACACCCAACATGACAAACTTTGCATTGGATACCACACAGTCATTTTACAAGGATGAACATAGGGGTGCTGGGTATTCCCCCAAGGTACAAAGCATCACAGGAGGACATAGACTGAGGACTATGTCCTCTCACCCCAATACCCCCCTCCCGCACCCGACCTGGTCCACAGTGGATTTCCTTGTGAGGTCAATGAGAGCTTTGCATGGAGTTCAAGAGTAGAATGTGGCCTTTATTCAAGAACTAAATTGACCATTATTTATTATGTTTGGCACGTTTTTGTTGCATGCAGCATTACCCAGTGGAAAGAGCTGCTTGCCATTCTGCCCTTGGTTTCTCTTCTTCTCCCATCCTCTGTTCTTCTGTCTTCCCTCTGTCTCTCTTGTCTCCAACTCCTTCCCTGCAACAATTCCTAGTTACTGCTCACATTTGAAATGCCATTAGGCTCTAGGCACTGAGATCCCAAGGAAATTAAGAGAAGGTGTGGAAGTTCACATCTCTCTAAGCTGGTGTTTCTGTCGGCAGACTCAGGAAGACAGCACTGCAGTGGTTTACACTTAGGTCCCGTTTGGAAGGTTTTTGCCACCCTTTTTTGGGCAAGCAGTGTACTTTTTTTTTTTTTAATTGGAAAGTTTGGATTGTGCAGTTTCTGAATATTATGCCATGAGGGTCGCTTAAACACCTTTTGTGGGTTGTATTTGGTCCCTGGGCCATGAGTTTGACACCTCTGTAATTTAAACAGGTACATGGTGGCAGGGGTAGAAGGAGGAATAGTTCTTGTCAACAGCTGTAGGGGATAGGAAACAAGGACATGCTAGGGTCTTTCTGCATAACTCTGAGACATGCAGAATAGGGAAAACAGATCAAAAACAGGTTAAAGAATGTTTAGATAAATGAGAGAGATTCAAATTGGCAGGGCCTGATGAACTGCACCCTAGGGTACTTAAGGAACTAGCTGAAGGAATCTCGGAACAGTTAGCAGTTATCTTTGAGAACTCATGGAGGATGGGTAAAGATACAGAGGACAGGTGAAGAGAAAATATAGTTCCTGTCTTTTAAAAAGGGGAACAAAGAGTACTCAGGGAATTATAGGCTGGTCAGCCTAACTTTGATACCTGGAAAGATACTGGAACAGATTATTAAAGAAATTATTAAACAGTTTATGTAGGTGCCTAGAGGATAATAGGGTTATAAGGAATAGTTGAAATTGATTTGTTGAGAAAAATCATGCCAAACCAACCTAATTTCCTTCTTTGACAGGGTTACTGGCCTTGTAGATGTCGGGAAGCAGTAAACAGGATATATCTTGCTCTTAGTGAGGCTTTTGACACAATTTTACATAACATGCTCATAAGCAAACTAGGGAAATGTGGTCTAGATGAAATTACGATAAGGTTGGTGCACAACTTGTTGAACGACAGTCTTCAAAGCGTGGTTCACTGCCACGCTGAGAGGGCATATCTACTGGGGTCAGTCCTGGCTCCGGTCCTATTAAATATTTTCACTAGTGTCTTGGATAATGAAGTAGAGAATACATTTATAAAACTTGCAGATGACACCAAGCTGGGAGGGATTGGAAGCACTTTGGAGGACAGGATTAGAATTAAAAACAACCACGACAAATTGGAGCATTGGTCTGAAATCAACAAGATGAAATTCAATAAAGACAAGTGCAAAATACTTCAGTTAGGAATGAAAAATCAGATGCACAGCTACAAAATTGGAACTAACTGGCTAGGTGGTAATACTGCTGGAAAGGATCTGGGGATTATAGTGGACCACGAATTGAATCTGAGTCCACAATGTGGTGCAGTTGCGAAAAAGGCGAATATTCTAAGGCATATTAACAGGAGTGCCATAGATAAGACATGGGAGGTGTCAAGGTTCCTTCCCTACTCTGAACACTAGGGTACAGATGTGGGGACCTGCATGAAAACTTCCTAAGCTTACTTTTACCAGCTTAGGTTAAAACTTTGCCAGAGTACAAACTATTTTACCCTTTGCCCTTGGACTTTCGCTGCCACCACCAAATGTCTAACCGGTATTATTATTATTAGGAAAGAGCCCGTTTGGAAACGTCTTTCCCCCCAAAATCCTCCCTTACCTTTACACCCCCTTTCCTGGGGAAGGCTTGATAAAAATCCTCACCAATTTGCATAGGTGACCACAGACCCAAATCCTTGGATCTTAAGAACAATGAAAAAGCATTCAGTTTCTTAAAAGAAGAATTTTAGTAGAAGAAAAAGTAAAAAGAATCACCTCTGTAAAATCAGGATGGTAAATACTTTACAGGGTAATTAGATTCAAAACATAGAGAATCCCTGTAGGCAAAACCTTAAGTTACAAAAAGTCACAAAAACAGGAATATCCATTCCATTCAGCACAGCGTATTTTCTCAGCCATTTAAAGAAATCATAATCTAACGCTTATCTAGCTAGATTACTTACTAAGTTCTAAGACTCCATTCCTGTTCTGTCCCCAGCAAAAGCATCACACAGACAGACCCAGACCCTTTGTTTCTCCCCCCCTCCAGCTTTGAAAGTATCTTGTCTCCTCATTGGTCATTTTGGTCAGGTGCCAGCGAGGTTATCCTAGCTTCTTAACCCTTTACAGGTGAAAGGGTTTTTCCTCTGGCCAGGAGGGATTTTAAAGGTGTTTACCCTTCCCTTTATATTTATGACAGGAGGTAATTATCCCCACTTTACTTGGCATTGGTGAGGCCTCAGCGGGTGTGCTGGGTCCAGTTGTGAGCCCCACACTTGAGGAATGATGTGGACAAATTGGAGAGAATCCAGAGGAGAGCAACAAAAATGTTAAAAGGTTTACAGAATCTGACCTATGAGGAAAGGTTAAACAAAGTGGGCATGTTGAGTCTTGAGAAAAGACGACAGGGGTGAGGGGGGGACCTGTTAACAGTCTTCAGCTATGTTAAAGGGCTCTTATAAAGAGGGGATGGTGACTAATTGTTCTCCATGGCCACTGAAGGTAGGATGAGAAGGAATGGGCAAGGGAGATTTAGGTTAGATACTAGGAAAATCTTTCTAACTATAAGGATAGTTAAGCTCTGAAATAGGCTTCCAGGGGTGGTTGTGGAATCCTCTTGGTTGGACAAACATTTGTGAGAGATGGTTTAGGTTTACTTGTCCTGCCCCAGCACAGGAGGCTGGACTTGATGACCTCTTGGGGTCCCTGCCTGCCCTACATTTTTATGATCCTATGCCGGTGCTAACTTGGGGATTTCAGCTGCTGAGTGTTGCTGCTTCAAAAATCAGACTCTCTGTCACCCGCTGCTTGGTAAAATGGGCTCCCATTGTGTCGACGTGGCTCCAAGTCAGAGGAAGAGGCTCTGTGGTCGAGCTTCTGTCAGCATGACATGAGTACGGAGGGGGCTGCATGATTTCAGGCTGTTCCAGTGCTGCAGACTGTGTGCACAGGAGTGCAGTCAGGGCTGCCCCCTGCCTTTCTGTCCTCTAGCCCAGCTTCATATGGCAAATTAAAAAAATGACCTCAGTTTAACACATGCTGGTCTCCCCTACCCTGATCAAGCCCAGAGCTTAGGGGGATTGTGCTGGTCTCTGTTACTTTCCTAGCTCAGCAGGCCAATTTCCTCACTCTCATTTTTCATGCTTCTGTTTTTTAACAAGCATCCAGAACAGCTTGAAATTGCTTTTTCTTGAGTGAAATGAAGTGAAACTAAAGCCGCTCAACAGCGAGCTCCAAGCTTCAGGATTGTGGGATCTCAGTGTTTGTGCCTGCCAAGCGTTGTGTTACTGTTGGCTCGGGTGGCAGTGGGCTGCCTGCCGGGGTGGGGAGATGCCAATGCAAAGCGCAGTAATGACATGGTGTTCGTTAGTTAGCTCCAAGACGCGGAGAAGGAAATGCAAGAACTGCTTTCTGAGGAAGTTGCCTTTGCCTCCAGCCATTCTTGTTTCACGGAGCGGGGGGGCCTTCAGTTTCCAAGCACAGAGAAATGACAGCTGGAAAGAATGCTGCTTGTTCAAAACATATGAAAATTACCATCTTCCTCCTAGTTATTTGCTACTAAGTGATTGTGCTTAGAACACATTCCCATTCTAGCAGCTCAGGATCTCACAAGGAACGAGGATTTCCAATGGTTCTTTTATTTTGGGAACGTGCTGGATGCTTTACAATTTGCAAAGGGCCCAAATGTTATTGCAGAAAATGAATGGAACTTTTGGTTCTCTCCCTTCTGAAATGAAGTAAGCCTCATTTTACATCCCAAAGGGGAGCAGTCTTTGTGCTTGGCTAAAAGCAGACAAGAGGGATGGTGGATGTTGAGAGGATGTGTGGTCTTTTGGTTAAGGCAAAACTGGGTTCAATCCTCTGCTCTGCCTCCGAGAGCTTGGGCAAGTCTCTTGGTGCCTCAGTTTACCATCTGGAGATAATGATACTTCCCTTTCCCATACCCTTCGTCTATTTAGATAGTCCCTGCCTGAAAAGTTTACAGTCTCTTACTCGGTGTTTGTACAGTACCAAGCAAAATGGGGCTTGATCTTGATTGGGGCCTGTGGGCCCTACTTTAATACAAATAATAAATAATACCTTTCCCTGCGGGAAACTTGTATTCCAGGTTGCAAGAGATCACGAGTTTGGTGGTCTCCGTTTGTTCCCAAGTACTGTGACGCACTGAATTTTCCAAGTACCTTTGGAGTCCACGTGGAGCCTATGTTCACAATGGCAGTTCCTGTCATTGTTTTTCAGCTGCATCTTTGGTTTAGAAATAGGTTTCATGCTGCTTCTAAACAAAAGCAAACCCACCAGCCGCCTTTTCTTAAATAGGGTGAATTGAATACGGCACAGGGAGCACTAGTAAGATTCCATTTGGTTCCACGAACTCTGCTGTGTTATCAGCAAGCTACTCGAATTATAGAGCCTCTCAGGAGTGTCCAGATAACACACACGGGATCTATGTGCTGTCCCTGGCCTCTCAGCATGTTATAAATCACAGATTTGACCGTTGCTGCTGCTTATCCAGCCTTTTGCTGCTTGGCAGGCATTTGCATTGATGGCATTAGTTATACATCTATCAAGGCTGATGGTTTCCCAGCAATGTAATCTGAAAGAGATAAGTCTTAAAATTAGCTTTGGTATTCAGAATGAAACACCCTTGCCCCAGCACCAATTTCTAAAGATTGCATGGCTTCTCAGTGGAATTTTCGGCGCTGATGATGAAGGAAATTATCTTATTTTTGCACTCCTTATTTAAACAAGGAATTAATGTTATCTGCTCAGTGGAAGAATACATGCACTTAAAATGTACCAATTTAGCAGTGCTACAGCGATTAGCCAAACAAAAGGACACTAATTTGATACAGCCATCAAGCCTGTCTCACACAAGTGCTCAGTTGGTCCAGTCGTAGCAAAGTACTGCTGCTAAATCCTAGTTCCCAACCCAAGAGGGTCGGGGTAAACATCCCTCTGAAGATTGACAGCCTGTAGCAAGTCACCTGGCAGGACACAGGATGGTTCAACCCGTCTCTAATTTGAGATGCTGCGGCAGAAGAGCGGTATGCTGAAACCCTAGAGCCAATTGGGGTTTCTTTCTGTCTCTGCTGTAGGGATTCTGTTGCGGGAGAGGGGGGAAGAGCATGCTTCCTAAAATGAGTAGACATTAGGAAAATGGAAAAGCCTAGTGCAAAGCAGCTAACTTATTGCCTGTTAGCGTCTCCCTTGCTGCTCTTCTGGGGCGGGGAGTTTTGGAATGACTGCCCTGTGCAACCTCCTCATGGCTGAACTGTTTGCCTTTTGGCCCATAACATCTAGGAGTAACCGTCTTTTCATAATCACTGCCATTACGGCAGGAATGGAGAGTGGGGAAAGAGTTCTGAACTAGTAGGGCTGATTGCTCTAAAGCCCGTAATCCTGACACAAAACAACTTTGGTTTGACTGATGAAGAAAAGTCAGAATGGAGCCTGGTGTGTCTGTCTCATTGCTGTTCCCCCCACATTACGGACACGAGGCCCTAGTCCCAGGCATCAGCTGTTCTTTTGTGGCACTTCAAAGCATGTCTTCTAAATGATCACTTTAAAACCAGTCTGTTTTCCCTTTTGGTTTCAGGTCTTCAAAGCTGCTGCGTGCTTTCTATGTCCCTTTCCTGTCCGAGCGGCATACGTCGTATGCAAACTACACCATCCTTAAACCCCGGAAGTCAAAGCAAGCCAGGAAAAAAACAGGAGGTTAGCGACACACCTGCGGACCAAAAAGGATCAACCAATATTGTTGGCCAGCTGCTTAAACCTTCCTAGAAAAAAAAAAATGCTTGTAAGATTCATTAATAAAGGTTTCCCACCCAGTGATTTCACTCCGCAAGCCTCCAGCGGAGAAGAGTACATCATCTGCTCTCCGTTCTGTTCCTCTCTGCTCTGCCTGCACAACCCGTTTTCAGAACGTATTGGTAAGAAACCGTTTGAAAATCCAGCAGCTGCCTACCTGCATTATTATTAGATAGAGCAGAGTAAAACTGAATAGCAAGAAATGACTATGTTAGACTGTGCACCCGGGTGCTGCCTGGCACCAGGAAAATTCACAGCCGCGCTCTCTCTCAATAGTCCTCATCTGCTAAATAGCTGCTTGCATACTCCTAGGAAACATTATTTGCAGATAACAGCATTTGGGGAAAACAAAAAACAAACCCCCAAAACAGCAGCACAGTAGAGGCAATGGCTCTCTGAAATGCTAAGAATCTCAGCAAACAAGACAGTCCATACCATAGAGAAAAATCCCTCAGATCTCCCTGTCCAGGAGATACTTTCCAAGGAGAAACTTGCACTTTCAAACAAACTGTGATTTTTGTTAGTTATCTGTTTTAATGGGATGTGATTTCATTTGCCGTGAGTTCTGTTTTCCTGGTTATGATCCTAGATATTGTGAAAACACAGGGGCTTCGTTTAATCTTATTTATTACTCTGTGTGTGTGTGTGTGTGTTTGTGTGTGTTTAAAGAAACATTTAATGTCGTTTGAATTCTTGTCTCCAGTGTGTAAAATGTCTGGAAACCATCTATGGGTAAAAAGGGTTAATAATTATTGTGATTCAGTTTCCCAAATCTACGAGGATGCGTACAAGTTCCCTTTTGTCAAAGACCCTCCGGAATGATGATGCAGTATGGAACTATACCTGAGTTTTTACAGTCCTGTACTATATTATGAACCAGATTACATCAGTCTCGTAGAAACCAGTGCAGGGGTCTGAGAGGGGGAATGTGGGTGAACTTTCCCTCAGTGCAGAGGGACAGACAGTACAAGCACTGTGCCCAACCTAAGCCCTATTCCGAGGGTTTAAATGGAACTTAGTGGTGCGTAAGCTTGGAGCCCTGCCCGTGGATGGCCCATTTCATCCTGTGTGAATAGCACACGCATCAGAGAGAGCAGATGAGATTGGCTGTAGGAGAGACTGGCGCAGAGAATGGTCTGTGAATAGGTTTGTCTATGTGTAGAGATGCAGTGCTGAAGTGGGGGGCTGTGGTGGTTGAACGGTGAGTGTATATGATGGAAAGCATACACCGGTGGCTGTGTAGGGCAGGTGTATCTTTCAGCACGTTTGCAGGTCAATAGCTGAGCAAGCTGCTCTACCAAGGTCAAAAGGGCAGACAGTGCAGCAGTGTGGCTCTGATTTAACATGACACTATTGGGTCAGAGCTGGAGAAGCCAGGAAAGGAAATAGTGCAACACTCAGAGAGCCATGCATGGCTTTAATCTGGAAAATTACATTTGAAATGTAGTAGAGGACACTGGACTTCCCTTTGTCTGTTCAGTCCCGTGCACTCACTAGGGATGAGTATTGATGAAATGCTTACGTCACCACTCGGCTACATTTCCTCCTGCATAGTTGCAGGGTTGGCTGGTTACTGCCCCGGATATTTTATTTAACTTTTTTTTTTTTTTTAAGGTAACTCTCTGCAGCAGGGACCAGAGGAGAAGGAGAGGGAACAATATGCATGTGGTGCTCAGCATGTTCTGAGAAACAGGCTTTTTCAAGGTGTGTCAGATTGGTCACCCCAAATCACTAGTCACTTCTGAAACTCTTGGCCAGGTGGTGGTGATTCTTGGGCTCCTCGACTGTGGGAGCTAGTAAGTGGCTTCCTTCAGATATGTGATAACATCAAGGAGTCTTTCTAGTTATTGCTGTGGATGTGTAGGGTTCCATGTGGTTAGTGAGCGGGAAAGCAGGTTGGCCAAGCCTTCAGTTCAGAGCCTTAATGCTCTCATTAAGGTCTGAATGCCACAGTGACTGCCTTGTTGACTCTGTAAATGCTGTAAGTGTTGTTTCTCTGCTTTGCTGTAATTTCACACCCGAGGACCTTGTTACTTTAGGTAAAAGTCACCCTGCGAGCTGGTGGTGCAGAACCTCCCTCCACCCAAGTTTGGCTTAGCATTCAGCACACTTATACAAACCTGTTCTCTAGATCTTGTTTCTTTAGTCAGGTTGACAGTGTACCAGTTGTGATCAACAGCAAGGCATATGGCGTGTCTGTCACTTGGCTGGGGAAAAGATGGCATGTGGGACTCCAGACTAAATTGACATGCAGTTGAAATGCAGGTGGAGGTTGCTGTGTGAAAGGGCATCAAGTATTTTGATTTTGCATTTTGTTATTTTTTAATTAACTTCACTACATTGAAGGCAAATGTTAGACTGTACAAAGCATGATCGGTAAAAAGCCCCTGCATGCCTTTTTGTTGCCTGGGTGACTGATACATTAAGGATGAAATTCTCCCCTGTGCAGAGGAGCAGCACAAAGCCTGTGCATTATTAAAATCCTGTTTTGAAGGCTTATATGGGACATACGTGGCATACAGGATTTGGGCTTGCCCTCTGTAGAGGGGTGCTTTTTACCCTGTGCAAATAGTGTCTGTCTCTATAGAGTCTTTGGTATAACAACATTGGAATTTCCCTCTTAAAAATCCCAGTCTTTACAGTAAACTAATGTCTTAAATGTCTTAGGTAAATTTGCCTGGGAGACAAAACTGCAATGTTGCAGGTCAACACTGAATGTCTGCTTAATGCTCCCATTTGTTTCTTTTTAATGGTTTCCCCACCCCACATGTTAACATTCCTTTAATAAGGCTCTGTTGTGTCACATCAGTGAATCTAAACCAAAACTGCCATCCTATCTGCTTCCCCCACCAGTGTTTCAATCTGTAAATGGAACACTGAAACAAGGAACACAGTTAGACAGTCTATTGCGTACCTCTCTTTGGTGGTGTCTCACTGTCCGAGCCTTTACTGTCATGTTTACTGTGAAAAGATAGTCCAGGAAACATCTGTTTTCAATTATTGTGCCTGCTCCACCCTTTCTTCCCGTTTTAATTCCTTTTTGCGGACCCTGACAGCTTCACATTAAATAGGAGTGATCAGCATCTCCGAGAAAAAGGCAGCAACCACCCTGTTGCTGTATGAAGAACTGCACTTGGGTCATATTAACAGATGTTGATTTCCCATCTGTTGGAAGGTGAAGCCAGGAACACTCACAGGTGGTGGTATCATATTTGCTTCATGGTAGCACTGAGAGGCTCTAGTCAAGATAAAGGCCCAATTTTGTTGGTCGATCCCACGTCCTGAAGTGCTTACAACCAAAACAGACAAAGGAAGCTTTATTAGCCCATTTTACAGGTGAAGCACAGTGAGATCAAGGACTAGCCCATGGTCATATAGGGAGTCAGTGGAAAAGATGGGAATCAAACTGGGTCCTAGTCCAGTGGCTTAACTCCCCAAACCATCCTTCCTTGGACCGGGGAGAGCCTAGCAGCCCTACAGCTGCTTTCTGCACATATGGCCCAGAAAGTAGAGTCTAGGAAACCTCAGGTCTCCCTGACTTCCTTTCCTGCTGGAGCAATGTTCTCACATCCACCTAGCACAGCAGTCTCCGGAAGCTCCTTTGAAGCTGTAGTGCAGCGCAGAGGCATCTGGAACGCCCACACGAGGCCATCTGCTCTGGAAAGGTAACGCTGCTCTTAGTGGTGCTTTCATCATGGGGTATACAGAGCAACAGGTGAACTTTCTGATAGGAAAATGTTAAGGCTCCCTTCTGTTAATAATTCATAGGTCAGAGCTGTTGGGCTTTGCGCAGCGCTGACATTTAAGCAAATAATCAATAATGAGAAGAGAACAGTACTTCTAAATAAATGCATTCAGTGGAATGAGCTGCCCGAGGAAGCCGCGCTGCACAATTTGTGTCTTCATGTGTAATGGGGTGGGGGAGTGTTGGGATGGGAGGGAAAGAGCAGTACTGACTGCTGGGATTTCCTAACACCTTCCTGCTTTCTCAGGATAAATTACCTTGCTTTTGAAATGTGGATTTGCAGAGATTTCCAAAAACGATGGCCTTCCCTTTGTAAAAGGTTTCATTGTTTGCGTGGTGCTTATACAATTTTTTCGTTTTGTTTTTCCTTTGACCCTAATAAAATTAAACTTTGTGATCTAGTTGTGGGCTTAGGCAATTTTCATATGGTTAATTTATGACCCATTTAAAAAAAAAAGTAAGGTCTTGTGATTTGCAAGCCTTGCGGGTGAAGGATTAAACCTGCAAATTGCTAAACTGCTTCCATCTGATTTCCAAGTCTTTATCAAGTCACTTAGGTTCAGCAACTCACAGGCAGGAACCAGGACTCAGAGGGGGGTCAAGGCCAGACCCATTGCCTCACAGGTTGGTGCTCTGTCCTGCCATGCAGACAATCTGAGTTTGACTCTCTGGTCCGTTTCCAGTCTCAGGATGAGGAAGGGATACTTCATAGATACTATGGATGGAGAAACAACTCATTGAAATCTGGCTTGAGAGACTGATGGTTCTCTGCTGCATTCTGACTGGCTGTTTGAAACACAAGACGTCACAGTAATGTGTTAACTATCAGTAGTGCCTGGCTTCACACGCACAAAATCCCATTGTGTCTTCATTGTCTATTTGGGGTGGTAGTGGCTGGGCAAAAGATAGGGCGCTTGGTGAGGCTGAGAGGTGATGAGGTCATCATGGCTGGTGGTGGGGGACATGCAGGGATGAAGGAGAAAAAGCAGTAGTTTACTATTGCCCCTTTATTTGAAGGGTCAAGCTGCTCATTCACAGCAATGGTTTATGACCCTATCCGCCATTTGTAAACATGCTGGAAGAGCTGGGTATTTGGGGGACAAGAAGGGGGTGCAAAAGGAATCTCTGGGTGCCCTGCAGTTAAAAGACTCACTCATCCATTAGTGTTTTTAGCCTAGTGTTTCGAAACACACTCAAGGCATGTGCCAACAGCTCTCTAGCTGTAGCTTAATTCTGTATTAGATCATCCAGTTTTCCTTTGTTTGCCAGGATATGGAGCATTGACTATGGGAATGCTGGGGAAGAGAGATATACAGGTTCCAAAATACACTGATGGAAAAAATTGGTTTCTGCAAAGTAAGTTTTTCTCCTTGTGTCCTAAGGCGGGAGTTTAGGTGCATTTCAATTCAGGTCCTTTGTTGCATGTGTACTACCAATACTCAAATGAAACGTACTCCCAAAGCCAGATCCGTGGATATGTTGATCATTAATGTGATGTGTGTTTCAATACATATTTGCTGCTTTTCGAAGAAGGTGGCTTGTGCAGATCTGCAGTGGGATGACTGTAATTTCTCTTTACTAATGAGGATTTCTCTTGGCCAGAGTTCTTCTTTTCATTTGAGAAGAATTTTGTGAATTAATTCAATGCACATAAAAGTCAGAGGCTGGATTAGCGGGGTGTTGCGGGTCAGGGATGAGGTGCACGGGAACTCAGGAATGGAGTAACAGTGGGTGCTGAAGTTCAGGACTGAATGTGTTGTCAGAGCTGTGAAAAGCCTCAGGCCTAGCATCAGGGAGTGCTGCAGGTCAGAATTCAGGTGCAGTTGGCAGAGCTGTATGAGTGCAGGACAGGATTGAGGTGCATTAGCAGCTGTTTTGTTTTGTACAGAACTCATTTGAAAGCTGATTTCACTGTTTGGTAGGAATTTTGAATACACAGTGAGTGAACTGCCTTAACTGAGGACATTTTATGACCAACATAGCAAAGTCCAGTAAAACTGTAGAAAAATGAGTTTATTTCCAGTGTGGACCTTGCCGAGGTACAGATATACATGCCACTTCTTAGCGCAGCCTATTCTCCTGCCCTGCTCTCTACATGGGATAAAGACTCCTGTACTTGTAATCCTGGGCCAGCAGTTCTAAATGGACAGACTCTTGATACCATTCCAATGGGGAGATGAGATCATTTCCTTTCTGATTGCTGCTCACCTTAGAGAATGTGCGAGGGCTGGGAGTCTGAGATAGGTGCTCCAAAAACAGACAGTCCAAGTACTGGATTCCACGTCATGCCAAGCAAAATGCAGACGATAGGTTGTGTATTTATTTAGTCACTGTAGAAGGGATCAGCACCACTGTGAAAAGCAGCTGTGGTAATGAAATTCTCCTTTTTACTCAAGCTCCTGTTTCTGGAGAAGACAGCTGTGAATTTCATTCCCCTTCAGCATCTGAGCGTCATCCCAGCCCCACTGAGATTCAGTGCATGTCCCTGTGAATAACTGCACGTCACTATTTGCTTGCACGGAGAGACACTAATGGGGCCCCAGCTGTCTCCTTCACAAACTCCAGCTGTGACTGCAGAGCAGCAAAAAAGGTCAGCCTGGATGGGAGAGATGAAACAGCATAACAACGAGGGCCCAGGCTGATGTGTCCCCTGTGCTTCCCCCTCCCCCAGTCCTCTCCAGCCACTGATCGCTTGCGAGAACACCCGTAAGTCAAACCTGCAGTTATCGACTCACTGGACCAATGGGGTGTTCCAGGACAGGGCTGAGGTGCATTGGCGGCTGTGGTAGACAGCACTGTCGGAGACTGAGAAATGTGGACGTTGGGTTCTAATCCTGGCTCTGAGGGGCAGCATGGGCTCACGGCTAGCTGTGGGGCTGGGACTCCTGGATTCTGTTCAGCTCTGTCGCTGCTGACTTGTTACTTAGGTTCATGAAGCATGTTGGAGAGGTTAAGTCTAAAAAGGATTTAAAAGGCAGACTCCTAATGTCACCTGGAAGAATGTGACAAACTCCTTGTTTCTCCAGGGTGTAAATAAGAGGCTGTTTTGATTTTATTTTCTGTTTTTAATAGTCCCTTGTTCTTATCATAGGCACATGCTCCTCCTGCCTGGGGTGAGCAGTGGGGAGCCTGTGGCCCCCTTCCCTGCATTGTATATGTATGAGGAGCCCCTGTGGGGTTTCTTCAGCATGAGTCATCCTGTGGAGAACTGGGCTGTGACTAGAGCCCCGTTCCATCTGGGTAATGAAGAGGGGTCCCACACCAAGGATGTACTGCCTTAGAGCACCCTATCCAGAGGCTGCCCCATTCAGTGTACCGCAGCCAGGAGCTCCTTCCCCACACAGCACCTGAGTCTGAAAGAACCAGCAGGGCCATTGAGTGCCACAGGAAATAGATTCCACTATGAAATACTGAGGCATCCCCCTTTGCTACTGGGAAGTGTTGGGCTCAGCCTGGAAGACAATTGGCGCAGAGCCTGTGGAGAGATCCCTACAATTCAGTCCCGCTGAAGCTCTGAGCAGCTGTCACCATCATTGTCCCGCAGCTCCGGGCAGAGCGATGGTCCCAGAACGCTCTGGGTGACCCAGTGAGCATGAGGTGAAGCCTCTCTTACCTGGGAAGAAGGCAGGTGGGGCGATGGAGGTGGGGTGCTAAGTCCCTGATGAAGCAGCATTGAACCATCTGCTACACAAGTTGGGCTCACAGGATTGGCAAAAAGATTCAAACTGACGAAAAATCTGCAGGAAAATCTCAACCTGGCCCAAGCCTGAGCAGCTGCTCGCTGACTCGTTTAATTCTGTGGCTGAAAACAGCTGTTGAACATGGAGCAGAGTCTCTGCTCAGGCCACTGAAGTTCCTGTTCCCTTCCCATCTGATCAGTTGGACTTTTCAATTTCATTACATACACTTGGTGCTGAAGGCTGTATCCTCCACCCCTGCATATATCCCGTTGTTCAAAAAGCATGCTCCCTTGGAGGCAGCGTGGGCTAATGGATAGGGTATTGCACTGGAACTCAGGAGAGCCGGGTTCGAATTTTGGCTTTGCTGTGATCTTGGGCAAGTCACCCTTCGCTGTGCTTCTGTTTCCCCTCTTGCCCGATGTCTGTTCAGAATGCAAATGCTTCAGGATTGAGATTGTTTCTCACGCTGTGTTTATACAATGCCTAGCACAGTGGGGACCCTGATCTCAGTTAGGTTGTAATACAGATAAATAGTAATAAGTGCTGTGGGTCAGGAGCAGGGAAGGCTTTGCATAGCCAGATGATGTGCCTATCTCTGGATGTTCTCATGGGGGTTCTTAGTTCAGTTCCCAGGAGCAGGGGGCTAGCATGATGGGCATATTTACCTGGCTTACCGGAGGAGCCCTTCAGATTAGTTTGCAAACTCCAGTTTGCTAAAATGTCCCTGTCCTGAATACCCCACTCAGGATAGATGGCGCCTTGAGTGTCCTGCTGGCAGGGAACCAGAGTGCAGCTGGACAGAGTCCCTTTTCTAATTCATGACTTCTCAGGAACTCATTCTGGGGACTGGCTGCTTTATGCAATACTGTATGAATCATGCAATAAACAAGTCCAAGCCCTATTATTAGACTTTGGAAACTGCTGCCTTAGAGACAGTTTTGCTTATAAGTATCCGTGATTATCTCTCTCTGGCTCTTCACTAGAGATGCTGTCATGAAAAAAAAAATCTTTGCCTCTCAGGATTTAATCTGCCCCTACTGCTGCCGCTTCCCTACCTGAGCTCACGCTCCTAGATTACAGCCTCCCAGTTGCTTGCTGTGCTAATCAGCCGTTTGCTGTGACTTTAGCAGCGTGGTGAGTCTCGGATATTTCCGATGGAGAGAAAACACAGAAGCAATAAACAACTCAGCTGAACCCTTGCCATATATGTTACAGTCTGTCAATATCCAATCCAGCTGCTCATCCAGAGGGAGGATGGTCTTGTGGCTAAAATGGATCTTCCCTGCTTTGCCCCAGCTCCTTGTGGGACCTTGGCCAAGTCACTCAGTCTCTCTGTGGGTCAGTTCGCTGTCTGTAAAATGGAGATAATGGTTCTTATTTTCTCCCACCCGTTGTCTGTCTTGTCCACTTCAGGCCTGATCAGTGGAAAATATTAACATCAATGGGCGTTGTGAGCTCTTCAAGGCAGGGACTGTCTCTTACTATGTGTATATACACAGCACCTGGCACGATGGAGCCACGATCGTGTTTGGCACCCCTAGGTGCTACCCTAATACAGATAATAAATATTCCCTACATGACAAATCAATACCCAGCCCAGCTCCCGCCCTTGCCCTCCTGTCTGTGCTGAATCTATTTCAGCTTGCTACATTGGTTTGACCCAAGTGCTTTTAAGCCCTAAGGGTCCTGGCTTTAAATTCTCCAGCAGCGATGATCCTGCATTTTCTGCGTTGAGTGTTTGTCCAAGTCCCCGGAGCAAAGCTTTTCTTCGGTGTCCAGGACTCTTATTATCATCTTTAGTTACCAGCACAGAGCTAAACTCTTAACCAGAGACAGAATTCAGGCAGCCTGAACAGATCCGAGTCTAATCCAGACAGGCGCAGAGTAGATAGTCAGAATTTAAAAAAAAAAAAAAAATGAATACAGTTGTTGAGTTGTGGCTTGTCAGAGGTGAAGCGTCAAGAGAAGCTGCTGAGCACTTTGTTCCCTGAACCACAGCAACGCAGCCCTGCGACCACCTCTGAAGTAGGCCCCCCTCTTAACACACCTGTAATTTAGGGCCATATGGTTGGCGCTTCAGTAGTGACTGTTCAGGTTGCCGTTGTCTTCAGACCCTGTTGTCTTGTCTGCAACGTTCTCAGCCGCGGTTGATCACTGGTTGTGCTCCTCCCATGGTAGCAACTGTGGAAGCTTAGGGTGATCCGAGCCTGGGCCTTGCCATTGCGGTGTTTGATCCAGCACAAACGTAAATTCATGTTGATTCCCCACCCCTGGCTCTATACCTTCCAGTCCTGCTGCTGGTGGTGGAGTAGCCCCAGGGGTGCAGATTGTGGCTATGAAGCTGTTCTGTGTGGACGCAGCCTAAGATGAGCTGCTGGTGTTATGGGTGCCAGTGACTGGCAGCTTATTTGTTGGTCTGAAGCAGCCGCCTCTGCAGGGCGAGATGGGAGTGGAGGCCGCCGTGCCTGTAGCGCCTCTTCCCCGGATGACCGCATGTGCTCCTTTCCATCTGGCCGACCTGCATAGGGAGATTGTTATGGAGCAGATGAGCAGCAAGAAAGGGAGCCAACTCCAAAGCAGGAACGTGACCCCAAGCAGAGCAGAGGGGGCTGGCACGGCACCTGGTGTCGGGGATGAGCACAGACCTGACTCAATCTCCTCCAGTGATTCCAGAAGGATACCAGAGAAAGCCAAGGGGCTGTAAGCCCTGCTGGGCCCCCTTTTTATTGCATTTTCTGCTTTCCCTGCTGCCACCACCACTTCAGAAGGTGCCACATATTCGGGGAGCTCTTGGGCTTCACTTGCCCCCAGCCTGGACCAGTGAGCAGGTCCCACCCAGCTGAGAGAGCAGTGGGTAATCGCCTCACCGGGGAGATGGAGCCCAGAGCTATTCAGCAGCAGTGAGTGCCACTGAGGTGACTTGCAGGGAATTCTACGCAACTCACAGGCTGAACTCTCTCCTCTTGGTCAGGTACCAGGGCTTAGGGTGGGTGGTGGTGTGGGGGACGGGAGGTGGAGCTGGAAGTGTAGGGGGGAAACTGAGGGCGAGATTTGGGGATTCTGCCCCACAAACTCCATATTAGTTTCGCACCACTGGCCTTGGTTGCTAGCAATGGCTGGCAGCTCTTCCTTGTTCTCTCCTCCACTCTCAGCAATCAGCGCACAGTTAATGGATTGAGGGTAGGGGGTGAAGGGTTAATGTTTTAGCTGCCTTTGCTGTCCCTCTACCCAGGATCTGTCCCATTGCCAAAGCCCTGACGTGAACCTTGCTGAGGTTGTTTTTTTTTCTTTTAAAACTAGAAATGGCTAAAAAGGGCTGCTTCTTTTTTTCTTCTCCAAACTAACAATGTGTAAAACGCCGTTTGCAAATGAGTGACCAAGCCCCACCCCCAAGCAGAGGAGCAGGATAGGTTGATTGGGCAGGCTGTCTGAGAAGTGATGCTCTGGAGCCGGTTCAGCCAGCCCCCACTAGAGGGCGTCCTGCTCTAAGCGAAGTGGGCGAGGAACAGGATGGTTCTGGCCTCTGTGCTAGGGAGGGGTGGGTTAGATTCCTGCCCTGATGTGGGGATTCTCTCGCTGTGCTAGAAGCCGGGACAATGGGGCTGTGACTTCAGTAGCAGGGGCTACAACTTTGCAGTTGTGCCTCAGGGATGATGTCCTCATTTGGCCCTGGCTGGGATCCCACGGGACTTGGGGAGCTCCCTTGCTGCCCTCCAGCAGCCGGAGAACAGCCTGGCGTTTCCTCTCCTGAGCAGAAGATCCAGCCCCTTGAATTCCTTCCCGTTCCTGTCCCTGACCCTCCCCCACAACTCCCAGCAGTGGGGCGGGGACGAGGTTTCGCCATCAGGTGCTGTGCATCCCGTGGCCATAAAACGAGCCTGACCCAAAGGAGATGCTCTAGGATGGCGCAGGATGCTCAAAAGGGGCTGAGCCTGCAACCTAGCCCTGTGCTCGGGAGACCCAGGCATCCAATAGGATGCATGCCAGGGTGGCGCAGCTCAGGGACATAGGAAAGGTAGTTTTGTGCCAGTTGCACCTTCATGTTCACCTGATCTGGGAAGCTGGAGGGGGTGCTGATTGCTCCATGAGTGGGGTGGTTTATCTCTGGTTGCTGTAGTAACTGGGGTTTCTTTTGTCTGTGTCTGTCACTCTGACTCAAGCGAGTGCAAAGTGGTCAGAATTCACTGCAGTTTCTGATGAGTAGGGCAGCTGCTCTCAGACTGGCTAGGTGCCCACCTGGATAAATCCCACCCCGAGGGTCAGTGCCTTGGCTCCTCACACATAGTTGCAACTCAGGTTCTTTTCTACGGCTGCTATAAATGTCCTTTCCTCAGTAGGTTCCAATCTGGGACAGGCTCCTAGGAGCAAGTTAATCTTGCTGAGTTCCTGATCCCTAGATGCAGGTCACAGTGTGTGTGTGTGTCTGTCTCTGAGAACAGGATCCAGCTGGAATGAGCTGCACAAGTTCAGTCCCCTCGTGGTTCATCAATTCCCTTCGTTTATCAAAGGAATGAGTAGAATGTATCAGGCCCTGAGTGGCTGGGGTGAGTAAGCAACACACGGCTTGCTGTGCCACTTGGTCTGAGCCCAGCCTGCAGTGTGATGCTCTCCAGGCTAGTCTGCTCCTAGCTTTGAGTCTCCCATCTCCTCTTCAGTTGGCTCGGGAGAGCACGCTGGCTTCCTGAAGTCCTGGAAATCAGTGTGGAACCTTTTGTTTTGTGTCGAATTCCTGTGCAGGTTGGATGGCAGCCCAGCTGGGAGAGAGCCCCCTGTGGAGCTGAGACGCTGGTATTTGTGCTCTGCAGAGTTCCTCAGACAACAGACGCTGAAACCTGCAAACCGTTGATAGTAAAATGGTCAATCAAGGCAGGAGATGCTGTCGCTAAAGAGACTAGGAATAGCAAAATTCCTGACACTGTCCAACTATCCTGGGGAATCTCCTTCATCCACTGCAGAGAGGACTAGTGTTGATGGTTAGAGTGCAGGAAAAATGAAAATCTTAACCAGGGCCACCTGCCTCCCAGCAGAGCAAGCAACCCTGTTTTTAGAGCAAACTGGGAGGCTTTGCTTTCTAATGGGGATTATCCCTGGATTTCATTTACTCTAGTGTTGGGAGATTATCATCAGATAATCAGTAACTGGAAGGAAAATAATGATTAATTGCTTGACTTCAGTTAGCCTGCCTTCTCCCCTGCCTTGCAAAATCTGCTGCCGTGTTTATCTTTCTGGCAGCCAAAGATAAGTAGTTATTCCCATTTGGGCAGGGGCCAAGACAGAGTCCAAAACATTCCTAAAATGCACTTGTCTTTCTGCTGCAAACTTCCCAGCAATAACAGGACCACAGACTAGAGCTGAAATTCCCATCCCTGGAATTAGTCAAACTTGGCTCTTGGGAATGTCCTGTCAGGAACAATCCTGAAATGGCCTTGAGTGGGCTGTAGGGAACAGTCATGCCCTGGACAGGGAAGAGCTGGAGGATCCCTGTGCACTTTAATCTACTCCCATTTCAAAGTGGGATAGGTTAAAGTGTGTTACAGAACTTTTGGGTGTGCAGCAGCAGGATCCACACAGACACTTAGTGCACGGCAAGGTAGCGTGGGGTAGATTTACAAGCTGTAAGCGTCCTTCCAATTTCTGAATTCTGTGTTCCTTGAAATGGCATGGGAGAAGGACATGAGACAGATTGCACGCTGTACAACTTGGATCATCTTTGACATCATAAAAATGCCAAATGAGCCCCTGGAATTCTAGCTCAAGAGGGATTACACAGCTTTGCAGTAATGTATTTTCTCCTAAACAGAGAGAAAAGATGGCAGGGCACTGACGGGTGCTGTATTTCCCGTGGATTCAAGGTTATTTGTATGGCATCTTAAATGCCAATTGCTGCGTTAATGATTTACAGGGATAGCTGCATTCCTGCGTCAGAGCCTTTGTTGTGAGAAGGAAGCCTCTGCTGCTGCTGGAGTTGTCTTATTCCCCCAAATGCCCTTGCTTCATCTCTCTGCTTTGAGTGGTGGTTGCAGTGTCAGGTAGGCCGCAGCTCCAATTGCATTTCAATCCAGCTGACTTGGGACAGCTGGTGAGCGTCAAAGCAAGAGGCTTACTAGATTAGGCAGAGGTAACAACAGAAAGGTTTCTACGGAACCTGAAACAAATGACTACTGAGATCCTGGTGTGAGTTTGCACCTGGTCCTGGTGCTTAGAGTAACTTCTCTGTTCATTCTCCTTCAGTTATTTTAAATGAAGTTGCTTGAACATTAAATACTGATGCGGGATAGCATGTTCAGTCCTATGAACCTTAGTTTGCTGCAGACTCACACTAAACAGTTCAGCCTCTCATAAGCACACCAAGAGAAGAAACAGATTAGAGAGGAAAGATAGTCCAGGGGTCAGGGCTCTGGTCTAGGGCTCAGGAGACCGACATTCAATTTCCTGCTCTAAGCTTTGTATGTGACCTTAGGCAAGTAACTTCGCCTCCCTGGGGCTCAGTTCCCCATCCATACAATGGGGATAATAGGAAGATCCTGGATTCTATGGGTGCTATGAGGATAAATATATTAAAGTTTGGGAGATGCTCAAGTACTGTGGTAATGGGGGACGTCTCCTGTCAGTTTCCAACATGTCTCCAGCTTGCATGCATTTCCTAACATCTGAACGCAGACAAGCTTAGAGGTGGTTTTATCTGTGAACTGAGCTTTTTTTCCATAGTGGTCTTTTGATACCAGTTTCCAGAAATATTCTTTGTTTACCGATTCTAATCTCTGTGTTCTTACTAAGCTGCAGGCACAATCCTCTATGCCAGAAAAGCCCCAACAGCAAGGGGAGTGTACTGGCTTCTTCCAGTCAACCAGTCAATATTTGCTCTTCCAGGCAAGCTGTTAAAAATGCTGTCGCTCTCTTGTTTTGAGGTTTGTTTCTCCTCTCCTGCTGGAACGTTGCCCCAGAGCCGCTCAGGGTTGGCAGTCTTGTCTATGAAGCAACCGTGCCACAGACATTCACCGAAGGCTGAATGTGTGGGCTGCCTCTAATGATCTCCGGGTCACATTTTGCTTTGTGTCTGGTGCGTGGAGAGGACGTCCAGCCCATGCTTCATATGCTCCAAGGGAGGCTGCTGTTCAGGAAGGATAGCAAAAAGAGAGAGCTTATTAAGTCTAAGGGTGATATTCTGGCTCCACTGAAGTCTCTGACAAAACTCTGATTGGGAGTTCAATAGGGCTAGGATTTCACCCTGAGTGTTCAGCCAGGGGCAGCTAGACGAGGCAGAAGTGGAGATGTTACGTTGTGAAAGTGAAGCACCTGCTAACAGCTCCACAGACACGCATGGAATGGAGGTGAAGGTAGCTGTGTGATAAAAGCCACAGTAAAATCCAGTGTGTCAAGTGGAAGACACTGACTTGAGCACTGCTCACCAGAGCTGTCATACTGTCATGTGAGCTTTTCCTTGCAGTGAAGAGGCACCCTGAGGCAGATGTCGGTACCGTGCGGTGGGTGCTCAGTTAAACTATAGAATCAGGTCCTTGCATGTCAAACTACACACATTGGGAGGCCTTTGCGGTGGAGCTGGGGAATCCTGACCTATCTATTCCCTTGCATTCTTGGCTCTAAATGCAGGGGAATGGTGACTTTCTCTTGGTGTTCCTAGTCATTCTCGTTTCTGATAAATGTGAATTGCTAGCACCGGTTCACTGCGGTGATTAGGGATGGAAGGCTGGATTTCAAACGTGTCTAATTGACATAAGGGAGCACATGCTCTTTGTGTGGGTGGTGCATCCTAGAACATTTTAGGGTCCTGTTCTCATAATGTTGGGCAAACTGTTCACAAACTTGTCTTTGCTTCTGGCTGAACTATTGTGAATTCTCTTTGTGCACCTTCTGCTTTGCCAGCAGTCACTGCACAGGGCTTTCTGATGGCAGAGAGATGGAAATCAGGGAGCTAGAGATGGCAGTCATAGGCGTTGGGGAGAGTCTGGTGGCTAGGATGGAAGCTGGCATAGCAGTCACCAGTCGCTGGGTCCTACACAGCAACAATCTATGTGGCACAGTTCACCTGAGAGATGAGTGAATGGCAGCTCTAACATTGACGTAGCAATTCTGTCTTGCTTGCTTGCCTCTCTGAGCGAGGAGTGATTAGGTTGTGGGGAGAGTCGGAGATTGCTATAACATTGGGACATCAGACCCCCCAGCCTTTAGGTTGCTAGTTTCAATTCAGTGTTGCTGCATTGCGTTTCCATCAAGAATTATGAAGACAGCTCTGCCATAGATTGATGGGTATTAAACTGGCAACGCTTTCCCTTAAGTACAATGGGAGAATTATAGCAAAACGTTGATTTATAGTTTCAGCATCACTTTGTATTCACGGGATGGAAGGACGTGTAATATGAGACGACGTACAGCATGCATGGGTGATAAGTCTTTATTTACAGCTGCATGCTATAGGTGTATAATTCTCCAACTGCAACCTGTTCTGATCAGGGCACTGACATTCTCATAAGCAAACAAGAGAAATGTGGTCTAGATGAAATTATAAGGTGAGTGCACAACTGGTTGAAAGATCGTTCTCAGAGTAGTTATTAATGGTTCGTTGTCAAACTGGGAGGGCTTATCTATTGGGGTATAGCATGGGTCAGTGCTTCCTGGGTCCAGTCCTAAGCAGTATTTTCATTAATGACTTGGATAATGGAGTGGAGAATAAACTTATAAAATTTGTGGATGATAGCAAGCTGGGATGGGTTGCAAGCCCTTTGGAGGACAGGATTAGAATTCAAAATTACCTTGAAAAATTAGAGAATTGGTCTGAAATCAATACGAAGAAATTCAGTAAATACAAGTGCAAAGTACCTCACTTAGGAAGAAAAAATCAAATGCACAGCTACAAAATGGGGAATACCTGGCTAGGGAGTAGTACTGCTGAAAAGGATATAGGGTTTATAGTGGATCACAAATTGAATATCAGTCAACAATGTGATGCAGTTACAAAAAAGGCTAGTATTATTCTGGGGTGTATTAACAGGACTATTGTATTTAAGACACAGGAAGTAATTGTCCTGCTCTACCTGGCACTGGTGCAGCCGCAGCTGGAGTGCTGGGTCCAGTTGTGAGCCCCACACTTGAGGAAAGATGTGGACAAATTGGAGAGAGTCCAGAGGAGAGCAACAAAAATGTTAAAAGGTTTAGAGAACCTGACCTATGAGGAAAGGTTAAAAAACTAGGTATGTTGAGTCTTGAGAAAACAAGGCTATGAAGAGTCCTGCTAAGTCTTCAAATACATTAAGTGCTGTTATAAAAGATCTATTGTCCTCCAGTGTTCACTGAAGGTAGAACAAGAAGTAATGGGCTTAATCTGCATCAAGGGAGATTTAGGTTAGCTATTAGGAAAATCCTTGCAACTCTAAGGGCAGTGAAGCTCTGGACTAGGCTTTGGAGGGAGGTTTTAAAGAAGAGGTTGGACAAACACTCTCAGGGATGGTCCTGCTTCAGAGCAGGGGCCTGGACTTGATGATTTCTTGAGGTTCCTTCCAGACCTACATATTTATGATTCTATATTTCTCTCCTAAGCCCTGTGCCACAGTGCAGGCTTTAAAAGCCAGTTACTAGAACTATTTGTGCGTGATGCTCTCTCTCTCCTCTTGCAGAAGAGAAAGCGATAGCTGGCAGACTGTGCTTAGAGGCTTCCACTTGACCCCATACCTTCTCAGAATGTAAATTAAGCAGACACACAAGCTTCAATAAAAGGAGTTGATTGTGCAGCCAACATGCAACCGTGTCAAATCACAGCAGGGAAGACTGCCCATGTTTCCTTACAACACAAACCATATTGGTAATTGTCAAAGGGTCCTTACACACACGTTCTGTGAGGAGTTCTGCCACTCCCATTCAGACTGCTGTGTAGCTGGAGTCGGTACTGTGCCGTTAGCTCTTAATGGCACAAAGCTGGGTTAGTATGACTCTCCACAGTGAAAGTTTGAGTTCGCATTGCCTGTTTGCCTCCACAGGATGATCTGGAAGCGATGGTAGTGAACTTGGTCAATCACTTTTGGAAAGCCCAGATAAAGTATATTTACTGGTTCCCCTTTATCAACTATTCTGCTGACACTCTGGGGGAATTTTAGTAGATTGGAGAGGCAGGACTTTGTTACAGAAGCCGTGTTGGTTTATCCTTATCTTATCATGATCTAGCTGTTTTATCATTCTGTTTTCAATGACCGTTTCAGTAAAATTTCCCATCACTGCAGCAAGTCTCTTGTAATTCCCAGGTTTTTCCCAACTTTTTTTTTTTTTTTTTTTTAAAGAGAGGTACAAAAGCTGCTACTATGCAGTTGTCTGGTATAGACATTGGTTGGCTTTCTTGTCCTTGACTCTGTTTCATTAACAAGAAACTTAAAAGATCTTTGCTGTGTGTGGAAGTTCTTTGGTCCCCGTGTCTGTGTCATCTGAGGTTGGTTCGTCAAAGTAAAATATTTGGCTTTCATAAGAAGCTTTTCTTCTCCTGCCAGCTAGTGCCTTTAATTGCATTCTATATCAAGCCAAGTGAAATTCATCTCAACGTCCTTGGATTTGAAGCCAAAAAAATCCCCCTTTGCAACATGCAGACTTTCCTCCTGGCTGAGTGAGCAGTTTCTGAGGGCCTGTTTACACTGGGAGGTTTAGCCACTGGGGTAGCTACACTGATGGAGCGGTACTGGTGCAAGCCTTTAGTGCGGAGTGTGCAGCACTTTTGTGAACGGTGGTTTGTATTAGGGTAGCTTACCTTGGTTTAAAACCCCAGGGCAGACAAGGCTGAAAAGGACTCGGTGATTGAGCATTGCTCTGGCTTCCTTTCAGACAGAAGTTCTATATGAATCCACTACTTTATGTTTAAAGTACCTTGTGTAAGGTTGGCGTCTCTATTGTGGGATTCTTATGGCTGGATTGGAAGCCCTGAAGTGTGTAACAGACAGTAAACCATGTTGAGGCCTACCATGAGGGAAGTGGCTTTTACTCCTACAATCATTGGTTCTGTTCATGTGCATTTACACGGCACTCCCCCCCCCCCCCCATTATCCAGGGCCACTGAGTTCTTGCTTCCTAAGGATAGAAGCAGCAGGTTAGGGTATTTTCTCTTGTGCCTGAGCATGAAGGAATAATATGCAGCTGCAGCCTTGCTGATCTATGCAGCTGGGGTCGGGGGAGGGAATGAGTCTGTGTGCACTATCCTATTCTGATACCCAGGGTCTATTAAATGGCTGCTTTTTGAATGGTTAAGTTGTGTTCCTCACTATAGTCAACTGAGTGCAGAGTTTAAACAAGGTGGTGCTGGTATTTTGCTGGGTTGACAGCTGCTTGAGTTCGGGTGGTTTTGGTGCTAGACATTTTAAAGTACTAATTCATTCTTCATTGTGAATAGACACTGTTGAGGAATGGGAGTTCTAGAGAAAGATCACTTAAAGCTCTCCATATTCAGTGAAGTTTTCTCTTATGCTTGATGTGAGGGCTGGAGTTAGACCCTGATTCCAGAAAGCCCTGTAAGCATGTGCTTACATCCCATTGACTTCAGTTGGCCTTGAAACACATGCTTAAGTACTTTCCTGAATGGGGGCTATAGTGCCTTGTGGTCCATCTGAATATAATCTCTGACTTGGGCTGTTTAAGGGAGGCAATTGGGACCCCTCAGCTCTCCCAGTCTCTCCTGTTTGTCATGGTGCAGGTGCCGAGTGGAGAGCATCCCTGGCCGTTTGTTAACAGATGACCAGCTGGAGATGCCCAGCGTGGCTTTATTTAGCTCCTTTAAGTTTTTGTTACTGTTGAGATGGGAAGAGTCCAAAGTCCTGGCTCCATGAAATGGCTGGATGAAGGCCAAATCACTCAACCCAGAGTTAGTTTCATGAAGGATGTTGCTCGGTTTTGGGGCATTACCTGTTATTGTATGCAGAGCACATTGCCCTGACATTTGAGCGCCTTAGTCAGATGGAGGGTTTGCTGCATTTTTGTCTTCCTGTGATTGAGGATTTCATTCTTGTTGGCTGCAGGCGTGAGCTGAAGATAGACAGCATGTTTCCTTCATGTTCTCCTCCCTTCATGGCTGCACTAGGCACCTGGTGGGCCGTTTCACGGCTGCACAGAAGGAGAAATAAAAATAGCAAAGTGCTCTCTAATGGGAACCATGAGGCCATCAACTTGCAGTGTTGGTGGAGATGATGTTATGGTAATACTCTGCATGTGTATGGTACATCCACTACTCCTAGACCTTTTTGGAATGCTTAAGTCTCGTGTGTGTGCAAACTTCTCTGACTACTCAGTTCACGCATTGCTTAGGCCTCATCTACACGGGAAAGATTTTTGAGTATAACCAAAGGTGTGATTTTTAAATAGAGTTATACTGAGAGAGTCCCTCTTGGGCGACCCTTCTAGCAGTATAAGAGTGCCTTTTTTGGTGTAACTTGTAGACTCATAGGAGTGTAGGTCTGGAACGGACCTCGAAAGGTCATCCAGTCTACCACCCTGTGCTGAGGCAGGACCAAATATACTTAGGTAGACCATCACTGACTGTTGTTAGTCTAACTTGTTCTTTAAAACCTTCAATGACCGGGATTCCACAATCACCCTCGGAAGCCTATTCAATACTTAACTGTCCTTATCGTTAGAAAGTTTTTCCTAATCTCTAACCTAAATATCCCCTGCTGCAGATAAAGCCCATTACTTCCTCTCCATGTCCACTGAAGGAAGGATAACAATTGATCATAGTTGCCCTTATGACAGCCTTAAAATGGCTGAAGACTTATCAGGTCCCCCCTCAGTCCTCTTTTCTTAGGACTAAACATGGCTGGATTTTTTGAACTTTCTTCATAAGTCAGTTTTTCAAAACCTTTTGTTGTTCTGTCACTTGGGAAGGAGTTTATGCTAAACTGAGGAAAGATACTCTTATATTGTATTAAGAGCGTCCGCATGGGTGGGTTATACTGACAACATTGTCTCCTATAGACAGGCTTTTATGCTCCTACTGGGGTCTGGAAGCTCATCCTGTTGACTTTCAGACACACTTTCCTGGATAAAGCATTCTTGCAATCAACATTGGGAGGATTCATCCCTTTTGCTCCAGTTGGTACATTCTTGGTCTGTGACTATTTTGCTTTAGCTTGCTTGACCCATTTCTTTCCTTTTCTCTTTTGTGTTTTATTCTCCCTGCAGTTTTATTATTTTGGGAAGAAGTCAAAGATCTTGTAAATTCTTACTCTCCATTAGCTGAGCCAAAAATACAAGCCGTGCTGATTTGGGGGGGTGGGGGTTAGGAGAGAATGAAACCTGAGAAAGGCTTGAGGAAAATCCTGGAAGACATTAAAACTGCTAGGAGAATCATGGAACCTTCTCAAATCCTGTTTTTGTACCCTTGGGTTAGGAATTAAAGGCCCAAAAAGGTTTACAGTGGTTTAACATTTCAATAGTGCAACTGGAGAATATGTTTAAATGAGGCTGACAGCGTATTTAGGACTCAGATTTGACTGACTTGAAAATTGTTATAATTGGATGAGGTAAGCTCTAGTTAAGCCCCAGGGCAGAGTGCAATAGCCATTGTTTGTCCAGCAGTTCAACACAGCTTTTCTGTTCTCACACAATTTACTTTCCCTTAGCTGCTTTACTGCAAATGCCTGTTCCCAGGGCGATGCACCATTGCTAGTGGTCCATGAGCCAGGAAGTAAAACCAAAAAGCCAGGTTTGCTCTTGCTGTAATGGTAATGGGAGCAGATTAGTTTGCTTGGAAGGAGTTTTATTCTCAAACTTTGCAAGGGCTGCAGCGTAGGGTAGCACTCCAGAAAAGCTGTGGAACATTTCTGTTTAACTTGGCATCTTTGGGGGCACCTTACCCTTGACTGATGGTTGTTTACATACTATTGGTGGATGTTTTAGAAATTCTCAAGTGACTGTAGGTTTAATTGATGTGTAACTATATGATGAGTAATCATGACGACACGTAAATACTTGTGGATTTGCATAGGTATAGATCCTATAGCTATAATTGATTATAATATTTATACTGTTTGTTATAAACATACTGTGCAATATAATTCCGTAAGACCTGACTGATGTTCGGTGCCCTCAGTCTGTGGAGTTCTGTCCGTGATTATTACAATAGCAATGAGAGGTCACAGCTGGGGCCACTTTGTGCTAGGTGCTGTATAGACACATAGCAAGAGCCAGTTTCTGCTTTTTTAACCTAAGTTGGAGGTGACTGATTGTGCTGAGAGCTGGAGCCAGTTTGCTGGAGCTGCATATCTTCTAACTCTGGCGTCTTCCTCATGAGATGGGAAGGAACGGGCTTGTGGTTTTAGCAGCTGCCTGGGAGTCTAGAGATGGAAGATCTAATCCTGGCTCTGCCACAGACTCGCTGTGTGACCTTTGGGAACTCCCGTACAATGGGGCTGGTGCCTCCCTCACAGGGAGGGTGAAGGCGTCATTCATTAGCATTTGCAAAGCTCTTGACACTTGTTGGCTGGAAGGCGCCAGGGAAGTGCAGAGAAGTATAGTTCTAGTGCTGGTTCCTTGCAGGAACTGGTTTCCAGCCTGCTGTCTCGAGAGGAGGCATTTGCTATTTCAACTTCAGCAGGAAACTCTGGCTCAGATGGGTCCAAATTACAGTAAATGGAACATGGCCTCATGTGCATGAGCTGTGCCTTTCTTAGTGCTGGCATGTCCCCGTCGAGAGCTGCTGGCATCTCCCGGCTCTGGGAACCTGGCCAGCAATGTACTTTGTACAAGCTACAACACAGGAGACGTGCAGATTAGCAGCTTTCAGCAAGGTGCTTCCTTCAGCAGTTAGCTCACTGCAGGTGTCTCGAGATATTTAACACCCTCCTTATTGGTAGAGGTGAATAAAGAGGGTAATGAGACAATCCTAAGGGGAGAGTGTGTGTGTGGGGGGGGGGGGGGCAGTAAGTGAGGTGAAAGCTAAGGCTCTACTGCGGCAGAGCTCAGGGCTGCACATGCATCTTCCTCGATTCATCCTGCTTTATTATTTTTTTTCCTTGTGTCGTGCACAGGGGTTTATGGTTTAGTATTTCCCCTCTAACAACCAAACAGATTTAATACTCTTGCTTCAGCTTGTGATTCGCAAACAATAATTGGTGCAAATCCCTTTGTTGCCTTCATTCTGGAGCACTGTAATTATACCTAGCACTTTTCAGCCGTAGATCTCAAACCACTTGACAAAGGAGGTCAGCGTCATTATCTTCATTTTACAAATGGGGAAACTGAGGCACAGGGAGGGGACGTGACTTACTCAAGGTCACCCAGCAGGCCAGTGACAGAGCCAGAAAGAGAACTCGGGGTATCTTGAGTCCCAGCCCAGTATCCAACCGTATCAACGTTTAGTGCTGCTTGGGTGGGAGGTGAACTGTAGCGTTTAGGTGTTTAGTTGCCACCGACAATAGGGCAGATCATGTCTACTTAGTGTTGGCTGTAGCTGAGGGAGCCTGACTTCCCGAGAAATCCCCAGCTGCTCTGGAATGCTGTTGTGTTTATTTAGGCCGTTGGAGTCCCATACAGTGCTCTGGTTTTCTGTACCTCTTCCTAGACTCGGCTGTCACATCTGCATCTTCAAAGGCTTTGGGGAGTGAGAAGCCTGTCAGCTCTGTGTCCCTATTTCCTAGATACAAAATGTGAGGTGAGGACTGATGCTGGCAAACATGGTACCAGCATCAGTGAAGATGATTACTGAGCTCATGGAAGGATTGGAGCGGCAACAAACATGATATTTAGTTAGAGCTGTCACCCTCTACAGCCCTGTTGAAGCTTTGTAGGTCTTGGTACAACACCTCGTAGCATAGTGGGACCCTGATCCTGTTTGGGGACTCAGGATACTGCTACAATATAAACATCGAGCAATAATACTAACACTGCTCCTCTGTTATCACACTTGGCAAGAGCACCGCCGGACTGAGCCAGCCCCTTTTGACATCATACAACGCTGTCATAAGACACCACATGGAAAGTTCACAAAGATGCAAGTCGAGGGGTTCTCTTCAATCCTATCAGCTTTATGCCAAGAAAGTGGGAAATCATCAGCTCCTTGACAGTTTCGTAGACGTTTGGCTGCTGGAGGCTTGGAGGCCTGTCCAGAGTTTGAGCAAACAGCCTCCAAGGACAGAACAGCTGTTTGTTCCTACCTGGAAGATGTTACGTTAAAAGTCTGGCTCCTATTCATTGCTTGGAAAGACCCATCGATCTTGCTGCCTTCTCCCCATACAGATATTCGGTTGCCTCACCGTTCCCTTCTCAGGGAAGTCCTTTCACAGAAGCATCACTTAAAGGCATTGCTCAGATTGGGTTGCAGGGACAGAGGCATGCTGGTTTTTACTGGCTTTGTAATGATAACGTCTCAAGAAGCTGCAGGTGGGCACGGTTGTTTTCAGACCCTACCCTGCTTTGCTGAGCGCTGGTCATTCTAAATGTAACATTTCGGCAGTGGATGTTGAGTTGGTCTGATGGCTTGTGGTTCCTGGAGATCTGAAGAATCGTCCCCGTGTTGTTCATGATCTCCATTCAAGCCCCATGCTCTGTCAGCCAAAAGGCCTCTGGGACTCTGTCCAGGGAATGTGCCTTTGTCTGATAAGGCACAGGAAAGTGTAAGAGGGAGCTGCTTTGCTTATTGGAAGGCAGCCCTGCCAGATCTTTCATAGGCTGATTATTTTGGAAAACAGAAACCATTGCATCATTCCAGCTCAGGACCAGGCTGCATTGCGCTGTTGGGAGGAATGTAACAAAACTTCTCTGAGCCCATGGAGTTGGCTTTGGCTCACTAGCCGCCCCTGAGTTTATCAGCGATAAGGACTGTGTTGTTTGGTTTTAAATTCCATCAGAGGGCAAAAAGCATAAATGCTGTACATGTTCTGATTCCAGGCTCTGCTCTAAGCAGGCAGAAAAAGAACCCATGTTGCTGGGGGGAGGGGAGACAAAGCTGCCTCAGTTTGTGTCACTATCCCCAGCTTTCACAGTGATGTTCTGGAGGGATGAATCGCAAGCTCTGTGGGGCAGGGACTCTGTGTTCTGTGGTTGTGCACAGTGGGGGTCCTGGGCCAGCTTTCTATAGAGTTAAAGGTTTTAGAGTAACAGCCGTGTTAGTCTGTATTCACAAAAAGAAAAGGAGTACTTGTGGCACCTTAGAGACTAACCAATTTATTTGAGCATAAGCTTTCGTGAGCTACAGCTCACTAAATCGGATGCATACACATGCAATGGACCAGTAGATTTGAGAATCCGGTGTTTGATGCAGGATGCGAAATGGAGCCACCTTTGATGTAGAGTCCAAGACTGCATCTAGTGTCCCCATGAGAAGGGGCACTAGATGCAGTCTTGGACTCTACATCAAAGGTGGCTCCATTTCGCATCCTGCATCAAACACCGGATTCTCAAATCTACTGGTCCATTGCATGTGTATGCATCCGTTGCAGTGAGCTGTAGCTCACGAAAGCTTATGCTCAAATAAATTGGTTAGTCTCTAAGGTGCCACAAGTATTCCTTTTCTTTTTATAGAGTTAAAGGTGACAGGCATAAAAGTCAGACAAATAAGGTGAGAATGCATGCCCTGTGCATGTCACCCTTGCTACAGAACAACTAGCGGCTGCCAAGGTGATATTGAGACATCATTTTCTAAGGAATTCTGAATGCATTCCTGGGGAATCGTACTGTGCTAAGGGGCAGATCTGGCCAGCCGAAACTTGGCTTCCACACAGCACTATTTCCTAATGCTTACGTGGGCAGAGCTCACTGAAGTCAATAAGAGGCTTTCCACTGGCTTCAGCAGGCATCAGGCCAGGCCCTTTCTGCATCCTACCTTAGGGTTACTTCTAAGGGTCCCTGGTAGGGAGGCAGAATTTATGGCTCATAAGAAGAGTGAAAAAGAAGAATATTTTACTATTATTACAGTAATGTATAGAGGCCTCATGGTGCTAAGCACTGTGCAAACACACTGCAAACACTTGTCTTCTCTTCGAAAAAGGGTGGATTTTTTTACCAGATGTTAAAATTCTAGTGTGAACAAGGTGATTTGTAGTTTTTACACACTAATATGTTGATGTGATCATGAAGCTCCCTCCTAGTGTTTCACGAGACTCGCTAATGTGTGAAAATGACAGCTGCTTGTCTACTTTTTAGTGTGGACACCCATAGTTTGAGAGAGTTCCTGCCCCGAAGAGCTCACTTTCTAAATGGAAAAGGCAGACAAATGATGGGGAGGGGAAAGAGTGGTACAGAGAGGGGATGTAACTTGACCAAGGTCAGACAGCAGGTCAGTGGCAGAGCCAGGACTAGACCCCCAAGTCTTATGACTCCCAGTCTGGTGTTCTAACCACTAGATCCTGGCACTTCAAGTTACATTAAGTGCAGTACCTGGCTAGTTTGCCTATGATGATGCAAGTGTCATCTTGTTTTGTAGCATTTACTTTTGTATGAAAGCTGTCTTGGAAAAATGTTCTCAGATCCAGAGAACTAGGACAGACAGCATGTACACAAAAAAGGGACAAATGTTTATCTAAATTCCTGCCATAGGCTTTCCCCCTCAAAAACCTTCTGTTAGAACTATATATACACATTTGAGAAGTTACCAGGTACCAGCTGACATCATTAGTGTGATTTTGCTTGAATTTTCCAGTTCTTACCTTATGTTAATGAGGAGCAGCAAAGACTGGATCTTTTTATATTCACTCCACAGGTCCCATCCTACCAGAGATGGAAACTCTCCAATCTAAAGACGTGGCAATCGCTCTTGAAAGATTTCCAATCCAGAGTCTGTGTTTTTTCCTAAGGACAGTGGGTGAAATCCTGGCCCCACTGAAGTCAGATGGAGTTTTGTCAATGACTTCCGTGGAGCCAGAATTTCCTCTCAGAGGATATGGGTTTTTGTTCTGAAATCTAAGGAACTTTCTTTAAGCTTCTTTGGCCATTCGACTCACCTACAAATTCCTAATATATAGTAACCGACTTCTGTTGTTACCAGGAAGATGGTATTGGCATAAGGCATTGAAAGGGGACTATGACAAACCTGTTTGTACTGGTTGCTTTTACTATATTTGTTTGATATATATTTTTTTTTTTTTACTGTGAGGATGTCAGACAGAGTCCAAGCCCTGGCGAATTCTGTGTTGTTCAAGCAGAATATGTTTCATGGACTTATGACAGCAACATTTCTTGTAAACATTTTAGAAGGGAATTTTCTGCCACTGGGAAACTATGCTTTCTCA
The DNA here is from genome assembly GCF_015237465.2 of Chelonia mydas. NCBI lineage: Eukaryota > Metazoa > Chordata > Testudines > Cheloniidae > Chelonia > Chelonia mydas. The sequence continues at coordinate 13,906,809 of NC_051262.2, read as the reverse complement.
CACCTTGGAGTGGAGAGGGCAGCAGGTCCATCCATCCAGAGCTACAAGGTGGTTTGGAAATGTGTCTTAGAATGATGGTGTGTCCACACTTGAGCTGGGAGTGAGCCTCCCTGGCTAGGTAGACAGACTTGCACTAGGAGAGCTTGAGCTAGTGCACTAAAAATAGCATTGTCGATATTGCGGCTTGGGCTGCGCTCAGGCTCTGAAGCCTGGGGGCTGGGTTGGCTTGAAAGCCCTGGCTTCTATGCAAGCTAGAATATCCACACAGGCATGCTAGCTTGAGCCCTGCAAGCAGGAGCCTGTCTACTTGGCCTTGGAGACTTGCAGACCCTGAGGGACTTGAGTTCATTCTATTTGACTTAATCTTCTCTTTGATAAGAGATGGCTTGATCACAGTGTAGAAGCACCTGCAGAGGAAGATGATTTCTGACACTAGAGGGCTGTTAAATCTAGCAGACAACGACACAACAGGAGCCAACAGCTGGAAGTTAAACATAGAAAAATTCAAACTGAAAACAATTTGCAAAATGTTAACTGGGAGGGTAATTAGCCGTTGGAGCAGCTTCCCAAGGAGTGGTGCATTCCCCATCACTAGGAGTCTTTAAGTCAAGTTGGATGTCTTTCTGAAAGATACGCTGCCGTTCAGTCAAAAGTGATTGGCCCAGATGGTAGAATTGCTGGGTGACATTCTCTAGCCTGTCTTGTGCAGCAGGTTAGACAACATGATCACAATGACCTCCTCTGGCCTTCATAACGATTAAGTTCAATCAGTGTGTTTGAGAGAAGGGGTGGTCGTGATTTCTTTTTTTTGCTGCTTTTTTCTCCATTAGAGCTTCAGTTAAATCAACAAAAAGAACCAGGAGTACTTGTGGCACCTTAGAGACTAACACATTTATTTGAGCATAAGCTTTCGTGGGCTACAGCTCACTTCATCAGGTGCATAGAATGGAACATATAGTAAGAAGATATATGTACATACAGAGAACATGAAAAGGTGGAAGTTGAAAGGTGGAAGTTAAATCAACCTCAGTGATAGCTGTCCTGGTTTTAATCCTAGAAGCAAACATTCTCCAGGGCCAAGACTTTGTCTCTCTCTGTCTCTCCTCTCCCCATGCGGCTTTATTGTGCCTCTTGTACATTGAACTAAGTTATGAAGCTGGTTCAGGTGTTCTCCTCCCAGGGATGGAATTACAATGGCAGATGTGCAGCGAAGGGAATGAGCTTCTTTACTGCACAGAACAGATGATGCCAGGGTGGTGTCGGGCAGAGTCTGGCATGTTGAGATGGCAGGTGAAACCGTTAATATCCAGCTACAATGAGTCCATGTCGGAATTATTGCCTATTGTAAGTCTGTTGGTCCTTGCTCTGCTTGCATCATGCTGGGGTCATAATGTTCCCTGAAAACCTTCAAGTGATACCACAAAGATGAGTTGCTGTGGCAGAATGGAGCCAGTTCTGTCTGCTGTCTCAGCGCACCTGGGCGCTCTGGCAAGAGAGCTGTGCTTTGTACTGGAGCATGAGACCAGAAGTGAGCCGATACCATTGTAGTAAAATGACTCCATCTCACAGCCTTGGTGGCTGTGCTGGGTATTACCCAGGGAGTGCGAGCAGGATGCCACACAGGAAGGGGCTTGGACAAAGCTCTAAAATTGGAAGAGTGTGTTTCTTGTGACAATAGCTGTCTTGTAGCCCTCCCTGCTGCTAGTCTCTGCTAGGGCTGGCGACAGCAGGAAGCTCCTGTCATCAGTGATATATTGGGCCCCATCGAACTCCAAGGACTTGCATGGGCTGCATAGACCTACCTTCTTGCCTTTACACAGCATTACTGTCTGCGTGGTCCTGACTGAACAGAGAATGGCTGCTCTGGAGTGTGTCTTCCTTTCCTCATTCAGTCCATGGAGACTTCACACAACAAGCTGTACAAATGTCACCAAAGTGTACAAGGGAGGCAGACCCAGCTGTGTGTCAGACAGAGGTATCCATCAGGATGGTGCTGCACGCTGTGTATCCGGTCTGGCCCATTAGTCATTCCTGCTCCACTTTGGCTTGACAGAGTTGTGATTAACCCAGAACTGTGACTGGGCTTTCAATCCACTGGCTCTGTCACTGGCCAGGAGCTGGTCTGTTCCCACACTTCCAGCGATGCCAGCGGGAGGCCCTTTATAGCAAGGGGTGGGACCTACTGCTCTTCAGTCTATTCCAGGTACTTCTATGTCCCCCATGGCCATAGTATCTGAGCATGTATTTATCCTCATAACACCCATGTGTGGAAGGGCAGTGCTATTATTCCCCACTGTACAGTGGGAAACTGAGGCACAGAGAGGTTGAGTGACTTGCTCAAGGTCACACAGTGGGAGAGTGAAGAATTCAACCTGGGTCTCCTCAGTCCCTGGCCAGCATCCTAACCACTGGACCATTCTTCCTCCCCATCAGTTTATTTATTCTGAGATTTCTCCAGGTGGGGAGCACTTGTATGTGAGACAGCTGTATTTTCCCTTCCACAGGGGCTTGACAAACAATTGCTGGTGATGCTAGAACACAGATTGCTTCTTCCTCTCACCTTAAATCAGCATCTCCCTTCAGGCAGGGTGAGGGCATTTGTGTCCCGTTCCGTAGGAAAGCCCTGAGAAATGTGTTGCTGTGCTGGATTAAGCTAGGCTGGGGCAGTGGGGAATGTATGGCTGTCTGCTAAGCATCATCTACCGTGTAACTTGTCCCATCTCTTTGAGGGAGGTTCGGAAAAACCTGCTTCCTGGAGGTAGGCTAATTAGTTGTGACTTAATCCTTATGTTCACTCTTTAGCTAGAAACCATGAGTTCATTCTCAGGTCAGTTTTTAAACCTCATGGAGATGGTTTTGTTACCAAAAAAACCTGATTTTACTTTATGTATTTTTGTACTGTATGGTTTTTATTTTGCTGGGGGCTTTTCTTCCCTTTGCTGCAGAGTCTGTGGTGATGTCTCTGAAATCCATCTGCTAAAGCAAATTCCTCCCAATAAGCACTGTAGCCGCACTTGCCGTGTGGCTGAGACCTAATTTGGAAAAAAAGTGAGAGAGGCACCATTGAAAGCAAAATAAATTCAGCAGCCACTCCTGGCTCCAAAGCCACTGGGTATTTGAATTGAATTGAATGTTGGCAGCTTCAGGTCAGATGCGACTGGCGTTGGCTGCTTCTAGTCTTGAGAAATGTTTGGACCATTTTTCTGTGTGTTTAGAGACAGGCTTGTGTTGGTTCTCTGGATGTGTTAATCCCTGGGGTGCTCTGTACATACACTGGCATCCTGGGAAATGCCATTGTTTTGATGTTAAGATAAGGTAAACACTAAGAACTTGGCTGAATTCAGGCATAATAGAGGATTGTCAAAGTTAAGCTGAACCCAGCAAAACCCAGATCTTGTGGGTTTGGATAGTTACTGGGAGCCTTTGAGACTCCCATTCAAACAATATGTGAGCCTGGCAGGAGCGATGCCAATTGCAGAGTTTGGCAAGGCTGGGCCGACCATTCACTGCATAATTGTCAAAGGCTAACTCTGGAGGAGTGCCCTGGGAACTGGCCGCTCTGCACAGAAAAGGCGATTGTGACATAATGAAGCTGAACAACTTCTTGTTTAAGTTGTGATTTGCTTTTCCTGCACAGCTGGTGTGTATTGGGATGCTTAGATCATTTCTGCCTCACTAAAGGACACGTTGCAGCAAGGATCCCATAGCAAAAGCTTGCATTTGATTTAGACGAGCGGTTCTCAATCTGTGGGTCGGGACCCCAAATTTTAATGGGGTCGCTAGGGCTGGGGTTAGACTTTCTGGGGCACAGGACTGAAGCCCAAGCCCCACTGCCTGGTACCGAAGCGGAAGCCCGACGGTTTCAGCCTGGGTGGCGGGGCAGAGGTTACAGGCCCCAAGCCTGGAGCTGAAGCCCTTGGCCTTCGGATTTGGACCCTCCTGCTGGGGGCTCAGGCTTTGGCCCCCCTACCTGGGGCAGTGGGACTCAGAGGACTGGGGATAGTTTAGGCTTCGGTCCCCTTCCTGGGGTCATGTAGTAATTTTTGTTGTCAGAAGGGGGTCATGGTGCAATGAAGTTTGAGAACCCCTGGTTTAGACTATTGCATTAGCCTGCAGAACCTGGTTGCACTTGGCCTTCCAAATATTCCAGATGACAGTATTAAAGCAAACACACCTGGTCCTATCAGTAGTATAACACGGCAGCTATCCATTTTCCTATGTGGATACTTAAAGGGCTCTAACAACCCATTATATAAGCACCTGTTGGTTAAATTAGTTCTGTGCCTGACTAATCATCCCTGGAATCTCTGGTGCTGACTGAGCATTGATTGCTCTGGGCTGGACTGCATTGTAGCCCCCACGCCAGAATTATCTGCTAGTTTCCAGTGGGAGCTGAGTTCTAGACAGGGTCCTGCTGAGGGAAGGAAGCAGGGAGAGGCTCGGGGGTGGAGTTCCAATGCCTTGGGCTAGGGAGCTGCAAGGGAGGCCAGGGACTGGAGCTAAGGGCTAATCTCATCACGGTGCCATATAGCCAAGTGCCTCCATGTTGTCTGAGCACTTGTGCAAGTGGAGGTGGGAGCTTGGCCTGGGGAGACATCTTCAGGCCTGGGAGTTTAGCAGGTGAAACAATGCTATAGATGTGCATGCACGCAGGAGGTGCAAAGTAGTGCTGCCCATGGGACAGAGAGCAGATGTGGCTAGCCGACCTCCCTTGGGCTTGCCTGCCTGAGGACAGCAGGAGACACTGAGAAGGTGCTTTGTGGACCAGAGGATTTTATAACTTACTAATAGGCCGCATGGGGGCCCCGTGGGTGCCCTCGGTGTGTCGCTGGGCGGATGCATTGGCCAGGAGGTAAGGGCTGGACCTTTTGGCCGGGGGGAGTCGGGTTTGTCCGGATCTGTAACTCATGCGTGCTGCATGAATTCGGATCATTGTGGGGAAGGGTGATTCAGTGCTGCTTAGGGAAACGTCCTGCCCCGTCCCATGTGGGAAGGCAGCCTGCCTCCTCCACACAGGCCATTCTCTTGAGCTAGGCAGCGGCCCATGGTGTGTGGAGAGGGCACATCACAGCAAACCCAGCACATGGCCATGCTGATAATTCCAACATGAGACTCAGCAATAACTCTGAGCAGTGCTGCTGCATTGCTATTTCGTATTTATTATACTCGTGTGCCAGGCACCTGACAGAACGTAGAAACGCAGTCCCTGTCTCCAGAAGCTTCCAGTGTGCTGTAACATTTTGCTCCCTTTTGCCTTATTCCCAAGAAACAGAAATCCAGTGTTCTAGTACCGTCAGCCCGAAGCCACCAGCATAGAGTGGAAGTCGTGGATTTTTTGCAGATGATTTGGTTTCAGGGGTGAAGATCCTGCCAGCAAGGGATGGATTGGAAGGAAAGCCACTAAATATAGTAGAATAACTGGGTAGGGTGACATGAGTACATGGTTCTCTTTACGCTTTTATGATCCAATAGGAGTGAGCCATTCAGACAGCCTTCAGAGACGACAGGAGGGGGCTCTGACTTGTAAATGCGTTGTTTTTCCCCTCCAGTGATCTTGCTGGGAACAATGTGCAATACAAAAAGCACTATAAAAATGTCTCCAGGCATCGATGTTCATTTTTTCCCCCCACCCTCTGATTTTTTCCATTCTTATTTTTAGACAATTTATAGTTAATTCTGCAGGAGCAAAAATCAGTTTAATGGTTTCCAAGAAATTGTATAAAAATCGGCCCCTTTAAAGGCTGCTGTCCCTGGGGATGAGCTCCCAGGGGCTTCGGGGAAGGTCTGTCAGTCACACCTGTGGCCTTACCTGCTTATTTCCAGCAGTTCAAAATGAGTATGTGGTGTATTTTCGCACGATTAAAAGAAAGTCTCAAACTAATGCTTTGATACTGACGTTTTACCCTCCATAAGCCGAAAGCTTGGCCTTTTCAACCCACGTTTGTTATTTTTGGAGGGGGGGGGGTGTTTTGCTCAAAATCGTGACAATAAAACAAATAGGAATGGCGTCACCATGGCTCCGAAGTGGTGCTCAGAACTTGAGAAAATGCTCACATAAGAGGCAAACTGATCTCTTCAGGTTTAGAAGCCTGTTGCGTGTGGTGTTCTGCTGGTGTTTTTAGAAAGCTACCATTTGCCCAAATTCCTGTCACCGCTATACAAACGGCTGCTTAAAGCAGCGAATGGAACAAAAAAAGGTTTTGATTCAGTCATCCTTTTGGTGCAGGGAGCATCCAGCCTGTCGTCATTCCTCCACAGTTAGCAGACATTCCCCTGGGAAACTGACCCATGTATAAAATTTGCAAAGTGATGGTGCTGAATCAGACTGCTGGCTGCTAATCAAAAATGTGATTCTGTTAAATACATGTTACTAAAACAAGGTGAAGAGCTTTGGCCGCTGGGACGTTCTTGGAGGCAGAGGATGAAAAGTGCTCGGGTTAGACCAGTAATGTAAATAGTCAAAGTGAGGTGGTTCTGAAGAGAGCTCATGGTCTGTTTGTTTAAGAGAAGTTTGTCATAATATTGACTATTTAGCAACCTGAGGCATTAGGAAAAAATTGTTCTGCCCACTGGATCCCTTGGCTCGCTTTGTTTACTTGCCCTTGCTAATTAGAGGTTTGTTGGGAAAACTGTAATTGAGTCCTTGAATCTTGCTTGCGTGCTTGGTGTTCCCGCTCTCAGACAGAGTTCTAAGCAGAAAAGGGCAAAAACCTCCTGTCCCTTTGAGTCTCCTTAGGATCTCTCTAACTTCAGCTCCTTCATGGTATAATCAGAGCCTTAGGTGGGCCACCTTTGAACACAGGAAGTGACTCTGGGACCATCTCCTGTCGCATGAGCATGGCCCACCTGATAGGAGACTGCTGAAGCTGGGTAGCTCCCTAGCCATCCTCTTGCTGCACAGGAATGAATTAAACAGACCTTGTCCCTCCCTCCAGGAGAAGGTCAGCATAATTATCCCTATTTTACAGCAAACTGAGGCCCAGAGAGGGGAAGTGTCTGAGCCACGTTCGTACAGTGAGTCGCTGGGCAGAGCTTGGAATAGAACCCAGGAGTCCTGACTCCCACTCCTCTCCCAGAGCTGGTGATAGAACTCAGGATTCCTGACGTCCAGCCTACCTCTGCTAAGTCTTTTGTGAGCTAATAGAACCCAGGAGTCCTGGGTCCCAGTCCCCTACTCTCACCACTAGCCCACGCTTCCCTCTAAAGGAATGTTTCTAAGCAGGCAGTACCCTTTCCCCAGAGGCTTGCAAGGCGTTGACTGTGTCTCTGCAGCCACACATGGAGAGACCCCCTGCTGAGCCTGCGGGTCCTGGAAGTGGGGGCCCCCGCCCACGCTCTCTAGAGTGTCTGTGGTGGGGAGTCCTGGGCAGGGCAGTCAGGTGGGATTACAGGGAGCCTGCTTGTTGAATTGCAAAGTAACTGTCGTGTGATTTTTATCAAAACACTGTTTCCTTGACAACGGCTGCTGTCAGCCTTGTACTTGCAAGGAGCCAGCAGCTGTGTGGTCCCCCTCAGTACTGGGGCCAGAGCTGGGGAAAGTGAGGGCAATACAAACAGCTCAGTTTATCAGACCCTGCTGGGGCTGGGTGAGGTTCTGCCCACTCTTTGATGGAAGGGCACAAAAAAGCAGGAGCAGCCCGGTGGGTGCTGCCAGAGCACAGCGGGGGCAATGCAGGAGGCTGTTCTCTGCCTGCTGGCCTTTAGACTTCCCTCTGAACAGTCCCCTCCCCTTGTGCAGCTCTAGGGATAGGTGGCCCCCTCTTCTTTTAGCCCCCTCCCCCCCGGTTAGAAGGACAGTTTGTCTGATTCCCACCCAAAGTCCCTGGGACTGGAGGTTTGAACCCTAAGATGGGTCAAATCTTTGCAGGAGATAGATTAAGTCCCCTGCGGTTATTGGCCTTACGTCTGTCAGAGGAGACCTTATAAACAAACAGAGGGTCCGTCTGCTCTGTGCCCCGAGATTCCAGATCACTGTCCTCTGGCTGTGGGACTGGGATGTATCCGGGGTCCTGGTGGAAAAGCAGAGTGGAGCCTGGCTTTATGTGAGAGGGAGGATTGTGTGGGTGCATTGAGGCTGAAAGGAGTGTGGGGGAGAGTCAGGGCTGACGGTCACCAGGGTACAATTTACTGTTGCACGTTCAGTTTGTCTCAGAAGGGTTTGCTGCAGGCGTGTTTTTATAAACCTCAAAAGAAATAGGTGCCCTGGATTGTTTCCTCTGATGCTTAAAGGCCAGTGACACCCTAATCTTCTCAGCATTACCGAGGGCCAGGAACGTGCAGTGTCGTTTGTATGGCTCTCTGGCTTGGCATCTTCTGCAGCCTCTGGGATTGGGGGCGCATGTCCTGGATGCCCACTGGTGGGTCGGTGGGACAGGCAGCTGTGCTGCTTGTTGAGCCTCTCGTGTATGGAAGTGATCTCTGGGCCCTAGCACGACTGCCCCAAGCCTCGGGAAGCCCCAGCAGCTATCCCACCTGGCCCGGGGGGCAGCTCCTGTCTCCTCCTCCAGATGGAAGCTGTTCGGGGAGGGGGAAAGGGTTAAAACCTTAACGTTCTTCCCTCCTTTCTGTGCTAAATTACCTTAAACTTTCCGCAAGTGGCGACTGCTTAGCCAGATGTGTTGACATGGTAACAGGCAGCTCCAGGGAAACGCTCATCAAGTCAGGAGCCAGAGGCTGCCGTGCAATCATGACAGGGCACCTTGAGCAGGCAGAGAGGCTGCCGCTGCCCTGTACCCTAGCCTAGATCACATTGGGGCAGGGCTTTGATTAGCGAGAATAATTCATACATCTCTCTAACGATCTCTAACGCAGCTGCAGTGACGTGCATGGTGCAGATGGAGCCGGGGCCTTAATTTGCTGCATTAGTAATGTCGTCCTGTTCCTGCCTCAAGGAAATATTCCCAAGGAGCAGGGCTAAAGTCACATTCCCTGGTTGGCCATTAAGCTAGGGCCTTGCTCTCTTCACTCCAAAGGGACTAATGTATCACATCAGTGTGCAATGACCATGAAGCCAAATGCTGTGGGTGTTAGGAATAAGGGTGGAATATTCATGCAGATCCATCCTCACTGCCTGGACCAAAGTCTCAAAGAGTCAGTGGGCTGGTCCCTGCATGCCCCCAGGACCTCCCCTAATACAGTGGAGCTGTAGGCTTGAACAGCAGCATGGTCTAGTGGATAGGGCACTGGGAGCCCCTCAATTTTATTTCCACCTCTTAAGCAAGTCATGTCCCCTCTCTCTGCCTCTGTTTACCCTCCCACTCTGTCTTGTCTATCTAAACTTGAAGATCTGTAGGGCAGGGACTGTCTCCCAGGAAATACATACAGTATTAATAAGCCCTGAGCCTTGGCAGAGGGATGCATGACATGTTTCCTCCCTAGACTCTAAACTGGAGAATTTTGCCACCTTAGCTATTTCAAGAACAAAGTTGCAAAGAGTCCTGTGGCACCTTATAGACTGACAGACGTATTGGAGCATAAGCTTTGGTGGGATGCATGAACAAAGTTATTTGCAGGAAAGTGCCTGCTTGTATTTGACTAGCATTGTGCGTCTGTCCCTAATAACCCAGTGTAATGCTAACAGGTTGTCAGTAGGCAGGATTGAACCTGAGACTCTGAAGCTTAGTTTATGAGCTTCTTGCTGCATGAGCTGAAAGCCATGGCAGACTCCTTCATCTCTAGTTGGGCTAGGTGCCACTAAAGGGGGGACAAAGTGCCACACGAAGCAGCACTGAACTCCTTCTAAGCACTGCATAGATCTTTAACTGGTTAATTCAAGCACCCCAGTGCCAACAGGGTGGCATTATCATGCCTCTTTTCTAGAGGACTGAACTGACATGGCCATAGCTGCAGTAAGAGTTGTTATGGGCAATGGGATTTGAGTTCTAGAGTGCCTGGCTCCTAGGCCCCTGCTCAATCCTTTGGACCATACCCCTACAGTACCCTATAGCCCCTGGGATCCCTATTACAGACAAATACTGGGTCCATCAGTACCATGCCCTAAGGAATCCAGGAAAGGATTTGTGCTGTGCCAGCCTCACAACCCTGTCTGTTCAGCACCACTTCATGGCATACAGCCCATCGTTCCACCTAACACAGCAGTGGGAAAATAAGATTGGTCAGGCAGATACAGCCAGTCACTGGGACAAGAACAGGCTGTCCTGGAACCAAGAAAGCAGCTGCTCAATTAGCCCTGCCAAGGATGAATCATCTCTCTCTGCTGCAGGGTTCGGATACTGCTCAGTCATTTTGCTCTATGGGTAGCGGCACCCTGGGGTGCATGGTGGTTGGGATATGACTGCTGTTTTTCCCATGCTGCCCTAGGCCACCCTTCTCCCCAGCCTCAGTTGCAGAGAAAGCTGCACCATTCTGTTGGAGCTTTGCCATTTCCAAAGCATATTTTCCATATAAGCAGGCACCTGGGCTTCCCAGAAGTCATTGCTGCAAGATGTGTTCAGCTGGGCGCCGTTGAAAGGGTAATACAGGCTCAGGTGGTTTTAATGTACGGTATTATTTACCCTATTGACGTCAATGGTAGCCCATTCTTAGCTTTCCTTCTCCGTGGCAGCCTCTAGGATACCATCAGCGAAACATTTACTAGCTACCTAAATGGGACTAACCTTTTCAGAGCTCAGCATATAATTCTCAGAGAAGTAAATGTCCATTTTTGATTATTCTGGGAACAAACCTCCCATTAGTCTTTCACAATGTGCCTCATTTTGCTCCTTCTCCACAAACCAACACCACATGGATTCTTATCAAAACACTGTAATCTTTATTTGCCATTAAATCAATTCAACAGGGACTGTTAACATAAAACCATATTACGACACTTTCTTTACACAAAATTACCCCATTAAATTGTTTTGGTACAAAGATTTCTTATTTAACCACCATATTTAAATATCTTTCTAACACTGAGTGACAGCAATGCAGGAGACACATTCTTCACGTTAGGGGTAGTGTATTGACTCGTCTTGCTCAAGACGCACAGAAAACGCAAGAATTGGGAGACACCCACATTTCAAAATAAAGATAAGATCTGCTACAGGAATTGCTGGCTTTCCTGAATAGTTTTCCACAGAGCAAACTCCTCCCAGAACTAAGGAAACTGTCTGTATCCTATATCAGGCAATTGCAGACAAGGCTCCAGTTGGGCCTGCTGGACAGCCTGCCATGTTCTTTGAGGGCAGGGAGGGGGGTGTCCAGCTGTAGCTGTTTTGCTTAGAAAAAAGCCTTTGAAGATGTGAACCGAGCGTTTCCAGGCAGACTGAAGCAATAGCTCTCAGGAGGGAGGGCTGCCCTGCTCATCTTGGTAGCGTTAACGCTGAAGGTGTCGCCATTGTCAACTTTTGCTGCTTGCCAAAGCCTGGGAGCACGGCAGAGCGAGGCCCACATTGTGCAGATCTGCACAATGGCCTGTGAGTGGCCCCCTCGTGTTGGTGCAGTGAGTGTGTGGTGCACAGGCAGTACGGCCAGGTTTCTCTCTTCGCGCTCTGACCTTTGGAAACAGAAGGCCCGAGGGGAGGAGCAAAGCCAATCCCACAGAGTCCAATGGACATCCCCCCTCCATTCCACTCCCCCTTCAGCCAGCTGCAGCCTGCTCTTGGGGGTGGGTGGCAAAACTGCTGTCTGCCAGGCACCAGTTGTTGCTACTTCTCCCTTTGCTGGATGCCACCTGCAACCATCACTGCTTTGGTTACACTTGGTTCACGTTTTTCTGCACAATCATGAGGGCTAGAAACACAGGTATATTTAAGGAGAGTTTGGATTCTGTCATTTCATGACAGGGAGGAGCCCCGGGTACGAGCCTATGCCTTAATCCTGCCCTGCCCAAGGACGTATCTGAACACCTGTGAGTGGGAGCCAAGCCTGATGAGCCTGGCAGGGCATGCATGATCATATTCTGCCCATCTGCATAGTCTACTGAGTGGTATCTCTAAAAGCAGAGCTTGGGCAAGTATCACTACTCTGTCTCCCCACCAGCTTGAGCCCTGACTGTAGCCAGAACAGGTACAGGTGAACCGTCTTCCCCTCTCCCTGTGCCCTGAGATTTGGGGGTTCACCAGCTTGTCTGCTCTTTTACAAATGGCCCTACATAAAGTACATGGAGGCACTCCGCAGAACCATGCAGTTCTAATTTCATCCAGCAGCACCACTGTAACAGCTGAGGGGCAAAGAGGATACGGATTAAAGTTTTTGGAACACGCTTGTGCCACCTTGTTCATTTGGGGTTTTGGCTTGAAGGTGTTGGTGTTCTTTGACTGAAACATGATGGAAGGGTGGCACACTGCCTCGGTTTGGACTAACGTGCTCAGCAAGGACTGAAGTTACTATTGAATAGCAGCTGCTGGAGCATCACAGTTTTAGCTTTCCTCTGCAGCCCAAGCCTGTGCTATGCCATGTGACTCTGATCTGCTAAGCACTCGGCTTCCCCTGGGCGCACAGAGGGACAAGCTTTGCCAGAAAGTTTTTGCAAAGCTGTAACTGAGTGGGTTTTTATTTCCCCCTTTGCAAAAATGCAAGGAGTTTGCCCTTTGGGGCTGTTGAAGTCACTAGTTAGTCCCTGAGGGCTCTTTGCCTTGTGACTTTCCCACTGGTGAGTCATTCAGTTCTGTCTTCCCCATGACTTCCTTTCTACTCACACCCCAACCACGACCACCTGTCTGTTCCCTTCCCTCCCCCCACTTCGCTGTATTCCTGGTAAAGGCTCTAGGGGGAAGTGTTTTTCCAAGCTTATCTTGAATAGCTTCAGGATTCAAATGCCTTGGGAACTGTCTAGTCACAGGGACACTTGGTGGTTTTGAGGAGGTGAAGAGCAGGGACTGAATGGAGGCTGAGAGTCAGTTTGACTTAGAGTGAGACCAATTAGTTGGTCAAACTAGATTAAAAAAAAACCCAATCAGCAAAACTGACACCCTCCCCTCTGCAGCCCGTGCACACAGGGTGGTGATAGTCATGTGTTAAACTGCATGGTTTGTGCACCTGCACCAGCAGCATGCTGCTCAGTTAGCCACGGGCTAGGGGCTTAATGAAAAAGCAAGTGCCACAGGCCTGAGGCCCAGGATGGGAACTACTTTGCTCTACAGCAGTGACAGGTTTAAAGTCTACGCCCTGACCTAAAGCCAGCAGTTTATACCACTGAAAGGGGAGAGCTTGGCCTGCTATCTAATGGGGCTCACAGCCCTTGCGTCTAGCTCTGGAAGGTTCTGAGACTGATGTAAAAGTTGTCTGGAAAAGCTACATTAGACTATTTGTTGAAGTGTTGTTGTGACTTGGGCCTCTGATTTGCATCATGATAACTAAGGCACCTGCTCTAGAGGTGGAGAAAGGAGCTCTTCCTGTATGGTATATTGGCACACATGATGGCCTGGGGTGGCAGAAAGGTCTTGATGGTTTTGAGGTAGTCTCACATGACTTAGTCACTCTTGCTGCCTTCATCCCAGCCCCATTAAGCCTTCATACCCCACCTCATGCAGGGCATATTGTGTATAGCTGTGAATGTAAGAGAGCCAGGGGAATGGGGCTTCAGAATGTAGCCACCCCCGCCACACACCAGTGAGCCAGGTGGTGAAAGCATCACCCACGTTTTTTTAGGATGAATATTTACAAACTAGGTACTGTGAAAAGTAAATGTGAGAATGTCTGTGGTAAAGTATGTCTTGTCGAGGGAACTAGGCTGTCCATAAAACTGTTCATTTTCCTGTAGCCTGATTTGCTCTGAGCTCTTTGGCTAACACTTCCACTCAGGCAACAGTAGCAAACAGCACCTCCCATCCTGCATTTAACCAGATTTTGGTGCTTTCACATTGGGTGAGGTGTTGGGTTTGAAAGACGCTGAAGCAAGAACTGGTTTTGGGGATGCAGCTGTCAGGTCTATACTGCCAGTGTATCAAGGGCTACATTGTGTGGGGTAAATATTTACCCAAAACCAGGCATCCCTCCTGTCACTGTTCTAAACGCTGCCTTGTAATTTCTATCAGTAGGAATGCAACAAGGTTATCTGGCAGCTAGATATAGTGATTATAAACCCAAACTGCTAACTGCACATTCCAGGGTGCACCCATACTTGCCATGGAACTCACAGTTCTTTGTGATCACACCACAAGCAAGAGAACCAGGGCCCTGTTACACCTGTGCACCAGCCATTGCAGCTAATGCCACAACACAGGTGCAATGATTCAGCCCTTAGAGGAGCAGTCTGTTCTGAGCGTGGCAGGGTGGAGCGGCTTTTCCAGTTTAGTTTGTGCTCTCCTAGTAGTTCTTCCTCAATGTAACTAGGACTTTGTAAGAGCCTCTTTTAACCCTGTTGGGGCTATTAAAGTATGATAAATGTATCTAAGGTTTGTAAGAGAATCTCTGTGGTTGTTGGAGAATTAGAGGCAGTTAAAATATATCTTAGCCCAGTAGGTCTCAACCTTTTCCCGGCTATGACCCTCCTCCCAGCCAGCTGGAATCCAGGATAGACTTTTGTTCCATTTAGGACTATAGGAAGGCAGGTTAGTCACAGCTCCCTAGTTGAGAACCCATGGTTAGAGCCCAGCACAGGTACAAAACTTGTATCTACAGCTGATTGGCAAACATGGTCCATAGATATCTGCAACCTGTGATGTCTGTATATTTTCCCTACTTTAGACTCTTTTTCTATGTATAGCCATTCCTCTGAATCTTTTGCTTTCTGTAGAGCTTTCCCTGTTTGAGTATCCAAATTTCCTCTTATAATGGAAGTGGGTTGCCATGAGTCATTTTTATAGGCCCTGCCCCTATCAGGGCAGACACATGGGCCTGCCAGGTGCATCCTATAAAAGCAGCAACATATGACCTCCCTCAGGCCTAAAGAGTTGATTTTAGCCACACTGGGGAAAAGCTTCTCTTGAGGTTAACCCAAGGGTAGGGTCAGGTTTTAAGAAAAACTCCCTAGATTTATTATACTAAGTTATAGTTCTCCTGTCACACACAAGATTAGAGCAAAAGGTTCAGGGAAAGTACGTGGGAGGATCCAAACAAAACTCCATATTTATTTCTCAGTGTCTTTCCTTTGCTTTTAGAAAGAAAAAGAATGGCTGTCCCAGCCCCAGTCTCCAACTTCAGGTAAATTAAACTTATTTTGTGAGAAGGAAGAACAGTGAGAGCATGGATTTAAATTTAATACACAGCTTTAGATGGAACAGCTGGATGCTGCTTCTGGTTCTGCAGACAGAGCCCAGACATTGTATCTGACTGGCTCCTTTTGCCATTAGCCCTTAACTTGTGGATTTTGGTTGTATTTCCTCTTAATGACTGTGACTATGGTGCTGATGAAAGGTGTGGGATGAATACCCCTACAGGGTGCAGTTCTCTACTTAACCCCCAGAACAGGTACAGTCAGGGCACCTGAAACTCCCTCCTACAAGGGGGGGGGAATTGTCCTTTGCACCCTAACTCTTCCAAATGGGATTGAGAAATGCAGACTCACTGTAATTCCCCAAATAACTGCTAGCAACTGTGGGTTACAACTGTGCTAGTCTGGATTTGACAAGTCTATGCATGCTTTTGTACTGATTTAACTATATTTGTTTAGAACAGTTAAATCTGCAGCCTCTGTTATCCTGATAAGGGTGTTATTTGTATAATTTACTCCTAAAATGCAGCTCATTTCCATAGCTGTATAACCATCTTTTATATCAATTTAATCTCATCCTTGCGAGAAGAATGCATGGATTTAACTATGTTTCTAAATCTATATAGGTAGTAGGTACAGCCTCCCAGAGCCCATTCTTAATCACCCTAAACACTACCTATAATAAATGTTGAGTAGAGCTAGGCAGAATTTCCAACCAGAAAGCTTTCCTGTAAAAAAAGTGGGGGTGGGAGGAAGAGAGGAGTTTAAGTTTTTCCACAGGAAAAAGTCATTTGATTAATTTTTTGCAATTAAAGTTGTTATAACTTTGGAGCTTTAGTTCTTCCACTCTCCCCTCCTCTTGTGACCAAATGCAAAAGAATGAATGGAATTGAATGGTTTATTTCCCCCTCTGCTTTGACTTTTCTAAATGTTCTCAACTTTGGAAGATTGGCAAAGCTAAAGGGTTTCATTTTTCCTTTTGCCACTTCCAATCTGTAGATTTTTCTAAAGTTGAGATTTTAAAGAGTGAAGAAATGAAAATATGCCCCTGGACACTACGCATTTAATTGTGTTCAGTGGAAAAAGGGGGGGGAAAAAAGTATGAAATTCTGAAAAGTTCATGATTTTGCAAAACAAGTATTGTTCTATGGTTCTGCAACACAGAAATAATTTATTATTTTGGTGTGAAATTGTTTTTCCTTCTCAAGCCGCTTTAACGTTGAATCCTTTTCCTGATCAAAACCAAATGACTCCTCTTTTACAATAGGTGTGAGAGGGGAATGGTTCAGCAGGTGACCTGAGACAGTTGGATTCTATCAATGTTAATAGCAAACATCTACGGCCACACCCAATCTCTTCTTGTGCTCAACACTGTGTAAGAAAGAAGAGGTTTTTTTAAGCAGGGAAGTATAAGAACTAGCATTATGTAACCTATACTAAACTGCTGCTTTCAAGTCATTTGGATTTGTTGGTCAGTGTTCCCTGAATAGCTTAGGACTTACCTATGCTTTTATAAGAAACTGGTTTTGAAGAATCACTTTCATTATTCACAGTTATCTGTGTAGTCGGTTGGTGATCTAGAGGCATTACGCAAACATTGCCTCTGCTGTGAATATCGAGAGCGGGGCTGTGCTAAATGGGTTGCATGTAATAGAGAAATGGAGCTATGGTGTGAGGCTGTTAATACATTTTCTTCCTTCACATTTGTCTTCTGAGATCAATTATACGAAAGAAACAGTTGTTTTGTACCACCTTGAAAAAGACAGTCCAGAGAACCCAACACTGGTAATAGGAACATGCTTATTTTTCATTATTTGTGTCTTGGTGTCTCAGCTGCGGCCTGCCATTAGAATAACTTAAAGGTAATGCTACCATGGAGCTTGCTAAGCTTACGGTGTAGAACAATTTTCAATTCCATTTTAGTTCACTAAAGATTTAAAAATGAAATGTACATACTCTTTATTTTGTATTAATACACTGTAATTGCTTTACAGAGTCCAGTATACCAGTTGCATGTAATTATTACAGATGAACTTGCCCAACTGGAGCTCACAAAACTAGTGCATTTATCCCAAAGCAAAGACTAAACCCTCTAACTCTTTAAAAAAATACATTAAAGAACGTACCACACACACATATTGCACTTTTCTCCATATGAAATTTTTACCCCATATACATCTCACCAAAGTCTCTTCAGAGGAGCCTGTAATACAAGATACTAAAGGTAATACTTAACTATACAGTAGTATACACAATCCTCTAATGTTAGACACAACAGACTTGAACAAAAGCAACCACTTCAAAGTAGCATGAATACGACGAGTGGTGCCCAGGGAAATAGTCTAGTGTGGCATTAGCAATTTTTTATTCTGAAGAAAATGACATGAAATGTTAAACAGGCTGTTAGTTGAGGGAGATCATCTAAGTTACTTCATGTTCATAACATTCAAAACTCTGTAGCTCCCTAAATACCTGCATTCCAAAACTCGGCAGTTTAAACTAGTTGGGACCCTCTGGTAAAGAAATTACTAAAATGAGTTGAGAGAGAGAGAGAGCGCGCGCGTGCGGAATTATTGTTGTGGTTTGATCTCTTGTGCCCCTGAATCCTGATCCATGTCGTCCTACTATGTATGGGGTTGTAGGGTTTGTTGTGGAAATAGTTAAGAAAAGGGGCAGGCCATCTTTTGTAACCCAACTCCCTGTGCAGAACTGGGCCTCTGAATTTGTTGTTCATACTATGGAGACATTTCCATATCCATAGTTATCTTCTACCTCACGCTGCTCTCTGGGTATTCAGCTTGGCCTCGTGTTTCCACAAATGTTTGCTTAATATTTTAGGGGGCATGTGGTCACCTGCTCTGGTGAGATGCTTAGACTCCACTGGGCTGGCCCTTTGTTCCCCTGCAGTGTCGTTGCCAGTTGCTTGTTCTCTACAGGTCACTTAAGACCTAGGGGCTGTTCTTTGAAGATTTTTAATAAAGTTTGTATCGCTGTTTACCCCTTCTTTAGCTTACATGGGATTTCAAATTGCCCACCAGCAATGGCTTTGGAATCACTATGTAGTCAATACCAAGCCTTTATTGAACACATCTGACTGCACTACAAGTGGATTAGTGACCAATATTACACAATGTGCTGTATAAACACCACAGGTCAGTCAGATTTTAGCATACTAGGAAATAAGGCAATTGCTGGCAGCAGTGCTGAACTTTTTCCTGTTTAAAGCTGATTAATAAACAGTCACTAGATTTTTTTTTACCTTTGCCATGTAAATACTGTATTATTGCTCTGTGTGCTGGCTGCTTATTCTCTGAAGGGGAAAAAATGGTTCTGCAGTCTGATCTTTGATAACTCTGTTTATGACATGAAATTAGTTGGTCAGAAAATCCGATTATAAGTTGACTGAGCTTTTCTCAACGTATCAAGAATTCTCTTCTGCTACCACCAATTCAGTTCAATGCTTTGGTGCTTTATACAGTGACTGGAGAACTTGCCCGTGGGTCAGTGTAAAGTGACATATCAGATTTGGTAGGTTTGGGAACTTGCAACAAGACTGGTTTGAGAGCCAAGTCTCAGGCGCAAGGTTGGCGATTGTGTAGTGATGCAGCTATTGGCATATTTAGCCTCTTTCCTCACTTTGAACTTAATGAAAAGGGAAACCTTCCAGACAACAAAAGGTGTTTTTCATAAGCAGTACCTGCTTCTCTGCTGTTCTTTGTGCTTTAAAGAACCTGCATTGTGCTTAGTGTGTTCATCTGCTCACAAAGGGCTAAACTCTCCAACTGGGGGGTACTAGGTTCTCCTTTAATATTGTCTCACAGTATTTCAAACACTGGAGACAACCCAAATTACAGTGATTACCCATGTCCCTTCTATGGATCCAAAGCGCAGCTGCTGTCTGGCATTTTGTGAACTGCAAGGGTTTGGAGACTCACGTGCTTGCTCAAAGTGAGTATCTGTTGAAACGGTTAATATAGCAACAGTTCTTGACTTTAAATATTGCTGTAATACTTTTAACATTTCACATATACATGAGCAATCAAAACACCAAGGAAGTTGCATTATATTCCACATGGTGGAACACATGCTCTGAAGTGACTTTGGCTTTAGCATGGATATAAATGGGGTATTGTCTACTTTCTTCAGGAAAAAAAGCATATAATCTGATAAAGAACCCAAAAAGGCACAGCACTATCACTTCACATGGGGGTTTTTAAGCTCATTTTGTTTTGTCCTTAAGTTCTATAACCTAAATTGTCCAAATATACAAAAAGCTTAATAAACCACCAGCAACGCATACTGTAAATTCAAAATAGTTATTTTTAAAAAGCGACCGAGGACAGATGTATCCTCTCCCATGACCAGAGCTGCTCCACAGCAGAGGCCTCCACAAGAGGCTGTCTGCAAAAAGGGTTGATTTCTAATGCTACCCTGGCTGACCTTTTTGACAATGTCATTTGCTGCAGTTGTAGACCTCCTCTTGGTACTTTCACATCTCTATTAACTGATCCTTTACCCCATTCAGAGGCCTCTAAAAACACTGCAGTGCCTGATGTCAGACTTAGCTATCTTTTGACTAAGTCAGTGTATCATTCTGTCAAAGTTCCAGAAACTTCCCATGATGGGCAATTAGAAGTTTTTTGTCAAGTTTGGGGAAACGCTGTTGCTAGCAGGAGGACGTGGAGTCTGCTGGAGAAACACCTGGCGTCCCCTGAGACCTACTGTGGACTAATTCAACATCAGTAGCTTAGAACCAACATTTCAATGCCAAAGTGCAACTTTCATTTAAATCCACCATGCACTAAAGTTTCAAGAGTCCTTGATTTGCCTTCAGGTTACCCAAGTCTGAGTTCCAATGAAAAATATATTGCTTTTATTGCCAAGAAGTACAATGTGTCACTCATTCATTCATTCTCCTTTCTTTTGCAGATCTTTAACAGGTTTCATCTGGTACTGGATGGATGCTAGCAGAGTATCCACTTTTTGGAAGGGCCCCTTTTCTTCCTCTTAAAACTACATCTGTAATCTCCTTCTCTGCAAACTGGTTCTTTGTTTGACCAAATTGCACTATCCATCTCCAGCCCCTGCCACTGGGTTTGTGGCACAGTACTGACAGGATGAACCAATGGTGATGTAGCTTTTAGCCATCCCCTGCTAATACCAGTCAGGTGACTTTTACATCCCCCAGTAGGTCAAGGGTCGGAAAATAAGCCATGAATTTTAGGGTTGGAACAAAAATGAAAATTCACATGCTTTTCCTTCACTTCACCTGTCTTCCGTTCTTAAGTTAACACTGCAGGGTGGCTAATTCACCAAGACATAGCCACTATGTTGGGGGTCAACAGTCTCCATCATTTCGCAATCAAAAAGTCCTGGCAACTCTGAAAGGGTTAACGCCTCATAGTTGGACTGAGACTCATGAGATGCTGAGCTCCTCTGGTTGTCTGGTGATGCTACATTGCTTTGCTGGGCTGGGTTCATGGAATACTGGCACTGGTTTGGGTAGTCTGGCTCAGAAGAGGTGGCGACTGGCAATTCACAAGTCTGATAGGAATATTGCAAGGGCGGCGGTGGTGGCTGCTGTTGTACATGAATCTGTGATGGCAACCGAGGTGAGCTGTGGATCTGTGATGGCGGCAATGACTCCAGCTGCAGTTTCTGATACTGGCTAAGGAAAGGGTCATATTGCATTTGTTCTGAGGAAGGCTCCATTACAGGGCTCAAGGGCTGTGCCAGGCTGAACTGTGGTGGTGGCTGCTGCTGCTCCTCCTGGCCTGGAAGTGGCAGTTGACTTGACCTTGGGTAGGAGCTTTCGGCTATTTGCATCTGGTTAAAATAAGCCTGCAGCTGGGACTGCTTCTGGAGGAAGAGTCTCTTCTGATGCAGCCTGAATCAAGGACATCAACAGGAATTATTTTCAGTCTTTGAAATATTAATGCTTAGCGTGATTAGCAGACAGATCTCACTAACAGCAATAGCAGAGGAGAGTGGTGAAAAGTACATTGGGTTCCATGACCTTTGAGAGAGCCAATCCCTAAACTGCCAGTTGGGTTTCATTTACAATTGAACCTTGTTAATTGTCACTTTGCTAATCTGCACACTCAACATTCTCTCTCTCTCCCTGCTTCTTAGCAAAGGTGCAATAGCAGAGACAAAGCAGTAAGATCTCTCATGGCTAACATTACAGAGCATATTCTAGTACACGATGAAGTATTATCCTAAACGATTAAAACTAGACTATGCTTGGCAAATAAATAGACCTTATGCACTATGCAATGCAATAGGAATAATTTATTGAAAAAGCCCACACTTCACCCCCACAAAAATGCTAAGGGTGCTTGATCATACAAAAATTCTCATTAACAACGAACATCCCATCTTCAACCAAAAATTGTAGATACATTTGCTTTTTTGTTTGCTACTTGCTAAATTTCAGAATTCAGCAACTGACAATGAGTCTCTCCAGTTACCAGTGCAAATTAGTGAAGTTCCACTGTATTCCTATTTTGTGACCATCATCATCAAACACCCATGCTCTTCACATCTGACACAGGAAGAACTTAACACGAGGACTTTTGTTTCCATTGGCAAATTCCAGGGATATCACAAAAGTGGGATCTCCAGCCAGCCAATTTGCAGTCCTCTCCTGCCTAGTCTCTACAGGATTCAGGAAAGGAGGTACAAAACTGTTCCCAGCTCACCTAGTTTAGATAGTTTGTTTCCTTACACACAACCTTCTTTTCTTTTTTTGAGACATGAAAAAGCACATGAAGTTGCTTTGGTCAGCAAGATAATGCTCTGGATGGTTGTCAGCCTTAGCCCTCAACTCTACAGCCGCTCTTCACGCTCACTCCAGATATAAAAGGGACAACAACAAGAAAGCAAGTGAAGATTTCATGCCCTCCATCTGTCCAGTCCCTCTAACAGTGTTTGTGGATTACAAACACATGGATTATCTGGATATGTCTCACTACATCAATTCCCTGCCATTGCAGGGGCCTTGGACATTGGTGCACCTTCGTCCTTCCTGTTCTCTGCGTCTGGCACTCAACAATTGAGTCTCTTGAGGGCTGTAATACTTTTGTCTAATTCTGGCTGTAGGGCCAGACCCCTTCTGACCTTCATCTCTGTGGCTCTTTCACAGAGAAACCAGAGCCAGTTTTTAGCTGACATACAGGCCTTTCTATACGCTCACTCTTTTTGCTTTTGTATCAGTTTTCTCTAACTGCTGTTGAGCCTAGCACTTTAAATACATAGAGGAAACAGGTTACAAAAAGAAGGTGGGGTAGAGGATGAAAAAGTCTCTTCCAATCTAAACTCTCTTGTAGTAATCATAGACATTACAACAAGCCAGATATTTTTAGAGAAGTGTCATTTTTAAATTGATTCTCCCTTCTGATGTCTGTAAGAGCCTGGCTTACAGGAATTCCTTCATGTTCTTTGTGGTAAAATTATCTGGTCATGGAAAAAAGGCAGGAAATACCCAAATGACTGCAGGGATTCTGAGGCACCACATCATTCATGTTCTGAGTTACCATAAATACTGCAATACATGGTCCAAACACTTTCACTGGAAACCATGAGTACAGAAGTATAGCCACACTGCCCCCAATTCACAGACCTTCTGCACACTAAAGAAAGCTAAGGACATACTACAATTTGCTGAATCAAACTTCTATGGTCCTTTATTATCACTGCAGTAGTCAGGCAGTGGTGGCTGTTGGGACCCAGCTCCCTTTCAGTCTCTCTCCCCTCCACTGCACAGAGGAAGTGAACAGGGCTACACTGTTGGGCTGAACTCAGGAGGGAAGCAGAAGGCTGTACCCTGTGAGTATCACCCCCCTCTGCTCCTCCCTGGACAGAGCCCCAGCTGACCCTGCCAGCCCATCAGCTTGGCTCCATAAGCAAAAAATTCACAGATCCCAAAAAGCCAAAATTTTGGTGAAATTGACAAAACCTGAATAAAATCTAGTAATTTTTCAGCAAAAATTGGTAAAAACTGATAATGAAGGGCCTTAGTACTGTGTTCGTAGAGATTTTAGATGAGAGTGAGTTTGGCTGTCCCAAGAAAGTCTCTATTCTATTACTCCTGGGAGGAAGTTACATGCAAATCACTCAGCTACCCAGATTGTGAACCATAGGAACAGCCATACTGGGTCAGACCAAAGGTCCATCTAGCCCAGTATCCTGTCTTCCAACAGTGGCCAATGCCAGGTGCTTCTCACCTGTGTTCTTGTAACTGCTGTTCCAGGCTTCGGGGCAGTTCTTTGCAGTACAGCTGGCAGGTATTCTGGGCTTTTGACAGCAGGCTGGGTTTCTGCAACAATACCAAAAGATGATGGATTTAAAATGTGAAATGAAACGCACTGTTTTAAATGCATGAGAGTCCAGGAGAGACTGAACTGTCCCATAAAGTCTCAGCTGGGGAAGTACTTGTTTATCCTATCACAATGTGAGGGTTTTTAAGAGATTGGGGGCACCATTTTCGAGAGTGGATGTGTAAGTTTTGGATGTCTAACTTCCTATTTAGCACCTGGTTTTGCAGCACCACCAGTTACTGGTAGTGCCTAGAGGCCCCAATCAGGGATCAGGATCCTATTGTGCTAGGCACATGTAACTAGAAGATAGGATTTGCCCCAAGCACCTTTCAGTCTAAGTAATCACCCTCCACTATAACTGAAGCTAGTGGTACTCGGAGGTACTCTGCACTCTGAAAAACCAAGCCCAGTGTCACTCATGTTGGATATCCAAAATAATCTGAACCACTCAGAACTCAAGCACACTTGAAAATATTATTTCTACATTATAGATATGATTAGGTACTAACTGGTAGCTGTAATTGATTTCAAACATTCTCGGAGGTTGGACTTCTCTGGGAATTTTTATTATACAAGCTGGAAGAATTTGCAGAATTTGTGTTCTTAAAAGGAAACCAGTAAAAATAAAAAGAGAAATGTTACTCAGATGAAAAAGGACAGAGGTTCCTCAGATCACTTCCCAAACCAGATCTTGTGATGTTTCCTTTAAAGGAATGCAACGAAGAGGAGCTACCAAGAACTGCCATTGAACTCCTGTTACTCATAGTTGCCTCTAATTAAAAAGTAACTGGCTAAGGAAGTGGAAAACCAGAAGCAGGAGCTGCAGCAGCCAAAGGAACCCCTAGTATACAAGGTGTAACTTTAATTTTTGTTGCTTTACTAGTTATCCACCATTTTTCCCATTGAAAATAACTCAGTGGCTAGATTGGTATGTACTATCAATGGCTGGCTTGACACTGTGGAGGAAGGCACCATACCTGCAGTCTGTGTTGCAAGTACTGTGTTTCTAAGCTCTGCCGTCTGGATAATAACTGGGGATGCACGCCATTAGGGAAGGCAGATACAGTCTCCTGCTGCTGAGAAGCTTCCTCCTGGGAAGAGAAGGCAAGAGCACAGTTTGATTCCTCCAGACAGAAGCTACATTTTCTGCTTAAACCCTTTAGGGAGCTGCTTACACAGATCTCCATAGTTGCAGTGATTGGGGCTGTAGTGCCACCTGATCTGCAGGGCTCATGGCTCATTTAGGGTTGTTTAGAATTTAGACAGGATTGTTTAGAAGTCTCCTCTACGCCACATAATAGAAAAGGCACACAACTGACTAACCTGGAGAAACACAAGGTATTTCCTGACTCATCTGCGCTCAGATCCCAGTGGCACCAGGACAAAGTAATCCTGACCCTGTGAATATGTCTGCCTCTTTTCAGAGTTTTAAAACCAAAGACAAAAGGCTTTTGATACAAATTTTAAAAAGAGCTCTACACACAGTGAGTGTCTCCAACAGGCAGGATAGCTGCTGATGTGGCTGGAGAGAATGGTTCACTGGTTGGCACCACAACTGAGCTCTGACATGTCACACTTAATGACCCATTCTTCCGAATGGATTGTGACTTTGTGGTTTCAGAGAGTGAGGAGTGGCACTGAAATCTCATAGCGAATTGTGAGAAAGCACTGGGATTATCAGTGCTTCAAAGTTGCTCTCTAGAGCATTTTGCAAGGAGTACCATAGGTTCTGTTGACCATCCATGCTGATTATTCCCTTGAGCAGGTGGGCCCAACAAGAAAAGATAGAAAGTGCTTATTATTTACAGTGCTGCCTCTTGTTTTATTACAAACAGGCAAATAAAGGAAAGTGGAAGCAACTAGTTGGATTCTGTCTGACAAAATAAGGCCAAAGCTGGGCAAGTGATGTACCACCAACCACATTTAAAATGACGGGTGGAGGTTCAGTTCTGTTACAGCACAGTAACTCCACTGTGGCAGAACAAAATGTAGCTCTATATGCCTCTAAAACACATCCTTAGGCTGAAACTAACAATCTGTTGGATCTGAAAAGCCCAGAATACCATCTCACTGGTTCCACAAGGCTGGCAAACACTAACCCATAGGAGCTCAATACCTGCTCTACCCTCCATTATACAAGTGAGGGGGAGAGGAGCAAATTTAAGCTCTAAATTAATGTCTCTTCTAGGTCTCCCAGTGCATCTCCTCTCCTCTTTATCTGTCTCGTTGAGGAAGGGCTTGTTTCTGCTTGTGGCTTGTACAGCACCAAACACATTATCTGTGCTTAACACACACCTGAGGGGGACTGTTTACAAGATTCTGCAAGTGGGGAGCGGTTGATGTTAGGTTGGGCTCTTCTTCTGATCCCATCTGTTCATATAGCAGCTGGACTTTATTCAGCTCCAGGATTCCTTTGGTTCGTGCCAGATTCTGAAGGTGCTGTCGAAATGCTACAATTCCTGGACAAAAGTCAAACAGAACAATATCAGCAAAGCTATTGCTATTCAGTCAGCACAGCCCAGCTGAGCCATATTTTGCCACTAAAGCTGGGGTTAACGCACACATGGTACTATGTTTGTGCATAACTTCTCATGACAACAGTGAAACAGTTACCTTGTGTGAGGGATGTGTCAGATGCCCTGCGCCCCTCTCGGAAACTGACGGGGGAACGGTTGTGGGCCTCTCGTTTTTGGGACGTCAGTGCCTGCATGGCTGGATTGGCAGGTCTCAGGCCTATGAAAGGGGATGTTATTCTGGGTGCTGGCTGGTTGGCCAGCACCATTTCCTTCAGGGTAGGAGTGTCCTCAAGGAAGTTAAGATCCCTCTGAAAAGATCCCATATCATATTCTGAGTCAATGCTGCCCAAAGATGGATTCTCATCCAAGGAGTAGACTTTCCCTGTGAGAAATAACAAAAGCCAGATTAAACAGAAAGTGCAGTAATTTAGCAAAGCAAAGCACCACCGGTTTGAGCCATTTTTGCCAGCATGGTCTCCAGTGACTGGCATGGAGGAAGTATAAGAAAAATGCAAGCTTTATAAACACACTAATACTTTCAGCACTAGAATGGGGTCACACACCTGGTTTTAATACTAAGTTTAAGGATAAAATAAGTTAAATGGCTTGCTAACAAGGATACTGTGCCCTTCGTGTAGAAATCCCCCAAAGCGCTTTTCAAACAATCACTTCATTCACCACTGGGGTGAAACACAGAAGCCATTTACAGTGGACAGGTACATTACACAACTATTGGGGACATGAAGATGTGCATTCCACATCCAAATGAAACTGCAGTGGGAATTTAGGGAGGCAGAATGGAATTATCCACACTGGAACCTAGCCAGGTTAGTGGGAGCCAACACCTGAAGAAGTGCAGTGGAATCCTGAATGGTTAGATGTGGTTATGAACTTGGCTCTATAATCGCTAAAAGACAACAGCTGAGGGCTTTAGCCTTGCACTAAGACCTCAGTTCAGTACGGACTCTGGTAGAATGCCATTAAGTCACCAATCTTGTTTTCTTCACCACACTCTTTTTCTTGAGGAATTTCCCATTCAAGTACTGTCTAGATTCTGTTTAACTTGGGAGAGCTGACAAGATCATAGCTCAACTTGGCATTGCTGCATCCCCGCATTGGCATTGAGCTGCCAGAGAAACTAGTGTTCCTTTCTAGGCATATATATCACCTGGGAATTAAATATGTTGGGATGGTTAATTATGCCAAAAATGTAACTCATTTAATTTGCCTGCCACCCTCTACCCTTTCTACATTGCCATTAGATTGGATAGGTTTGTGCTTGCATAGGCCAGCTGTGAGTTTGCTCCCTTGACTTTATATCTGCCTCTGTTCAGTAACAAATAATAAATAAAGCTGCTTTTCTTGATAGTTATTAATTTAAGACACAAACCAAGCTAGTGTTTTTCATCCAACATGTAATAAGCTGGGCTCTTAGATCCTTAATTAAACTTCTGCAGAGACCTCTACAATATATGTACCTGTGCCTGGCATCATGACAAGCTGGTTGGTCACTTCTGCCAGAGTGTGACGTCTTTTCCCACAGCGGGTTGCTTGGAGGGCTGCAAATGCCTGTGCAGGATCATCTTCTGATTCACCTTCTGTCTCTATTCCCTCATCAATAGAGGTTTCCATCATGCTAGTAGGCAGTGACTGGCATCCTTTCCTAATCACCATAGGGGGCAAGGGATCCAGCAAGCAGCCATTTACCTAAATGCCACAGGCAGAGGAAGAAAGACAGCATTCAATTATTAGCATAGAGGCTCCCTGAAGAGTCAAATCTCTGCCCTATATTGTGAGATGCAGAGACACAGACTGAAACGGACTCAAAACAGCCTGGATATTCAGTGTCATCTGCAAACTCCTCTGATTTCAATCAGAGACCAGTTCAGAGTTCCAAAGCGAGGTTCCAGAAGAGTGGAATCACTGGTCACCTTATTTTTAAGTTATTGTTGGAATCTCTCAAATTTAGTCTGTTAGTTTCCCTAATACTTATTCTTGTCAGGAGTGTCTCATAAAATCTGCTTCAGGCTTAGCCACAAAATATTTAAATTTATGAAACGTGATTTTTGTTCTCCTTTGTCCTCTGTCCATTGTTTAATTTGGAGTTTGGCAAACAAGCATTCGTAAGACCAAGTTTGCCCTATTTAATTGCACTGTCTCTCTAAAACTGCAAAACAGTAAGTT
Organism: Chelonia mydas; assembly: GCF_015237465.2. NCBI lineage: Eukaryota > Metazoa > Chordata > Testudines > Cheloniidae > Chelonia > Chelonia mydas. The sequence continues at coordinate 13,878,694 of NC_051262.2, read as the reverse complement.
ATCTTAGCGTATTTCACAAAGGATCAGCAAACATGCCCTTCCTTGGTTCATGCTTAGAACTGGTCATTTGCATTAAAGGTCCATTCCTCTTATCTTGTGTCTGCTCAGTCCAGCTGATGTGGTGGTGTCTGGGACTTGCAAGGGAAAATGAACAACATCAGTTTGTTCAGATAATTTTACATTTTGATTCCTTAATAGTGAATAGGAAAAAGATGGCACCTGTGTTCATACCACACGATGGCTGGTACTTTAGAGACCAAACTATTTTTTAAGACTGCATAAAGTACCCTAGAAGCTATAAGCAGCTTCCTTTTGCAAGGCTGGCCTGGGCTCCTACTTTTTTCTTCTGGAAACATCAGGGTGGATAACCATATTTTTCATTTGTTTATTCAACTTGTTCAAAGTTCAATTACTAGCTCGTTCAAAATTGAGAAACTGAATGAGAGTTGAAAAAGCAAGAAAGTGTGTTCTCTCCCAATCTACGAATAAAAATGGAGCGTGAGGATGAGATCTATTAGAACTAAAATCTTGATGGACACGGTGACCTGAAACATTTAGTTCAATTCATTAACTACGGACACTTCCTTTAACAAATCAGCAAGTTTTAAATGCAATTTTGATACTTATTTTTTATGTATCCAGGACATGTAATATTTTTAACTAATAATGATTCTAAACTGCTTTTTTGTGCATTTAAAATAATAAAGTAGAATTAACTTACTTTCAGATTTTTATATTTGTAACTTTATAACTGCTTAAATATTTATAAATACAGTATATCTTCCTGGTTAGCAAAAAAGTACCAAATTTAGTATAAAGGTTATACGTAGTTGTAAACCGACGTTTTCATGGTTACTAACTAAAGAGAAATTGCCCTTTTTCAGGAAAATAACTAAACTACAGATGCAATTAAAGATAAAAATTGATTTAAATCAAATTTTTCTGTTTGCTGATTTAAAATGATTACAATCAATGATTTAAATCATTTTCAGAAAGAACAATTAATTGCACACATACAAAATGGGAAGTGACTGCCTACGAAGGAACAACTGTGGAAAGGGATATGGGGGTTATAATGGATCACAAGCTAAACAAGACTCAACAATGTAACACCTGCAGAAAAAGCAATCATCATTCTGGGATGCATCAGCAGGAATGTTGTGAGTAAGACACAAGAAGTAACTCTTCCGCTCTACTCTGTGCTAATAAGGCCTCGACTGGAGTACTGTGTCCAGTTCTGGGCACCACATTTCAGGAAAGATGTGGACAAACTGGAGAAAGCTCAGAGGAGAGCAACAAAAATTATTAAAGGTCTAGAAAACATGAGCTATGAGGAAAGCCTGAAAAAATAGGGTTTGTTTAGTCTGGAAGAAGAGAAGACTGAGGGGGAACATAAGTTTTCAAATACATAAAAGATTGTTACAAGAAGGAGGGAGAAAAATTGTTCTTCTTAACCTCCGAGGATAGGACAAGAAGCAATGGGCTTAAATTGCAGCAAGGGAAGTTTGGGTTGGACATTAGGAAAAACGTCCCAACTGTCAGGGTAGTTAAGCACTGGAACAAATTGCCTAGGGAAGTTGTGGAATCTCTTTCAGTGGAGGTTTTTAACAGGTTGGACAAACACCTGTCAGAAGTGCTCTAGTTATTACTTCGTTCTGCCTTGACTGCAGGATGATTTAACTCAATCCACCCTGTGCAAGATATCCAGTATGATATAAAGACCACCTCAGAGTGGTCCCCCAGAGCAGTCCCTTTCAAGCCATCTGATGTGGTCCTGTTTCAAACAGTATTACATTAATGCTCCCTAGGGAACTTTTAGGGCACACCAGCAGGATCCACATGCACCACTAAGTGTGCAGTGCACCAGTAGTGCATACTAGACTTCACACCCCTAGTATGGACTAACGCACCATGTAGACAAGCCCTAAGGCTCTTGGATTTCTACCATTCAGATGTGGCTCCCCATAAATTGTGTTTGCTATTATTCTGATGCCTAAGATGGCTAGGGTATAGTTGTCAAGTGTAGTTCAGGAACCCATCCTTGGTCTTGCTCAGTAGGGACAAAAGATGAAAGAATAAAGAGGCATCCTTGGGTTTGACATTTCATGGATCATCTAATAACATTTCCTCATTCTTGGTTTAAGAAGGTTTTAGGAGAAATAATTTAATCCTCTTTTCCTGTCTAATACTGAACAGTTAATATTATGCTTTTACCTTTATTACATACAGTGCGGTAAATCTTCTCCAAACCCTTCAGAGGGAGCTTTCCAACCATTGCCTAGAAGGTACTCTGCTCCTGAATTTTCCTCTCTTCTGCATTTTCATTTTGAGTCCCTCCAACCAGATAATTATCTCCCCACTCTTCACTAATCCCCCGACATTTAAGCAGTTGCAGTTTTACAAAATGGTGTACAGTTCTCTACAGAGTTTAGTTTTATCAGATTAACTTCATAATTAGATAACTGCTGAGCTGTTTGGGGGTTGGGCCAACTGCCCACACATCTCTGTGGACTTTGCTTTCTAGTGAAAACCCAGTCAGTTTTCACTACCTAGTCTTGGAATGTAATGTCTATACCTGGATAAGGGTTAGAGTGGGGAGCACCGCATAAGCCAGATGATTACCAGACCCAGGGAAAGGGCAGGCATTCAGCTATGCCCAGATGGAGGATCCACAAAGCCCTCCAGATGAGAAATGACTGCCTGGTGGACTAAAAGAAATCTCTATAGGTTTCTGAGAAAGTCACTTAATTTCCATGCTTCCTGGACTCATAGAAAGGAGACTTCAGGGTAAAACTGAAATTCTCTAGTTTATCCAGTCCTGCTTGCATAGAAGCTGAGTCACGTTTTGGGGTGATACCCATGGACAGCTGGCGTTGTCTGTTCATCACCTCCACAGCTGCACGATGCTAAATGATGGATATTTCTAGGGATAAACTTGGAAGGGGAAGAATGCATTCAGGCTTTACCTAGAGTAAATTTGGATTCAGTTTTATTCTGGACACTTCCTGATATCTTTTGCAATTTAATTCTTAAACTTCCCCCTGTTCATAAACTCTCGAGTTTCCTGCATAACATTTCCAACCTGTTTTAAAACCCACTTGAGCAAGCAGCTTGGTGCCAGAAACAGGTTATTTCTGAATCTGTGGAATCCCTGTACTCTCCTTCACACCATTCCTGCAAGCCACCAAGTTGTGAGCACCTTCTTTCTGATCATGGACAGGGCAGGATGCCCTCTGAAGTCCATGAGAGCTGCTCCTTAGTCATTTGGGGATCACTGGGTGATATGAGGTGCTTCTGCTGACCCAAGGAATGAGACTGGGACTATTTTCTGGCATGGCAGTGCATAGCACTAACTACAAGGGCCATCATTGCCAGAGACTGATTTCATGGGTTGCTTTTTTTAAATACAGGGATCGCTAGTGTCTCTCCCCAGTCCTGACTGAAGAGTCTAATGGGTGACTGCATTACAAGAAGGGGCTTTTGTATGCATTCCCCGCTGGTGCGATTTAATACTGAACTAGTGTAATTTTGTGACAGTAACGGAACAGTTCAGCAGTCAGTGAGATGCCAATGCCATGCGGCAGCAGCACTGCTTCTGTTTGATAGGAAACATTTAAATGTCCCCAGCTGTAGTCATTTGTACAATAATATGGGGAAGGTCATCCCTGTTGCCTGAGTTTTCCTTGCAATGCTATAAACTTGAATGAAAGCTTTGCACATGGTCCTGAGCTAACCAGCATTAGCATAGTGCAGACGTTCCCACTACACACTGGAATTCAGTTGGCCATTCTGTATAACTAGCATAACTTCCTAGTTATTAAACACAAGAGAAAAGATAACAAATGACCAGTCTCTGTGTGCCTTCTCCCTGAGTTTAACCGCGAGTAGTGGGGCCTCTGAGGAGTCAGATAGCAATGTCAAATGCAAGGATGCAGCTGATTCCTGCCACTGTTTTTGCGGGGGTAGAGGATGCATGATAGATAAATCAGCCTCAAAACAGAAAAGCATTAGTGACACCGGAGGCCTTGCTAGATGCATTACTAGCACACAACCTCCAGCAGTTAAATCTGCACTGAAGGCAAAATGCTGGGCCCTTCGGCCCTGTCTTGACAGGTAAAGTTTGTGGCTTTCAACTGAGTTAGCTGACCAAAACTGAAAAGCTCTCAATGCTTATGTAGGATCCAGGCTAACACAGAAAGCACATTAGCTAGCTCTTTGTAGCCTTGGCTACCTCTCTAACTACAACATGGCCAGCTAAATATATTCAGCCCAGAGTGGATTGATTTAAATCAGCTAGTTAAATCACCAAGAGGCAAGTCTCAATTTAAATCACTGATTTTAATAAACTTTTCCATTTGTACTTCAGGTATTTTTAAAGAGGCACGTTCTCACTGATTGATATAACCATTGAAACATGTTGATTTACAACTAAATAGAGTCAACTGTGGAACTCCTTGCCTGAGGAGGTTGTGAAGGCTAGGACTATAACAGGGTTAAAAGAGAACTGGATCAATTCATGGAGGTTAAGTCCATTAATGGCTATTAGCCAGGATGGGTAAGGAAGGGTGTCCCTAGCCTCTGTTTGTCAGAGGGTGGAGATGGATGGCAGGAGAGAGATCACTAGATCATTACTTGCTAGGTTCACTCCCTCTGGGGCACCTGGCAGTGGCCACTGTCGGTAGACAGGATACTGGGCTGGATGGACCTTTGGTCTGACCCAGTGTGGCCGTTCTTATGTTCTTTACACTAGATTTGGTATATATTTTTGCTATCTAAGAGTAGACTATAACTATGTACATTTATTTAGGCAATTATATAGTTTATTATTTTCACAGTCTTATCAGCTGTACATTTAGGTATGTTTGAAAACGGTGAATGATTTATTGCTTATTTACTAGATAATTATCTTTTTGCTCATCATTTGCATCAAGCTGCATTAGGATGGGAACTGGAATTTAATTAAACACAAAATAGCCTATAAAGTTTATTGTTATTAAACAAAACTACCTCAAATGTTTTGGGTACTTCAACTTCTCCTATCAAAACATGTTTCACATTTACAACTAAACAATTTGTTAAATAGAGATTAACTAGTGAGTGAATTAAACTGATTATTTCAGATCAGCCTGGGCAAGTTTTCAAATATGCCTAAGTGAAAGTGACTGAAACTTAAGTTGCCTACTTGCCGAAGTCTCCTGAAAATGACAGTCTCTTAAATTACTTCACGTGACCTATTGTGCCCTATTTATAAAGCTTGGTCTCAAATTAAGAAACCAAGCCCCCCCGATTCTTTCCTTATATAGAAAAGCAGCCTTTAGCTCACAGGTTTTGATAGAGGCTCATGGATTCAGCACATTTTTTTTATTTAACCCTCTTAAGAGATAAGTAGTTTAGGTCTGAACATATTTTGTATTAAAATCAGATTTCATTTTAATCAGGTTTAAAAAAAATATTAAACAAATCCAAATTTTTTTATTTTAAAAATCTATGGTTATCCACCCTATTTCAGGTGAATAACATCTTAAAGAACAATAAGAGGGCTTTTCAATTACATTACACTAACTCAATTAAGCTAACACAATTGAAAACTCCATCCTATTTGCTGTCAAGCAGTGCCTATTTCTTGTCCCCGCCCCCCCATGTGTTTAATAAATAAGGATTTAATGTTTGTTATGCTGTCATCAGGATAGAGAACAAAACCAGGGATACACCAGTACCAAACTGATGAGTGCAAATCATTGGGAAGACTCTGGCAGCTTATTTGTTAACACAGGGCTATAGATGAGATTTGATGTTACAAGTCAGGCACAGAATGAGAGAGTTTCAAAGAGCTTTTCCTGAATTCAGCTGGTTTTCATACCATGAGAAGCAGCATTGTAAAATGGCATGGTGAGCTTCACATTCCTCTCAATGACTCTGAGAAACCTGGTCTGTTTGCAAATAAAATGATGGCATTTCATATCTCAGCCCTGCCAACTCAGTCTGGGGTCTGAGAATTAAGCTGTTTCCCCCCCAGCTAATGCATCATCAAAAGTAAAGATTCTGCAATGGACACTTAGTTAACCATTCTGTTGCCACTGGACAAGCCAGAAGAGAAATCAGTTTGCCTTCTGTTAGCTGAGTTAGCTATGGTGCTGCAGCAGCAATAACAAAAACAGTGCCAATTTAGTTTAAAGTCAGCTGATATGACTCAGAATAAAGGGAGTAGAACTGTTGAACAAGAAAGTTCAATATTTACCAAGTAATTTTCTGTCACTTCATACATTTCTGAATCTATTGAAAGAAACTAGTAGCTAAACTTCCATTGTTATAAGAGTGCTTACAGAACAAGTCTTGAATACTGAAAATGGCTTTCTATGCCCTTCTTGAACACCTCAAGCTTTTCCAACTCCACGTGGGACAAAAACTGAGCCATCAAAGTAAGATAATGCAAAAAAACCCCAAACCCCAAAACAAAAAGCTGGAGATCTAGATTCAGATTCTCCTAGAGAAACGAGTTAGGGTCCATTGTTCGCTACACCATGTGGTTTTGGCTCCTGTTCATATATGGGATTCTGTTCCTCCATTTTTAACATGCATTGGCAGACTAAGGCTGCTGCAGGTCAGAACTAGCTAACTGCCATCAGGGGCAGGAGTGGAGTAGCAGGGTTGAGATGCATGGGCAGAGCTATAATAGAGAAGTTTACACAGCAGTTTCAGTCCCTGTTGTGCTGACTAATGGTATTAGTCGGACTTTCATCAACACTAAATTAATGCACAAAAAAAATCTAATGAATTGGCAGCCCCGATGCAGGATTCTCTAGTTAGAATTCTAACATGAACAAAGGGTATTTGGGTCTGCTGTATGATTTTTTTAAAATGTTTTAGGGGAAAATGTGTTGCAGAACAGTTAATCTACAATAAAGCGTCCTTTAATATTTTGAAAACCAGTATGTTTTCAAACAGCCTGTGTGATGTAGCTCTAGGGAAATACTTCCAGCATTCTTATGAGATGAACACCTATACATATTTTGTGCTTGTTGTATAATGTGTTGGTATTTATAAAGAACAGCTCTGGATCTGCAGTCTGATATTTTAAGACAATTTTTTTCTTTCTATAGTGTGGGTCACATTTTAGGAGTATCTCACAGACACCTCCCTTCCTATTTGTGATTCTGTGGACCAGCTATACATAGATTTTATGCTACCACCTATCCCTGTAGTGGATTTTGTGCAGTCTCTGGCACTTCTGCCTTTTCAAGGTAAAAACTCTGCTTCTCCCACTTAATATCCCTGTAGCAATAATAGTTTCCTACATGGAAAGTATTTAACATATTTGCTGTCTTGTATTGCAATTTAGCAGCTGAAATGGATGAGGAGAGCCAACACCACATGGCCAGTCGTTTCTTTGCAGACCACCAGAGGCATATGGACCACAGTTTGAGAACCTCTGATGGACGTGGACTGTAATATCTAGCCATTGCAATATTCTCAGGTCAGTGTGATCTGACTCCGCAGTATAAAGTACTCTGTGTGCTCATCTATTCTGTTCAAGCGGCATTTATTTAAAAAACCAAAAAACCTGAAGGGTGATGCAAGAGAGATTTTCATTTTCAAAGGCTGCTTCTTTTAAGTCTTGTGATTTGATGGCCATTTGCTTTAAAGTGAATCCGTAGCTTTTCCTCTGCAAAGGGACCACACACACAGAGCTAGTCAAATCACTGACGTGAAAAAGGTCCAAAGTACTGTACTACTGTCAACATCTAACCATCAACAAATAAGAAATCCTTCAAACTGGCAAGTAGGGACTAAAAAACATGGTTTGAATCAGCATATAAAATGCCAAGATTAAACTTCTAATGTGGTAACAAACGTGCGAATGCCAACGTTAGTGTGTGAATAAACACATTTTTGAACAATTCAGTCTGACGACAAACTCGAGTTTTCTCCATGCTGCCAGTTCACATCTTTCAGCCTCCCTACAAAGTATTGCCACAGACACATAGGTTGATGGCAATATACATCAAACTTGCTGTTGCTCCCTTCAGAGAGTTAAGCTGTAACTGTACATGCGTATAGCTGTGGAATTGTCAAACTGTATTAGCAAAGTTCAGTTAAGTCTTAACTGTGGAGGTGCAGGCAGCCTACACAATCTTCCAGTCTGATTGCAGGAAACAAAACCCATTAAATGGTCTCCAGAGCAGATTTTATATACAATTCTAGTTACAGAAATGGCCTTGCTGAGAGGATCAGCTGTAATCCCGTTGAGACACAGCAGTTTGCTAATACTTTCTGTCAGTATGAATGTCCCTGCTGGCTATTTACTGTTAAAGAAATGGACTACAGTAAAAAATTAATAAATACTCTATTTAAACTGAAGTGCCTGTGTCTGCCAATTTTCCTGTATTTCATAAGGCAGGGAGAAGACTGAAATTCTAATAGCTTTAGCTGGTAATGCAAGCTTATGGTTAAGGCTCCATGTTCTCAAATATCTACATTTCTGGAAAAAAAAAAGAAAACACCTCACTTTCAACTAAAAGTTTCTCATGTTGGACTTGGCACAACAGTGGGTTTTTGGGAAGTCTGAGCAGCATCCAATTGCCCATTTTTACACTGTGTTAAGCTGGAGAGAAAGATACATCTATGCATAAGTCAACTGCACAAGCAAAATGCCTGCCTGAGCAACTGTCCTCAGGGCAATTTTTACTTTTGTGGAGGGAAAAAAAAAATCTATGGAGATTGATTTGTTTAAAAACAAACAAACAAAAAAGCATGGCAACTCAGTGGGTTTTGAATGTGAGACTAAAACCCCTGGGAGCCAGATTAAAGGACACAGGACAGGTAAAACTGTCAAAGGTGGATGATGAATACCTGTATCTTGTCTCTAGAACTGGTCACGTTTCTCACATACATATATGTGGTATGGGTATTTATGTGTGACATATGCACATTTATAATACATGTGGAGGTAACATCTGATAAAGGAATTCATCGTGCACTCTGACTGCCTTACCTGCCCTCTGACTAATCAGTCTTCCCCAAATCACCCATACAAAGATAGGATGAATAAGTTTTGCTTTTAAATGCCTCACAGAGGCAAATAGGGAGAGTAGATATATTGGAGAGGGCAGAGGGAGGGTTATCCCACTCAAGACTATATAGCTTTCAGTAAGCCCAGATGGCAGGAATCAGGGTTGATCCAATGAAGTCAGTGGAGTGACACCACCTTCTAAAAGCTGAGAATCTGGCCCTGTTCTCTTAGGGGTTCTGTACTTGAAAACAGACATGCCCTAAAAGCCAATGTGCTGGTCTTTCAATTAACTAACGAAAAGGTGCAGATCATTCTGGTATCAAATGCTACTTTCAGGCAATAATTTAACAGTACCAGCCCCCCAAAGCTTTAGTGACATTGAAAGAGAGGTAATTTATAAGATGTACCTTTGGGGTATCAACTCTCTCTTCCTCCATGAATGCTGACTCGACATGGCAGCTGGATGCGGGAAAGGAGAAGGCTTCTGGAGCTGGTGGGAGGCCCGGAGACCTCAGCAGCCTTACATTCTGTGAACGCAGGTTCACTGGGGGCACTGCAGCTTGTGTCTATGAGATATAATAAAACCAAACAGTCTTAGGGCAAAAAAGGAATCATGAACAATGAAAATACAAAGATAATTGCAAATTCAAAACCTGGTAGTGTATCAGGGCTCCCCTGAGGAGTGTAGATATTTCTGCTTATCGCTGCATGATAAGGAGGAAGCCTTGGTACTAGTCAGGCTTTTGTCATGTTGGATAAAGGGAGAGAGATGCTTGAGCTAAATTCCTTCAAGGTCATTGGCATACAAGTGTCATTAACATTAAAAACATAGTCCCGCTCAAAGGTTGTGGGTGAGATTTACTGCCTAGTTCTTCATACAGAAACATAGCCTTGCAGGCTTAGACTTCAGAGTTCATTTAGTAAATAGAAAGGTTTACGTTTCTGAACAAATAGCATCTCTTCAAAGATGGCAGAAGAAAATTGCTTGGAATCTGCAGATGCTCCAAACTGCTCATGCTTTCCATGTTCCACAAATCCTTTTCATGGTTCCTTTTCTCTGTCATGAACTGATAAATGTTTTAAAGTCTCGTTTAAAAAGCTTTATTTGTATAAGAAATCTGTGTTAAAATGAGGCAAATGCCTATTTTAAGCTGTTTGTGACTGTCTAAAGATCATCCCACCTGCTGACCCCCTGGGGAACAAGACATAGAAAGGAATGGGAAGGATTCAGCTGTGAAGTCAGGCACCTTTAGACAGGAATTATCTCCTGGAAAACATAGTATTGAAAGCAACGGGGCACCAAACTCCAGGCAAATGTGGTGAAACCAGGGAAACTGACAGTTACATGAAAATGGACTGGAACAAAAGAGCTGAGGGTCCACACAACCTGTCTGTGAAAATCAAACTGCACTGATCTATATTATAATGCTGCATAAAATTGAATATAGTAAGGATATAGAGGACAGAGACTATCTTTCTGCCCAAGACACTGCACCTATGCAAACATTAGGTAACTGTAGTAATAAAACAGAGGACTGCTTCATACTAAAGACATGAAGGGGTTATTCTGTGATTTTTCTTTTTTTCTCTGGCAGTCTCCACCATCTCAGCTGATGCCTCATAGTTACAGGTTGACCAGATTTTTTTATAATGGAATTTGTTCCTAAAATAATTTAAAATAAGATCTATGTGGGAGTATGCAATTTTGTGTGGGAAATTCACAGAGTCCAGCCTGGAAGAGATAAAAGAAACAACTTCTCAGAGTATCTGGGGTGAAATTCTGGGTGCACTCAAGTCAATGAGAGTTTTGCCATTAACTTCACTGGGGCCAGAATTCCCCCACCCGCCCCCCTTGAAATCCTCAGACAAATGGCAAAATCAAAGTGGGGATTCTCTTTATAAGGGGACTAATGCCATGGCTGAGATTGGTGTGACTCATGGGGTATACCGAATGCCATGGATGCGAACTGAATTTAAGCACGTTACCTGATCTAAGGTAACATATTCTGCCTCAGTAAGCAACTGAGGGTTAGTTTTCATGGGAACTGGGCATACCATATTGCAACACATTGAAATGAGAAGGCACCTCAAAGCAGAATCATAGCTATGTGGACTAAATTCCTCCACTGTCACTAAAGGACCATGACTAGAGGCAGCTCTCCCACAGTCAGCCAGGTCTGGGGGGAAAAAATTTGTGCCACTATCATCATCATAGTCAGGCCTGGTTATGTGCTTCCATGTGTAACACAGGCCCAGAATGATCAAGTAACTACACCTGCATGGGCTGAGCAACCAAATAAAGTGGTTACAAAAACAAAGTTCCATACAAAAATATTAAACAGACTCAGATATAATGGCGATCCCAAGTGTAAACAAGGCTCTAGTAGCTTCTGATATTTTACTATCAACATGTTGACAGGCTAGTCAAAAGGCTAGAAAGCCTGCACAGCCTTTTCTACCCCAGGGCTCCCCTATCTACAGCTGAACAAGTGGTAGCATCGGTGGGAATATTAGTGAAATTCCCTAGCATAGTCACAGCGAGCATCAATCATTTGTGTCCCTGAGATCTCCTCAACAGCCTGAATGACTTTCAGACCATCACGTGATTTGCAAATGTGTCCATTTGGGTTAGCGGTGTCTGATCTGTGTTTTCAGAGCAGATACAGATTCTACCTTCCACTTCAGGAGAATGCAAAACAAACAAAATGTCTTACAATTAACCCCCAAAGCACGATCACTGCTCTGAGTCCTCCTGGAAAAGAGTAATGCAAGAAGCCTGGTAGCCTAGATGCAGACACATCTAGACACAGCGGCACTCAGCATACAGAAGGGACCAGCAACTTGACACAATATATATATTCAATACCATTAAAACTTGACTGTATGAGTCATCTTAGGTCAATTATTTTAATAGGGCCATGCCTCTCATGTTTTCAGTTAGGCATTAATGGAAAATAGAATCCAGGCAATATTTTTGCACTTTAATGAGACAATCGGAGAGCATGTAAAAGGAACTCTAAGAGAATTATTGGAACAAAACACGATAAACTGTACATGACCTTTCTGTTTGGAGAAAGTAACTAGGGAATAAAGTGACAAATGGCAAGAGTGCCCCAGAGCCTGTACTGAATCCATCAGTTTTGGATGCATAACTGAAGAAGATACTGAGTAGACAGCCTCCTGGAATGTAGAGGCCAGTGTCTGAGCAGTAAGCTCCGAGATGCTGTTCTTGTGAGTGTTGATAAAATGCATGTGACATCTTTGAGACTCAAATCTATTAGTTAGTAGTCATACTGGGTCTACTCACACAAAGGTGCTGGAAAACCTCAAAGGAGTTATTTACAGTACTCAGCCACCTGTGCTACGGGATTGCTAGTAAAACTAGACTCCTGACCACATGCATCTCAGGAGATCCTCATGCTGGGCTCAGCAGAAACATTTGTATTTAGTGACAGGTATACACACCCTTGAGGCACTAAGTATATGAAGACAATGATATCTGCTGCTTAGATATCACAATGAATAGGTACCTTAGATAACTAGATCAGGCAGACCAACCCTAGAGATTTGTTTTGGGAATGACCTCACTTCTTCTCCAGACTTAAGTGCAAATATAATGCATAGCTCAAGAAAAGCAGTGGGGAAAGTTAGGGTTAATTTTCAAAGGGTCCTGAGAGACTGTGTGTGTAAGAGCACTGAACAGAGTGTGCTGACCATCAGCCCCCCATCCTAACATAAATTCCTTTCACTCATCTCTAAATAATCCCCTGTAAGAAGTTCAGCTGCTCATTTGCAGATTACATTCAAGGTACTTGGAGCACAGAGAAGTCTGCAGCACAGTTGAGTTGATGGAGAAAGACAAACATACGGACCCTGGACTTCAGAAAAGCAGACTCTGACTCCCTTAGGGAACTGATGGGCAGGATCCCCTGGGAGAATAACATGAGGGGGAAAGGAGTCCACAAGAGCTGGCTGTATTTTAAAGAATCCTTATTGAGGTTACAGGGACAAACCATCCCGATGTGTAGAAAGAATAGGAAATATGGTAGGCGACCAGCTTGGCTTGACAGTGAAATCCTTGCTGATCTTAAACACAAAAAAGAAGCTTACAAGAAGTGGAAGATTGGACAAATGACCAGGGAAGAGTATAAAAATATTGCTCGGGCATGCAGGAGTGAAATCAGGAAGGCCAAATCACACCTGGAGTTTCAGCTAGCAAGAGATGTTAAGAGTAACAAGAAGGGTTTCTTCAGGTATGTTAGCAACAAGAAGAAAGTCAAGGAAAGCGTGGGCCCCTTACTGAATGAGGGAGGCAACCTAGTGACAGAGGAAGTGGAAAAAGCTAATGAACTCAATGCTTTTTTTGCCTCTGTCTTCACAAACAAGGTCAGCTCCCAGACTACTGCACTGGGCAGCACAGCATGGGGAGGAGGTGACCAGCCCTCTGTAGAGAAAGAAGTGGTTCGGGACTATTTAGAAAAGCTGGACGAGCACAAGTCCATGGGGCCGGATGCGCTGCACCCGAGAGTGCTAAAGGAGTTGGCGGATGTGATTGCAGAGCCATTGGCCATTATCTTTGAAAACTCATGGCGATTGGGGGAAGTCCCGGACGACTGGAAAAAGGATAATGTAGTGCCCATCTTTGAAAAAGGGAAGGAGGAGGATCCTGGGAATTACAGGCCAGTCAGCCTCACCTCAGTCCCCGGAAAAATCATGGAGCAGGTCCTCAAGGAATCAATTCTGAAGCACTTAGAGGAGAGGAAAGTGATCAGGAACAGTCAGCATGGATTCACCAAGGGCAAGTCATGCCTGACTAATCTAATTGCCTTCTGTGACGAGATAACTGGCTCTGTGGATGAGGGAAAAGTGGTGGACGTGTTGTTCCTTAACTTTAGCGAAGCTTTTGACACGGTCTCCCACAGTATTCTTGCCAGCAAGTTAAAGAAGTATGGCTGGATGAATGGACTATAAGGGGAATAGAAAGTTGGCTAGATTGTCGGGTTCAAGGAGTAGTGATCAATGGCTCCATGTCTAGTTGGCAGCCGGTATCAAGCGGAGTGCCCCAAGGGTCGGTCCTCGGGCCGGTTTTGTTCAATATCTTCATAAATAAACTGGAGGATGGTGTGGATTGCACCCTCAGCAAGTTTGTAGATGACACTAAACTGGGAGGAGAGGTAGATACGCTGGAGGGTAGGGATAGGATACAGAGGGCCCTAGACAAATGAGAGGATTGGGCCAAAAGAAATCTGATGAGGTTCAACAAGGACAAGGACAAGGACAAGTGCAGAGTCCTGCACTTAGGACGGAAGAATCCCATGCACCGCTACAGACAAGGGACCGAATGGCTCGGCAGCAGTTCTGCAGAAAAGGACCTAGGGGTTACAGTGGACGAGAAGCTGGATATGAGTCAACAGTGTGCCCTTGTTACCAAGAAGGTCAATGGCATTTTGGGATGTATATGTAGGGGCATTGCCAGCAGATCGAGGGACGTGATCGTTCCCCTCTGTTTGACATTGGTGAGGCCTCATCTGGAGTACTGTGTCCAGTTTTGGGCCCCACACTACAAGAAGGATGTGGAAAAATTGGAACGAGTCCAGCGGAGGGCAACAAAAATGATTAGGGGACTGGAACACATGACTTATGAGGAGAGGCTGAGGGAACTGGGATTGTTTAGTCTGCGGAAGAGAAGAATGAGGGGGGGATTTGATACCTGCTTTCAACTACCTGAAAGGGGGTTCCAAAGAGGATGGATCGAGACTGTTCTCAGTGGTAGCTGATGACAGAACAAGGAGTAATGGTCTCAAGTTGCAGTGGGGGAGGTTTAGGTTGGATATTAGGAAAAACTTTTTCACTAGGAGGGTGGTGAAACACTGGAATGTGTTACCTAGGGAGGTGGTGGAACCTCCTTCCTTAGATATTTTTAAGGTCAGGCTTGACAAAGCCCTGGCTGGGATGATTTAGTTGGGGATTGGTCCTGCTTTGAGCCGGGGGTTGGACTAGATGACCTCCTGAGGTCCCTTCCAACCCTGATATTCTATGATTCTATGAAACATCAGTTACTGACAGCAAAGAATGCCAAATCCTCAGAAAAGCAGAAACATTCCATTAAAGTTGTGCAACAGCACACTTTTCATTTGTATGCCCCCTAAAAGCTGTCCAGGAATGTTGAGGGTGAAACAGAACTACTCAAGCAATGAACTGGGGCTTAACGATAAAACTCCCTGTCCCTGAGGACAAGTGAAATCATCTTTGTTAGCTTCAGCCTCAGAGTGCAAAGTCAGGCCATGTCCAATTTGCTGCTGCTCTGAGCCAACAGCCTCTGCTTTGTTCACCTGAGGTAGGAGGCAAGATCCTTCACCAAGAAGGACAACTCAGTGTGTGTGCACAGACCATGAAGCTGGGGTGATTCATTGCAGGGAGTAGTTCTGATCCACTCTGGCTTCTCAGTGACCACATGCCCTCTCCAAGCACAGTGACCCTAGTGCTCACAAAATGAAATAGGAAAATTAGCCAGCCACTTGGGAATTGGCCAGTTTCCAAGGGTTCTCATCCCATTGCTTAGGCAGACATACAGACAATTGGTACCTAGTGTCTCACATGATTTGACAAGACCCACAACTCTCAACAGGATGAGTCACAAACAACTGTCTTGTCATATGATGGTACTGAACAGAACAAATGCAAAGCACTCTGCCCAGAGCAACACCGAAAAGCTTGGGATTCTGAAGACACAGGAAAGCGAAGGATCCTCTGACACAGAGCTATCTAGGAACAAGCGCTTTCTGAAACAAGAACATTTTGTGCAGTGATCAGTCCCATCTCTGCCTGGAATTAGGAGTTACCTTGGCGACTGTTTGTTCAGCAATGGTGCTTGGCCGACGCTGACGAGCATCAAGTCTCTGCTCCACAGGGAAGCTACTCCGATGTGATTTGAGTCTCTCCACTAACAGGTAATAGATAGCAGCAAAGTGGTTATAACTCTTGTTCTGCAGAGACTGAAAAGAGAAACAAGTGTCTAAATGCAGCCAACCCTCCATTCTCCAAAACCACAAAATAAGGAGCTAGGAGAAAAATCACACTTTTATCAAAAACAAAACAAAACGCTTAAAGGGGGAGGGGGTCTCAAGCAAGTGTCAATCTGGAAACCAATCAGATGAGAGAAAGTTTCAAGCCAGAATGGCAAAGCAGAGAGTGTCAGCCTCTTGAGGCTCAATGGTTCTGTTAAGTTAAAAAGACCAAGTCGCTGCAGCTGCATGTGGAAGCCTGCTTCCAGAGTTAGTGCTCACTGTGTGCCTATCTGCAGTGATAGTTGGTGTCTGTAACCCAAATGCCTTTCTGAGCCCTCTAAGACTGGCTCTTAGCCATCTGAAGAGAGCAAGCTCCATGATCTCACTTACAAGAGGTAGGCTACTCCAAATCCACACCAGCACTGGGGAATTGATCCCTGGAGTGCCTGTGCACACATTCAGCCCTTTCTGGCAAGAAGTGTTAATAGTGCAGCCTCCACACTTACTAAAAATACCAGCCATTCTAAGGAAATGATCATGCTGAGTCCTGAGGGAGTCTTTTGAGCATTTATTTCTGGTAAGAGGCACGATTTGGAATCCAAGAGAGAAAGACAGTCAATGCTTGCTGCTCTTACGCTTCCTTTTACTCTCCTCTGAATTTCACATCCCCACCCTTTCAGAAGCATAAAACCAAATTATTTTGCCCCTCTCCATATGCCACATGATGCTTTCCCCAATAACACCCTGTGAATCTGATGAAGCAGAAACCAGCACAGCTCCTTTGCTTTGTTTTTCTGCCTAAGAATCAGCTTTACTGTCAACACAGAGCTCTAGAAATGGGGGGGGGGGGAGGGGGGGGAAGGAGGGGAGGGGGTTGGTTTATAAGTGGCAAGCTTCCGCATCCCAACAGGGGATCTTACAGAGCTATCACTTTACAAGCTTTGCAGCCTCAGAAAGTCCCACAGGAATTATTCACAGGCATTTCAGTTTGCTCTATGATCCACTATAACAAATTGCAACCCCAAATGTTTGCAAGTGCACTCAAATAAAAACAACAACCAATAATTAATAAAAGAACCACCTCCAGTTCTGGAGGCCCTGGGATACATGGAGTGAATTCATTAACCTTTCCCTCTGGAGCCAGGGGGTCCAGTTATGATTCCCAGCACAAATGAAAGTTAATTTGGTGATTTTTTCCCCAGGTCCCACTTTTTACATAAGCCCCACGCATTTTGCTATGACTGGCAGTATCTGCACAACAGAAGCCCAGCTCACTGATAAGCCCATCGCATTCAAGAGAACTTTTCCAGGTATCAGAGACATCCTCATTCCTCTGATCTCTTTTATTAATCAGTTACAAAGAATTGGGGCCAAAGTTGGCTAGAGCAGTTGTTGTGAACGGCAAGATTTTTAAACCTTCCAGAAGCTGGAGCATATTTTCTGTAACTTGCCTTCCCTTGCAAGGGTCTGTGCAACTGATAATACAACAGCAGCTTGACTTTGTTGCAAGAGTAACAAAAAGAATGTTATGAGAGACACTCAGGTAAAATCTAGATTTAATAAAGCAGGACAGTGAATGGGCTCATTCTGGGGTTATATCTCTGTGGAAGGTATATTTTACCTCAATGGTTTTCTGTTGGTCTATTCCAAGGCTGTGCATCAGCCGCAAAACCTGCTCATTATACTCTCCAATGGAAGGCTCGTTCTCCTGTCCTTGTGGATAGAGAATGGGTCTCTGCACAGGAACTTCTATTAGCATCCATTTATGCTCCTTAATCTGAGCAATTGTCAATCTCTTGGATGGGTCTAGGACCAGCATTCTCCTGATCAGGTGCTCACACTCTGTTGGGATAAAAATAAAGTAAAAAAGGAAACATGCTACGAACTCCTAGCAAAGAGGCTACAGTGCACACACTGTATTAATCTGACACCTACTGATGAAGAGCAACAACAGGAAACTGTCCTAGTTGCTACCTAATTTTTGTGCTAAATAAATTTCCTGAAAGTTAAAATAATCTTTTGAGCTAAGACTTCAGTTCACACCAAGAAAAAAAATCAACTCATTTAAAGAATGTGCTGTCTGGGGAGGGGTGTCATTAATTCTAAACATCTCCCAACATTTAACGCTTATGAAGCCACTTGATATGTTCAAAACACAGCATCCCTTTAATTTAGACTAGACTATTGGCAACTTCTTCCCCGCCTGCAGGCCAATACCCGCATCATCGGTTTTGGGATTACGCTATCAAACATTTCCTCATTGTTTATGATCAGGATTGACCGAGCAAGACCCAACAACTGGATCAATCAAACTAGGAAAAGATCTCATAGTCTTACAACAACAACAACAACAACTGGGTGTGCCAAATATATAAGACTGACACCCAGGCGTATGAGTTGGTTACGTGGTTGGGCTTTTCGTGGGGTGTTTGTTTTTTTGCTTTTGTTTAAAAGATGCAGTCAAAGAAAACAGGAAAACCAATCTGCATTACGCTAAAATGATGATTTTGTTTTCCCTGCATTTGCTTTCCAAACTAAAATGAATGTTTGTTTTGTTGTCTTGGAGAATGAAAACTACTTGCTGTTTGAATCTGTGAATTTTTTTCTGTTTCTAATCAGAGGTAGGAAGTGGGACACTCCTCTTCATTTACAATCATATTCATTGCTCATTAATGACTCAGTTGTCCACCATCTGCAGTTTAAGATTTTAATTTAATTAGAGCTTAAAATCCCCAAAGCATAAGGCAAAATATATTACCTTCTGACATGAAATAGGGGATCCTGAACCTTCCTTCCAGAACCCGTTGTCTCAGAATAGGGAGTGTAGGTCCATCGAAAGGTAACGCTCCACAGACTAGGACATAAAGAACTACACCCATGCTCTGCAAGACAGAGAACATTCCTGCTTTTACCTTTCAGATGCACACAAGTACTCTTTGCTCTGAGATTTACTTGTGAAACCACAGGCTATCCTTGCAAAAATTGAAGTTGATTCTACATCCTGCAAGAAACAGTGTTAAAGAAAAAGGAGTCATATACCTGAAAACCCCTAAACCTTAAGAACCCTCAGCTAACCCAAAATGGCTAGGTTTGCAGTGCCTTTTGCTGATAAGCAGGGTAAAGCTGCTGTGTGTAATGGACGAAGGACTCTGGCTGCTAGTGCAAAGCTTCATAGTGGTGACTGAATGATACATGAAAAATGACCTGCTACTTCAAGTGAGATTTAAAGACACTCTTTACTACATCTGAATATGTTCAAACAAAAAACCCACCCCAAATTCCCGTTGTTCAGAACACACAAACCTCAACCTCTCCTGTTCACTGGCTTGCAAAGTTTTAAGGGAAAAAACCCACTGATGTTTGCATGGACTGTGATGGCTGTGATTCTGCAATGCTGTGTGCAAAGCCCATTGAGAGATTGCATAAGATGTGCAAAGAGACACACACAACCAGAACAGCAGCATTAAGCCAATTGTCAGATTCATTTCTGAAACTGTGTGTTAATTGGCAAAGTAAGTGGAAACAGTCTTGCTAAATTTGCCAAAGAAGATAGTGCCATATGGAATTAAATGACTATACCAGACCCAGGGACATGAATCTGTATGGGTAGACATGGCACTAGGTGCCTCAATAGACAGGAAAAGCATTCTAAACACACACCAAAATTGTGTCAGCATACTGAGATTTTAAAACTAAAAATATTAAAAATCAATGTCTTTGTTTATCTGCTAAAACCTGAGTTGAGGATTATTTCTTCCTCCTGCCAGCTCAGCTTTTTAGAGACCATTTCCGTTAGCTGCTTTAGCATTGTCAACTGTAGCACAACAACTCAGGTCTTGGCAGGTATGTGAAGGAGGAAACCGCTTTTCAGATGCTTTATTTTAAAATGTAAATACACTTACGGTGTTTTTAGTTTACAAGGAGATTTTGTTAATAAGCCGAGATCTTAAAACAGTTTTAAAAATATTTACCAAAGCTCTGCAATTCACTTTTCACATTCAAACACCGCTCATATTATTCTGAACCTTGTGCATGGGTGGAGAGTAATGGGTTCATTTGGCAGTTACAGGATAATAGGCTCAGCAAAGCTGTAACCTTTACTCATTAAAAAAAGAGCGCTTATGGGGACGGTGTTTATCTACGAAAACAACACAGATCTCTTCAGATGAGCAGCTGCAAGGTGAACGTCTATGCACTGCCCTGTCTGTGAACTGAGCTCTTACTCATGAATTAATCTGCCTCTCTCACATGTATGTAGTACGAGCACTGCGCTTCTGGCGCCAAAGCACAGGCTGCTGGATTGCACGGTATCTCTGGGTAGTTCAGGAGATGGACACATCATCACCAAGACCAGAACACTAAAATTAGATTAAAAACAAAGAATGAAAAGTCTCATGTCTGACAGTGCATTGAAGAGTGCAAAAACCCTGCTCAGTGCATGTTTCTCCCTCTTTCACTTCATGCGATTTTGGTTGTTCTCTCTGTCCTCTTCCATTAGAGCAGCAAGCAGGGAAACACACCGATTCAACAATATGAATCTGCCTGCAGCAGAATGGCACAGGACACATAGCTGCTTCTCTCTCTCAACTCAGAGAGAGGGCAGCCAGCAGCTCCCTCCCGACTGTGTTAGTGACTCAGACTCATCAACAATTTACATCGTGAACTCCTGCAGGAGAAGGAAGCAGTGCAGTGAAGCAGGGACATTCATACAAAGAACCTATTCAGGAAAAAAGGTTACCTACCTCTCGTAAGTGTTGTTCTTCGAGATGTGTTGCTCATGTCCATTCCAATTAGGTGTTCATGTGCACGATTGTTGAAAGGTTTTTCCTCTAGCGGTACCCGTTGGGTCTGCTGTGGAGCCCCCTGAAGTGGCGCCTTTATGATGGTGCATATAGGTCCCTGCCAACCCGCTGCCTGCTCACTTCCTTCTTGCTGGAATACTCCGACAGAGGGGAGGCGGGCGGAATTTGGAATGGACATGAGCAACACATCTTGAAGAACAACAGTTACGAGAGGTGGGTAGCCATTTTTTCTTCGAGTGCTTGCTCATGTCCATTCCAATTAGGTGACTACCAAGGCCATACTCTTGGAGGAGGGGTCAGAGTTCATCTGGTCACAGATTGCAGCACTGCCAAACGCTGCGTCATCTCCGGATTGTTGCGAAATTGCGTCATGTGAGGTGAAGGTGTGGCTAGAGGACCATGTGGCTGCCCTGCATATATCCTGAATGGGCACTTGAGCTAGGAAAGTGGCAGATGATGCCTGAGCTCTTGCAGAGTGCATCGTCAATGTCGGGGCTGGAATCTTGGCCAAGTCATAGGAAGTTCTGATGCATGACGTGATCCAGGAGGACATGCGTTAGGAGGAGATGGGAAGCCCTTTCATCCTCTCTGCAACAGTGATGAAGAGCTGTGGGGACTTCCAAAATGGCTTTGTGCACTTGATATAGAAAGCCAGGGCGCGTCTCACATCCAAGGAATGAAGCATGCTATCTCTGGTATTGGCATGCGGCTTGGGAACAAAGGTAGGAAAATGTCCTGATTTATATGGAATTGAGAGACTACCAAAGGAAGAAATGCAGGGTGTGGGCGTAGTTGCACCGTGTCTTTATAAAAGACAGTGTAAGGGGGCTCAGATGTCAGCGCCTTGTGACCAAAGAGGTCCAGCTTCTTGGCCTCCTTGGTCTTTGGAGTGGGACCCGGCTGTCCTTGCTGCTCCGTGTGATTGGCAGCGTCCACCACTAATGTGCCCGGCTGGGGATGGGTGAAGAGGTGCTCATACCCCTTCTGTGGAACAAAATATCGGTGTTCTACCCCTTTAGCTGTTGGTGGGACAGAGGCCGGAGTCTGCCAGAGCACCTTAGTTATATTTACAATGGTCTTAATAAGAGGAAGGGCCACCCTAGAGGGCTCCTCAGGAGCCAGGATATCAACCATTGGGGCTGAATCCTCTGTGACCTCCTCAGCCTGTAGGTTCAAGTTTTGCACCACCCGTCGAAGGAGGTCCTGATGGGCCCTGGTGTCCACTGCTGGCAGAGAGGTAGTCGTCCCTGCCATCGCCTCATCGGGCGAGGTGGAGGAAGATGCCTAGGGAGGGATTGGGTCCTCTTGCCCTTCCGGTTCCCTGATGCTCACCAGGGTAGTTTCAGGTGCATCAGCTATAGGTGTCCTTCCTTGCACCAAGGGTGGGGCGACAACAGCTCCCGTCTAAGGGTCGGATTGCCCCGGGTCTTCCTCTAGGGATGCAGCCCGCACTCCTGGATCCCTTGAGTCCGATGGGGTCCCGAGGCCACCAAAGTCGCCCTCGAGTCCAGCCCCTGGGCCTGATGGTAGGCCCCTGGAGTCCAGAAGGGCCACTGCACCAGCCCCTGCCACTGGGGAGGCCATGACACCATTGCCACTGGTTGGGGTGCATCGCTTCTTGAGTGGTGCCGGGAACGGCACCAGGATCTAGAGCGGTACCGGCTCCACCTGGAGGCATAGGATTCCACCTCCAACTCAGAGGAGTACTCCGATGCAGACCAAAACGGAGCAGAATCTGACGGTGCCAGAGATTGGTGCCGCGGCGAGGATGAGTGATGGCCCATCATTGTGGGCTTGCCCCTATGTCTGATGGGGGGCAGAGCCGTCATCGGTGCTGCCTTCGGTGCCGTCATTGTCGGAGCTGTGGTAGGTGGTGGTGCCAGCAGGCCCAGGCATTGAGCCGTCATGGCGATCAGATCCCGTGCCACTTCCAATGTGTCCGGTATGGAAGGAAGATTGAGGTCTTCTCCCTCGAAGTCCTCCAGCACCGGAGAGTCTACCCGCACTGGACTCAACAGTCCCCCTGTCACAGCCAGAGTTGACGGCTACAGGACTTGCTGGCCAGGTTTGGGGTGTCCCAACACAGGACGCACCTCACTGGTGTGCCGTGCCGATGAGCGGCCCCGTCTGCTTTCTTATGTGGCACCGGCGATTGTGAACGGTGTCGAAATGTGGAGCTGGGCCTCAGGGCCAGGAAGCAGTGCCAATGCTCCTTACTGGAGTCCTTCCTCGGTGCCAAGTGTTCCTGCACGGATGCCGGTGCACTGCACACCGAGGCTGCCGCTGCTGGCTTCAGCGCTGGCCGTGGGCAAAGTGCAGATTCCATTAGGAGGAGCTGCAGGTGAGAGTCTCTCTTCTTCTTTGTTCTGGGCTTAAAGCCCCTACAAATCTTGCACCTATCCGCCTGATGACCCTCCGCGAGGCACCTGAGGCAGGAGTCGTGCGGATCGCCGCGTGGCATAGGCTTCAGGCACTTCTCACAGGGCTTAAAGCCCTAGTCCCGGGGGAAAGGGAATCGGGGAAGATCCCCCAGCTAAGTACTATTCAACTAATTAACACTAATGGGTAACTATTTACAACAACTATTTGAAGAAAGACCGCTAAGGAGGCACTTGCAACAACTGTCACTGGTGATGATAAGGAACAGAGCAGGTGGCGGGTCGGCAGGGACCTATATACACTGCCATAAAGGCACCACTCCACGGGGCTCCACAGCTGACCTGACGGGTACTGCTAGAGGAAAAACCTTCTGACAATCGCACACGCACACCTAACTGGAATGGACACGAGCAAGCACTCGAAGAACCACCTCACATTCAGCAAGGAACAGTGACAGCTTTTTGGATTAGCTAAATTATTTCTTGCAGTGACTTCATGTGCACCTACTATGTAACCTTAATGCCAACCTGGCATCCAAAGTGACTTTACAAAGCAAGGTTCTATGCTTCAAAAGTATTGGGTCTTACGATCATTTTGTGACTTGGTCTAGAAAAATAAAGCCAGAGGGGAACAGCCTGTCTTGTGGCCTAAATGAAATTCAGAGGTGATTACAATCTTAATTTCTAAAAGATGATTTTAATCTAGTAAATAAAATAAAGATACCCAGATATCCAGTTGGGGTCCTTCATACTGCTGCCCTTCAAAGACTTCCGGGGCTGCATACGGGGGGCTTCCACACCAGGTGGTCAGAGGCTCACCACTTTTATAGAAATTTCCAAACCCAAAATCTGTAGGGAAAGAAAAAAAAAATTATTTTAACACATCTACATTTTTAAACCTGCATCCAAACCAATGATCTGATGCGGATATGCACTGACTGAGCCTAAAGGCCCACTTTCAGTCATAGCTCTATATTTCTTGCAGAAACCTGAGACTGTTACTCTACTTTTCACTCACAGTGCAGATTGCTAATTCTTAAAGGTAACTGCACAATTAGCCTCATCCCAACCAGCACAACGTAGTGGTTAATTTCTACCACTGGGGTAAATCTGGGATTATAACAATGTAATCGTCTAATTAAATGAGAGAGTGGCAACCAGGCTATGTGTGCTGAGCCTACTTACTCACCTGTAAATGTCTGAGATTCAATACTGAACCCGAGAGCTCCTTGGCTTTCTCTAAGCTAGGCTTTCTTTAGCCCTGAGCACACTCAGGGTGTACAACCAATGTTGACAAGCATGGCATCAACTTTGGCAGAGTTCCTTCTTCCCACCTCCAAAAACAGCAAGTATGTGAAAACACACAGGGCCTTGTATTGGCGAGGAAGCCTGCCACTGGCCCGTCTACAACCATTTGTTGCTAAAAGGGGGCTCTGCAACTGAACACTCACTTTTGGACAACTCTGCAATTTTAAAAAAGTGTTCTTTATGGCCTAAAAAAGTGACCACATTTTGGAACTTTTAAATCTTACATGCAATCAAAATCCAAAAATGCACAGATAACTACTTAAAGAGACATAGTTAAAAAAAGTTTCAGATTCTACACAACTTCCCCCATTGCTTACTTTCCAGTTTGTGTGGTTTTACTATCACATTATTCTAGTATCTAAAAAAAAATTGAACAGAGCAGATGAATTACTGACTATAATAAGGATTATTATTATATGCTATGCACTGTACATACACATCTGTGCCTTGAAGGGCTTACAATCTAAACAGACAAGACTGACAAGGGTGGGAGGGGAACTAGATGCTCAGAGAAGGAAAGTGATTTGACCAAGGGCACACAGCTCTTCAGTGGTAAAGAACCTAAGGCACAGAACCTGGGACTCCTTAATCCCAGTCCGATGACCTATCCATTGGGAAATGTTGCCTCTCCGAGAAAGCATCAAAACTGACTTAATACAAACATAAGAACAGCCATACTGGGTCAGTCCAAAGGCCCACCTAGCCCAATATCCTGTGTTCCGACAGCGGCCAATAAAGTGCTAACAGATGCTCAAAGTAAACAAACTGGGGGAAAAAAAATAGAGAAAATGTGTTTGCTCCACTCTCTCTCAGTTCTAGTAATCATAGCGGTTACATGTAACAGTAGGTACAAAAACATTCAGTGTAATTTTTAAGCTGATGTCCCTTTCAGGCTTTGACTGCTGATTTGGACTTTGACAATGTCTCTGGAAAGGTTGCTTTGGAATAGCTATTAACTTTGACTTTAAGAGAGCAGTTATGTGCCATCGGCTTGTCTGTGCATGTACAGTGGGTATCCGGGTCTTCAGCAAAATGAATGACTAATTCAGGACAGCAGGGACAAAATACACCCATCCTCAAGGTGCCACCTGATAAAGAAATAAAACAAAATGTGGGGAATGTTGTGTGTCCATTGCCACAATCCATGTCAGCCCTCTGGCTCTCTTCTGCCTTTACACACACACTTCCTAGTCAACATCTTCAATGCTCAGCATAACTCTGATCTGCCTCTCTGCTCTTACTTCTAGCTATCCTTCTTTCTCCCTTTACTCTGTCCACACTTCATTGCCTTCTTCCATACTCCTTTGAAACACCCCTCTTCCTCCTCCTGGCACACCTGTTTCAAGTTCCTCCTCCAAACTCCTTCCCTCAACAAAGCCACTCATTGCTAACCCACAAAGTGGTGTTAAGCTATTTATTAATACATTTTTAAAAATAAACCTCCACTGCAGCGCACCTGCTCATTTCTTGTGAAATTCTGAGTCCAATAAATCAGTGGAGGTTTTGCCATTGACTTCAGTGGGGCCAGGATTTCTTTCTTGCTTTGCGAGGGAGACAGTTTTTTTCATATACCAATTTGAAGAGTTAGGTCGTTGGGCCCTGAACCCGTCAGTACATTCTGTATGGAGTAAATCACTGTTGACACTCAAAGAGGAAGAAAAAACTCGAAGGTGAAAGGGGGAGCAGGATGAACATATTCTTTGTTTAAATACCTTTTCAAGAGTTAGACAAACCCTAACTTTAATGTTAACTAGTGGGCTGTATTTTTGTAGGAAACTAAAGCCTGGTTGTGACATTACCCAGGATACAATCTGGACTGATGAACAGCTGTATTCCCTGAGTTCTCCAATCTGGGGTGTCTTTTACACTGCTCTGCTGTGAGAGCTACCACTCCTGGTCTGCTCTCGCACAGCCTCCAGCAGGTAAGTTACTCCCAATTATATTGTATGAGCATTACAGCTAGCCACTCATGAAATTATACTGCAGAGCAACACTGGCATATTCCCAGTCCCAGGCTTTCCCCAGAAATGTACATCTTGTGCTGCCCAGTTCTCTCCTGGACAATTCAAGCTCATATTAAGTCCATCATTGGATTAATAGAAAATGATATGTACAAATCCTGTTATCCCAAATGGAGTTTCCCAAACACTTCAATCCAAACACTGTTTTAGATAAATCAGTAAAACAAGTTTATTAACTACAGAAATACAGATTTTAAGTGATTACCACTAATGAGGCATAAAAGTCAGAATTAGTTACAAGAAAATAAAAGTAAAGTGCAACTAACGCCTAACTTAACAAGCTAAGTGAATTCAAAGCAAAGTCGCTCTCAACATGTTTCAGCAGTCTTACTGGCTGAATTTCTTTCAGTCAGGATCCCTCCCCCAGTCCAATGGTGCTTCCTTGTTCTTCAGGTGTTGTAGATGCCTTGGTTAGAGAGAAAGGGAGAGAGAATTTGGGGCACCTACTCTCTGTTCTTATAGTTCTTTCTCTTCTTCGAGAAGCATCTTCAGTTGAGGTTCAAGGAGACAGAAAGTTTGTGTGGATGGGAACCCCGAGCTGTTTCTTTGTCAAGATGTAGATTTTTCACTCACATCCTCTTTCCTGCCAAAGAACGGCCACTTAACCAGGTGACAGTCCATTTGATTTTGTTAACACCTGGCTGAGGCATTGCCTAGCCTTTTGTCTCCAGGGAACTGGTTTGTGACTACTCCCCAGACTTGGAACATATCTTAATAGTATCATATAGTAGAAACTTACAACTTTACATACAATGTTGCCACACACATTTTACCAGGACAATAATGATCAGCCAGTTATGAGTTTTCAAACCCAAGGCATATTCTGTATAAAATTTATCATAGTCATGTAAAAAGGGTGAATATACAGACTGTCACACAGTCTAAATGCGAAAATTAGGTCAATTTATCGGTGTCAGTCAGTCGGGTATGGAAAAACCACACTCCTGAGCAGCGTTGTTAAGCTGACTTAAGTCCCCATGTAGACAGCGCTAAGACAATGGAAGAATTCTTCCATCAACCTAGCTACTGCCTCTCAGTGAGGTGGATTATGTACACCAACAGGAGAACCCCTCCCACTGGTATAGGTAGTATCTACACTTAAGCACTACATCGGTGCAGTAGCACAGATGTGCCGCTGTAGCATTTTAAGGGTAGACAGACTCTGAGACATGTAACATTAGCAGGTCACAGGCAATCTAAGGCCCACAATCCAATGTACTGTGCAGAACTTCATATACGCTCAGCATTAGTCTAACTTGGTGTTATCCACTGTTTAGCTGCTCCTTGAAGCAGTGATCCTGCTAACTTTTCCAGAGAATAACAAGTCATACAATATAAGATTTCAGCTTGTATTTTTTCAGGTGATAAAGCTTTACCCTCCTAAGTAGCTGAGCTTTTAATCTGTAACTGTACACTAGTGTGTTGGGGAATTCTGTGAAAGTCAACAGTGTTGATTTACAGTAATCAGGCTGTTGATTTAGTCCTATCAACCACTGAATACCTCAGAGGCATGTGAATAGCATGTGGCAGTGATCAGCAGATAGCTTCACTGATAAACACACTGGTTAGTAAACATTGTGCAGGTACCACGGATACCACTTCATTTTGCTCTATTTGCATATGTTGTATTATGTTTGGGAAAGGACTCAGCTTTCGCCTCATATGACCTGTGCTACAAAACCATATAAAGACCCTGCAAGTCACAAGCACAGCAACACAGTGTTACTGTTAACTATATGAAAACGCAAGCTTAATCCCACAGTAAGAGGAATTGACAATTTTAAGTAAAACTAACCTTGCTCTGGAATGGCACATATGTGGAGTTGGAATTGCAAGATTTATTTTCAGTGTAGAGTAAAGGTATGTGCATTTATCTAACATAAGGCTACAAGATTCTCCTAGGGTATGTCTACACTGCAGCTGGGAGTGAGCCTCCCACCCTAGATAGACAAGGAGCAGGGCTTGAACTAGAGTGCTAAAAATAGCAGTGTGGACATACCCTTAGAGCTCATTTAATTTTCTCTAACTTTATTACTGTAATGCATCAATCGTGTTTTTTTTTTATGAAATTCAGTAGAATCAAGCACTGAACCAATAAAATCTGAGTCAGTGGGTCACACAAAACTTAAACAAGATTCCTGTAATATCAGGGGAGTCACAAGCTTTTTCATAGTGTCGATTACATCTTAATAGAAAGACTGTCTCCTAGATACCCCCACTTCCATTCGTGATAGCACAGCACCATTAGTAGCTACAACAACTGCTCTGTGTAAAGTACCATCTGCAAAATAATCAATGTTTTTTTTTTGCTGTTTATTAATTAAATATGGCAGCTGGGAACAAAGAAAGCCAATGCCACATGGCCAGTCCGCTCTCTGTAGATCACAATATTGAAATTACTGCAGCAGGAAACATGGTTTAAGGTGATGCAAACATTAAGTCAATATTCACCAAGTATGATGATTCAAGGGGAATTCCCCCCATAAACTGGTCTTTTAATATGGCATGTTTTGTGGCCTATCTGGTCCACATGAGCAGTTGATGTGTGTAGTTCAGTCACACTACAAACGCAATCCATACCATTTCCTCCTTGCCTTATCCCTCTCCTCCTTCCACTCACCCACTGTTATCTTGGGTTTGGTACTGGACACAGACACAGGAAGTAAATGTCTACACTAACTTACACTTAAGACTAGTTCTGAACTGACGTCACTCCTTGTTACATGAAGTTTAATAATACTTTGCGCCTTTATAGTATACTCCTTCCATCCAAGAATCTCAAAGCTTTATTATTCAGCTTGTCTTACCTTATAGGGGTTGTTTTGATAATAAATATCCCTATTTTACAGATGAGGAATATATGAGGCAGATATTAACTGACTTGCCCAAGATCACACAGTGAGTTAGTAGCAGAGCCTAGACCAGAACCCATCATGATTAAGTGGCTGATCATCTTCTAAGCATAAAGCAGAAATCAGTGTCTCTCTCCTTAGAACCTTTGTCTGGACATTCCCAAGCACAAAAACCCAGTGATATTCCTGAAATGATGCTTTGCTCCACCCTCTCTTACACTTACATACCATTTCATTAAGTAGATTGTGGGCAACCTTTCTATCATCTCTGATTCACATGATATGCTCAAGGAACACCACACTCAGATGACTCCAGCACATCAGAACTCAAGTGGAACTGCCAAGTCCAGTTTCCTTTTATAAACATTAGCCTTGTGCCTTTTTGCTCAGCTGTAACTATATGGTCCCCACCTATTTCTTTATCATTGTCTCATGCACCGCTCAAATTGATTTTCTTCTTTATATAAGCCATCCATCCTGTTCAAGACACACCACAGAACTTGCAGTCACGAGAGGAGGACAAGACTAAAGGTAAGCATTTGGCGGCATTTTTATTAATAACCAAACACCACCAACAATCATCACAACACTGGAATTCTAATTTGCTTTGATATTGCATTAAGTCACCCTCTCCCCATCTCAAAATTAACCATACCCAATATTCCCACCAATAACAAAACAGACACTAATCATGTCCCAGGGTTCTCTTATTGGGAAACAAGAGTAAGAGGTGTCAATGAATAGGCTGCCTTTATGAATTGAATACTCTCCCTCAACTGATCTAGAAGGCCACTACCGCCTTCTTCATCTCTCTCCTCCAGACCCACCTCTGTCAAAATGCCTACAAGAATATAGCCAGTTAACATTGGTTAAGTCAAAAGGGTATTTGAGGATTACGGATTTTTAGTGTGTGTGTGTGGGTGGGGGGAACGTATACATTCTGACTGTGTTTTATACTGCTCCTCTATATTTCATAGACTACTTGTCTTCTCAGATAGTCAGCTCTTCACAAGAGGGATTATGTCTTCACAGGAGTTTGAACAGCCCTAACACATTGATGGAGCTACCAGAATTCAAATACTAGAACACTTTTCATTTTTGTAGAAGAAAAGAATAATTTGCTCTTCCTTCAAAACCTCTGTATATGAACACTATGGGAACCTTCAATTGGTATTTAATTATTGGATTAGGAATACAGCATGAGCCATCTTTATTATAAATCAAACAGACCATCTCATAAAACGGAAATGTAGCATAGGGTGGATTAGCCATTGCTTGGAATCTTTGAATTACGATTAGATCTGTTTCTAGAAGATATGCTGTAGTTGAACCACAAATTATTAGGTTTGTGCAGCAATTAGTAGGTAACATCCTATAGCGTCTATCATGAAGGAAGTCAGATTAGATAATCACAATGGCCCCTTCTGGCTTTAAAATCCATGCATCCATCTATTGGTCATTACATATCAATCATCTTCTCTGTGTCAGTCTTTTGCACAGAACTGTCAAATTGAAAAATGTCTGCGGAAAACATGGAAAATTTCTGTATTATTTTTATGAAGTGTCTGTGTGACTTAGCTTCCCCACTCACTACTATTTTATTGCTGCCCCTTTGGTAGGAAGGGGTTAATTTCTTTCCAGAGAAGTTTCAGAGTAACAGCCGTGTTAGTCTGTATTCGCAAAAAGAAAAGGAGGACTTGTGGCACCTTAGAGACGAACCAATTTATTTGAGCATAAGCTTTCGTGAGCTACAACTCACTTTATTGTTTCATGGTCTCTGTGTATATAATGTCTTCTGCAGTTTCCACAGTATGCATCTGATGAAGTGAGCTGTAGCTCACGAAAGCTCATGCTCAAATAAATTGGTTAGTCTCTAAGGTGCCACAAGTCCTCCTTTTCTTTTTGCTGATTTGAGCTAGTGGGGCTTGCACTGCAAAACTAAAAATAGCAGGGTAGCTGTTCGGGTTTGGGCTGGAGCCTGAAGGGGAGAGAGTCTCAGAGCCTGTGCTCCCGAATCCCTCCCTCTTTGCTGGGTTCGAAGTCTCGTCTCCAGCCCGAGCCCGCATGTCTGCTATTTTTAGCCCAATAGTTGACCCAGGCTATATGACTCATTGTACATGTTTTATTTGTTTTTGTTTGTTTGTTTTTTCTATGTAGATGTACCCAGAGGGGCCGGCCCCACGTAACTAAGTAAGGATGAGCTGGCAAGTTAGAGCAAGACATGCATTTAGGCTTTGCATCATCACTGTCACTAAATATCGTATTCCAGTTCACAAATAATGTCTTGTTTTGAAAAGACTGTCCTGTATCACTGCAAATATCTGCTGGCTGCATTGCTCCTAAGAGGGGAAGTCTCCTAAGAGGGGTCCAAGCTCATTTGGACCAGTTCAAGGAGTCACACTGAGAAACAGAGGTGCTGAAGCCAAAAATCCAGTCTTGGAGTCACGGGGCTCCCCCCCCTTGTGAAGAGTGGAGGCCCAGGGCCTATCACATACGCTTCCAGAAAGATTGTATAAAGGTCAGAGGCATGGCATATCTTGTGGATCTATGACAACATCACATTTTGAAAACATGCAAAAAGCCTGACAGGCTGGCCAGACAGGCACGCAAGCAGCCTCTCTTTTCAATGGCACTGCAGTACATCATTCTCAGCTGGAGGGGCAAAGAATCAATATCAACTCCAGCTCTGTATCTCAGCGCAAAGCACAGAATGTAAAGTTCATGCCACATTTCCCTTTCTCCCTTCCCGAGACCCAATAATTGCAAAATAAGTTGTGATAAATACTTAAGAAAATAGTATAAATGAAAAACAACCACCCAGTCACTGTTTCTCGCCTGCCTTAATCCGATCACAGCCAGACTTGTGTTGTGAAATTTTTAATTCATTTTGACACAGTTTTTCTTCACACATTATTGGCTTAGCAACCTTGACTTCAGGAGACGTGAGGCAATTTCTTTCCTCAGAAGCATTTTGCCATCTGTATAGGTGTCATTAAGTCTGAACTCTCCCCTCAGTTATCTTGAATTTGTCAGATCAGTTAAGATCTCCAAGAGACTCTTAGCGCTTCAGACAGACACCAGTCTTTCACCAGGAATTGCAGTGTTGTTCAGGTGCCATTGTTAGGAATTTTCCATATCAGACTACAAGTACTTTCAAAGGGGTAAAATTACAGTGACTTGTCTTGTAGAAAAATGTACAAGGTACTGTTACAATTCCCAAGGAAAGCAAAAATTAGGCCTGGTCTGCACTTAAAAATTACTTCAACCTAGCTATGTCACTCAGGGTTATGAAGACATTCACGCCCTGCGTGCCATAGTTAGGTCAGCCTAAGCCCAAGTGTAGGCTGGTGACCTGTCTATCTGCTGCCTCTCAGAGAGCTGGATTAACAATTTTATTAAGGCTAATGTTAAACACAAATTATATAATACGTAGGTTGAGAAAAGAGTGTCTGTACATCTGGGTATAGCACTTAGATTATCCACAAATACAGAGTTTGTTTTTAAAAGTCATATGATACACAGAGTATATAATCAGCAATAACCCAAATTTAGGTGAATAAATTTAAGAATACAGTTTGGATATTAGCATCCAAGTATTCAGGTACATCAGTCATGAGAACTTGTTCAGAGATTTGGTCGTGGAAAGCAAAATATATCAATGAATGGAGACTGTCCCTCAGTAACTGAGAATTGGGGTAGGTTGTCCATTTAGGAAATAATCTATCAGGGAATCTTTCAGTTACTTTTTCACTGGCACTCCAGCTCATCCCTCCTTAGTTTGCCGACGTCTGGTGATGTGTTCTATGTAGATATCCCTTGACCATCTGATGGTGTCCAACACCATGAGTTGCCGCATCAGCCGAGTGTAGCATTGACTGATTCCGCATTCCCGCAACACTCGCTTGTTACTGGGGTCCCATGCACAAAAGGCTCAGACGATCAGCACGTTTCTGAACCTGGTAACCCCTAGCTCTTAAGGTGTTGGCCAGAGGGGCGTATTTCTCCACCTTTCGAGCTTGGACATCATGGAAGGCTGGGGTCCTGTTCTCGAAGGGCACTGTGACATCCACCATGATGATCTTCCTCCAGTCCTCATTGGTGAGAACGATGTCAGGTCGCAGTTGGCTGTTGATTCCGGGAATGGTGGAATTCACGGCAACCTTCCCTACGGGTGGCGGGATGGCTCTGACCAGGCCATCTTGGATGACGTTGTGTTGCAGCTGCCAGGCTCTGGAGTGGGGCTTGCAACTACACAGGACATGGGGTAGTGTCTCGTTGGTATAGCCGCACTACCTACATTGCTTGTCCTGATTCCCGTAGCGGATGGCTCCATTCAGTGGTACGCAGTTGAGCCAGGCCCTGTGGATGAATCTCCAGTCAGCAAACCGGGTGAAGCTGCCCCTGGGGAGGAAGTGGTTGCTGGTGTCCTACTTTGCAAGTCACCTCAAACACCTTGCCCTGGTCCGGCTTCCGCTTCAGGTTTTCCACATACTAGCAGCGGATGGCATCCTTCAGGGTCCTCTCCAGCATAGTTCTGGTTTTCGGAGTGAGGATAACTATACTGATGAAAAATCCCCTTCTGCCGATGTAGGAAGTGTCTGCACCACTGCAGCTATGCTGCTGTAACACGTGTAGTGTAGGCAAAGCCTTAGTTTGAAGGTTTTTTTAATTCTTTTTAACTAATTTAGACTATGTTCTGATGTACTACCTGTTTCCACTCTGGGTACTTATTAGAGTATGTTGCTGTATTCATATCATTTTAAGCTCAAAGTTTTATAAAAGGTGCCAGAATACCTCCAGACAGCCTTGTCTTGAAAAAATTAAACTAGTTGTTTATAACAATACAGAGGTCCATATAAACCATTCTCTTGTATGCAGTGCTAATATTTCAGTAAGCATCTTAATGAATCCATGAAGGGATCCAGATAAGGCCAGAGCTTTGTAGAGACCATTAAAATAAAGGTTACTCAACTGTAACTTGGGTTTTCTGAACAACAAAAGGAGAGAGAGGGCCTTTACACTGGATTGGTCAGGTGTAACAAATGTGTCTTTCTAGGGCATGAAGGATTCTTGAGATTCTCCTCTCTCAGAACTCTGTAAAGTATTTACATTATAACACCAAATACTTCATTGTTTTTATGTAATATTCACTAAATCTACACCAAGGGCAAGTAAGTTTTATAACAAGACAGCATGGCCCTTGCAAGGCTTTAACCTCCTGCTCCCCATCTGGTCAATGGCACGGCACATCCAGAATTTATACTATCCCAGATGCTAAGATAGACTGTGACTGAGTGGTGTGGGTAGCAGTACCTCTTTTCCACAGGATTTAGGGAGAAGTTTATGTCATGGATAGAGCCATTTTATAGATTCCCCAAGAACGTCCCTTTTGATTAATGGTGGCAAATCTCAATCTTATTTTCTGAAGAACGGTACTAGACAGTGTTGTCCACTATCTTGCTGACCCCAAACACTAGATGTTTTTCAAGGTTTCTCTCTGAACAACACTGAGTGCAGAGTTGCTATATATGCAGATTACCTACTGCTTTTTATCTCGAATCCTACAACCTCAATTCCTTCCCCTTCAGTTCCTGAGAAACATACATATCTCTCTGATTTTAAAGTAAGTGTTGAAAAATGACATGCATTGGCAATAGGGTACAGCCCAAGTCAGACACCTACTAACTCAGACTGGACTTCTTCATGTAACAAAAATCTCAGACACTTAGGGATACATATTCCAGCAAATAGCTCAGATCTTTACAAATCCAACACATTCCACTGTTGGACAAGATAATTACCTGTTTGGATAAGTGTTCAATGTCAGTTGTTGGGCCATATCTTTGTAATTAAAACTACCCCTCTCTTATTTTCTCTAGGTTTCTATAATTTTCTTCTAATTTTTAAAAAATAAAACCCATGTATTAATACTATTGTAAAAAATGTATTTGGACCAAAAAATAACCCCACCCAGATGTAGACAGAGCATTGTATATGGCCTCACATTTAAGGTATACCATTGGGCTGTTTGATTTATTTATTTTTAGTTTGATTGGTTTTCTTTGATAAGAGCATTAGAGTGACTGGTACTCAAGTAAATACAAAAACAAACAATAGGTTTTTTCTTCATTTCTATGTTTGTGTGTTTTGTAATTGCTGTTCCATTATAATCAGACTTCATCCTAGATCAGAGATGATCCTTTTAATATAACATGAATTTTGTTAATATTTCTTGTTCCAGATCTAGCAATCAGATTTAAAGAATATTAGTGTTCTTCAAGAGAAAGCCTTTCATAGAGCATATGTCATCCTGAGAATCTTAGGAGGGCTCCAATTGGACCCACTATAAGGGCTGAGATTATACAATGGAGTGATCTTTATCTTCTTAACCTTTGCCCGCATCTGTGCTTCAGATATACGATCATTCACAGTTTTGTTTTCAGTTGTATAAACTGTATGTTTCTGCAGCCTGCAAATGTTAGTCTGAATGATCTTGGCATTTTGTTTCTTTTCCTGGTTACCCCTTTAAAATAATAAACTACTTAAACTAAAAAAAAAAAAAAAAAAAAAAAAAATCTTGAATCAAAGAGGCGTAATTTGTGTGTTTATATCATTTAAATGAGCGTCTGTTAAAAAAGGAAACAATGGGGTAAGGTTTTAAACCAGTTTTCAGACTGAAAAATGGAAGCTATTTCCCAGAAATAAGAGAACCTCTGCAATTTTTGCTGTGCATCCAACACTCTGAGGTGAGCTGTAATTCACAGATTTAAAAATCCTCCTGCTGAAGAGCAAATAGCTTCAGGGTTAAATTAATCCACTTTTTAAAAATTACCAACAGAATTCAACCTTCCTGGCTTCATGGAGGCACACGGATCTTTAGTTACGATGGTAATATGAGTGAAGGAGATAATTGTGAGAGGTGTGCTGATAAAGGAAAGGTATGAGTGTGTTAGAAACAAACCTGACCCACTTCATGAACTGAATACTGATCAGCCATTCTGACGTCAATGCATATTTTACTGTCCACCAGCAAGACAAGCCAGCAGCGCACTCTACTTCAAAATAATAGTCACTCCTACCTGATTTGGTTCAACCACAATTGCGATCAAGTTCATGTGATCTCTGCAGACTCTCAGTCTATAAAAGATACTAATCCAAGCTCTCATGGGCTGGAAGTGTACAGAGAGATTCTCATTGTTTCATCCTAGTTCAAAGCTGTGCTTATTTTCCACAGACCTTTACAGAGCACACAGATTTTATTTGGTGGAGCCACAGTGCACAAGCAGTCAATAATCTGTACTCTGGCCCGCACAGACCCTTCAAAACCAAGTAAAATCAAAGAATAAAAAAAATAGTTTGACTTTTTTCTGAGGCAAACAGTTTCTGATAAGAACAAAGGGGACTGTCTGGTTAGCACTAAAAAATAATGCAGGGTAAAATCTGAAGGAGAATGCATTAGTGTAATAGCTCTAACCCATCCCTCCCCAAGCAGACATTTTATCTAGTCAATATAGAAGACCCTTTGTTTTCAATTTTTACCAGAAAATTCCCAGGTTCTGTAAAAGCAATTTGGTTTTTACTAGTTTTCACCCCAATTTTGGATCACTCAAGTACATGAAAATACTGATTATGTTAAGGAAATCCAAAGTATTGGGTAGGTGCGTTTATGTTAATAATAAATTAGTGTAAGTGTAAATACAAGGCTGTATGTTAAAGTAAGGCAACATACACACACGTGTGCATATGTGTATGTACTGTTAATGTACAGTTCACGAAATCAACCACAGCACTAAACTTTTTACTTTCAATACCCTTACTTTTCTCTATTTGTTGCTTTTTTCTGTTCTCCCATCCCCCAATATTAACCCAGATGCTTACTCAGAAAACTGATAATTTTTTGCACCGATTTTCACCCATTTTAAATATTTTGTAATGAACATATGATAAATTACCTGGTAATTTTAAACAAAATAAAATAAAAATGGAGGGCCTTGTTAATATATGTACATTTGTTATTTAGGATGCACTTTGAGTTTGGATTTATTTATATATAAAAAAATCTGGAAGTTAATCCCCTAGAACAATCAGCTCAGATTCATTGCTCCCTAGGATCAATATTTACTTACCTTACATAAAGATCCCTGTTGAGAAAAGTTCCTTGGACTTCTCTCTGTCGTTTTTTGGAGCAACTTTAACATTTTTTTCATGACAGAAAGGACCAGGCTATGGGATTTTGGCCCTTGGCTGCCTTTTGCTCCTTCTCAATTTGCTGACTGGAGGCAGCGAAGAATACAGCAACCTGCATCCATCTAAGCACAAATGACCCATTGGGGAAGGGAGAAAGGACAAAGACCTCTGTGACAACACATCACCACACAGTCTGGGATGAAACACACCACACAGTCTGGGGTGAAACACAGGGTGAAATTCACTGCTCATCACTTTGTGGAATTAATGAAAGAGGTGACTGGGCACCAATCACCCTAATGTTTCTGACAGCTATGACTGTCTTCTGATTAGCCATCACTACAGCCACTGCTGGACAAAGGGACCACTTTGGGTACGATAAAGCTGTACACAAGAATCACAGTATATGAAAAGTGTGACGTGTGGGGACTACTAGCTAACGTCGATACTTATCCACAGGCCAGCACAGTAACGAGCATTTTGACAATACAGTGATAACACTACAGAAGACCCGAAGAGAGAGAGCGAGTGCCTGACATAAGCAGCAAATAGAATTGGCTAATAACTTTATGATTTCACTTTGCTTTTATTTATTTTTGAATCCTGGAGAATGCACGCTGTGAAATTCCCTATGCTAGTATAGCTCAGGTCTCTAACCTTTCCTTGGCTAGCAGGACTCCTGGGATGCCTTTGAAATAGGGTTTTTGTAAGCCTTTGTTATGCTTGTGCTGGAATGTTCAGGGAGGCAGGAAACTTGCTTCCCTGCTCCTCTAAGGACATTTATGTAAAGGAGACCTTCTCTGAATACAGCACAAACTTCAAGGCAGCTCAGACCCCTGAGTAGGAAATCTGAAAAACAATCCTGGTTGAACGTGGCAAACAATAGCACAAAAAACCGGCATAAAGAAAATAAAATGGAGGGAGGGGGCAGGGAAGGAGAGATGAACAGAAGAGGAAATGAAAGATGACACAAATAACAGGCCAAGAACGTTCATTAATTCAGTACAGTTACTGACAGATAAGTCCACGTATGCTGCAATTCCTAGCAATTCAAAATTTGCCCAAGTACCAGCTTTCATTCTAAAAAATAGTAATAATCGTTAATCATAAGTCGGTTTCAGAGTAACAGCCGTGTTAGTCTGTATTCGCAAAAAGAA
The DNA here is from genome assembly GCF_015237465.2 of Chelonia mydas. Lineage (NCBI taxonomy): Eukaryota > Metazoa > Chordata > Testudines > Cheloniidae > Chelonia > Chelonia mydas. The sequence continues at coordinate 13,839,972 of NC_051262.2, read as the reverse complement.
AAGGAGTACTTGTGTAGTCTCTAACATGCTCAAACAAATTGGTTAGTCTCTAAGGTGCCACAAGTACTCCTTTTCTTTTTGCGAATCATAAGTCGTTAAGTCTTATGGTTGAAAAGAAAAGCTTAGAAAACATGAACAGATTGCAAACCAATGGTTAAGTCTACAATTATATCATGGAGGTAACAGAATCTGTGACTTCCATTGACCTCTGAGACATTTTCTGCCCTGGGGCCGGAGCTCCCAGCCAATACCACCCTCGCAGCTCCCCCCTGCATGCCCAGCCACAGTGGGTGGCCGGCGGGACCACACGCAGCTGCCCAGCCACGGTGGACCCTCTGCATCTGCCCAGCCGCAGCGGCCAGCGGGGACTCCCCACAGCTGCAACTGGGGGCAGCTGCAGCTACCAGCTGCCCGGGGCGAGGGGACCCTGCAGCAACCCAGCCCTAGGGATAGGGGGACCACGGAGCTCCCACACACCGCATTAGTGGGGGACCCGGGAGCCCCAGTAGCAGTGGGTGCCGAACTCACCTACCCCTTTTGTCACGGATTTTTTAGTGAAAGTCAGAAAAGGGTCACAGGCTACCGTGAATTTTTGTTTATTTCCCATGACCTGTCCACGACTTCTACTAAAAATATCTGAGACAAAAACTTTGCCTTACCAATGGTCAATGCAAGTCTAGATGACACAATGGTAAAAAACAAAAAAACCCATTCCGGGTGTCCTATCAGTGCTAGTACTGATCATAGAATCATAGAATATCAGAGTTGGAAGGGACCTCAGGAGGCCATCTAGTCCAACCCCCTGCTCAAAGCAGGACCAACCCCCAACTAAATCATCCCAGCCAGGGCTTTGTCAAGCCTGACCTTAAAAATATCTAAGGAAGGAGATTCCACCACCTCCCTAGGTAACGCATTCCAGTGTTTCACCACCCTCCTAGTGAAAAAGTTTTTCCTAATATCCAATCTAAACCTCCCCCACTGCAACTTGAGACCATTACTCCTTGTTCTGTCATCAGCTACCACTGAGAACAGTCTAGATCCATCCTCTTTGGAACCCCCTTTCAGGTAGTTGAAAGCAGCTATCAAATCCCCCCTCATTCTTCTCTTCCGTAGACTAAACATCCCCAGTTCCCTCAGACTCTCCTCATAAATCATGTGTTCCAGTCCCCTAATCATTTTTGTTGCCCTCCGCTGGACTCTTTCCAATTTTTCCACATCCTTCTTGTAGTGTGGGGCCCAAAACTGGACACAGTACTCCAGATGAGGCCTCACCAATGTCAAACAGAGGGGAACGATCACGTCCCTCGATCTGCTGGCAATGCCCCTACATATACATCCCAAAATGCCATTGACCTTCTTGGTAACAAGGGCACACTGTTGACTCATATCCAGCTTCTCGTCCACTGTAACCCCTAGGTCCTTTTCTGCAGAACTGCTGCCGAGCCATTCGGTCCCTTGTCTGTAGCGGTGCATGGGATTCTTCCGTCCTATGTGCAGGACTCTGCACTTGTCCTTGTCGAACCTCATCAGATTTCTTTTGGCCCAATCCTCTCATTTGTCTAGGGCCCTCTGTATCCTATCCCTACCCTCCAGCGTATCTACCTCTCCTCCCAGTTTAGTGTCATCTACAAACTTGCTGAGGGTGCAATCCACACCATCCTCCAGTTTATTTATGAAGATATTGAACAAAACCGGCCCGAGGACCGACCCTTGGGGCACTCCGCTTGATACCGGCTGCCAACTAGACATGGAGCCATTGATCACTACTCCTTGAACCCGACAATCTAGCCAACTTTCTATCCACCTTATAGTCCATTCATCCAGCCATACTTCTTTAACTTGCTGTCAAGAATACTGTGGAAGACCGTGTCAAAGGCTTTGCTAAAGTCAAGGAACAACACGTCCACTGCTTTCCCCTCATCCACAGAGCCAGTTATCTCGTCATAGAAGGCAATTAGATTAGTCAGGCATGACTTGCCCTTGGTGAACCCATGCTGACTGTTCCTGATCACTTTCCTCTCCTCTGAGTGCTTCAGAATTGATTCCTTGAGGACCTGCTCCATGATTTTTCCGGGGACTGAGGTGAGGCTGACTGGCCTGTAATTCCCAGGATCCTCCTTCTTCCCTTTTTCAAAGATGGGCACTACATTATCCTTTTTCCAGTCGTCCGGGACTTCCCCCGATCGCCATGAGTTTTCAAAGATAATGGCCAATGGCTCTGCAATCACATCCGCCAACTCCTTTAGCACTCTCGGATGCAACTCGTCCAGCCCCATGGACTTGTGCTCGTCCAGCTTTTCTAAATAGGCCCGAACCACTTCTTTCTCCACAGGGGGCTGGTCACCTCCTCCCCATGCTGTGCTGCCCAGTGCAGTAGTCTGGGAGCTGACCTTGTTTGTGAAGACAGAGGCAAAAAAGCATTGCGTACATTAGCTTTTTCCACATCCTCTGTCACTAGGTTGCCTCCCCTCATTCAGTAAGGGACCCACGCTTTCCTTGACTTTCTTCTTGTTGCTAACATACCTGAAGAAACCCTTCTTGTTACTCTTAACATCTCTTGCTAGCTGAAACTCCAGGTGTGATTTGGCCTTCCTGATTTCACTCCTGCATGCCCGAGCAATATTTTTATACTCTTCCCTGGTCATTTGTCCAATCTTCCACTTCTTGTAAGCTTCTTTTTTGTGTTTAAGATGAGCAAGGATTTCACTGTTAAACCAAGCTGGTCGCCTGCCATATTTCCTATTTTTTCTACACAACGGGATGGTTTGTTTGTCCCTGTAACCTCAATAAGGATTCTTTAAAATACAGCCAGCTCTCCTGGACTCCTTTTCCCCTCATGGTATTCTCCCAGGGGGTCCTACCCATCAGTTCCCTGAGGGAGTCAAAGTCTGCTTTTCTGAAGTCCAGCGTCCGTATTCTGCTGCTCTCCTTTCTTCCCTGTGTCAGGATCCTGAACTCGACCATCTCATGGTTACTGCCTCCCAGGTTCCCATCCACTTTAGCTTCCCCTACTAATTCTTCCCAATTTGTGAGCAGCAGGTCAAGAAGAGCTCTTGATGAAGCTGCCCAAGTGGTAGAATAAAGTTCAGAGAACTGCCTAAAACCCTCAGTATCAATTCAGGTATCTTTGTCACCAATAGCTCTGAGAGAACAATGTTAATTGCTCCATTAACTTTAATGGGGTGCTAATTCTGAAACTGAATGATACAAATTCATTCTGAACATTATTAACTATTTCACTTGAACCGTTTATTATAACGTACAGCTTATGCACTTGGTCCACAGACTGAAATGGCCTTCCATGCCAAAAGCCACATTTGTCCCTTACTCCAAAACTCCCAACTTCCACGCAAAGTTACTGCAAAATCCTCCTGTTTCCTGACAACTTCAACAGATAAGCATTTTCAACACAAAATCCTGAAACATACAAAAAATTGAAATTTATAAGATAAAATGAAGTTTAATATCCAATGAAATTACATGGGGACTACTGCAATAACTGTGCTATTCATTTTCATATTACATGAAATAAAAGCCTTCCATTTTTACAGTTTATCTGACGCTGCTGCTGACTTTCTAGTGTGACATAAAGGTGCTCTGCAGGAATTAGGCGTGCGGAGCGTGCTGCCGCACCCCCTGGCTTGAAGTGGTTTCCATTATATACAGGGTTTACAGTTTGGTCCAATGGATCTCAGCCCCTCACTATAAAAATAGTTCCAGCACCCATGGCTACAGGATGCATGCGTGTGGCTATGAAATACACAGGACGTGACATCAAGAACCAGCTACTAATTGTCCATTTGCTCCCTTGTTTTATAGCGTTACCCTTTTTGACCTGAGCACCGAGCCAAAAATTTGGGGTCTTGCAGATTCCAGTTAGGAGAAGAAATTGATGGAGTCAGGTACCTTTGTTGTAATCTTGTTTATTTACAAAAATATATAAAATCCCTTTTTTTCCCTGAACACCGCAGGAACCAAACAACAGGAGACTGTTTCCTTACTCACAGTCCCAAATCTCTCTTAGCTAGCATGGGACCCAAAAGCCCTTCCTCCAGGCTTCTCTCAGGACCACACACCAAACTCATCCAGGTTACATCTGGAGTTTCCTTCTCTGTTTCTTGTCTCCCATCCCCAAACACTTTCTATTCAAACAATACCCAGTGAAGCCCTCTGCCCACATAATTCTAATTCGTGAGTGGCCTTGGATGTACATGCCTTTGTTTTGGGAAGAGACATCTAGTATTTCATAAAGGAGCTTAACTATTCCTACTATCTGAAACGAAGGGTGGCTGTTATACTCCCAAGTTTCATGGAGGTTTAACCCAAAATAGAACAATAAGGATCCTTCCATTCTTTCTTCAACCAAAAATGTCCTCCAGTAGGTTTAAAACCAGCAACTAGAAATAGCCTAATGTTCTACCAGCAATATGGAGCAGGCAAGCAGGCTCTGCAGGCACCACACATTGCAATTAAATACACCTCCCTTTTCATTGCTTTCGGTTTACCTTATTGCTCAATCTTTCTGTAAATTTTCAGTCCACAAGGAAAGGGAAATCAGGAGTGTTAGATGGTACAGATGTGGATTGCTCAAAATAAATTTGAAAATTTGTATTTAATGCTAACAAAGTAAATATGCTGTATTTTAGATCACCAGAATTGTCTGACAAAATCTATGTGAGTAAAATAAACAGATGGGTGACCCCCATTTTTGGTGCATACATCCTATTATCCAACTGTGTGGTTCAAGTTAAGTCTGTCTTTGCAAAATCATACAGAATTGCCTCTACAAAGCCCTCTCTCTTAGTGTATCTTTTGAACCCTTTGACTTTTACTTTTTATATTGCCACACAGATATGTGATACAATCAACAAGCTAACACAGAAAATGTCATCTTCAGCTTTTACTTTTTCAATTAGAGAGAAAACACCATTCTATAGAGGAATTAAATTACTTACAGATGGCGCTGAGCAAAAGAATTGGGATAAAGTTCTGGGGGATTTTTGGGCTCCATCTCTGCTTTGTCTTTTACTATTAATCATGATCTCTACTGTGGTATGTTCTGTAGATATTTTATGCATTATTATTACTGCCTAGAATCCATCTCTAAAGAAAACCGATTTTCACATGACATGCTTACACTGCTATGGATCTGAAGTATATTTTGGTTCCCTTTTTGTTGTTACTTATGAAACTTGTCAATACAAATGACAGAATTCAGGAGCCTAGAAACCCACAGTACAGAAGACAAGATGACAAAAAGTGTTTCTCAGCCTAGCACAAAAATCCCGTTCTTATATCAGACAGTATATATTGCAAGAAAGCTCTCTGAAAGCACTAAAATAATCCTTCCCTCTCTATCATATTTTAGATGGAGTTCTCATTCATGGAGTAGTTCGCTTGTAAAAGGTGACATGCAATTTGTATTTGTTTTTTTAAATTGAGTTGGTTTCCTTCTTTGCTTTTTTTGGATAAAGCCTGGAAGGTTTAAGAGATTTTCCTGATTTGTTTCTTTAACCCTAGAAACATCAGGAATGTCAAGTCTGGTCTTCCCTAGTTTTGCTACAGGATCTCAGGGATGTTTACTGGGAGCTCTACCACCTTTATTAAAAGGGTAAGGGTGCTGAAACTTTAACAAAGGCTTCAGTTACCAAAAATGCTGTTAAATAGGTGTTAAAAAATTAAGCAGTGATAAAAATCCCTTTCCCTCTCAGTCCCTCAACTTTCATTCTCTTGGCTCTTGTTTCCATTTCACTGGTTCTCTAGTCATAATCTTCCAGCCCAGACAGGAGTTGAATTTCTTGTATAAAAACAAACAGAATCCCCCTGCCTTTTTCATTTTTTTAAAACTGAAACTTTTCAGGCCACCTTCTTTATACTTTATAAATAAAAAGGAACAAGCCAATTTAAAACAAAAATCTGTTGAGTGTCACCTTTAACACATTCCTACAGCCTTGTCTTTATGAAAAATATCAGAGATCAAGATGCATCCTGCATCATGGCAATGCCTTTTAAGCCACTGCAGGAAAACTAGGTAGGAAGTCCAACAATAAGATGATGCGATAGGAATTTGTAACTTAAAAGAGTATCTCTACAGCTTTGTCAGCCAAATGAAAGTCTTTTTGCACTTTGTCATAACTGACAAGTTTACTTCATTACAAACCAGCTTCTTACCACAGAGACTCCTTTTCCCCTACCCCCCATATCCCCCAGCTACTGATAATGACAAAAGTTCAACAGTTCTCCAAGTCAGGGAGTCACCCAACCCTTCCCTATGCTAGAGTGTCAGGGCTAAAATCAATCTGGAAGGGTTCTCAGAACTGTAATGAAGTAACAAGCAGCAAAATTATCCCATTGCATATAACATCTGCTGTGTCTAAATTTATTAAAATGAAATCATGCAGGGTAAAAAAAAATCAATAGGCTTCCATTTTGAGCTTTTTTATGTTGAAAGAAGTTATTTGATTAATTCTGTTTTAACCTGCACATCTGGCAGTGTTAATGAGGTGTCATGATACTACAAAAAAAAAACCCAACCACCCCGCCCCACCTCCTACCCTCCCCCCCCCCCCAAAAAACCCCCCCAAACTCTACAAATTTGCTCCATTCTCCTGGAGACAAAAAGGAACTAAAACTAGGAGTTATTTTTAGTTGGTGTTTATTGCCATCATCACAAATTACCCACCAGTGCAAAATACTGCCCTCTTTTGCCTTTCCACTTCTTACTGTTAGTGGAATCTCTTGAGCAACAAGAGCTGATTTGTTGGAGCAGACCAGGTGCTTCCATGGGTACTAATAAGGTATTATTTAGAATCAACTGTATTCTGAGTACCTGCTATTTTGATGTTCATGTTGTTGTCAAGCAGGAGATTTTCAGCCTTCAGGTCACGGTGCACAATCTTTCGGCTATGACAATATTCCACCGCAGAGAGGATTTGCCAGAATTTGCGCCTGGCCTCGGGCTCACTCAGACGGCCGTGGTTGGCAAGGTAATCTATGAAAATAATGCATGTTTCAAGGGAAATGTGATAACCCTGTGATTAAAATAATTTCTTTCAAACATTTATGACGCAGAAACAAGAGAAAGATTTTGGCCAATTTCAGACACCAATAGTTATTCGCCCAAGCCCCTCTGCAAAATGGCTTCAGAACCAGAAAAAAAACATTGTGTAACATAGCGCAATAGTCCCTTCCTCCAGTGATGCATGCTTTGGTTTGATAGTCCCTTGTCATAAAACAGGAACTATTTCCATGGAAACAAAAAGACAGCTGCAATAAATTGGCTTTTGCTATTATAATGACAGGTTTCAGAGTAACAGCCGTGTTAGTCTGTATTCGCAAAAAGAAAAGGAGTATTTGTGGCGCCTTAGAGACTAACCAATTTATTTGCTCAAATAAATTGGTTAGTCTCTAAGGTGCCACAAATACTCCTTTTCTTTTTGATATTATAATGTATCAGCTTTGTTTCAAGGTTTAGTCACGTGAAGAAGACATTTACACTCCATTCTTCCTCTCTTTGGACATGTCTACACTGTGCTGTAACACCATGGTGTAGGCCTTTCCTACACTGACGGAAGATTTTTTCCCCATCAATGTAGTAATCCATCTTTCCAAGAGGCGGTAGCTAGGTCGATAGAAGAATTTTCCCACCAAACTAGCCACATCTACATTGGGGATCAGGTCGATCTACCTATGAGGCTCGGGCACCACATTTTTCATATCCTTAAGTCACATAGGTAGGTCAATCTAATTTTTAAGTATAGGCCAGGCCTCACAGTGAAGTCTCACCACATGCAGCCTTGCTGCCTAATTATATTTTTTCCACAAAATATAGACAACCAATATCTATGCAACAACAGATCTGGCTGGACGCTGCTCCTTCTCAGACCCCGGCACTACGATCCGTGTGTTTTTATCATTAATAATTTTTGTGACAGTAAACTGAGTGCTGGAATACAGAGAGCCCTAGAAAAAGAAGTCTCTATGGATCCCCAGAACAGGAACAGCATAGGCAGCAGCTTCTATTCACTGTCCCAAGTGGAGGTCAGTCTCCAATTCAATCCTTTCTCTCCTCTCATGAGGCAGTAGTGCAATTAACAGCAAAGGTGAAGTAATGGTACTGGTATTACTCAGCAGATCATAGGCGGCAGCAGATGTATGTTTAGCAATTTCCATGACAGACTCGCTGCATCACAATAATAAATCTTTGGTGGTGGAATTCAAACAGGAGGGGACAGTGAACATGACATGCTTCATTATTTGCTGGATTAAACCAGTTAAAAAAATGCAAGGTGATTAAAAGCTAAATGGTTAGTAGCTAAACCAAAAATAATCAACACCAATAAATTCTGAGGTTGTACTCTAGGAATATGCCTGACTCACAACACTGGACTAGTCACTACAGCTCAGAGGAGATACAGAATTTATCTCATTAATAGGACTTATTTCTTAGAACTATTTTAAAAGGTTTTTGTGTACTATAGATGCAGTGAAATTTTACTATGAAACTACATGGATAATTCTAATCTTTTAACTGTTCAAACAGAACAGATCTGACATTCATATACACTCCAGCCAGGAGACTATACAGGAATTATGCTGAAAATGTCTACTTTGTGCCTTTTACATGGAACATGAACCATTCAATGTATTTCCCTCTCCCCAATCAATTTGACACACAATCATCCCAGCAACACATTAGTACATATGTTCTATGGGAACAGGAATGAAATCCAAAGAGAATGCAGGGGACAGTAATTAGTGCAACAGGATGTCCATTAGCTGCCACAGTGAAATATTTGCTTACTGCAATATATTTTAGATCTCAGCTGTTAGTCTAAAAGGAGTTTCTGTTAAAAAGAGGAAGAGGGAACAGAATGATTTTTAATTTTGTCTTGACTAAGGTTTGGTCCCTGGTTGTCACATCTCTGGAGTAACTCATTTTGCCCATGGCAAAACCTACAGGTTTTCCATTCATTGGACATTTTCAATTTCTGTCTAAAATAAAGTAAACTAAGAAACTCGGGTTAATATTTGAGCTAGAGGTTAGAGCTAAGGTTAGAGCTAGTCCCTCTTTCATTTCATATAACTGATGACATAATTAGCACCAGACAAGACTGCTGAATGGTGGCACAATACCTAGTGTAATGTTCACGTAAAATTACTTTATCATCTTTCCCATTATCACAGGAGACTGACTTTAGCAGCATGTCACATGTACACTTCCTCTTACGCACAGACCTGCTGCATCCCAACTTTGAAACAGGAGATCCAGATTTCTCATACTACTGCATTTGCTTCCGCTTTAATTTTTAAAATGCCAACTAATTTTTATTCACAGTACACATTAATATTAGCTAAAAAGTTTAGTTCAACAACTTTCAATAATTCATTCTGTGTGGGGACCATATTGTGTGTGCATTATTTTTAAAGCATTATACTGTAAAATTTACTCCCTTCAGAGAAATAACATTTCTTATTGGCCAGAGGGATGGGAGCAGTCCAGGGCAAAATGCATTCTGCCTGGGGGCATCAGCAATGTACTATCATGTGACATCAACTGCAAACAAACCATCAGAGTATGCGTGCATGCTTAAAACCTCCTCTCCAAACAGATTTTGAATTGTTTAGCTGAACAACTGAGACGCATTTTTGTAGGAAACCATCATTTGGAGTTACCTGCTAAAGGACAGATTGTCCATGGCCCTTGCACAGATTCCATTAGTTGACCAGGCCTCAAGAAATCTCACTCAGCAGCAGGATTGTGTGAGGCAGCCCTCTGCCTTTGCTGGTCCATATGATGCGCAGGCCACATGGACCTCCTCCTCTTCTTTTTCTTCTGTTAAGAAAGGCTGATTCACTGACATCTGGTCTACACTAGAAAATTAGGTCAATTTAGCTACATCTTGTGGGGTGTGTAAAATCCACACACCGGAGCTGCATCGTTAAGATGACCTAAGGGTACATCTCCACTTAAAACGCTGCATTGGTACAGCTGCACTGTTGCAGCTGGGCCACTACAGTGCTGCAGTATACACACTACTTATGCCAGGGGTTCTCAAACTGTGGGCTGGGACCCCAAAGTGGGTTGCGATCCCATTTTAACGGGGTCGCCAAAGCTGGTGTTGGCCCTGGGCCCCAGCAAGTCTGAAGCCCAAGCCCAAGCCCCATCACCCAGGGCTAAGGTTACATGCCCCCCGCCCAGGGCAGACGCCTTTTGGCTTCAGTTTTGGACCCTCGCCTGGGGCAGTGGGCTCGGTCTTCGGTCCCCCCTCCTGGGGTCATATAATCATTTTCGTTATCAGAAGGGGATCACGGTGCAATGAAGTTTGAGAACGCTGACCTACGCTAACAGGAGGGCTTCTCCAATTGGCATAGATAATCCAGCTCCCTGAGAGGCAATAACTAGGTCGATGGAAGAATTCTTTTAGCAGCATCTCTCAGGGGTGAGGATTTTTCACAACCCTGAGAGATGTACTTATACCAAAGTAAATTTCTAGTGTAGACCAGGCCTAAGTCCCAGAGTAGAAACTGCTAGGTTGATGGAAGAATTCTTCCATCAGCCTAGCTACTGTCTCTCAGGGAGATGGATTCCCTATGCGACAAAAGAAACTCTCACATCAGCATAGATAGGGTCTACGCTGAAGCGCTGCTGTAGAGCAGCTGTAGCATTTTAAGTGCAGACGTACCTAGAAAAACTAATTACAAACAATGATAGTGCTGCTTCCCCCACTCCTGCTAGAAGGGAAGAAATAAAGGAAAACCAACAGAGCAGTCACTGAAGACACTGGATACAACCCCCTCTCACTGCTCCCTCAATGGTTAGGATAAATTGAAGGGCAATTGGGACTACTCCCCCATTTATTACCCTCAGCACCCTCCACAAGTGGAGGGAGCAGAGAGTGGACCCTGCCTAACAGAGGAAGCTTGGAAGCTTATGGCATAGGTGATTTGATCCTGAAGGTGGGGATACATAAAGGCCACCTGAAGCAGTAGTATAGGGACTGCTCCATCTGAGAGCCCTCAAGATGCAAATCATTCCAAAGGGATTGGAGAAGAAGTGGAAATATGCCTCAGGGAAGTGGTCAGCCACAAAGAGGGGAGCAAGGCTAAATGCTGCAACCTGGCTTTCAATCCCAACAGGTGAGAGCTGTCATGCCTCTTTGAACGGTCTATATCCATGACGATAAATAATGACTCAAATGGGATTAGAGAAAACTTGACTATTCTCTACTATTTTCTGCTTGGATAAATCAGAGGAGACCAAACAATATAATCTCATGTTCCTAAAATAAGTTATAGTTTGGGATTTTAATACCATCATTGGCTGTTTTATAAACCTGCATCCCTGCCCCTCATTTTCACTGCAACTCATCAATAGATGATAAATTATGGCTTACTAGCAGCTATAATGAAATATAAAGTTTGCAAAATGTGGAGGATGGTGGAGACAGTCTGCTGCCATTTGGCTGTGATTCCTGTAATGTGGCCGGAGGGGAAATTTAGCAGGAAAAAACCCAAATAAAAAAAGCTTTTACATCCTGCAGGTTGCATAAGGCGCTTAAAAGACACAGACACTCTCCCCGCCCCCCAACATTGCTAAACATTTCCCTCTGGCAATATTTCAGCCATACAGAATTTGTAAAAGAACAAATCTAATTTACAAACCATCAATAATAGTTAAGCTGTTTCTTTATGATGTGACACAGAATAAATGTAACATAGCTGGCGAAAGACCATCACACACTTAAGACATATTCATGGCCAAATTCTGTTCTTCAGTTATACACCTTGTAAAGCCACAGAAACTTCACTGATTTCAGTAGTATTGCTCTGGCCTTACATCATTGTCAGAGATGTTGGATTTGGCCTTTAATGAGTAAGGAAGCATTCAGCAGCAAAACTAGGGAGGCACTGCAGTCAGGTGACCTAGGAGAACTATGTTAGGGTGGTAATTTAGGAAACAGTCAATTATGAGGAACGAACTGCCAAACTGGGAGTGAACCAGCCGGTCAATATGGCAGGCAGGAGAAATGTTCAGTATCAATGAGAGTACACCCACCAGTTCCATGGAAAGTCCATACTTCCTTCCTTAAATCTGATTTAATAAGTGATTCCTTGTCCTGTTTAAAAAGTTTCCCCTATTGTTTCACCTCACATGATAAATGGCCATATTCCTGTGTCTCAGATCCTAGCTTCAGGTCCAAGAGTTAATCTAATGGCTTTCATCAGAAACCTACTGCCATTCTCATAGGTTTCACAGGTTCATTGCCAGCTAGTCCTTCCTATTCCAAATTTAAAACAAACAAACCAACCAACCAAAATTCCAAGGGACAATCAGGATCCTAGCAGCAAGAGGCACCTTGACCACCACACAGCCTGTGACTACTGACTGATAACTTGGTTTGATCACATGCTTGTGCCAACAGTGCAAGTAACATAACTGAAGGAGTCTGGCACCAGCAGGCGAGGAAAATGGATGTCATGGTTAGCTCATTTGCCAAAGTCCAATAAAAGCTGCCTCAAGCAACCACTCATAGGACCAGCATAAATCAATTTCCTCATGCACAATGGTCTTCAGCTGAAGGTCAAGGGCAGCTTTAGTGGAAAACTTGGGAAATGGTCATTTAGAGAATGGGGTTTGTATATTTGAGATCTGCAGATGAACAGTACTAAGTATTATTTAGGTTGCCTTGATATCTGTAGTTAAAGCAGGAATAAAATCCCTCTGTTACACAAGTTGATTGATTTTTAGTTTTGAAATTTTACATATTAAGTCTTTCAAGGCTCTCAGTTCTTCACTGAATTGGACAGTCAAGGCAGCAGCACCAAATGATTTTTCATCAGCTATCCAACTCCCATCTTCTCCCTAACCCCACACAGCCCTATCTATCCCAGCATTCCTCAGCGCCTCCCCAGTTGGCTAATCTGCTCCTCCAGCTCAACAGGCTCTCTGTGCAGATAGAGAGTTTGGTGGCTGTGTGGACTGGATTATTCTAATCGAAAGGGACAAGGGAGGGAGGAAGATTCTCAAGAAAAAATTTGCTAAGGGCACATTTTAAAATTCTTCCTTGACCAAACAAATCATTTAAGAAAAAAACACACAGAAAACCGTAATGACCTAGGAAGGACTAGTGTGAAAAAACTGTAGACTGAATTCACTCAAAGTGTTTAACTAAGGGATTTTAGTTCTAGTCTAATTGCAAATCTTAATGCATTTTTAACTATGAAGCCACTTCCAACGCCTTCATATTTATTACTGAAGGTGGTCTCATGAAACAGGATTAATCATTTACAGAACTACACATGACAACCATCTTTGTCTGAATTCAACTAACAGGTCAAAGCTGCTGCTTTAAAATGCAAACAAATAAAGATGATGTAATGGGGCACTGAGCCCTGCTTCTGTATGTTTGAAATAATCTGTCTGGAACATCTCTGATTAATGGTTTTACTTATGAATTTCAGTTAAAGTGCTTATGTAATTCTGAGGGGTGAAACAGGGTTGTCCTAGGCATTGTAATGCCAAAAAGCAATAGGTCTAGGGAGCCTCTGAGTACATTGGGTAATTTTACTGGATTAGTTAGACAACATTCGGTTTTAAAGGTAGCCCATGGGGAAAAAAATTAGGTTTATGCCTTTGAGGTGGGGTTATGATGCAGAGAAGGCCTAAAGGGAACCCTAGGGCCAGCAGCAATGAGCCCCTGGAATTCCAAGAGCTAAGCAGATCAAAGCAAGCATCACACTGAGAAGATTTAAACTTCAAGACTCCTTATAAGAAATGGAAAGGGAGGTGGATATTTTTTGCTGCTTTTAAAATTAAATAGGCAGCTAGTATTGTTTTTAAAATTATTATTATGAACAACTTTAAGCTTTGTTGTAACATGCATTGTTTGCCCGGACTGCTCAAGACCTGAATGCTTGTGTAGGAGGAACTCTCTGAGTTGGCTTCTTAAATCCCTTCATGCTGTTTCACATCTGATACTCCTTGATGAAACATAGGAGCCTTGTCTTATAACAGGCTTATTCAAAGTGATACAAGCTACGAAAGTGAGATCTTGGAAGATTGTTGCAGTTTTCATAACGTAATAAAAATACTATAACGATAAATAATAATAAATAGAGTGTAATAAGCATGTCAAAAACAAATTTTATTTTTCCAAGATCACTGCTTTTATCATTTATATTCAGGTAAAGGAGAAAATCCCTGGAAATATTCATTTTTAGGAGGGAGTTCGCGAGACTTGACATTTTAGTGAAAGGGGTTCACAGGTTGTTAAAGTTGGGTAACTACTGCTCTAGGGGTACGTCTACACAGTGGGGAGTAAACCTCCCAATGCCAGTAGACAGACTTGTGCTAGCAAGGCTCAAACTAGTATGCTAAAAATAGCAGTGTGGACACTGCGGCTTGGGCAGCAGCTCAGGCTCTAGCCCACCCAACCCCCCAGGTCTACGCTCGGGGGCCTCCTCTGAATCTCTGTGGGAGCCACAACATCCACACTGCTATTTTTAGCACGCTAGCTCTAGCCCTGCTAGTGTATCTGTCTATTCACGCTGGGAAGCATGTCTCCACTGCAATGTAAACAGATGCACACTGTAAAATTTTATGAGTTGTTTTATTAAGACCTAATTTAATAACTAAACTTTTAAATAAAAAGATGGACTTTGTTAAAGGTATACCCCACGGAGCCGTCAATTAAAGTGTTATCCCTCCACAAACGTGCTCTGGGACCCTTAAAAGGATACTTCTGTGAAATCAGGGAAGACTAAACTTGGTACTTCTGCCTGCTTATTTCTAAGGTAAAAACAAGCAAGGAAAGAAACCTGCTCTAGAAATTAAACCCGTCAGAGATTTTTTTTTAAATATCTTATAAAGAAGCAAAAAAAAGTGCATAAACCCTATTTAAATAAAATATCCTTTGTAGGTCTCCTTTAAAAAAGTTAGTTCAAGTAGCAAGAATCTCCTTGGTATCAGGCTGGGGCTCCTTTCTAAATACTGGAGGGTTTTTTGTTTTTTAAACAATCTCCTTTCCCCCAGCCAAGGGGGGTAGGAGAATTAAAGGTAGAAAATTTGAATCGATATTAGATAGCTATAGAGATAAAAGGAAAAAAAACCTCTACAATAAATAGATGAATAGCATTTCATGCACTATACTCCACCGTAGAAACACTGCTGGTTGCTGACTACATTTACACAGGAGGGGAAAGATAGTCTTGCGGCGAAAGCATAAGACAGGGTGTGACAGGAGGGCAGGGTTTATCCTAGTTCACATAGTAATTCTTTGTGAGCTGGAACAAATTGCTACCTACTCCCCCTTTTCTCCCCCAGAAGTGTCTGCAAATTTTGAGTGGCTCAATTGAGACACCCAGAGCCTATTTCCAGAGGTGATGGACAGCTGAAATCAAGCTCTAAAGTTCTCTACATTTTAAAAGAGCTGTACAAATATTCACTAATTAAGCCTCACAGTGGCTCAATTAGATATATGCACTCCAGGATAAGTTGTGATAAGCTCTTTTGTGCGCACACAAGGGAAGGGGAGGTGCTCCCCCTCACCCTTACAGCAGCTTATCACAAACTGGCCTTATAAATATTATTTCTCCTATTTTACAGATGTGGAGACAGACACAGAGGTAAAGTTATGTGCACATGACAACCTACAACTCAAGAGTTTTTGACTCTCAGTCAGATGCTCAATCTATAAAGACTACAACTGCTTCCTCTGTCAGCAGAAAAATTGCTCTCTGGAGGCCTGATCTACATTAGAAAATTAAGTGAGCTTAACAATGTTACTCGGGTCTCTGAATGGTGTAGTTAAGCCGACCTATCCCATGGTGCAGACAGTGCTAGACTGACAGAAGATTTCTTCCATCAACCCAGCTATCGCCACTTGAGGAGACAGATCACCTATAACAACAGGAGAACCTCTCCCGTTGGCATAGGTAAGCGTCTATGCTGAAGTGGCGCAGCTGCAGCAGTATAGCTGGGCTGCTATCGCATTTTAAGCATAGACAAGCCCTAAATCTTCCCTATATAAAAAGTCTCCATCTGCAGCCATATCATATCATATCTCAACAAGCTAAATCAAATTAGGCCTGGTCAACACTTGGATGGAAAGTCAAGAAAAACCCTGATATTGCAGAGAGTGGTGTTGCTGATTGCATTTTTTCTGAGTTTCAATACTGAACCAAGGCACTGGCATTGTTGCTGGAGATGACATCTTTTAGCTAAGATGTAAAACAGAGCTCCTCACCAGGCCTGGTCATCAGGAACCCTCGGATGTTTTTCAAGTGCCATGGGCTAACATATTTGGATAGTGGTGCTCTACTTTCCCAAACACTCGCACAAATTCAAACATACAGGATTCCTCTGAATTGCATTTTTATCTGAGCAATGAAAGAATGTGGACAGATAAATGATTTATTACAGTGCTACACCACAACTGTGGTCATTTACTCAGTTTATTGCATCAATGTAATAATAGTTAGCATGCAACAGTCACCCTTCCATCATTCTTTACACAGAAAATTAAACCCAGAGAGCTTTCTCTCTCTCCACAAACGCGCCTCCTAATGACAACTTTGAAATTCTTCCATCATACAATATTTAGCTCAGTTGATCATTTTGTTATCTCAATGAGCTCTTTACAATAATAAATATATTGGGAACCTTCCTCTGTCCATACTGCAGTGATACCATTCATGCTGTGAAAGACATGGTTGCATTAGCATGCTACATTTTTGTTATAAACAAACCCTGATTTTAAAGGGATTTATGAATAGTCAGTCAGGAAGTGCCAAATTCAGGCTGAAATCTGATGCAAGTTTTTTGCCCCACACATTTAAAAACATTGAAGAAAAATATTCTTGGCTGCTCTGGGACAATGAGTGTGGAAAACAAACAGAAAAGTAGTAATTTTTTTCTACTGTAATTCAATAAAATTATTCTCATTTAAAGACTGACCTTTGTCAAGAGATCTAGCCATACCTGGGTCAAAGTAATCTAAAATGAAAATTAACAGCACCAAAAGATATTGATCTTCAAAAGTGCTCACTAAGAACCTGATCAAAAAGCTGTCAAAATCAGTAAGAGTCTTTCCATTGACTTCAGAGGGATCAGGTTTCAGGACCAAAGGGCATACTTCATACGTCTTTTCATCTGGATTTAATGGATTCATTGTGCCCTACTAATCACATTTTCCCCCAACCCACAATCTACTCTCTAGAAGTCTTTTGTAATAGGAATGCCATTACCCTGTTGGAGAAGCAACTACTTCCGTGACCTCCTGGATCATCTAGGCTCAATCACTGTACAGCTTCTGCACTGGATAAGATGGAAGAACATGCCCACTAGAGAGCTTGATAGCCACTTGTATTCCAAACAATCTCATTACAAGATCTATTCAAAATAAATGGGTATTTGAGTATATTAAATACAAGACCTTAGGAAGAGGAACATGAAATATTAATCTCCTTTCTAATCATGGGACCTTTAAACAATCACTGGAGGGCTTACTGACCTTGTGCTATCTAGTGGACTGAGTTAAGTGGCAGCTGGGAACTCAGATGCACAAGGACATGGCAGTGAAGTTTTGGCTCTGTCCTGCTGGCTAGAGAAACAAGCTCCTCATCCCACAAGGGATGAAAATTACATTCATCCCAGCTCATTTAAATTCTTGTATTTTATATGCAGCTGCTGTTACCACCTAAGGAGCAGGTACTGTGGGCAAAGGGAACTTGCAGCTCTCTATCTTCCAGGCAGTGGAAGGCTAGAGATCTCAATTAGATTGCACTGACCTTACCATCACCCAAAAATATTCCTGTAAAACATTCTGGATCTGATCTGCAGAAACAGATCTGAAGTCACCCTGGGAGTTTCTAACCTTCCTCCCTAAGTCGTAAGGTGTTCATTAGGTTTAATTTAGCAAAGTGCAAGAACAAACAAAAGCCTGGAGATTAAGGTTTGTGATTTCATCATATTTGTATGCTGAATATCATCTCAATCATAAACTGACTAACAAATCACATGGAATCAAGGCAGTCATGTTTCAAAGGTACAACCTGAAAAACACAACTCTCTTAACCATTTAACAGAGATGAATTCATAAGCCTATTAAGATAGGTCTGCACCACAATGAAAAACCCACAGCTCTGAGTCTCAGAGCCTGGGTCAGCTGACTCAGGCTGGTGGGGAGTCCGGGCTCTGTGGCCAACCTTAATCACCAGATTTCAGAGCCCATGATCCAGCCCAAGCCTGAAAGTCTACACTGCAAATTTTAGCCCTGCAACCCCGAGTCAGTTGACCTGGGCAAGCCGCAGCTATGCCACAGGTCTTTTATTACAGTGTAGACATACGCTCAGTGGTTGTAACAAGCAAGTTAAATCTAAAATGTTGTCATCTGCTTTTATAGTTCTGGCCTATTGGAATTTTGTTAAAGATTCCAGTGCAATTCCCAAAGCTAGCATTAAAGATATATTTGCTTTTACACCCCAATCTGGCCCCAAATATATTTATTTTACATATGATAGAAACCAGTTTGTCCATTTGTACTAATGGATGTTTCCTTCCATCTCCATGGAGCGCAAAGTACCATAGCTTATCATGATGGTTAAAATTCTCAGTGTCTGTAGAGATGCTGGGAGTAATAAGTAATTTTCAAGTAGGACTGGTCAGGATTTGAGTGATACCAGCAACTGGGGTCATGGTGACCATTTCAAGACAGCTGAAACTCACCACAGACATTTTCCTGCAACAGCTGGAACCTGCTGTAAAGAGATTCGGATGGACTGTCTAGAAGATAATTTAAGCTGTGGCTTCTCTCCAGGACGAGCTGATGACTTGTTTATGAGGAATACTGTAAGGTACAGGGTCAAAACACTGAAGTTCATTGACACACACTGGATTAAGCAAACCAAATTGTCAAGTTGCCAGGTCTAGGAAGGCAAGTCAGTTCCATCTTGACAGAGGGCAGTTCCCTCAATCTGTATTTCAATTTCTCATTCTACACCTCTTCATGGCAGGAAGTGTGGCTTTCTTTGAGTTTGGAAAGAGCTACAGGCTCTACTATAATCTAAATAATAATAAGTACCATCACTGAAAAATTAGTAACAGGTATAAAAAACAACTTTGATTAAACTTTTCTTCCAGAACCACTGTCAACTCCCTTTCTCTAAAAACATATTAATACTGTGCATATATTGTACTGTATAAACCCAAACTGCAGAAAAGGACCTGGAGATTACAGTGGATGAGAAGCTGGATATGAGTCAACAATGTGCCCTTGTTGCCAAGAAGGCTAATGACATATTGGGCTGCACTAGTAGGAGCACTGCCAGCAGATTGATGGAAGTGATTGTTCCTCTCTATTTGGCACTCTATTTTACACACCTAGAGTATTGCGTCCAGTTTTGGTCCTCCCACTACAGAAAGGATGTGGACAAATTGGAGAGAGTCAAGCGGAGGGCAACAAAAATGATTAGGAGGCTAGGGCACATGACTTACGCGGAGCAGCTGAGGGAACTGGGCTTGTTTAGTCTGCAGAAGAGAATACTGAGGGGGGATTTAATAGCAGCCTTCAACTACGTGAAGGTGGGTTCCAAAGAGGATGGAGCTCGGCTGTTCTCAGTGGTGGCAGATGACAGAACAAGGAGCAATGGTCTCAAGTTGCAGTGGGGGAGGCCAAGGTTGGATATTAGGAAACACTATTTCACTAGAAGGGTGATGAAGCACTGGAATGGGTTACCTAGGGAGGTGGTGGAATCTCTGTCCTTAGGGGTTTTTAAGGCCCAGCTTGACAAAGCCCTGGCTGGGATGATTTTGGTATTGGTCCTGCTCTGAGCAGGGGGTTGGACTAGATGACCTCCTGAGGTCTCTTCCAACCCTAATCTTCTATGATACTATGAAAACTCAGCATGCTATCCACACACAGTGAATTTCTATAGCTGTCCTCAAAGACATCCGTCTGCACAAGGTACAAAGTCTTCATACAGTGCAAGTCTTCTAGTACGGATTATTGTTTCCACAGCATTTAGAATAGCCCAGAGTCGCAAAGCTCCTTTAAGACACCCTGGGACTCTGACCACATACAATGTCCTTACAAGGAACTTAACCTAGACTGTTTCATTGCACAGTTTGAAAAAAACAAAGAAAGATTCATAATACTTAATGGAAGACAGTCACATTTTTGATGAACGCCTCACTGGGTTCTCTGGAAAACTGATTTACAGAAACCGGTTGTGAAAAGACCATGGTGTGACAGGTGTTTACAAATCAGGGGAACAAACAGACCTCGCTCAAAGTCAACAGTCTAACATTAAATATAAGACAGAGGGAATTACTCAGTGTCCCAAGCAATTCAGTAGGAAAGGACAGAGATCAGAGAACAGTACAGAAGGCTGAAGGGTTTTTCTGGGTAGGAATACTAGATTTTAAAAGATAGATTTAAATCGTCCTACAGGTTAACATTAAAAGCTTATCAGAAGCCCTTCTCTTCCTATGATCTCAATAAGTTTGGTTACTACTCCACTCAGGTAATAGTATTATATTGGCATCTTCTTCTCCCCTTAACTCACCAATTTGTGACACGTGTATTGCCTTGTAAAGCGGAGACATGGGGAACTTTACTTCTGTCCTGTAAGTACACTGCACCCTGCTGAGATACTACAGTAATGGGCAGCAGAATACAACAGCCTAGAGATCTATATGCTGTTATTTTAAACTTGTATCTTGGACAAATTTCACTTCCCATTTCACATCATTTGGTTATCTGAAGTGTTATTGTTGCTGTGTTGGTCCCAAGATATTAGAGAAACAAGGTGGATGAGGTAATATCTTTTATTGGACCAACTTCTGTTGGCAAGAGAGACAAGCTTTTAAGCTACACAGAGCTTTCTTCAGATCTTCATTTGGTTATGTTTTTGTTGTTGTTGCACTGTTTCTTTGGGTAGCTCAATAAAAACTGGAAGCCACCTTAGATTTGACGAGAACAATTGCTGGAATAAATAGGCCTTTCACTTGGAACTGAGGCGGCTTCCTGTCTTGTTTCAGCAGCACATTCCTTATTTGGATGAGTAAAATAATGGAAGGGTTTGGAAAAGAGTGAGATTTATTTCAAAGCATGTGATCTAATAGAAACAAAGTCAGGAGAAGCCAGTAGCTAATGCTTTGTTTCATTTAACATGCTAGCCTTCATATGGTTTTTCTTGTGTGCACATGTGAGGGAGCCAGGTAGATTTGAGAAAGTGTCTGGTAAAGAAGTAATCTCTTATTGATTTTCTGCCTTGTTATGTTAATATGGAACAGGAATGGCTTAAGAATTCAGGAGACATTTCTATGATTCTAGATTCTATGATTTTTCTCTAGCTAAATCTGCAGACTGCCTACTTACACCCAGATCAGAACATTGTGCGCAAAGATTTATATGATAAAGGGGTAGGACCCACTGATATATCACAAGGCTCTGATATAAACATGTCTTTTATATCTGCTACATACAAAAGACCGGCCATGACTAAGTGCTTAGAGCAGGGGTGGGCAAACTTTTTGGCCCGAGGGCCACAAAAATGGTATGGAGGACCAGGTAGGGAAGGCTGTGCCTCCGCAAACAGCCTGGCCCCCATCTCCTATCCGCCCCCTCCCACTTCCTTCCCCCCTCAGAACTCCCGACCCATCCAACCCCCCTGCTCCTTGTCCCCTGACCGCCCCCTCCCAGGACTCCCCGCTCCTAACCGCCCCCCCCCCGGGACCCCACCCCCTATCCAAAACCCCCACTCTGGGTCCCAACTGCCCCGACCCCTATACACACCCCTGCCCCCGACAGGCCCCCTAGGACCCCCAACCCATCCAACCCCCCTCCTGTCCCCTGACCGCCCCCTCCTGGGACCCCCATCCCTAACTGCCCCCCCACGACCCCGCCCCCTATCCAACCCCCCTACTCCCTGTCTCCTGACCATCCGCCCCCCGAACTTCTGCCCCATCCAACCGCCCTCTGTCTGCCCCCCAGGACCTCCTGCCCCTTACCCAAGCCCCCCTCCCCCTGCCCCCTTACCTTGCCACTCAGAGCAGCAGGACAGGCTTATTGGAAAGCCTGGGAGGCGTGCGGGTGCAAGCCACGCTGCCCGCGCGGTGACACAACTACAAGGGAGGGTGGACAGTGGGGGAGGGGCCGGGGGCTAGCCTCCCGGCCAGGAGCTCAGGGGCTGGGCAGGATGGGCCCGCGGGCCGTAGTTTGCCCACCTCTGGCTTAGAGCCTAAGAAATACTGTAAGTGAAGAAATGAACAGAAGCCAGTTATTTATGTTAATCTGTTAATGTTACAATCCTTCATCAGAAGTTGACCATTATTCAAAGTCTTCCTTGTGAGATTAAGTGTATCATGGATTCCTATTTCAGGTCAAAATATATTGAAGAAATGTCTATATATTTTAGGAAGATCCAATTTTGGATTAAAAGGTAAGAATTACAAATTTATAGTATGAATGAGCTCACCACCTTTGACTTAATTCTTTATAGCTTACTTATATTCTCCATTCTTCGAAATATTCTTGGTGACTCAATGCCTGCTCTCTATGTCTGTATAAGCAGCTGCTCAAGGGCTCTAATATCTGCACATTAATTTCTAGTCATCTGCAGGCTAAAGGGATCGTACACAACAGGCTTTCTTGATCGCAGCAAAGCTCAATTTCAGGACAACACGACTTTACCTAGATTTCCCTAGTGATTAGCACAAGATCAGGAAAAGAATTTAGGTCAGTCTGATTTAGTTGTGCATAAATTACCAGGTTTTTCTAATAATTAAAATAGGAGTGCTCAGAAAAATAAAGGTCACTGGGCTACTGATGTCATGCTCTCGTCTCTTTTATTTGCATACTTATGACTCAAGAGTATCTCACTATTCATATTTTAGAAATTTAGTTTCTACTCCTAGTTTTTTACTGCTTCGTTTGGGGAAATATTTTCCACCTGTTTATTAGTCTCTGTCCAAATTCAGTAGTATGTTACTCAATAAAAAGTGCAGGTATCCGGTTATGTCACATGGGTATTTCAGAGCCAAAGTGTCACTTTAGAGAAATATAAACACTGGCTGCATTGATGCAGTGGGTGTTTTTTGGCTTGTTTGTTTTTGTTTTGGCAAGAGTACAGGTCAGAGGTGTTGGATCAACAGCACTTGGGGACAGAATAATCTATTTTACCACAGAACAGCCATAAGAACAGCCATACTGGGTCAGACCAAATGTCCATCTAGCCCAGTATCCTGTCTTCCGATAGTGGCCAATGCCAAATGTCCCAGAGGGAATGAACACAAGAGGTAACCATCAAGTGATCCATCCTCTGTTGCCCATTCCCAGCTTCTCGAAAACAGAGGCTAGGGACACTATCCCTGCCCATCCTGGTTAATAGCCATTGATGGACCTATCCTCCATGGATTTATCTAGTTCTTTTTTGACCCCTGTTATAGTCTGGGCCTTCACAACATCCTCTGGCAAGGAGTTCCACAGGTTGACTGTGCATTGTATGAAAAAATACTTCCTTTTGTTTGTTTTACACCTGATGCCTATTAATTTCATTTGGTGGCCCCTAGTTTGTGTGTTATGAGAAGGAGTAAATAACACTTCCTTATTTACTTTCTCCACACCAGTCATGATTTTATAGACCTCTATCATATCCCCCCTTAATTGTCTCTTTTCCAAGCTGAAAAGTCCCAGTCTTATTAATCTCTCCTCATACGGCAGCCATTCCATACCTCTAATAATTTTTGTTGCTCTTTTTCCAATTCCAATATATCTTTTTTGAGATGGGGTGACCACATCTGCACACAGTATTCAAGATATGGGCATACCATGGATTTATGTAGAGGCAATATGATATTTTCGGTCTTATTATCTATCCCTTTCTTAATGATTCCCAACATTCTGTTCGCTTTTTTGACTACCACTGCACATTGAGTGGATGTTTTCAGAGAACTATTCACAATGACTCCAAGATCTCTTTCTTGAGTGGTAACAGCTAATTTAGACCCCATCGTTTTATATGTATAGTTGGGATTATGTTTTCCAATGTGCATTACTTTGCATTTATCAACATTGAATTTCATCAGCCATTTTGGTGCCCAGTCACCCAGTTTTGAGAGATCCTTTTGTAGGTCTTTGCAGTCTGCCTGGGACTTAACTACTTTGAGTAGTTTTGTATCATCTGCAAATTTTGCCACCTCACTGTTTACCCCTTTTTCCAGATCATTTATGGACATGTTGAATAGGACTGGTCCCAGTACAGACCCCTGGGGGACACCACTATTTACCTCTCTCCATTCTGAAAACTGACCATTTATTCCTACCCTTTGTTTCTTATCTTTTAACCAGCTACCAATCCATGAGAGAACCTTCTCTCTTATCCCATGACTGCTTGCTTTGCTTAAAGAGCCTTTGGTGAGGGACCTTGTCAAAGGCTTTCTGAAAAATCTAAATTCACTATATCCACTGGATCCTCCTTATCCACATGCTTGTTGATCCCCTCAAAGAATTCTAGAAGATTGGTGAGGCACGATTTCCCTTTACAAAAACCATGTTGACTATTCCCCAACAAATTATGTTCACCTATGTGTCTGACAACTTTGTTCTTTACTATAGTTTCCACCAGTTTGCCCGGTACTGATGTCAGGCTTACCGGCCTGTAATTGCTGGGGTCACCTCTGGAGCCCTTTTTAAATTTGGCGTCACGTTAGCAATCCTCCAGTCATTTGGTACAGAAGCTGATTTAAATGATAGGTTACAGATGACAGTAGTTAGTCCTGCAATTTCACATCTGAGTTCCTTCAGAACTCTTGGGTGAATACCATCTGGTCCTGGGGACTTATTACTGTTTAGTTTATCAATTTGTTCCAAAACCACCTCTAATGACACCTCAGTCTGGGACAGTTCCTCAGATCTGTCACCTAAAAAGAATGGCTCAGGTTTGGAAATCTCCCTCACATCCTCAACCGTGAAGACAGATGCAAAGAATTCATTTAGTTTCTCCGCAATGGCCTTATCGTCCGTGAGTGCTCCTTTAGCATCTTGATCATCCAGTGGCCCCACTGGCTTTTTAGCAGGCTTCCTGCTTCTGACATATTTAAAAATTTTTTTGCTATTACTTTTTGAGTCTTTGGGATAGCTGTTCTTCAAATTCTTTTTTTGGCCTTCCTGATTATATTTTTACACTTCATTTGCCAGAGTTTATGCACCTTTCTATTTTCCTCTTGGTATAGATAAGGATACCACAGAGCACGCCACTGTGCTTTAACCAAAACCTGGAGGGACCCCCTTCTAGGGGCAAGATGACAATGTGAACACCTGTCTTTCTGACTATATCTACACAATAGAACTCTCTTGGCATAGTTATGTCGGCCAGGACTCTGAAAGGATGTGATCCTGACCAATATAAGCTGTGCCAGCAGAAGTCTCTAGTGTAGATGCAGCTAATCCAGCAAAATTGTGCTTTTACTGGTTGTGACGTTATATGATTAAACATGACCATGTAGATCATTGTTGCTACCACTGTTATATAATTGCAACAGATCTTATACAAAGTGTGTCAAGTACAGTGTCATTAGAAAAGCTATGATTTACTGAATATGATTATGCTATTTGTTTGCATGTATCATTTTTGTATCTGAAGTTATGAATATTAACCATATACCTGTATTTCAATGTTTGCTCATGTGGTAATACCCACAAGGTATTTAGCCTGCACACATCATGAAAGGACTATTCAAGTTAAATAGCCCATCACGGTACACTTAACTCACATAGGGGCAATCAAAATGCCAATCCACATCTGATGGACTTTCGTGTGAACATTCTAACTAGCATATGGGTAACGGCCTCTGCTATGGCTAAGCGAAGCAGGCATAGACATGTGACTCCAAAATCCATCTTGTTACCTGCATTTTTCCATAAGCTGCGTGGAGCACTTTGTTTGAAGCAATGGGTTCCTTCCACTTGGCAGAAGCTATAAAAGGCCCTGGAAACATCTCCATTTTGCCTCTTTTCTGCTTCAACCTCTGGACTATGGATTTATACGAATGGGAGTATTCTAACCAAAGGACTGAGGACCTTCCAGTGATTTGGAAGCAACCAGAGACTTAACAAGCCAGCACTGCTACAAGCCTGAACCAAGAAGTTTGCAGTTATTGTATGTATTTGATTCCTTCAGCCAATTTTAACTCTCACCTTTCTTTCTTTTTGTAAATAAACCTTTAGATATTAGATACTAAAAGGCAACAGAGTGATTACTGGGTAAGATCTGAGTTACATATTGACCTGGGTGTGTGGCTGGTCCTTTGGGATCAGAATAACTTTTTGGTTGATGAAATTGGTTTTAAATGACCACTCATCCTTAAGTCTGGTATTTTGGGTGGTGATACAAAGAGACTGCTTTTCTGACTTCTTATCAGTGTGGTGAAACTGAAGTTTACTTTTGTTGCTGATTTGGTATATCTTATGGGAGAATAACCACCAGCTTTGAGGGGGGGGGGGTATCAGCAGTTTGTATTTGGTATTCTCAGTTGTGACCCACTAAGGCACGGTGACACTGGTATAGCTTGTCTGGCTTGTAGCGATGGTGGTTACTACACTGGTACAAAGCATAGCCTTGCCAGTGTAGTCGCATCCACACTAGGAGAACACTATCAGTACAAGAATACTTGCATGGAAATACTGGTAAGACTGTCCTTGTGTAGAGACAGGTTTCAGGGTAGCAGCCGTGTTAGTCTGTATCCGCAAAAAGAAAAGGAGTACCCGTGGCACTTTAGAGACTAACACCTTTATTTGAGCATAAGCTTTCATGAGCTACAGCTCACTTCATCTGATGAACTGAGCTGTAGCTCATGAAAGCTTATGCTCAAATAAATGTGTTAGTCTCTCAAGTGCCACAAGTACTCCTTTTCTTTTTCCTTGTGTAGAGACAGCCTTAGGCACAGGGCTGACAAGTAGTGTTTGTGCAATTTATTTATATATATAAATAAATATATATAATCTCCTCCCCCCCTCCACATACATATATATGTGCTCTTCAGCTGGGATTCTCAAAGACGACGAAGGAAGTATGGTGCCTAACTCCCAAGGCACCTACCATTCATAGGCACCTTTGAAAATCCCAGCCCTTACGAATATTTCAATGAGATATTTTCCTTTGTCATTTCTTAATTTATTATAAAGGGGTAATATACTGGTATAAGGCAAGAAGATCTATTAGCACAAGAGACAGGTAGAAGGGCTGAAGGTTTGAATGCCCTTAATTTGCTGATACTTTAGGATAAATTAATAAAATGGTAGAGTAATTATCATGCTATTGCTATTTGTTTGAGAAAAAAGCCCCACAAAATCTAGCTGCCGATTGTGTGCGAGAGTTTGAGGACAAGGATGAAAATCTGTTCTACTAAACCTTGGCCAAAAGCATCACATTCCTGTCAACAGTGATTCATGCTGTAGGATTTATATGCCAACTTGGACATAAAATCACAGAATTAGCCAGTCTCAATATCCTATGAGATTTGGTCATATTTGCAGCCCCTGAACTATGCAATGAACCTTTCTAGTAGTGGGGAATACCTAAGATATACCACAATGAGCAAGACTGGTTGGGCTACATTAGCAGTAGTGCAGCCAATCACATAACAGTGACCTCAGAAACATTCCTCAACCCCACCCCCTGCTCAATGGTTAGCTTATTTTTAGGTTGAATAATCAGCTTTAGCTTCAAGAGTCTGAATTCTTGAAATACAAAACAGAACAATTGATCGATGAACAGAACTAGTGAATCAATCCCTATAAAACAGCTTCACTGTAATTAACAGTTGATGGAAAAATATCTGCATTCCTAGAAACTTCAGTTTCAGGCACCGGATTTGGTGGAAGGTTGGGAAGAGGCAGCTGTAAAAATACCTCAAATATGCAGCAGAAGTGGTCGCTGAAAACCCACTTTGTAGGTCTGTAAAACATTAAACATACGTGACGCCTGTCCCTACTCATAAATCAGTTTGTTTTTTTTTGAAGACTTTCTTGGGTCTGTTTATCTCTTACCAGCTCATAAAATGTAACACCACTTACACTCAGTAGATTTTGCTCTGGAAGGAATTCCTCCAGCAGAGACCGTAACTGGCAGAAGCTGTATTCACAACTGCCGCTCAGTGTGCAAAATTATGGATGTCTATGGGGAAGAGTCGGGAGACTCACTTCAGGCCAAAGATAAAATCAGATCACCCTCTACATGAGCTAATGTATAATACTACACAACATTGTTTTGAGCTGAGTTGCCAAGCATCTCAATGAGATGCACCCGATGGATGTTCATACTGAGAATTTGCAATACTGATAAACAATGAACAAGGGAATGCTTACTAGTTGCCAGTTGCTGACAAGTTAAAGCATTTTCTGTACAGTTTATACTACCTCATTCAAGAGTTGGAATTACAGGATTGTCACCAAAATCTGATTTGTAAAACAAAGTCATCAAAAGTTATTTTGTTACTAATTCTGCAGTACAAAGTTTTGAAGGAATCTGTTCTTGTCTGAAAGACTCACTCAATCTCTATTTTGGTGCAGTCAAAATGTGAGGAGCAGAGAGCATGATCAAAAAAGACAAGTTAGCTAAAGAAAAATGGGACTCCAAAAGGATAACATTTATATGTCCACAAACTGGTGGACATGGCTAAGTGCTAGAAACCTGCAAGACACTTTGGATTCTGAGCACCAAAAGAGCACTCCACTATGTGCTAGTGTGTAATCCAAGAGCATGAAAAAAGCAGGATTTATTTCACATGCTATTAGTCTCGAAGAAGGGAGTTTAATACAAGCCAATAAAGCATTTGGTAGAAAGAAGGAAAAGCTTTCACCTGAAAAGATCTGATTTTATTTTCTCTGATGATTTTTGTGGAAACAATAACCTTGTTTTTTTCCACTGTGCTCTTACATAAGAGTTCTTCTGGACACACGACACCCTGAACTTGAATGATAAGGATTTAAAGGTAAAAAGAGAATACAGCCCAGACAACTTGAATGGACTTTGTAAATTTTAGTGAGTTCAGTCTCAGTCAAAACCAGAAACTGCTAAGCACATGAGACGGTAAAATCATTCAGCCTCTGCCTCCGCCATTCTCTAATCATCAAGATTTTCAACATCACAGCTAAACTTTATTCTAATTACTCCTGGGTGAAATTTTTTCTTGTTGGTGATGTCAATTGACAAAAGCTGTGCTTCAGTGAAGCTGCCCTCACCCTCCCCAACTGTGTTATCTTGACTGAAAGAGAAAGTAAAGACTGCAAATGCCTAGGTGTTGAATATAAGGTATGACGTTAACAACAAAGCAAAAATATTGCTAGGAAATACCCCATTCTATTCAGAACATCTACAATGACAGCTCAACCAGTGAACCATGATGAGCAAGGAACTTTCTAGATCTGAAGTTAATTTTAATATTTTTTCTTCACCCTTGATCTCATTTCTGTTCTATTTCTTAGTGGTCTTAAACACTATGGTAATCTTCCTCTCTTGTTCCTTCAATTATTCATCTGTTCTGAGGTAGTGCCTAGGAGCCACAGTCATGCACCAAGACAACATGGTACTAGGTGCTGTTCAAACACAGAACAAAGTTTTTGGTACTAGGTTTTTTTTTCTTTGTTTTGGTCATTAGTAAATAACAAACCACTCCTTTACATAGCAACTCATCAGGATAGTGGATCTTTCTGTGTCTGGCAACCTGCAGAACTAACAGCAAGGAACCATTTTTTTTCTCCCTTTGAAATCTTAACTTGTTTCTATGACCAAAAAAAGAGTCAGCAAAACTACAAAAATATGCAGAATAAGAGAAAAAAAATTTCCATATAGAAATTCCAATCAACACTGAAAAATCCTG
The DNA here is from genome assembly GCF_015237465.2 of Chelonia mydas. Lineage (NCBI taxonomy): Eukaryota > Metazoa > Chordata > Testudines > Cheloniidae > Chelonia > Chelonia mydas. The sequence continues at coordinate 13,810,091 of NC_051262.2, read as the reverse complement.
TCCCTTAATAGAAGGCCTCAATAACTCCTAAGACATAATTAGTCAGAAAAAGTTGAGCTTGGGAAAAAAAACTGTATAAATTTAAACAATATTAAACCTTCAATAATGCATCTAAAGGCATAATTCTATTACTTTACACAATAAGCCCTGGTCTACGCTACAGAGTTAGGTTGATGTAAGGCAACTTACAGTGACCTAACTCCGTAAGCATCAACACTAAAATGTCGCTCCTGCCAATGTAACTCACCCGCTACGCCAAATTAATAACTCCACCTCCATGAGAGGCGTAGCACTTAGGTCGATGTAGTTAGGTCAACGCAGTGTCAGTGCAGACGCTGCGTTGCTTACATTGACTGTTGCTGGCTTTCAGAAGCCATCCCACAATGTCCCACACCGACAGTTAAATCAGTACAAGTGCTTCTGGTGGGGACGTGAACCGCCGACACAAGGAACGTAGTGTGGACGTGCAAAAACGATGTAATTACTGCGGTGGCTGATCGTCGACGTAACTTAGGTCAACATAATTTTGTAGCATACAATACCCTAAGAAAAAACAGCAATAGACAATTCACAAGTTAGGTTACGGAGAATCAGATAAATTTAGTGTTAAAGGCCTCTAACCCATTTACAAACCGTTTAACATATATCTAGACCACCAAAAAAGCCTTTGTTTCACTGTAATAAAAAGACAATTCATCTTTGAAGAGTCACAATTTTGCAGGAAATATAACAGACATTAAAACGCAGAGACAAACATCACCATGTAAAAAACAGCCCATCAGTTTCTTTCTACAAGCTTAGGTAGCCTTGGCCACATGAGGAAAGAGCGATTCTTTGCTCTGTGCTCATTTCTAGAGATCACCTCCTCTTTTTTTCCCTTACACATACATCACTCTCTCCTGACTAGCGAATATGTCTATAGAAATGGCAATAATAGAAAGTGGTTAAGCTGTTGCAACTTAGGGCGCAACAGCAGAATCTTTTGTGAATCAATAGTGTATATTTTTGATTAAAAGTTCAAAACTAATGGGAGAAAAACAAAAATACCAACCCCTGAAGTATCTAACTTTAATTCTAATCCCAGAATCACTGCAAAGACTTTTTCCAGAGAAATCTCGGGGTTAGAACCAAAAATTGTACGTGAACCTGAGCTATCTGCACAACAGACTGTCTCCAATACAGAATACGCACAGGGAGATTATGAGAGAAACAGAAAAGTGCAAGGAAAATCTTACTCTCAATGTCCCCTTAGATGCCAAAGGAATTCCATGGAAAACATACATATCTATCTAGTTTCTTATCATAATAATGTCCATCAGCATACTATCTCAACGGTTCCAAGAGACATTCTAATTAAGCTCCATTCTTGGTTGTTTGGGCTAAGTGGCCTCCTTAAGCTGAATGTATTTTTAATTCCAAAATTTGAGTCCATAAATCCTGGGACATGCTGGTATGGAGGCAGACTTCTAAATCCAAAGAAACTCCTGACAGTGAACCAACTAAAGCTCGAATTTCACCTGAAATGTTCCTAATACCTACATTTCCCTGCGTCCAAGAAGGGAAAAAAAAAAAATCACCAAAACAATGAAATAAACAATGTAACAATCTACAAGTCTAAAAGGAGGATTCAGGAAGCATGGTAGGAGAGGATTTAGAGATGGCTGGGGTTTCACACACAGCCTCCCTGGTCCTCTCAATGTCACCTGGGGGCAGAGTAAAGGGGCTGCCCGCTCAGCAGGCTCGAGGCAGTGTCAGGTTTTTTTAAGCACGTTACTCAGTTAACTACCTGGAATATATTTACAACAAAAATTTTGAGTCAATGTGTGTTTTATTCCCCTAGGATGAAGCAGACAAACAGCTCCAGTACACTACAGAACTACAAAAAACACGCTCTCTGTAGTCGGATGCAGTGATGAGCTGCCAAAATCTTAACCGGTTCCCTCCTCACCCCACGAGGGGGTCGTGGCCCACCCCCGCCCCTAAGAGCCAGAGGGACCTGCCGGTGGGAAAGATGGGGAGTCCCAGCGGTGCTTACCTGGGGCAGCTCCCAGGAAGCATCCAGCAGGTCCCTCTGGCTCCTAGGGGTGGGGGAGCAGGCGCTCCCCCCACTGATCACATCAAAAGTGGTGCCTTAGGCGCCGACTCCGTGGGTGCTCCAGGGCTGGAGCACCCACAGAGAAAATTTGGTGGGTGCACCCACCGGCAGCTCCCTGCCCCGTGCCCAGCCCCAGCTCACCTCTGCTCCGACTCCGCCTCCGTCCCTGAATGCGCCGCCCCGCTCTGCATCTCCCCCCCCGCCCCCAGCTCACCTCCGTGGGCCTGAGTGCAAAGCCGCCGCTTGCTTCTCAGCCCTCCCAGGCTTCCTGCACGAACAGCTGATTCGCGGGAGGAGGGGACAGAGAGGCAGACCGGGGCGGAGCATAACTCAGGGGTGGAAGCGGAGTGGAGGTGAGGTGAGCTGGGGCTGGGTGCTGCCGGTGGGTGCTCTGCACCCACCAAATTTTCCCTGTGGGTGCTTCAGCCCTGGGGACGCCACTTTTGGCTGGTTGTTATATTTAGAAGCCCTTTTAGAACCGGTTGTCCCTCCTCTGTGAGGCCTATGGACACAGAGAGGTCACTGAGGACACAATGACCCAAAGATAACTGACCGGTAATGTCTCAGTAAGGTCTCATGTGTTTGCCAGTCTTTCAGAGCTCTGACAATTATTTAATATATAGTGTAGTAATGCTCAGAGCCACAATCTGGATGAGAACCTTAACGTAATAGGCGCTGATTACCTACCATCCATTCTAGGATTTTCTATGGTGCCCACAACCACAGTAACTAAGTGCTATGACAGCACAGAACAAGAAAGGAGTCTGGGAATCATTTATGCAATTGCAGGATTGCAATAAGGGGTTAGCTTCCGGTCTCTGGGGCCTCCCTTGTTTCCCTATCTTGCAACCCGAGGACTGAACAAAAAGCTTTAAGGCAAATGTTTTTAAGTTTCTGAGAGACTCTGAAGAGCAACAATCTGACAAACTGCTCAATAAACCCAGTGGCCACAGATTCCAAGATTAAGCAAACTCCTCTGCCCTCCTGATCTCTTCCTTCTGAAGCTTCAGAAACGTTGGGCCTCATTCTCCATTGCCTTGCAGCTTGTGTAGTCATTTACTCCAGTGCAAAGTAGGTGTAAAATACTACCAGATCAGAATGGTAGTTTTTTCCACCCAGTTTGCACAGGTTCAAGTGATGAAAAGTTTCAGAGCTTGTCTACACTTGAAACACTACAGTGGCACACCTGCAGGGCTCTACCGGCTGTAGAGCTTCACTATCAACACCCACTACAGTGACTGGAGGGTTTCTCCAATTGGTATAATTAACGCACCTCCCCAAGAGGCATTAGCTAGGTCAACAGAATAATTCTCCCATCAACCTAGTGCTGTGTACACGGGGGTTAGGTCAACTTAACTCATTGATAAGGGGTATAGATCTTTCACACCCCTGAATGACATAGCTGTGTCAACTTAACTTTTGAGTGTAGACCTGGCCTCAGATGGCTAATCATCACACTAACAGGCTTTTCTAGTAAGCAGGTTAGGGTAGTGGTAAGAACTGGGGGCTAAAGCCAATTGACACAAGCACAGAATCCCCTATCATATTGGTGCTGAACGATACTAAGTACCGCTGAATACAATCTACTAGGGTTAAGATTGAGACTTGAATGTAAATATTTCCGGGGGAGTGTAATAGTGCATGGTCATCCAGCAGGATGTATAACCAGAACCAGTAAAATAACGGGATCAGTTACACAATGTAGTGTGGGGACCTTAACTCATGATCCTCATGACCTCTGTCAGAGGGGAAGAGATGTTTATTAATCTGGAATTTTCATGATAAATAAAAAGCATGGAACAATATAAAATCCTGTTGCACAATTCTAATAGAGGACAAATTAAATGTTTAGTTTAAAAAAAACAGACTAACAATATTGTCTTTTTACACAGAACCTGCAGAACATCGTGCTGTTCCAAGTTCTATGCTTTGCTGGTGCACGTCAGCCTTGGTGCCCCATTCATCATCTTCATTATTTCAGCTCTGAGCCTTCCACACAGCTTTACTAACATCTAAATCCTGACCTGCAGCCCTCCCTGCCTCTTACTATTCCAGACAAGGCCCTTTCTGTGAACTTCAGCCCCTAGAATATACTAGCACATAGCCCCAGATTACCACCAAACACTATTTAAAAAAAAAAATTATAAGATGACGTAGAAATCCTTATCTAAGGTGTATCTAATTCCATTTCCATGTACCCAGAGAGCCTGCTTTAAACATTCAGTTTATGTTCGGCAATCCTAAATCTCCCCAGTCCTGTTAATTAGGCACTAACTCAATCTCACACCAATTACAGGAAGACAAGGTGCAGAGACTGATTTATACAACAATCATTGCTTAAGAAAAGCCACATTTCCAAATCATGAACAAAAAATATTATTTCTGTCTTCTCCAGCAGGCTGACCTCTCCATCCAAGTATCTTCTCCCATTCCAAGATCATGGCTCTAAATGCTGATCACGTCCCGTCACAACCAAGACCACACACCATCCTGCTATTGTGGAAGCACAGCCATATAGAAAAGGTCTTATTCTCACCCTATTCCCTTTCTGAACCCATTAACTCTTGCATCTACAAAGTTGCCAGTTGCTGATGTAACTAAGCCTATACTCAAATATTGCTAACAGTTTAGGGTAATATACAGAAGCCCAAGAGGAAAAGGCTGCCAAAAATTTGCAAGATTAAATTCTACCTGTGCTAAATCTTTTAAGACCTCTGGGAGCACTATTTCAATAGATACATTTAAAGGTGACTGGAAACAGACTAGCTGAGTGACAGCGTCATCTTGTTTGCACAGGAATAGCCCTGGCTCTTTCTGATGCCTGTAGACTGGCAAATCTAAACCCTCATTACACTGAAATGTTGACATCCCAGAGTAGTCTATTTGGACTGACTACTCTGAAGACCTCTACAAGGCCAGAACACAAGTTACCAGGCTCAGCTATGTTACATGACCACCCAAGATTGCCAGAAGGGCCCTAAAGACCAGATACATAATGAGTGCTCCGCTTACTCTATTGTCAGGCATCTGCCATTTTAGGACAGCCCAAATCTTCAGCGAATAGAAAGGATTTAACAAGCCCAAGGCCTGGGCTACACTGAAAAGTTAGGTCGACCCAGCTACATCGCTCAGAGGTGGGCAAAATCCTCAAAGAGGTAAGCCGATCTAACCCCAGGTGTACATAACACTAGGTCGAAGGACCTAGCTACCGCCTCTTGAGGAGGTGGATTCCCATGTTGCCAGGAGAACCCCTCCCACCCCGTATAGTAGTATCTACACCGAAGAGCTACAGCAGTGCCACTGCCGCTGTAGCATTTCAAGTGTAGACAAGTCTTAAGTCATCCCCACTGCAGCTGTGAGGCAACAGGCCAACCCATCACTATACAGAAATACTGAAAGTAAACCTTTATTCTATTAGGCTACAGATACCCGGTTTTGGGGCTGAGACACTTAGGCAATATTCTTGTGCTGTTAGCAGCTAAATGTCCAAAAGTGTTGTGGATTGAAGGTGGCCCATCTTCAGTTTCCAGTGCCAGCCACCTAAAATGTCACTACTGAAAACGAGAGAATCAACATTTTTAGGTAAAAACCACAAGCACACACTTTGCTTGCAAATAGAGTACGTCAAGAAGCAAAGATATGGAAACAAAAACCCTCAGGAATTTAATTACTGGCCGGGAATCTGCTGACTGCCTGTTAATTGTTTGAGCTCCCAAACTGTTAAGTGACCACCCTACAATTTCTGAGTTCTCACCCCACATGAAGACATCCAAAACCATGGCAAATATATCCAGAAATGTGAGTGTCTTTAGGAAACCCTTTCTTTTTCCACAATCCTATAATAACTCAAAAATGAAATTTCCCAATCCTCTCCTTCCTGTCATGTTCATAGCCAACTAGAGACCTTTGTTAGGCATTGAATTCATCTCCCTTTGAATTGTTTCCAAATGTTCAGAAGATGAGAAAGAGTTTCCTTCACATCTTGTTATCCTAATGAAATGATGGAGATTCTTTATTACTACCATTGTGGAAAGAACACCTTGCAGGAATGTCCTGCCAGGCAAAGGCCAGATGCATGTGTAAGATACCAAATACCTGTGTAAGAACTGCTCAGAAGGCTCCATACTCCAAAATTCAACTTCACAGTTCATTCAATTTTATTTGCTCCAAAGGGAATTCTGTTTATTGGAAGATTCTGATACGAGAGAACTGCTTTCTGATCCCCCCAGTGAAAACTGGCAAGGCCGGAACAGCAAACAGCCTGTGAGGCCAGAAGAAACACTGCCTTCTACATAACCACATGTCATGACAGAGCCTCTCAGCAAATTATGATTCTTTCGATAGCAAAACCCTCAGACTGGAGAACAACAGAAGAATAGAAACTATGGGATGAAAGCATAAAGCCAATCTCCACCCAAAGTCTTCTTCCTAGCTATATAAAGGCAGCAATAATTGGTAATGGAGAAAATGACAGCAGATGCCCCAGAGGTGTCTTGTGAAATGCCAACTATTCCCTCAAGATAAAGAGAACAGTACAAGGTCATTTCTTTTGGGAGGAATGCTTCTTTTCTTAGGTAACTTCAGAGAACAAACCTTTGACTCTTGGTGCATAAAGCACAGGTTCATTTTCTATTATGGTTGCAAATCTGATGGAGAGAGGACACTACTACTTTGTTTACCCTTTCTTCCCTTCTATATAGCCAGAACTGCTAAGTCCCAGCATCTAAAAATTACACTGCCCTCTGCTTCTGGAACTGTAGTGGACACACAAAAATAATTTCTAGGCCAACATTTTTCACTAACTACTAGTTTTAAAATGATCAAAAAGGAAAGGAAAGTCTGCACGATCCTTCTGCTAAGATGACATAATTTGGAGAGCATACAACCTGGGACTCAGATGCATCAAGATGACTTCTTTATTCAGCCTTTCCTGATGGTTACAGTCTTCAGAGACCAACAGAAGCAAAACAACTCTTTTTAAAGTATCACAATAAGCAAAACGCCAAATTTCATTTGAATTTATTTTGAAAATCTTGTCCCTGCTCCAATTTCAGTGCTCAAAGACGAAACCGAAACAAGGTCAGGTTTGTTAGCTAAACTTACCAGAATTTAAGTGCCTACTGTAGAGTGACTCCTAGCAGCTATGAATAAACACTCCCCATAGGAACCACATTAAGAAGGTAAGTCTGATGATTGAAAAAGGCTAGAAACAAGAGTGTTTTAGCTTCCCTGAAATATCGTTTGGGCCTCCATTCATTGTGACAGAAGAACATCTGGCATTTTATGTAGTAAGCATAAACCCAGATCCTGATCTCCATTACACTGGTGTAAACCTGATAACTCTGTCTTCAACTGAGTTACACCATTATAAATAAGATCAGATTTCGGCCCCCACTCTCAGGGCTAATGCAATCAGGGGAATCTCAAGTAGGAGTACAGAAGTTATTATAACTATGTATTTGGCACTGGTGCAACCATTGCTGAAATAGAGTGTCCAGTTCTGGTGCCCACAATTCAAAAAAGATGTTGATAAATTGGAGCAGGTTCAGAGAAGAGTCACAAAAATGATTAAAGGATTAGAAAACATGCCTTATAGTAACAGACTCCAGGAGCTCAAGCTATTTAGCTTAACACAAAGAAGATTAAGGGGTGACTTGGTTACAGTTTACAAGTACCCAAATGGGGAACAATTATTTAGTAATAGGCTCTTCAATCTAGCAAAGAACGGTACAACACAATCCAATGGCTCAAAGCTCAAACTAGACAAATTCAGACTGGAAATAAGGCATAAATGTTTAACGGTGAGGGTCATTAACCATTGGAACAATTTACCAAGGGCTACGGTGGATTCTTCAACACTAATTTTTTAAATCAAGATCGGATGTTTTTCTAAAAGAGTGGCTCTAGGAATTATTTTGGGGAAGTTATTTAGCCTGTGTTATACAGGAGGTCAGACTAGATGATCACAACAGTCCCTCCGACCTTGGAATCTATGAATCGACATTGCTTTTTAATATACAATCAACTCTGCTAGAAGGACACCACAAATCCTGAACAGAATTTTGTTAAACCTTACATTAAGCATTTACGTTTTTAAGAAACATTTTTGTATTTCAATTAATAAAAAGAAGAAAACAGTTTCAACTAGTGTCACAGCTTTTCCTTGACATATAAATGAGAAAGTGTGCGCTATAGTATAAATGTCCCCGAGGCTTCAATTTACGTAAGAACGGCCATACTGAGTCAGACTAATGGTCCATCTAGCCCAATATCCTGTCTTCCAAAAGTAGCCAGTGCCCAATACTTCAAAGGTAATGAATAGAACAGAGCAATTATCAAGTGATCCATCCACAGTTGTCCAAGCCCAGCTTCTGGCAGTTGGGACACCCAGAACAAGGATGCATCCCTGACCACCTTGGCTAATAGCCATTGAAGGACTGATCCTCCACAAACTTATTTAATTCTTTTTTGAACCCAGTTTTCTTCTGGCCTTCACAACATCCCCTGGCAACGAGCTCCGCAGGTTGGCTGTGTGTTTTTATTTTATAAAGACTGATCAAGTAAGATGCAATAACAACCTGCAGAAGTAAACGATTTAATATTTTAACATTAAAATATTCTCTTGCTTACCGAAAATTTCTCCATTTTTGGCATATTCTGTCACAAGGTACAACATGCTTTTGGTCTCCATCACCTGTTGATGGAGAAATTGCACATTAGTTTAGTTGGAGAAGAATAAAAACTACATAAACATAGCTATTCCAGCCCTTCTCCCCCAGAGGAAGTCACTTAAGGTCTCATGCCTGCAAACACGTAGACAGGTGCTTAAATTTAGTCATGTGACTGACTTCAACAGGGCTACTCATGTGCTGATGGTTAGCCAAATGTTTAAGTATTTTGCTAAAATTGGAGCCTAAATGACAACTTAGATTTGATTCTTCATCCCAAATAATAGCTATGAGAAGCTGACAACTCCAAATGCTAACTGAGTGAACAGACTTGGCCTGAAAGTGGTTTGCACTTGAGCCAACATGTCTGAGTGACTGTTCTGCCTAACTCCTCTTCTGACTTGCTGGAAAATGATTAGTGTCTGTGGACAGGAAAGAAGCCTGGAGCCCCGGCTGCCCTCAGTCGTCATGGTGGAAAAAACAATGCAATGCACGTTTGGGAAAGACTGGCTAATCTGATAAATCATGAGATTCCATTGATACCATAATGCAACTGTGCGCAGTACAGTACTGGAACCATCACATACCCATTTTCACCTTTCTGGAAATTTTACAAATAACTTCAAACTTCTTTCCTCAGACATCTATAGCCCTGATCATGTTTGAGTAAGCTTTCCCACAAGAATAGCCTGCTCTCAATTTGGAAATACTGGGAAAAAATCTACATCTCTAAATTTGACATAAAAATTTCTGCGCTGTCCCAAACAAGGGGATTTCACTAAAGAATTCAGGACATGAGCTTACCAAGAAAATCTACCCCCAAAAGGAAATCTTCCTTGATTACACTGCAGTTTTTTTTCCTATACATCACCCTAGCTTAATCTTTTAAGCGCTCCCTCAGTAGCTCATTACACATGTAGCAGGACCAAAAACAGATTGAAAAACTGTATTTTAAAATAAAAATAGTCATTTAGGATTTTTTTCTCCAGCAGGTTATAACAATTTGAGCGTCAGTCACATTTTGGACCTCAACTATTTTAACAAACCTGAGCACTGTAATCTGATAAACACACACCAACTTGAGTAAGCTGTGGGCACAGCCTTCTTTAATCATGGTTTTCCGGATTTTTATTTATTCACAACCTTGAAACTATTGCAACAGTTTCTAGTAAATAATTGTTTTTGAATAAATGTGTTTTTCTTCTTAGGTTTTACAATATATTTTTAACATGTTGTAGCCATGTTGATCCCAGGATATTCAAGAGACAAGGTGGGTGACGTACCATCTTTTACTGAACCAACTTCTGTTGGTGAAAGAGACAAACTTTCAATCTACACAGAACTAAAGACGACACAGCTGAAGACGTGCTCTGCGTAGCTCAAAAGCTTGTCTCTTTCACCAACAGAAATTGGTCTAGTAAAAGATATTACCTCACCCACCTTGTCTCTCACATATCTAACAGAAAATTATAAAACCCACATGAATTACCCAAAAGATTTGATATAGCTCTACAGATAGAACGCAATGACTAATCTTCAGAAACTCCAACCATATCTGGGTCCTTATTTAATTCTATAAAGGTCCAGAGTACATTTTGCCTGTAAACTTTCTTTTTTGAAAAACAAAAAAAGTATGGAAAGGTTGGTTTTTAACCCAATACCTGGAGGAGACAGGAAACGTCAATACTGTATTTTCTACATTAGAAAGTCATGAATTTGGTCCCCATTACACCCAGCACCCTCAAATAGGGAGCTCTGAGACTCATATTGTGGACATACTACTATGATGGGCACATTATATGTAGATAGATTAGAAAGACTCAATGTTTTTGACATGCTAATGTTACTTTTATCTACTTACCTATCTATCAAATGTATTTCTAATGTGCCAATGACAATAATATCTAGGAGGCAAACATAAAATTAAAAGTTGCATTACCTTTGTCTGTAACTGTCCTTGCTTCCCTCCAGTCCCTAATTTAACTCCTTCCCACTCCTCTCTCCCCCTCGTTTTTCTTTTCTGTCATTCATTTAGGAGATCGTGGTGAATCTTACTTATGCTAGCTACTAATTTTATCCCCTAACATTTGCCTCTATTCTATGAATCACAAGTTGATTTTAAAAGGAAATGCCAGACTATTTCCCATAACGTGAAATTAAAGCTAAACAAGACTTTGCTAAATCAAGCCCTTTGTCTTTATTCAGTGGAATAATTCTGTCACCAAAGAGTTGATCCTTTATGTGAGCAATCCCATTGCCTTCACAGGGCTGCAGCATCAGGCCCTCAGTTTGAATGCAAAGGGGTTTTTTCTTTTGTTTTATTTTTTTGGTGCCTGCAATTTGAGTTAAACATGTTTCTTGCATGACATTTCAAATACAAAATCAGATGAAGCACCATTCATGAAATAAGTTGGCCTAAATTTACTAAAAAAGTTGTTGACAGGGAAGTTAGGCCCAAAATGTAGATTCTGTAATATAAGGATTTATATTCAGATCAAACTCTTACTCTGCAATGCCAATAACCCAAAATGCCATGGCACCATGCTAGTATGAACAACAGAAAATGAAAGATACTAGAAACAAATGTGAAACTGACTGATCTATTTTTACCATCCAATTTAAGTGAAATGCAAAAAGAATACAACATAAATAGAGAAAAGTAAAACAGACTTTTAAGAAGTCTTTCAGGTCTAGAGTTCGATCACCCAGGTTCCTCAAGTCTTGAGTGGGAAGTGAAAAACTTAGAAGACGTTACAGCTAATATTGTTCTCTGAGCTCATGCAGTCCTCCCGCACTGAAAGAGCCCAGCAGAACGTGTGGAGGCAAACAATGTCAGAGTCCGGGAAAGCAGAAAATGAACGCGAGGACAGGAGGGACGAGCAAGATGAGAGGTTAAGAGCTCTTTTAACTTAGAGTTTACTTAAAACTAAAAATTAAGAATTAACGACGAACTAACAATGAATGAGCTGAACCTACCAAACATGGTGGGTTGCCCCATTATAGGGCCTCAGCCTTAGCCCTGGTCTACACTACAAGTTTAGGTCGAATTTAGCAGCACTAGATCGATTTAACCCTGCACCCATCCACACGACGAAGCCATTTTTGTTGACTTAAAGGGCTCTTGAAATCGATTTCTGTACTACTCCCCGATGAGGGCATTACCGCTGAAATCGACATTGCCGGGTAGAATTTGGGGTAGTGTGGACGCAAGTCGAGCATATGGGTCTCCGGGAGCTATCCCGGAGTGCTCCATTGTGACTGCTCTGGATAGCACTTTCAACTCAGATGCACTAGCCAGGTACACAGGAAAAGCTCCGGGAACTTTTGAATTTCATTTCCTGTTTGGCCAGCATGACAAGCTCATGAGCACAGGTGACCATGCAGTCTCAGAATCGTCTCCAGCTTTCATCCAGACCACACCACACGATCCACTGTCTACAGCAAAGCTCTACGACACAACCACATTTGCTCCAACCCCTCAGACAGAGACAAACATCTACAAGATCTCTATCAAGCATTCTTACAACTACAATACCCACCTGCTGAAGTGAAGAAACAGACTGACAGAGCCAGAAGAGTACCCAGAAGTTACCTACTACAGGAAAGGCCCAACAAAGAAAATAACAGAAGGCCACCAGCTGTCACCTTCAGCCCCCAACTAAAACCTCTCCAACGCATCTTGAAGGATGACCCACCACTCTCACAGATCCTGGGAGACAGGCCAGTCCTTGCTTACAGACAGCCCCCCAACCTGAAGCAAATACTCACCAGCAACCACACACCACACAACAAAAACACTAACCCAGGAACCTATCCTTGCAACAAAGCCCGTTGCCAACTGTGCCCACATATCTATTCAGGGGACACCATCATAGGGCCTAATCACACCAGCCACGCTATCAGAGGCTCGTTCACCTGCACATCTACCAATGTGATCTATGCCATCATGTGCCAGCAATGCCCCTCTGCCATGTACATTGGCCAAACTGGACAGTCTCTACGTAAAAGAATAAATGGACACAAATCAGATGTCAAGAATTATAACATTCAAAAACCAGTTGGAGAACAATCTCTCTGGTCACTTGATTTCTGACCTAAAAGTGGCAATTCTTCAACAAAAAAACTTTAAAAACAGACTCCAACGAGAGACTGCTGAATTGGAATTAGTTTGCAAACTGGACACCATTAACTTAGGCTTGAATAAAGACTGGGAGTGGATGTGTCGTTACACAAAGTAAAACTATTTCCCCATGTTTATTACTGTTCCTCACACGTTCTTGTCAACTGCTGGAAATAGCCCACCTTGATTATCACTACAAAAGGTTTGTTTTCTCTCCTGCCGGTAATATCTCACCTTACCTGATCACTCTCATTACAGTGTGTATGGTAACACCCATTGTTTCATGTTCTCTGTGTATATAAAATCTCCCCACTGTATTTTCCACTGCATGCATCCGATGAAGTGAGCTATAGCTCAGGAAAGCTTATGCTCAAATAAATTTGTTAGTCTCTAAGGTGCCACAAGTACTCCTTTTCTTTTTGCAGATACAGAGTAACATGGCTGCTACTCTGAAACCTGTCAGAATCGCAAAAGAGCTCCAGCATGGACCGAACGGGACGTACTGGATCTGATCACTGTATGGGGAGATGAACCCGTGCTATCAGAACTCCATTCCAAAAGACGAAATGCTCACAGATATTGTGGAGCACACAGCAAGCAGCAACACCAATGGGAATACTGGTTTCGCGGCGATCAAACCGAGTCAGTAAACTGCGCCAGCGTGCTTTTAAACTTCCAAATGCACATTCTACCACCATTCTGCACTTGCTCAGCCTGTAATTGAACAGCTCCTTAATACTGTCCAGGGTGCCTGTGTATGGCTTCATGAGCCATGGCATTAAGGGGTAGGCTGGGTCCCCAAGGATAACTATAGGCATTTCAACATCCCCAACGGTTATTTTCTGGCTGGGAAGTAAGTCCCTTCCTGCAGCTGTTCAAACAGACCAGAGTTCCTGAAGATGTAACCATCATGTACCTTTCCTGGCCATCCTACGTTGATGTCAGTGAAAAGTCCTTTGTGATCCACCAGTGCTTGCAGAACCACTGAAAAGTACCCCTTGAGGTTTATGTACTGGATGCCAAGGTGGTCCGGTCCCAAGATAGGGACAAGCGTTCCGTCTATCGCCCCACGACAGTTAGGGAATCCGATTGCAGCAAAGCCATCCACTATGACCTGCACATTTCCCAGAGTCACTACCCTTGATAGCAACAGCTCAGTGATTGCGATGGCTACTTGGATCACAGCAGCCCTCACAGTAGATTTGCCCACTCCAAACTGATTCCCAACTGACCGGTAGCTGTCTGGCGTTGCAAGGTTCCAGAGGGCTATCGCCACTCGCTTCTGAACTGTGAGGGCTGCTCTCATCTTGGTATTCTTGCGCTTCAGGGCAGGGGAAAGCAAGTCACAAAGTTCCATGAAAGTACCCTTAAACATGCGAAAGTTGCGCAGCCACTGGGAATCATCCCAGACCTGCAACACTATGCAGTCCCAGCAGTCTGTGCTTGTTTCCTGGGCCCAGAATTGGCATTCCACGGTATGAGCCTGCCCCATTGCCACCAGGATGTCCAAATTGCCAGGGCCTGTGCTTTGAGAGAAGTCTGTGTCCATGTCCTCATCACTCTCGTCACCGCACTGCCGTCGCCTCCTCACCTGCTTTTGGAGGTTCTGGTTCTGCACATACTGCAGGATAATGCGCAAGGTGCTTACAATGTTCATAACTGCTGCGGTGATCTGAACGGGCTCCATGCTTGCCGTGGCATGGAGTCTGCAGGAGAGCAGAGTTGCAGCGGAAGCGGTGGCTAAAGACGGATGCCACGAGTATAGATATTTATAGAGAACAAGAGGGCCTGCAAGGTGGATTCATGAGAGCAGAGTTGCAGCGGAAGCGGTGGAGGATGACGGTTAGCACCACGCACATTTCCCGATGAAGAACACATGTACCTGGGAGCCCATGACAGACAACATGGAGAAATTTGCTATTGAGACAATAGCAGCAGAGCAGAGTTGCAGCGGAAGCGGTGTATGACGATGGTTAGCAATCCTACTACACTGTCTGCTGCCAGCAGCACCCAGGACACAACAGTGATGGTGTCGGTGAGCTGAGCGGGCTGCACGCTTGCCATGGTATGGCATCTGTGCAGAAAAAAGGCGTGAAACAATTGTCTGCCATTGCTTTCACGGAGGGAGGGACAACTGAAGACGTACCCAAAACCACCCTCGACAATGTTTTTGCCCCATCAAGCATTGGGAGCTTAACCCAGAATTCCAATGGGCGGCCGAGACTGTGGGAACTGTGGGATAGTTACCCACAGTGCACCACTCTAAGTCTATGCTAGCCATGATGGTAAGGACGTACTCCGCTGACTTAATGCGCTTAGTGTGGACATACGCAATCAACTGTATAAAATCAGTTTCTAAAAATCGACTTCTGTAACATCGACCTAATTTCATAGTGTAGACATATCCTTATGTGACAAACGTAACTTTCTCACCCACAAAAATGTTAAGGTATAGCAATGGTTCTCAAACTTTTGTATTGGTGACCCCTTTCACACAGCAAACCTATGAGTGCGACCCCGCTTATAAATTAGGAACACTTGAAATATTTAACGCTATTATAAATGCTGGAAGTGAAGCAGGGTTTGGGGGTGGAGGCTGACAGCTTGCGTCTCTCCACGTAATAACCTTGTCTGCCCCTTTCATTCATGGCCTCTAACACCAGTGAGTTTGGCGTAGGGCAGAGGTGGGCAAACTATGGCCCACGGGCCACATCCGGCCCGTGGGACTGTCCTGCCCAGCCCCCGAGCTCCTGGCTGGGGAGGCCAGCCCCCGGCCCCTCCCCCGCAGCCTCCACACAACACCAGCGCTCTGGCCCGCCACGCGTGGCAGCGGTGTGGCTCGCTCCGGCCGGGTGGTGGGGCTTTGCTGCTCTGAGCAGCATGGTAAGGGGGGGGTTGGATAAGGGGCAAAGGGTCCTGAGGGGCAGTCAGGGGTGGAGGTTCTGGGGTGGGGCAGTCGGGGGACGAGGAACAGAGAGCGTTGAATAGGCGTGGGAGTCCCGGGGGGCTGTCAGGGGCCAGGGATGTGGATAGGGGTTGGGGCAGTTAGGGAACAGGGAGAAGGGGTTGTGAAAATAAAAATTCCATTCTCTTGGAAGGGACAGAATTTTTTTTAATCTGCTCTTTTGCAAGTGGGCAGAATTGTTGCTGGGCTCTGCCAGAGAGTCTTGGCTGGGTTCACAAGACCCTCATTTATTGGGGGAGCAATCTTGCAAGAGGTTGAAGTTTGGAGGATATCCAACAACTTATGATGTGGAACTCTGCAACTTCTTCCAGTGGTATACCCAGTGAGTCTGCAATCCTCTTAAACAGTTCTTGGAACTGTTTAAAGTCATCCCCGTCGTGGGTGGTGGGGGCATGATAGTTTCATCTGGAAAGGAGGATGAAAAACTGGCAGCCGCAGTGACTTCCTGGTCCGAAGTCTTCTCCAGTTTCTCGACTGCCTCTTCCAGGGATTCAGAGGGTCAAGGTACTGAAGGTGATGGAGAATGCCTTGACTTCTCCCTGTGTGGACTGGGAGGCTTAGGGTAGTGTTGGCGGTACGCTGCCCCTGGGTCCCAGTAGGGATACTGTGGTGGGAATGACATTGGTGGCAGCATCCAGGGGTGTCTGTACCATCCTTGAGTTTCAGGTCTTCGGTGGTACTGATGTTGTTCTAGTGGACCCGGTCTGGTGTGTGACTGTATAGGTGAAGAGCAATGGGAGGAGCAGATTTTCCCTTCCTCATTATCATCCTCATCACTGGATAAAGGAGGAGCTGATCAGGTTCGCACAGTGAGTTGGCATGGTACCAAGCGTGCTGGAATAATGTCGGTGCTGAGGAGTGGAGATTCCGGTGTTGACGAGACTAAAAGGTCTTTATGTTGGAGAAACTGCTGTGGTACGGAGAGCATCAGTTCTGAGCAGGGTCCTGTCAGTGGTATTGATGCCTTTACTGCGGCCGTCAGTGCTGAGGGTTGTGCATTGTGGATGACGCCATAGACTGTAGCGCTGCCAAGCTGCTTAGTGCTGCTGCCGCCGCATGTTTGAGCGGCTCTGGTGGTACCAAGGCAGGGACTGTAGGTTTTCCTTTTGTGCCTTTGACTGAATCCAACTGCTTAGGGTGTTTGGCTTGCACAGTACGGGATGGTTCCACTGCCTCAGAGGTAGGTGGTCTTGGTGCAGTCAGTACCAAAGGGGTCTGACAGGTCAGGGAACTACTGGTCCTATAAGGTAACCATCCTGTCTTCTTCAAATCTGTGTCCATATGATCCCATTCTAGGTAACTGATAAGCACTATCTCATCTAGAAGGTGGGATTGAGAAGTCCTGGCAACCGCTAAATAAAGTGACTGTAACACTGTTCTATCAAATTTGGTGTAGCTGATGTAGACTGACCAATTACTGAGGAAAGTGATGGTCTCTTCTGAGATAATCTTGGCTTCTTGTTGGGTGAGTACACAGAAGACTGTTGCCAAAGGTAGGTGCGCATCCTCTGTCTGGACTGTCTTTGGTATCTAAAGAGCTTGAGGTTTAGGGCTGAAGTGTAGAGGCAAACAGGTCATCACCCTCCCTAATTTGAACAGAGAAACATGATCTTACATCTAGGATGAAAGAACATCATATCTGCAGAGTGGGGGAGTGCATCCTGGAGAGAAGAGACTCTCTCCTAAAAAAAATTAAGGCACTGTAGTGGACAGATAACACAAAATGAGCTCCTAATGTGACAATATGGCAAAAAAGGGCTAAATGTGAACTTTGGATGTATAAATAGAAGAGCAGTGAGGTGATTTTACCTAGGTATACGGCATTGGAGAGACCGATACTGGAATACTGCATCCAGTTCTGGTGGCCTCATTTTAAAAATGATACTGAAAAGTTTGACAAGGTGCGGAAAAGAGCCAGAAATTTCTCCCAGAGGCAGTGCTGATCTTTGCACCGATTTTTGTATTGTGAGTTTGGAGATGCGTATCAGGGCCAAGTGTAGTGTAGTCAGTGCTGAGCATCACTTGCCCCGATTGAATGAACAAGCTTAGCACTCTGCTGCTGAGACGAGGGCAAGGGTTTGAGTCTCTCCTTGTGGGACGAGGGGGATCAGTACAGGCAGCAGTGTCTATCCAGGTGTTCAGATCTCACTTGCCTTGGTGAGGACGCAGTACTGATTCTCAGTGCTGGGGTAGGAAGTTGGCACCAAGACAGTCTTCGCTGGTTCCTGATCTTTGCCTGATGTGCTGTGGATTTTTGCCAGTAGTGAACTTGGATGTTGCGTGCCAGATTGCAGGAGCATTGGCTGACTGGAACTTAGAGACCAGATCAATCTGGGATGTCAAACTTCGCTCTTCGGGCTCTTAAGTCCCTCTCATTGATTGTTTGAGTTAATATAAATTCTTCTGAGAGTCTCTGGACTTAGTTGTTGAGATGGAAAAGGAACGTCATACCGAGCAGCAGTCTAACACATGGTTCTCCCTGAGATGATAAACACAGCAGCTGCGGCCATCTATGCGTGAAATGAGTGTCACAGAACTGCCACAGTTTGAAGCATGTGGGTTTTGAATCTGCCAGTTTAGGTCTGGATACCAGGTAAAAATAAGAGAGGAAAAAATTTAAATTAAAAAAAATTTTTTTTTTTTGGCAGGGTGGTGTGCGTTGTTAATACAGAAAAATTTTAAAAGGAGGAATTTGAAGAGAATTAACTAATTTACAAGAGAAAATTCTGCTAAAAGGAAGGGGGTGGACACCACTTGTTTTGTCTCACTGCCATGGACAGTAAGAGGAACTGAGAGTTGCAGCCACCTTTAGGTTGAAGGCACGCACTAAGGCATGCACAGCACACCTGTGGCCCAATGAACACCACTAGCTAAAGAGTCTACTCTCACACACGAGGCCCAGGTGGGCACCTAGACTGAGTCTGACATGAACAAATACTGGAAGAAATGTAACCTACTGTAAGACAGCAACTGTACATGAACAGCTCAATTCAACTGTTAAACTGCCAAACTTGCACGCTCAGACATTGTCTCTCTGCCATTGCATTATGCCCGCCTCGCCCGCCCCCCCCCCACACACACTGTGCTAGCTCTTTTCATAGTCAAAGCATTTGTACTGAAAATGCCAGGCTTAAAAAACAAAAGTTACCAGGTACTGGCTCAAAGACTAAAAACTACATTGTGCTTTTACAATCTGACCTGTGTGAAGGGCAGTGTATAGCTACATATCTCCAGCAGCAGTGGAGGGAAGGAATCATGCCTCCAAGCGGGGAGTTATCAGCTAGTGGCCCATGACAATAGCACACCAAAATGCTTTGTACCATATTTCTCTTTTTGAACGTATCCTCATAATTATCCCTCCCTCTTACCCAGCCCTTGAACTCTCACCCATGCACACACATGTAGGTGTAGACATATTATATTCTTGAGAGCCAGAGGATCAAATCTACTAAACGATGACCTGTAAGAAAGATGCCCCCCTCACCTGCACACACTATTCAGAGGCAATGCCAGGTCAGAAGCCAACCCCTAGAAACACCACATGAGGGATGAAGAGGGTGCTGAGATTCCTACCACAATGTGTTATCCCTAGACCCTATTTGGGGGATCTAGATTTCAAATTTGGCCTCTAGCTGGTAGGTATCTGAAAAGGTTGAGGACCCATTCTCTTGCTGTTCCCCCTCCCATCCCAGAGCTTCCTCGAGCTTTTGGGTTGCTGATGAGAGGACGGGTTGTGTAGAATTTCTCTACTACTATACTCCTGCCTTGGCCTCCACTTTTGAGTTCACCTCCCTTGTCAATAGTTCCACTACTGCCCCTGCTCAAAGCAGAAAACATCTGGATGCCAATAAGACAAGCTGGCATTATAAATCATTAATCATTTCATACAGATTTTGATTCAGCATCAGTGGGAAATGTGTGTGGCATGCCTGATTAGATCAGAAGGACTAACTGTTGAATGCCTTGAAATTCTTTATACAATTTATTGGGTTCTGATGCCAGCCTCCGTCTTCAGCAGGCCTGATACACAATACCGTCCTGACATCGGAAAAGACTCTGCAACATCTCTACGCTTCAGACTTCAAGGAAGTGTGTGCAATGAAGAACAAACCAAGAAACTTCTGAAAATGAACTCCCTCTATCTCATCTTTTTGTGCCAAAGACTGTTAAATCATCAAGACAAAATAAGACAAGGAAAGGGCAGTTTCACCTTTAACTCTGAACCCACCCAGCTGTATTGCAAACCGCATACATCGACTGAAAATAGTCAGCAGATACAAAGATTCAGTTCAGAATTACACAAATAGGTTTACGGACAAATTCTATAGGTGGATCTGCAGCATCATGGCCTACTGTGTGTATACAGATTTATTCATGACTTAGGAAAAATGAAAATCCAAATAATCATTTGCCCTGCATCTTGTGTACTTGCTTACACCCACACAGACAGGAAAGGCAGCATTCTGCAGTGATGTAAATGACCATACAACAATGAACTGGGACCTAGATTTTTAGGGGAACTGGGCAGCTCAAAGAATTGGGTTTAAGAATCTCCCACTTACAGGTGGTTGGTTTGAATTGAAAGCTACCACTTATCGGAAGTTGGTAACTTCTCTGAAAGGAGACTGGTGGGTTCAGTCCAGATCCCCGTGGACAAGTCTTTATAAGATTACCATCAAGGGTGCCAAATGTTATGGCGGTGGGCTGTCTCAGCAGAAAAACCAAGAAAAAACAAAAAGAAAAGGAGTACTTGTGGCACCTTAGAGACTAACCAATTTATTTGAGCATAAGCTTTCATGAGCTACAGCTCACTTCATTGGATTCATACGATGAAGTGAGCTGTAGCTCGTGAAAGCTTATGCTCAAATAAATTGGTTAGTCTCTAAGGTGCCACAAGTACTCCTTTTCTTTTTGCGAATACAGACTAACACGGCTGCTACTCTGAAACAAGAAAAAACAATGGTCACTCTCAGTTTAGGCACATAGGCAAAGTAATGTGAAGGGAACTTGCACTGCTGCTGCTCATACTGTACCTGCTCTGTGAATAAACAGGAGGCTCAGTCTCCAGGTATCTTAGTCTAGCACCTCTCACCAGCACTAAATCACCCAGTTTTTTTTAAAAATTAGATCTCAAGCACCTCTGGAGTTCTTCCGTGTGACGCAGACATATATGCTAACCACAGAATGAATTAGGCCAATATGCTGCTGTGCACGCACAAAGATTAAAAACACACCCAAAACAACTCCACCACATAAAAGCTGAATGTATACTGTGAACCAGCAGCCCATAAAATGTCACTGATGTAGAGGACTAGACATCCATAAACATTTTACACTAGAACACATGGGGGGGGAGGGGAAAAGCAAGAGGATTATAACTGTACCTGGTAGAGTTTTATTACGTGCGGGTGGTCAAGCATTTTCATTATCTGCACTTCTCGATAGATCTTTTCCAGGTTCACTGCATCCAACTGAGATTTGTCAATTATTTTTATTGCCACCTGTAGCAAAAGAACAAAAAAAAATTTCTCTCTTTAAATCAATTTTCCAGTCTTGTCTACCCCTGCTTGTTAACAGGACCCCAAATTCCTATGACTCTGGGTCATTTTTTTATTTAAAAAATATACCTGCTATATCTTAGAATTTGATAATTCACTTATAAAAACTAAGGCACATAAGATATCATGCTGTTGATCTAGGAACTCAACTGCTGACCAAAATCTCTTTAACATTGTCGATGGGTGCAGACAGTACCAGCAGGGGCTTAGACAGAGGAGCAGAGACCTCAAGTGCTCAATTTGTGCATGTGAGCAAGTGGACTGAAGTAATAAATGGAGAAACCGCAGCCTGATGCCTGGGAACCAGAAGCAGTACTGAGGGATCAAACAGCTTGACAGACTTCTTGCAGCAGCACCATGTCACTATCTGGCACAATGCAATGATAAGTTCTCAAACAAAAACTAGTCAGTATTTTTTCATTTGCAAAATACATCAGTAAAACCTTCAATTACAGCTTGCTTTGCTACCCCAGAGCCTGATCCTGCAAACACTTATGCACATGCTTAATTCCATGCACATAAGTAGTTCCAGGCAGCCAGGATTTCACCCACAAATTTTAAATAAAGTTTTGAACTCAAGTTCTTGACTTAGCACTTGCAATCAAAACATTTAGCTAATGCAATTCGGATTGTTAAGGACTTTTATTTCACTGTGATTAATGTTCTAGATATAAGGATGTCTGTAATTAACCTGTTGAGAAAGTGTAAAATCTCTGCAGGGAAACTCATGTCAGTTACACAGAGCAAACTGAGTCCATGTTGTTTAGAAGCTAGTTTGGGGTCCTACAGACCTCATTCCCAGTCAATACTGGAGAACTGAGTTACACAGAACTATACTTAAGGGATTCCCAATTTCACCAAAAAAGGAAACAAAATGTTAGGCGCTATAAAGAACGCAAGAGAAAATACTGAGAATATTAAAGAGACCAATAGTATGTCTCACCTTGAATATCATGTTAAAAGTGTAAAAATAGGCAACAAAAATCAGAGCCATTGAAAGACTTCCATAGGAAAAGAGAATCAAAAGATCGGGCTCATTTCAATAAGAGAATATAGGAAAGTTTATAAAAGAGTGATTGGTACAGGAAAGGTACATCACTCCTGATATTCAATGTCTTCAACAGGACTGGACCTACAACTATAGATGCATTTCCCAAGAACCAGGACTCTTACCTATCAAGAATGGCTAGCAAGCACAAGAGATACATAGGTCCTCAAAGATATGTAGGCACCTAACTTGCATTTATTTCAATACACAGGAGGTGGACCTTATTACCTGAATAAGAATGATCAAGGGCATCACTGTATTAAGAACTAATTACTAAACTCACTTGGCTTTCCTCTCAATAAACCTCTTCATATACAGATACCTGCCCACCCCACCCCTTAATACACAAAACATAAATAATTATATAATACTTAGTCCTGCCATGAATGCAGAGGACTGGACTAGATGACCTCTACAGGTCCCTTCCAGTCCTATCATTCTATGAATGAATAAAGGAATTTATCCTACTGAGTGGGAAGGGGGAGAGAGAGAGAGAGAGAAGTATATTTAAAATCTTAGAATGTGATGGGGGTCACATAAGTACCCACATAAAAAGCAACAGGGTAAAACAGGAGCACCTGAATTCTATTTCTCATAGTACAACATCCAATTAAATTGATAAATTTAACAAACAGAGTAATAATTTGAGCCCAAGACCTTAGTATAATTTTAAAAAGAGCATTTACATGAATGATGAGGACATCAATAGTTGCTAGATAGGATAAAAGATATACTGGGAATATAAACACATGTTCTAACATGTGGTACTAACTAGCCACCATTGGAGACATGATACTCCCTGAATCCCTCCTGTTATCTCCACATCAAATTCAAGTTCATCTCACCTTGATAGCCTTTTACAACTCTATCCTGCTCTAGTATCTGCACTTGTATCTTGCTGCATTACCTCACAAACAAAGCCAGCCTTGACTGCCTGTTTGTCCACTTCTTCCACGTTAATCTTCATGCATGGAACACTCATCCTGAACTATTCCATAATGCCTCTAACATGCTCCTTCACATCCCTCCTCAAGACCCATTTCTACTGTGATGTCTATGGAAAACAATCACAAGGACGGTCTTTTTGATTTGTTTGTAAAGCGCCTAGCACTAGGGGATCCCGGTCCATGACTGGGGCTCCTACGTGCTACCGTAATACAAATAATAAATACTGCTACCACCACCACCACCAGACAATGGCTAGGAAGATGGCTAGTGGGGAATCTCTATTTGACTGATTTGTAACTCAGAATTAAAAACAACCCTAAAGGATGCAGATCTATCTAAATAAGAACATAACTAGTCTATGTAACCACGTTTCTATTTACCTTCATTCTCCTCTTACCACTCCTTCTGATGACTTATTATACCCATTTGTTGCAACTTGTCTTAAATTAGGCACTAATTTAATCTCCTTGCCTTCAAGCATAAATTAGATAGATGAAAGGAATATGTATGCATTTCACTTGATTAGAATTACCCAAATACCCAAAGTTAACCACCCATGTAAGTCTTTGCCAGATCAGGGCCTAAGTTACTGTCTGTATTACTTCTTGTTCATACACTCTGTAGTTCACTTCCTGGTCACATATAAAAGCAGAGTGGTAAGCAAATGCCTTTTTTTGCTGTGAACATATAAAAGGTATGAATAAACTAGGATGTAAACTAGAATTCAGTCTGTTAAAAAAAAATTAAGACTCCTCCCTCCCCAATTTCTGTTTACTGCTAATAAAACTGATTTGTGAACAAGTTTACGGAGGCACAATTTCATCAACCTATAAAACAAGTTTCCTAAAAAATTATAATAACCAAAAACAGACACTAAAAATAGAAACAAAAATCCTTAAATACACCTTAGGAAATATTTGCTTAAACAAGTTATTCCTTGTGTGTCAAATTTCCCCACTTTCTCTCATTTACTTTATAGTAGCTCACTGAAAAAGCAATATCAAGCAGACACTGGAATTGGCCTGTTATATTTTCTTAACTATAAACAGGGCAGGTGTGCTCTGGGTGATGCCCTATTTCTATCACCACTCAGCTTCCTCCCTCAATAAAAAGAATAGAAACCACTACCTTTAAAAGTTACCCAAAATATAGAGGGTGATCCCTACCCCAAACTGGTACCTCACTTTATCCAGATTCTGTCAGAGTAATGGATCGCCCATTTTAGGTAAGCGAAGAGGATTTATATTCCAGGTTATCAGAGAAGAAGAATCCAAGTGTACTCACACACCAGACAAGCTAATTCAAGAAACCAACCACCTTCTCTCAATTGTTTGTATGATCAATTTTTAAGTTTCCCATTACTTACATTAATAGCCTAATCTCTCCAGACCCCCCCTGTACATGGTATCTTACACAGCTTAAGTCTTGCCTCTTACTTCATTTATCCATACTAACCCCTTGCTCTAACTCTGTTCCTTAGTAGATGCACAGACTGCAGAAGCTTTATCCATAGAGGAATTGCTAAGCACTTTCCATTTCCTCTCTGTTCTTTCCTTTCATTATTCTAGCCCGTTTGCTTTTGCCTTACACTTGAACCACTGCACACTTTTTCCTCGTTCTCTCCCCCTACCCGTTTATGAAGCTCCCTTTAATCATAACTAAAATAACTTTCTCTTATTGCTTGCCTGCATCTTGTGTGTGACAAGACTAATGTACAGAGGCTGACAGGAGCTAAGTTGTGTAGGGATTCAAAGAGGAGAGCGCTTATGTCTGATATGAAAGGTGAGGGAAAGCCGGTAAAGGGTGCTGTAGTGGAGCACAGTCAGAGTGATGGAGCACACTAGGTATCCGTGGCAGCATTCTGGACAACCTGAAGGAGGAAGCAGCAAAACTCTGCCTTCCTAGCCTCTTCCTTCATCTTTTTCAGTTCATACAAAATGCTGTCACTCTCTTTAATATACGCTTTTTTATTTTGGATTTACATTCCTCCCCTTCCCCAGGAAAAAAAAAATCTAGCATTTATATGGCTTGCAATTACAAGTTCCTGCAGTGAAGTGTGTAAGCTCCTTGAATTGAAAAAGCGAACTTAAAGCATACAAGCTTTGCTGTCTTTTCTAACAGAGTTTGGCATTTCCACAATTTGCTCCTGTATTTGAATACAGAATCTCTACAGAGATTATAAAACACCGAAGGAACATAAATATTTCAATGAAGAATGTTTCTGCTTTCAAGTCTATCGATAAAAATTTCCTATGTTGACAACTTTCTCCATGGATGTTAGGCAGTTACTAGCTCCCAAGGTTAGCAAAAGTGCATGCCCAAAACAAAGTTTTTAAAAGATACAATTCAGCTGAGTTGTCTTGCAAACCATAAAGGACCTATTCCTCAGTCAGACCTAGCTAAAGAAAGAAAGAAAAAAATAAAACAGATGAGTTGTGAGAGAGTAAAAAGGGTCTTCATTTACCTGTAATCTCAGTTAATCTATACCAGATGCTTCTGTTATTTTTCAAGAGTAAATGTATAATTATAGTTTTACCATCTTTGAGACTCAAGTTATTTAAAAAAGTACTTAAAATTGAAAACGCATTTTCCACTTTTACTTAGCAAAGTCCCTTCTGGCATTTGAACTAACTAAAGAACAAAAATAATCTCTGGGACCAACCATGGGGAGTTTCATCCCCGAAGGAGACTCTTCAGAAAACTGAGCACGTAAAAAGTGAGTGGCAGAATTATGACTCCTGCTGTAACATTTATTATAGTTTAATGTTAAATTAATGTGCTTTGTTTGTGGCTTTCTACCACTTCCTCCTTTTCCAAATGTTCCCCATTGAGAGGACATGCTACAGATGTTTTAAAATCTCCTGATACAACACAACCTGTCTACATTTAGAAGACGGTGAAAAGACTGTGAAAATAATTCCTTCATTTGAAGGTCAGGAAGCCATAGAGCTCCAAGAAATTCAGTCCTCAGGTCAAATGTTTCAGTGCAAATCCCAAGAAAATCTGTTTTAATGGCTTCCAAATAACATTAGCCTTCTCATACTAAAAATCAGTCTCTCAGATTCTAAAGAAAAATGTATTTGTATTAGAGACCAGCATGCTACACAATCTCATTAAAGAGAGTCTATTGTACTAGAGTTCTACATTTCCCACACTATCAAATAGCTGTTTATTGCAAAAATTCTATTACTATCACTTAACATTATTGCTCTAAGAACCCTGCACTTACAGCTATGTAACTTGCAAATCCTTTGTCACATTTAGTTTTCATGTAGCGTATTCAGGTACAGTAGTGTGTCAAAGAACCTGACAAGCTAACACTTCCTGTGAAGTCTGAAAATGTCTTTATAAAAGCCTTTTCGCATTAAGAGCAAGAATGTTCTTTTAATGTCATCAAGCCTTGAACTTACACAGGTGAACTTGTTTCCATATCTCCATATTTAATCACAAGTGACATGATCCAACCAAGTTCTGAAAAAATCAATTTTGGTCACTTAAAATGTAATACTGTACTTGGTAGCCTTACAACTTTCCTTGGCTAGATTTTCATTTACAAAGGCCTAACTTTGTGTTTAAAAATGCAATTACATTCTTTACAATTAGAATAATGGGCAAGTTACACAGCTGTATTAGGTGAACTCTGGTATAAAGCTGAATGTGCAGTCTGCAAAACAAAAAGACCCTGAATTAGCATCCAAACCCTCCTCCTTCCTGTTGTTTAGTTATTATTACTAACAAAAAAAGATGAACTTCACTTTTAGTTTTCTTCTTACCACTGGTTTTCCCTAGGGTTTCCCTCCAGGACCTCCTCTACTCTAATGCTCTCTCTTTCCAGAGAATCCCTTAGTATCTTCCTTTCCATTCTAGATGGAGTTAAAAAGCTGCCCCCACAAAATGAGTTAAGCAAACTTCAGCAGCTTTATACAGTGTTCTATCACCTGCTGTGATGGTAGGTCAACAGATGAACTCTGCCATCCTGCTAAAAATCCATGAACACATTCTTGCTTCAGTCAAATGTTTAAAAAAATATCAAGATTTTCGGTGTAGAGATCACTCAACATGAGAATTGCCACACTGCCTCTTTGATTTAAAATGTAATTATATGAGTGTAAATGTTTTTTATTTAGCTACATGCTAGTTCATTCTTTTGAATTTCTGAAATAATCCCACGTGTGGTACTCTTGCTGACTACGAGTAGCTGTGTATCCGCAATACAAAAAGCATTTATATCAAATAATGTAGACCAATAAATATTAAAGGCTTCTTATTTCTAGCTCATCCAGAGACTTTATAAAAACACTCATGATAACAAACAGAATAAAACGTAATGGGTACTCTCTTGCTATAGTTAAGTGCTAGCAGTTTTTCTGAAACAAAAATGCAGTAAGAGGTGCTGCTAATTACAGAAATATTTTATTGTCTATTCTCTAATACAGGTTGAGGTTTTATACTAGGATTGACGTAATATATGCATAAATATTTTCTTAATCTGAAATGGAGTAATATAGACATCTGGCTTCTCTGTTTCAAATGTTTAAAGGTAGATTAGATACCTCAGCCTTTTTTGAATCCTGAATTTTTTTGCTCTTTGTTGGATCTGAAGGTTTAGAGAAAAATCACAAAAAGACTATGCAACTACACATAAATGTGAAGTTGCACTTAGCACTGAGTTCATTTTTATCAGCAATCTTGTGTCTTGAGTAGAACAAAACATGGGTCAAATCCTATTTAGTTCAAATTGAATGCTGCTTCTGACTGCAGCAAAGATTTCAGTTTTACATTTTTGCACCAAAACTGTTGAACTATGAAATCTTTTTCAGTGAAACTGAAAATACAGCTCACTAGCAATCACTAACATCTTCCAGAAATGTCATAACATAGCACGAATCTTTCCAGTATACCGTGTAAAGGTTTGCTTGGTGCATGACTGAATTCTCATTTCTCTAGCATGGTCAACCTCTGTCTATGGCAACACATGCCACCACCCACAGCACACACCAAATTAAGGACAATTATTCAAGTCACATGATTCTAGCATACTCCTACAGTTAGGTTGCAAATCACTGTGTATTTGGCACACCTCTCCCCACTAGCACACACAACTTTCATGATTAAGAGTAATAAATGCTTTAGATCAGCTTAAAGGTGACCTGAAAAGGGGGGCGGAGGGGGGGAAATGGTCTACCCCCCCCAACACACACACCTTAAAACCTATTTGAAATCCTCCCTGTTTTTTTTAACCTTCAAAATCTCAGAAATATTAAGTCTTTCCTTCTCCCCCCCACACCCCTCCCCTTTTTTTTTTGGCTAAAGGACTAGAGAATTGGAGTGGGAGCCTTCTCTGCTTCTCTGCCTTCAACTGAAGGGGCAGGGAACTGAAACTGCCAGACTTCTAAATTTAAACAGATATCAAACAAAAAAGTTTGTCTGACTAATAATCCTTACTTTCAATTTTTCAAGCTTAATTTAATTTCTACTTAGTTTTGATGCTACCCTCATAGTCCTCCTGTCATCCAGAAAAAAGAAGACAAAAACTTCTAATGAAAGGGAAACGCTGAATATCCTTCAGACCTATAAGACACAAAGCAAAAAAGGCAGAAATCCAGATTTTCTCTTTTGCAGCTGCCATTTAGGTTGCACAGGTCAACTTAAAACCTTAGGCCCTGTCTAGGTTAGAGAAATTTGCACGAGTGCAATTACCCTGATGCAAGCTCCCTATGTAGACACACTGTAATAGCGTAAAACATGGCTTACTCTGATCTGGAATACGTCATCCTGGTGCAAGCCCCACAGAAACAATGGAGTGCTTCTACATCATGGGTTTGCTCCAACATAGCGACATCAGTATTAGCTTCCCTTAAATCCGTTTGTGCTAAACCAATTTGTGGGTCACAACAAGGGGGGAGGGCTGTTGTGTTTTAAACTAGTGCACTTATGAGTATGTATCATGCATACACACACAATGGTTCATCTAGTTCAGGATCCGATACGCTGGATCAGCCAACCATTCATCTAGTTCAATATTCTGCCTTCTAAAGAAGCCTCTTTGGAGGAAAATACAACCACATGTAATGGACAATTAGGCAATAACATGCCTATAGGAGAAGGTTTTCCAAGTTCAAGCAGTTGGTGGCGAACATGTCTCGAACCATGAGGACCGATTAGTAAAAACTGTTTAAGATAGTTCATGGAGTGATAGTTTATATCAATACGTAGACAACTAACCATTTGAGTTTTATGTTTAATGCCCTATATCTTGTAGGAAAGAGTGCCACAGGTTGATGATGTATTTGAATATTTCCTTTATCTGTAAGTTTATTACTTTTATAATTCCACAGGGTGTCCCTCTTATATTATGAGACAGTAAACAGCAGATTCAGGCTGACGTTCTCTACCATTCATGCTTATACCTCATGTCACTACTTACCTCCTAAAACTAAGCAGTCCTAATTTTTCTGGGCTTCCCTTATGACTCTTCCAATGCTTCTAATTATTTTTGTTGCTGTCTCCTATTTTTCCTATGTCCTCCTGAATATAATTTCTTCTCCTGTGTCCATATTCATGAACATAAACCTAATTCTCTGATCACAGGATATTTCTGTGATACAACAAACATGTACTGCGTGCAAGAACCTATCAAAAATACAGCTGCCTCCTCTGAAGCATCTAGTACTGACTGATCTTAAAGGCGCATTACAGGACTATATTAACCATGGTTGAGAATACCTAACAATTCCTACATTTCTATTAACTTTCACATTTCTTCACTTGAGTGCTCAAATGCAACATTAAGGTTGCAGTTATATGATTTCACACTCAATTTAGAACTAGTTTGCCATACTCCACCTTCTGGGCTATGTTATCTTCTTATGTACACATTCTGTTTCACTCTGATTTCACCTTTAACTATATTAGATTAATTTAATGACAAGAAACTTTAAGATCTGCATCATTTCATTACAATTCCACTACATAACTAAGCAGAGTTGGTGGAACCCACACTGGTCTGATTCTGAACCATTTACAGTAATGGTACTTGGTCAGAACGCAAGTTCTCTTTACCATTAGTGAAAGTTAATAGGGTCCCTCTCCCTTGCAACCCAGCTAGCCACTCCTACTGACTGACCCAACAATGAAGTTCTACCTAATCCTATGTTTATAAATTTCTTGTTGTGGAAATAACTGGAAATGCAAAAACAAACAAACAAAGTGCACAAGATTCAACCACAAAACTTTGGAAAGGGAAAACCTGCTACAAAAATTATGGGGAAAATATGATATAGGTTTCATTTTAGCTTAATTTTAAAATATACCATGTGAAACAACGGTCATTCATAGTAAGTTCTCCCTGCCTTTCACATTCCTGGAATCACTTCCATCTTGGCAGTAGCAATTCACAATGTGAACTATAAAAACAACTTCCAGACTGAGCACAGCATACAAGGCCCTAATCAAGAAGAAAACCTATTCAATCAAATTTAAATTTATTGATACTGACATTTAGTAAAGTTTTTAGAATGTACTTCTATTAATTTCTGCCATTTTTTGAAGCTGACAACTTTTACCAAACAGAATATTGCCAAGCTATTTAAACTCAAAGTGTAGATGATTTTAAATTTTCACAAAGCTCAACAGAGATCTAATTTTTGAATTACAATGAAAAGTTAAGATTGCCACTGCAATGCCACTGAGACATGGTGCCTGAAGACCAGTAAGCAAACATTGCCTGGTGAAAAGAGAAAGAGTACTTGTGGCACCTTAGAGACTAACAAATTTATTTCAGCATAAGCTTTCGTGAGCTACAGCTCACTTCATCGGATGCATTCAGTGGAAATACTGAATGCATGCGATGAAGTGAGCTGTAGCTCACGAAAGCTTATGCTGAAATAAATTTGTTAGTCTCTAAGGTGCCACAAGTACTCCTTTTCTTTTTGCGGATACAGACTAACACTGCTGCGACTCTGAAAATTGCCTGGTGAGTGAAACATTAACACTATAATTGAACACTAATTAAAATTCTAATTTCCAAACTTGGATATTTAATAGTAGCAAGGAAAGGGTTTAAAAATTATTTGAGTACCTTAATATATAATTTGAGAAGTGAGGCCATAACTTGATCAAATTTCCTTTAATACTTTGGATTGTCACAGAATCACAGAAATGTAGGGCTGGAAGAGACCTCAAGAGGTCAATAACATTCTTCAAAGTTGTGTGTACAGTGACCACTACTATGTGTCCTGCACTAATGTTAAAAGTAAAACTATAGTTAGAGTTAACAATTATAATTTTGCCTCCTGCCTATTGATACTTGTACCACTTAAGATCACTGTAAGTGAAAGATTACTGGTTTCAATTTCTTTACTTTGTGCTTTTGACATCATTTTGTTCAGTTTCCCTGTCTGTGTGGATCATTCACATCGCACCACAGAAAAAGGGTTTTTTTTAAAATAGGAAATATGATCAGATCATAAAAATTGACAAATAACTTAAAACCAGGTATACTAACTGAAAGTACTTACGTTTTAAAAGTTATTAAGCGATGATATCCAAAGGTGCTGCTTCCATCAGATATTTAATATTTTAAAAATATGCCTAGCTACATTTTTACCCAAGTAGATTATAGTAGTTTAATTATAGATGATGTGTAAAATAATTATCGTTTTCTGAGACTGGTATTTAATTGATAGCTTGGGTAACTTGCATTTCTGAAAAGATGACTATTTTTAATTTAGTACCCAGACAAGCTGATTCAGGGGAATGGGGTATGAGGGAATCATTCTTCTTCAAATTGAAGTACCAAAGCTGGCCCTACACCTGGAGATATTGAATAGATGACAACCCTGACAGCAGAACACGGAACAATTTAGCCTTTAGGGTTCAAACCTGCAGTGCTTAATTTGTGCCAGGGCTTGCTAGGGTAGAGTCCTGGCACCTCTAGGACCAGCAGTTCATAGCCCCGGCAACTCAGGGCTTGCCGCATGAGTTATGAAAGTAAATAAAAATAAATAAATAAATAAAATCGCTTGAGCCGGGACACCTAACTGTGGGAGCCCCAGCCCCTCGCTCCTGACAAATCAAGCGCTGCAAACCTGTTCTGCGTTTGGTAATGACCAAGTTATCCTGCCGGCAGTTTCTCGGGAACGGGCTGTCCCTAACAGCAGCTTCACGGCTCGCGCCGGTCTCGTTCTCGGCGCTGTACAGCCCCGGACCCCCAGAGCTCTGTTGGCCCCACTGAAAAAAATATTTCCTCGCCTCCCTACTGGCCAGGGCGCGGCCACGACTCACGGAATCCGCCCCCCGCGGCGCTCCCCTGCGGCTCTGCCCCGGGACAGCCCGGCGGGAGCTCCCAGGGCCGGCCGGCCGGCTCCTTCCCCGCAGCGCTCCCGCGCCGCGCTCCGCCGGACCCGGCGGGCGGAGCGGCCGGTGCCCTGAGGCCGGCTCCATCCCCGGCCCCGCCGCAGGGACCGAGGCAGCCGAGGGGAGGCTGCGGGCCGGCCGCGCCTGGGATAACGGCCTTCGGACAGGGGCGCACACCTGGAGCCGCCCCCGGGGCAGCCCCTATGGGGGTCGGAACCAGCCGCCCGCGGGGCTGGGGGGCGGTACCAGGCCCTCGGGCCGGTAGCCGTGGCGGGGGGGGGGGGGGCA
The DNA here is from genome assembly GCF_015237465.2 of Chelonia mydas. Taxonomy (NCBI): domain Eukaryota; kingdom Metazoa; phylum Chordata; order Testudines; family Cheloniidae; genus Chelonia; species Chelonia mydas. The sequence continues at coordinate 13,777,044 of NC_051262.2, read as the reverse complement.
GGGTCCGGCCCGGCCCCGCCTCCTCACGAGCCGGTCCCCGGTGGGGGGGGGGGGCGCCGGTTCCCCCCCGCGCGGCCCGGCCGCCTCACCTCGCTGCGCGTGATCCGGTGCCGCCCCAGCTTCACCACGGCGAAGTTGCCCTTCCCCAGCGTGCCCTCGATGTCGTAGAACCCGACGCGGACGGGCCCGGGCCCGCGGGGCAGCAGCGCGGGGGGCCGCCGGGGCTCGGCCATTACCATGCTGGGCTCGGGGGGCGGCGGTGGCGGCAGCGGCGGCGGCGGCTCGGTCTGTCTGGGGCCGTGCGGAGCCCTGCAGCCGCGCCGCGCCGCGCCGCCCCGCCCCCCGCGCGTCACCGCGCGCGTCACCGCAGGAGGAGTCTCGCCATGGCAACCGTAGCCACCGCCACCGGATGAGCAACGGCCTCCTGGGGCTGTTCCCTGGGGGGCGCCCCCTCCCACCGGCAGCGGGGCTCCCCGCACAGCCGTCCCCGGCAGAGCGCCTCCTCCCCGCCGGGCTGGTGCGGGGAGAGACCGGTGCGGGGAGACTGGGCGAACATTGTGCGGGGGGGGTCCGGCTTTGGGGGGGGGCTACCTGCACGCCCCCCCTCGGAGATGGGGAGAGCGTCCCCCACAGCTTAATTCTCCCCCAGCTTCCCCACCCCCGGGCTGGGGGCAGGGAGACCCCCCCAAGACCGGGTTAGCCTCAGTGCCGCCACCCCCTCTGCTGCTGTGCCCCCCCTTGCACACGGCCCCAGTGCCCCTCACTGCACAGCACGCCCCTGGGCTCCCAGTGCCACCCGCCCCCCCGCACAGCACTCCCCCGAGCTCCCAGTGCCACCCCCCCCCCCCGCACAGCACTCCCCCCCCGGGCTCCCAGTGCCCTGCCTCCTCCCCGGGCTCCCAGTGCCCTGCCTCCCCCCCCCCCCCCCGCACAGCACTCCCCGGGGCTCCCAGTGCCCTGCCTCCCCCCCACCCAGCACTCCCCCGGGCTCCCAGTGCCCTGCCTCCCCCCCACCCAGCACTCCCCCGGGCTCCCAGTGCCCTGCCTCCCCCCCACCCAGCACTCCCCCGGGCTCCCAGTGCCCTGCCTCCCCCCCCACCCCACCCCCCCCGCACAGCACTCCCCGGGGCTCCCAGTGCCACCCCCCCAACTGCACAGCACTCCCCTGGGCCCCCAGTGCCGTGCCTCTCCCCCCCCCCCGCACAGCACTCCCCTGGGCTCCCAGTGCCGTGCCCCCCCCCCAACTGCACAGCACTCCCCTGGGCTCCCAGTGCCGTGCCCCCCCCCCCAACTGCACAGCACTCCCCTGGGCTCCCAGTGCCGTGCCCCCCCCCAACTGCACAGCACTCCCCTGGGCTCCCAGTGCCGTGCCCCCCCCCTCCAACTGCACAGCACTCCCCTGGGCTCCCAATGCCCCCCCTCCCGCACAGCACTCCCCTGGGCTCCCAAGCCCAGGTGCCCCAGCCCCCTTAGCCATCCCTCCATGCCTATTGCCCATCTCTGCCCACACAAGGCCCCACCAGCTCCTGGGACTGCCTTGGCCCCTGCACCCCCTTCCTCAGGGCCACAGAACCAGCTGGGCACCTAGTCCTGCCCCGCTCCTAGGGTGCAGCTGCCCAGGGTTCCCACCCTTTGCTCCGCCAGCCCACAGAGCCTGTACGTGCCCTAGGACTTGAACACACACCTTGGCCAGTGCTCAAACCCACCCAGGATTTCCCCTAAAGGGGGCCACCTCGCCCCAGGCAGATGGCACCAGGCAGGCCCTGGCAGGCTACAGTTCCACGCAGCAGCACTGCAGCTTCCTGCCCTGGAGAGTCGAATGTTGGCCATGCTTGGCGGACCCTCTGTGAAATATTGCCTATTAGTTGCTCTATTTGCTCTATTCTATCAGGGAATTTGCCAAATACATTTTACATATTTTTGGTTGCAAAAGAATTGAGCTGCCTTTTCCCTACTTTTATCGATGCTAACCCTTACCATATCTGTCTGAAACAAATTATTCAGCAAGTTAGATAGAAAGCTTCATTTGCACAGCCCGTCTTGTACAGCACAGGGTAACGTCAATTTTGGTTCAAATGCAGAGGCTTTTAAAATAAAACTTCAAAATAAGGTTCCTGGAAAAACTGCAGCCAAGAGAACAGCCTTTCTGCAGATGGTTTTGCTACCCATGATTCACTTCTTGTTGTGCTTCAAACAAAGTGATCCAAATACTTTACACAAACACTTTTACAGTGTGCAATCTCAAACAAAATACTCAGGAATTATTCAAAGACAATTTCAGCAACTGTCCAAAAGTATCAAATGTGGAGCACATGTGCCCTCTAGTGGACCACTGTCCTATGTATAACTAGGGTCCTACCAAATTAAAGGTCCATTGTGGTCAATTTCATGGTATTAGGATTTTAAAAATTGTAAATTTCATGATTTCAGCTATTTAAATCTGAAATTTCATGGTGTTGTAATTGTAGGGCTCTGACCCAAAAAGGAGTTGGGGGGTGGGGGTGTCACAAGGTTATTGGGGGGGGGGTGCGGTACTGCTACCCTTACTTCTGCGCTGCTGCTGGCGGTGGTGCTACCTTCAGAGCTGGGCAGCTGGAGAGGGGCAGCTGCAGGCCGGGAGCCCAGCTCTGAAAGCAGCACCGCTGCCAGCAGCAGCGCAGAAGTGAGGGTGGCAATGCCATGCAATGCCACCTTTACTTCTGCACTGCTGCCTGCAGAGCTGGGCCCTCACTCGGCAGCTGCCACTCTCCGGCCACCCAGTTCTGAAGGGAGCAGCACAGAAGTAAGGGTGGCTTGGTATGGTATTGCCACCCTTACTTCTGCACGGCTGCTGGCAGGGCGCTGACTTTAGAGCCGGGTGCCCAACCAACAGCCACCGCTCTCTGGCTGCCCAGCTCCGAAGTCAGGGCAGAAGTAAAGGTCGCAATAACGCGACCTCCCCAAAAATAACCTTGTAACCCTCCTGCAACTCCCTTTTGGATCAGGACCCCCAATTTGAGAAACACTGGTCTCCCTGTGATATCTATATAATATAGGGTAAAAGCACACAAAAGACCAGATTTCAAGGGGGAAAGCCAGATTTAACGGTCAGTGATGTGTTTTACATGGCCATGAATTTGGTAGGGCCCTAATCATAACACCTAGGGTGATCTATTAAATATATAGTGTCAACGGAGATCTGACAGTTGTCTGTGCAAAAAGATAAAATTAGGTGCAGGTGAAGTCTGGCCAAAGGGATAATGCACTTGGTAGGCTCAGTAGTCCCACACTCATTTAATAGCTATTAAGACAATGAAGAAACTAGAAACACCTACCTGTGAAGATACAGTCAGAAGACAGGCACCTTTCCTGTACTTTGCAGAGCTGGCTGAATCTCTGTCTGAGGCAGGGCAGGGCAAGAATGTCTTAGGGACCGTCAAACAGACTGTGTCCTGTAAAAGGTGAAAGCTCCATTGCTGTGGTCTTAGCAGGGTAACATTTAGAACTGTTCTATCCCCATATTTCAGGTCTTGACACTGCTGCTCCAATGAAATCTTCACCTTCGCTACTGAACTCCTCTCCTAGAAATCAGACTATGGATGTTTCAAGGACTGATGGGCAGCCTGGGATAGGCTCCCCTAACTGATCAGCCTAGAACATTCACTTATTAGGTCACATGGGAGTGTTTCTGGAAAAGCTCTGGTGAGTACAGTAGTGCACTATATAGCCACAGCAGTGCCATAGAGAGAAAAGTTAGTTCATTGCCACCAGGTTTTGTTGCTGACCTCCTCCAGCAGAAGTAATGCGGAACCACTTGGGAATTCTAAGGTCTGCCCTCGCAGCCTGAAGAAACCAAGTTATCTGTGGTCTCAAATCTGCCAAAAGTTGCAATAGTTTATGGTACACTGAGTCACAGTGGTGAAACAACAGCAAACTGAAATATTGTTAATATTTAAAATGGAGGATTAAACATGGACCTGCAGTTCTTCTGTTCTAATCCTAGTTCAGCCAATGAGTTATATAGCCTTGGGCGAGTTATACAACCCCTGTCCATCTTCCCGATCTGCAAGATGGGGACAAGGCACAGTGCCCAGACAGTGAGGATTTATGGATGGTTAGGTGCTAAATTATCTATAGCCGAATTTGCTGGACAATATGGGATACAAAGCATTGGAACTGTATTTCTAAATTGTTAGGAAGTTATAGTGATAGATATACACTTCAAGGAGAAAGTTCTGTGTGGGGAATTATTCCTAGCAAGAAGGCGACCTATGTGCCCTTCCCAAACTATAACAAAGTACTTGGGCTCCTGCCTCTACCTCAAGCCAAAGAGGAACAGAATTGGCCAGCTGGGTTAGAGGTGTCCACGTGTCCTATGTTCTGACAGTTGAGATGACACACCCTTTTCTTAACTGAACCACATTTTTACACAACTGAAAATGGTGACACAGAAGAACAAAAGAGACATATTCTTTGCAATGAAACATGGTTACAAAAAAAGGCCAATGCAGTTTTGGGCTGTTTACAGGGAGAGACCCTGTCACAGGACAGGGAACTAATCATCCTCCACCAGGCCCTGACGCAACCATGTCTGAATCCTGGCATCATTGTATACTCTTCTAGGCACCACATTTCCAGAGAGCATGTCTTCAAAAAAAGGAAGAACTAAATATGTATAACTTGACTAAAGGGAAGGACATAACTCTACAATTAAAGGATGGAAATAACAATGGGGAGGCATTTTTAGTGTGGCACAGCGGTGTATGTGTAGGAGTGAGTGGTTGAAAGTAAAAGATGTTTTCCCCCTAATATTCAGTCTTATCAGAGCAATGTATTAGGCTATGGAACAGTCTCCTCCCAAAAGCAGTGGAAGTGCAATTTCATGATGCTTAAAACAAGACTGAAATAAAGCTTTAGAAAATGTGCTGTATGAAACAATCTTGCATTGGCTCCTAGGAGATGGACTGGATGATTTAATGCATCCTTCCTGTCTAGCTTCTATAATCTAATAGTTCTTAACTTGGCTATTCTGTGCACATGAAATGGTTTGGAGCAGATTTTATTTATACGACATTTGTCTACTTTCATTAATCATATGTGTAAAGGTGAGAGGGTTTTTCTGGTTTCATTTTCAGGTTCATAGGTGCCTGCCCTTTTCCAAAGGTGATCTCAAACTCTCCTGACTGCAAGAAAGCATGTTTTTCAAAAATAAGCTTTTGCCTCTGTCCTACAAGAAGCAGCTATGAGGTGAGTGCATGTATATCACATCTGTTAAAAAGTTTCCTTGATGATGTTTATCTCTGATACAAGCACCTTTCCAGACTCAAAGCAGCCTCAAACTTGAAGGAATAGGGAACACTGGGTATTTCAGCACTTAAACATTTAACTTGTTCACACAACAATGGCATGAAAGACCTCCACAGATAAAGCGCCAGATGGGGTTGACAAATTCAAGGAGACTTGTTCTTGTCAGTACCTGTCATCGCCATATTCAGCATTTTGATTTCAGAAAGAACACAGATCAAGTATTATTCAGTCCCATTACAGATGAAGAAGTGAACCTCAAGAGCTTTAATAGGCAAAACTTTTCCAAATTAGTTTACTAAAATTAACCATTTACAACCATATTTCAGCACCTAAATACCTGGCCTGACCTTCAGAGGTGTTGAACATGCATAGCTGACTTTCACTGACTTCAGCGAGAACTGCAGGTGGTCAGCGCCTCTAACAATAAGAAAAAACAATGAGGAGTCCTTGTGGCACCTTAGAGACTAACAAATTTATTTGGGCATAAGCTTATTTGTTAGTCTCTAAGGTGCCACAAGGACTCCTCATTGTTTTTGCTCATACAGACTATCATGGCTACCACTCTGAAATCTAACAATAAGGGCACTCATTTAGTGACCGAAATGTGGATGTAAGAGGTTACACACCTAAGTCTGCATATTTTGCTTGAGCTTTTTGCTCTCATTTCTTGTTTTTCCAAGGACTCAAAGATGCTTATGGCCTGCCTAAAAACAGAACAGAAGGATTTGAAGGATAAAAATGAATACACATATATAGCTGCTTACTAAAATGCACTAATTAATGTAATGAATCCCAGGAAGTTAGCCAGCACCAGTCAGTGGATACCCCTTTCCTAGTGCCAATCAGCAACTATTGCCTAGCATTATCCCCACTGATAACCAGCTGGCAGGTTATCATTTCCTTGGTAGGTAGTGGCCATTTTCTGGCAAGGATTGTTCTCCGGGGCTTGAACTTGCACCACTAAAGTCAATGGCAGACCACCAAATCCTGGTTGGTAGGCACTCTCCCAGACTGCCAGGTATCCAAGACAGGCCCTCTGTCTCTATCAACCCAACCTGTAATATTTATGAACAGACAGAAACAGCTATAGCAACTTACAAATATTTTACTGTTTGCAATGAATATGATGGGTGGCATACAGCTCCAGAGCTGGCTCCCTGAATGTTTATATTGGCAGAGTCAACTCACAGCAACGTCCTGCACTCACTTCTGTTGTTGTTTCGCTACCATATAAACACCTTCTGCCAAAGCCTTTGACGCATCTTTGCTTCCTGGTGGCTTCTGCAAACTGGTTTTGCTTCAATCTCATGATTTTTTTTTTTTTTTTAAGTGCAACAGGAAAAAAATGAACGTTTCATGAACTCTGTCAGTAGCTACTGACATTTCAGACGCTTCAGAGCCAGCTTTGTTTGGCTGCAGAACGTAGCGCATGAGTTATTCAGGGTTCCTCTTACAGCCAGAGAGACTCACCCGTGGAGCAGTGTATGTCCGTATCTACCTCTCTTCCTGACTTGTTTCACTCATGGTGTCACTCTCCCTCCCCTGCCAGATTTCTAATTGGAGAGAAAACAGATGGATCAGTGACCTGAAGGCTAGAAGCTCCTTAGAGGCAACAGATCTTAAAGCAGGTGTGGTTTTCCCAATCATGTGAAATTAATCTGAAGTATTCTGGCTTTAGTGATTACACAATGGCTTCTGTGCTGCTTCATCCCACTTGTTTTGTACAGTTCTGTATAATAGCCAATATGCCTTTAGATAAAGCTCTTCCAAGCCAGGAAACTGGCATCTGATTGGCACATTGCATCTACTGCAGAGCATGGCGTACAAATATAAAAAAGGGGATTTTTTTTTTTTTTAATTACTGAATCTCACCAGGGGAATAAGACCAAAGGAAGCCTCTCCCTGGGACACTGGTGCAGACTTGTAATTAGGAATGCTCCTCTGAGAAATCAACAACAGCTGCAGGGAAACCCTTGGCAAGTGCAGACTATTAAATAGCTCTCACCTAAGATACACTGAAAAGAGCAGGCTGGAGCTCTGTTTTAGACCAGAGCCTAACTATATCTACCGGCCATCACTTTGCGGATTATGGTAGGTGGTACTTCCTGCCTGCTCTATAGTCCAGATTCTTCTGTGTTTAGAAGACAGGAACTCGATTAGGCAAAGCTCCTGTGGCAGACAGCAGGACACTGATGCAGACTTTACACTGAAATCTATGGATGGAAAGTGCTGTATGAGAGCGAGGTGGTATTATTACGACCGGTATAGAATGGCAGGCCTTTGCCTTAATGGCATTTACCTTTTTTTTTAAAATTCAATTTTGAAAAAGGACAAACAAGAGCCAAATAAATAAGCATCACTTGCTGTACACAGTGTTGGGCACCAAAATTACTCAACCAAACCACATATTGAGTCAAATACTCTTCCAAATCCTTACATAACAGCTTATCTTCAATAAGCTTCCAAGATGTTCTAAAGGTCTGTGTGGAGAATTAAAATATTAAGTAATTATTTGGCCCCCATTACCATAGTTTCTGAGCATCTCATATTCTTTAATGTATTTATCCTCACAACACCCCTGTGAGGTAGGGCAGTGCTATTATTCCCATTGTACAGATGGGGAATGGAGAGACAGAGAAGCTAAGTAACATGCTCAAGGTCAGAGTGTGACAGAGTATGGAACTGAACCCAGGTGTCCCAAGTCCCAGGATACCATCCTAAACACTGGACCATCCTTCCTCTCCTTTAAAATAGACACCAAGTATCCTGCACTCTGCTATTCAACACTCCCAGTTCATCATCAGACCAGTGAGACACGTTCAGGCAAAATCCCAGTTTTAGGAAACAAGCCCCATTTGGGAGCAACTCCAGAATCAGACTGAAAGTCGTGTAAGTGTAGACAATACAAAATGCTGTGGGATCTCTCAGGAACTGGACACATTCAACATGAGAACATTAAAACAAGCGTGTTAACCTTCCATGACAGGACATAAGAGCATGCAGGAACAGATAGATCACAACTGTCTAATCCCAAACCGGTGCAGCCAGCTCTCTGGATAAACTTGGACAAGAATAGACATAATAGCTCCCAGCAGGCAGCTATGCATTTCAGAATCCAACCCAATGAACATATTCACAGCAGAAGTGTTACTGGCAGGACAAAACGGGTACAAGAATTCTCTAAACAGGCTCTCAGAAGACACACTGCTATTTGTCAAGACCACACTTCCTCCTTCCACAGCTACAGAATCTACCTCAAAATCCAGCCCTTGCTGCAAAATTGTGAGCCAGAACCCAAGCTTACACTGAAAAAAGAACGTCTCACGCTCTTAGGGTGGTGTCCAACACTTTCCAAATGTGAACCAAATGCAAACCAATGCAAGATTATCTGCCTAAGTTTGCAGACAGCCTGAAGCAATAGCTTAGGAGTGAACTGTCCCCCAATTCATTTCAATGGGGTGTTAACCTTACATGTTAATGATGCAAATTTCAGCGTCAACATTAATATATTTCACAGATGATCCTCATTTTTGCATCCAGTTAGTGTGCTTATCTCACAAACCCAAGCTTCCTCTCATATCTTCCTAAATGCGTATGCAGCTGCAATAACTTCCAGCTTCCCCCTACAAGCTCATAAAGACTAGCCAGGCATTTAAAAAAACCCAAAAAACAGAATCCCCACCACACGTTCTGATCATACAGACCATGAAATGTAAGGCCAGCAGAAAATAAATGGCATTTAATATTCAAAAGCAAAGGGAAACCTGCCATGAGTGTATTCATTTTTGTATCTAGTTAAATATGAATCTCCATTTTTACACTTATCTGAAGCCAGAGCTTCAGTCTGCTGCACTGAACAGTGCAGCAACCTTGCCACATGATTTATATCAAGCTTCCTGTGGAGCACACAAAACCTTGATTACTGTAATCCCGACATTCAAAGGACTGCATATAAACAAGCACAACACAGGCATTAGAAAGCTCTAATGATTATCAAGTTAATAGTAAACCCAAAGTCATCAGTGCTGCTCTCTCCCGAGTTCAGATTCTGAGTCCACTCCTCCCCACCACATCTTGCTCAAGAGCTTGTCAGCATCCCAGAACAGATACAGCGAGGCTTGCAGTTCTGAATGGTTTAGCATGGTAAAGCTTTGTTGGTAGAAATGAGGTTGTGTTTGGGAAATGCCTCTCTCTTGGCTTACCAAGGTGCGTGAGGTAAAATCTTTTATTGGGACAACATCTGTTGGTGAGACACACAAGCTTTCGAGCCACACAGCTCACACTTGTGTAACAGAACTTGCATCAGGACTGAAACCAGCTTGTTGTCATTATGGTGTAAGTCAGATTTAACTGTGTCAGTTGTCAGATACATAGGAAATGAGAGTACTTCCTTGGTCACTTTTTGATTCACAGCTTCCTCCCTACAATCCCTCAAAAGCCTTTTCGATGTGTGACAAGGGGCTCTTCGGTAGTATTAAAGTACAAAGTTATAGGAATCCATTTCTCAAAGAATAACGCCCATTGGCAGATCCACACAGTTTGCACATTGTCCATCTTGGTTTTGGTCCTTTCTAGGAAAGACTGTGTGTGGTGTTCAAACTCATTTCAGGTGGCTCAAGGCAACTCTGGGCACCTCTCCATGCAGTCAGGAGCCAGACAAGTACAGTATAAAGAAATTGCCAGTCACACACTTATTTCAGTCTCCTTTCCACATTATCTGTGATATCAAATATTATCCTCTCAGGTAGAAAAGAGATTAAATGGGCTAAAATGCTGGAGAGAAGGGGCAAGAAAGATGCCCAGATGCTCACCTTCGTTTCCAATATATAATCCCGATTCTTTGATTAGGGGGCTGTCTTAAATGTTGTATTGTGCCTCAAAAGGCTTTAAAAACATACCAGTTGTTAAGTAAGATAGGTTCAGTTCATCTCACAGCCCATGTCTTAGGCTTCACATGGTAACAAAAGCCTCATACTTATGTATCAACAGCTCAAAAAATTAATTGTAATCTTAATGCATTCACTAATCGATAAAGCATGAACTTAATTCAACCACAGAGCTGTCGGCACATCCCTTACAATCATGCTGTTGCTCCAGTCTAAATACTTGTGGGTTATTGAGGATTTGAATACAAACTCCAGCGGAGGGTCACGTGCATAGACGTTTGGCAGGTTCCCTCATACCATCTCCATGGCTTTGGTGTATCGGCACTTCTCCTAGCTGCTTAGAAACTCTATTAAATGTGCTACAAATAAAGAGAAACAGACAGTGATAGGGATATGAAGCTGAGTGTGGAAACACCTCTCCCACCAACCCAGGACTAAAAACAAACAGTGAATTTGTTCCCATAAGTGAATGGCATTTTCTCACGTCACTCACATGCTCCCAGCTTTCAGTATTAGACTGGCTAATTCTGTTTTCATCTTAGTTCACACTTAGTTGTATACCAATATGCCACATTAGCATAACTAGAAAGAGATCTTGGTCAGATTCTCAGTTACACTACAGCCATGTAAAGGAGCATTAAAACGAGTGCAACTGTAACTTATGTCCACTTTAAGGCTGCTTTATACAGACATGGTGGTGTAAGTGGGCTTCAGCGTAAATGAGAATCCAGTCTTCAATCTCTAATGGGAGGAACTATCGTTGATCACCTACCAATGAACATGTAACAGATGCATTCTACATTAAGTTGCAAAAGGTACTGAACCAGGTGTATGCTTACGTTGTCATTCTGGTTATGGGTGATATAAATGACAACTTGGGATACAAGCACTGAATGTGCAAATATGGCAGATGGACAACAGTGAAAAATTTACTTAGCTGTGTAATAAGTATAACCTGTGCACCTGGGGTTCACTTTTCCCTCGTCACAGGAAACACAAACTAACATGGAAGTCAAATGACAATTACTGAGAAACAAGTGAAACACATTGCTGCTGGATACACAAAACAAGCACTGATATCGGAAGCAACTACCATCTTGTCACCAGAATAGAATAAAGCTAAAAAGACACGCTAATAAGAAAAGAAATGGAATTTGATGTGAAGAAACTGTTGGATCTGGGAATCAGGAGAGACTTTAAAATCCAGCTCTCCAACAGATTCCAAGAATGGTGAGTAATGAATGTGATAAAGAGGAACAATGGGCTCGCTTTAGAGGTTTATGCTGGGAAGCTGCCAGAACTTCACTTGGACCAAGAGGATCAATCAAGGAAAGAAGAGCAGATACAGCCATTCACGTGGAAATTGGCTGAAAAAAGTAAGGCTTAAAAAAAGAGGAAAGGACAGACGACATGACAAAAAACACATGCTGCAATGGGGATCTGCAGAGAAAGAGAAAGAAGTAAAGAAAATTGTATTGGAAAGGTAAGAGAATGGTTTGACAAAAAAAGCGAGAGAAACACCTGTGAGAGGCCACTAAGAAACCATTCCAGCTATGCCAGCAGTGATCATCCTGGTTCCAGAGTCACAATGGTTCACAAGAGCCAAAGATGGAAGATTGTTAACAGCGGAAGCAAAACAAATGGAATGATGGCAAGAACATTTTAATGAAATACTCAGCCAACCACAGCCAATAACTCCAAATCAATGCACGTGTAGAAGAAAGTGAAGAATTAAATCTCTCTGCTAGAAATTTCAGAAGCAGAAATAGAGGAAGCAATTAAGCAGCTTAAAAATGGCAAAACACCTGGTCAAGAGAAGATCACTGCTGGCATGTTTCACATGGGGAGGAAGTGATACTACATGAATTACATAAACTTTTTAAAATAATTTAGGGTTAGGGAATTCTGCCCAGAGAAGTGGAAGAAAGATGTGATCTGTAAATTACCAAAGCAGGAAACCAACAACTGGTGAGGAATAACACTGCTTTAAGTACACTGAAGTGTGGTGTCTAGTGTATGACTGAACAGAATCAAACTCGTCACAGATGAAAAACTGCACGCTAAGCAAGCAGACTTTAGACCAAAAAGACCACGTCTTTGCCCTGAGATGAATGATTAAGAAAGGGCTTGCTTACCAGAGAAGATTAGTCTTAAATTTAATCAATTTCACCAAAGCTTTCACTGCATTCAGAGTCGCTGTGGAAGATTTTGTGACAATATGAGCCTCTTAGATAGTATGACGGGCTAAGATGCTGTATATGAAGGTTCAAAATGCTGTGTAAGGACAGGAAGTGGAGAGACGAATTGGTTTGATACCACCACTGGGGTGCGACAGAGATGCATCTTATCACCTGTCCTCTTCTGCATCTGATAGATTACGCAATGTGAAAAGCAAAAAAGGAAGACATAGGAATTATATGGAATAGAGGAAAACTTGCAACAACTCAACTTTCCAGATGACATTGCTCTGCTGAACACAAATGATGAGGCTATGAAAAAGACTACCACCACCAATGTCAAACGTGAGGCTGCCAAAGTAGAATTAAGAATCTGCCAAAAGAAAACAAAAGTCAACATCACTGAAAGAGGAATCAGCAATGATGATGCATAAGTGATTGATAGTGCAGAATATGGCATCATTAATGAGTCTTTACATCTTGGAAGTACAACTAGTACTGATGGTCTATTCCATAAGGAGATCGAAGCAAGAACTGGAAAGGCAAATGAAGCTTTTTGAGGCTGGCAAATATCTGAGGGGGAAAAAGGAGATTCCCACAAGAACCAAGAGAAAGCTATGCAATGCCATTGGGATGCCCACATTGTTATATGCTTCTAAAACTTGGCAGATGCTAGAAATTCATAACAGGAAACTTAATGCATTGCATCAGAAATGCCTGAGAAGAATTTTTGGAATCCGCTAGGGGGATGAAGTAACCATCATGGGTGTGTTACAAAGGACTGACCAGCAGACTGTAGCAACAATGATTTGAGAAAGAAGGCTGAAGTACTTTGGACATGTAGAACAGATGTCAAAAAACTGTATTCCTGCACAAGCTCTTGATTGGATACCACCTGGTGGAAGACAGAAAAGAGATGGACAACAAATGAGATAAGAAAATCATGGAGAAAGATGCCACTGTCATGAAGCCAGATTATAATGGAGCAAGAAACATGCCATTAGACAGTTGGAGGTGGAAAGATGGGATTGTCTCAGTGTCACAAGGCATGAGAGCATCTAATAAATAATAGATGCCATACATACAGATAACTTTAAAATGAAACTGTTCAAGTCAAGGCTGCAGCCCTCTTTTCTTGACCACATAAAATTCTGTTGGACCAAATGGCTACCTGTGGATATTAAATGTTAAGTTTACACTTTAAAGTAAAGTCAAGATCATAAAACTGTGACAACTGATCCTTCATTATGTCTAGGTAGGAGGCAGAGGACAAATCCAGAATCAGTAGATATTCTAACTGGGAGAGAGATGTTGGTGGAACAACTTCAACATGAGGACAGCATATGATTGAAGATGTGAGAATAGGGAAACTTTGTACTAATAATCAGTATAGAAAGGGAAAGGAAAGGGAATACAACCAGTACAAAGCCGATTTGGAGGAATTAAGAAATCCGTTAACTAAGGTGTGATTAGAATTAAAAATTCACTGTGCGGGAAAAGGCTGGGAACTCGTAAGGCACCAAATTAAGGCACAGAAGCCACAATTCTTCCAACCCCCTTCAGAAAATGCAGGGAGACAAGCAGCATCCAATATGGTTTCATGAAGAGCTTCTCAAAAACAAAGTTTAAAAAAAGCAGACCGACATCAGTCCCTCTCATTTGAGAGGGAAATCCATGTTCTATGCACTACCCTATCCGGACATTACGTCTCCCCTGGCGTTGGGGTAGCTGATGTCCCTGTGGCAATGAGTCAACAGAGCTTTTATTGTAACTGATGATAGCGATATGTTACTTGACACGTCAAAATTACATTTTTAATCCTCACCTTCTTTAGTAATCTCATCCATGCTGAGATTAGCAACATGTAATCAGTCTGCAGTCAGAGGAGCCATTGTATCAATCTTCATAGCATCCAGTACAGCTCACGAGCATGAGAGGGGGAAAAAAAAAATCTACGTCCGTCAGTAACAGGCTATTTACTCTATAATAAAGTAACCAGTGTTTAACTTGCCACTGAGAGCAAATTAGCATAACTCTGGATAGCAAAACCAACACAGAAGCCCATCAGATTGCAGCAACTTCTGAGGCCATTTCTCAATGCTTTGCAATGGCCATTTCTCCCCTACACAACACTGAGAAGGTGCTGCTTGTGTCACTGCTTTGCCATTCTCTTGCTTGGAGGATAAGTGAGGCAAAATTATCCGCCATACAACACCAACACATCTGCTGAGATTTTTGAAATCTTTGGCTATCTGGTTCTTTAAAAAAAAAAAAAAATTAAATGAATGAGATCATTTAAGGGCAGTCTCTGAGACACCCTGCATGGCTAGCAGGACTAAGGAGGGAAAGGCACATGGGCTACACTGCCAGTCCCTAATGAAGTGCCTGACTGGCAACATTCCAAACCAGATGGTGAGGGAATCCATGTAACTAAAACATGGTTTGACATGGAAACAAATGACCAACCTGCCACCATTCTCCGGTGCAGTTAGGAGAAAGCAAGGATGGCCGGCTTACAACTTAAAAACATCCATGTGGATGAGGTCAGTTAACAAAAATGAAAGAATTTGGAATTTGGACTGATTTTTAGTTGCAAAGATGTAGAAATATTTTCATGTCTGTAGCTCAGGAAATATTGTAGTTCCAACAGAAAAAAAAGAACCAAGACCAAGAAAGATCATTCTCAGTATTGAACAGGGGTTTGAAGCAAGGCAAGCTAAACACATTCTGTTGCATTCAACTGTTTAAAACAACATAGCCTTAAAAAAAAAAAATGAGCACAGAGGCAATCTGAAACCACTATGCACTGCCACACACTATTTTTGTGTTCACTGTTAAATATGGTGTGTGGGGGACTACTCGTGTTTTTATCTGCTGCATCACCCACATCCAGGTGTTTCCAGTTTCCTTAATATCCATATATTTCGTTTTCCACCCAGGCCGACTCCTTGCTTTGTCCCATCTGATCACTGCACAGCTCATAGATCTCATTGGTCACAAAGCCACTTTCAGGACTAGCTAATGTCACAAAACCGCTCTCTGAAGTATTCACAGCCACGTTGTCGTAATCTCCGGAGAAGTTGTCAGACGTGTGGTCTCCGGAAGGGGTGCGGAAGGAAGAATTCTTAATATCTGGCCTGGTCCCAGCCAGATCTGCCTCCATTTGTTTTTTAATTACATTGTAAATCTCCAAATTGGGACTGTTCCTCCTGTGGGGGGAGATCCAGGCATCTTGCTCCTTTGGACTCGCCTCCATGTGCTCTCGTTTCCTTAAGTGAGGAAGAGGAGATACTGAATTCCTTGTGTGTTCTTTTTCATAAGCATAGTCCGACATTGCATCTCTCTTAACAAGAAAATGACAGCATTTTTGGAAAATGGCCATTAATAGCCTAGATTCAGAAACATGTACTTTAATTATTATTTGTAGTTGGACACATGAATGCAACATTACTGGTGTTGTCATGCCATACCATTTCACTATTGTACTACGCTTGTGCGATATACTAATCCTGACTTCAAATTAGGGGAGCAACAGAGAATGAGATCTCTGGGGAATCAGCTTGCAGCCCTCATAAAATGGTATCCTATTCTGGATCCACACCTGTCCGACCAACAGGCAGGAGGACTGCGGCCCACATTAGCCCATCTGGTGCCTATAGGTATTATAGCAGCTGGGTGCTGGCCAGGGTGCTGAAGTGTTTGCACTATAATTATTCATCTTCTCATTCCTCCAAACAAACAAACAGAGAACATGTAGGAAGTCTCGAGTGGTCTGACCTGGCAATGAGCCTGAATGCCACGTACTCCTCCTCCAGAGCGTTTAAATGATCTCACATTTGTATAACAGCAGCTTCATTCATGTTTATAGAGCAATTTAAGAGCCATGAATAATAGGAGCTATACAAACAAACTACTGCTCTCGCCTCTGTCTCCATTTCCCACTCCCAACTTTGCTACTTCTATCATGCCGCCCTTACACTTAAAACAATCTCCCAGTTAGTGTTTGGCAAGCACTCTCCTTCTTCTCCTCCTCCCTTCTGCTTTTGCTCCAAAGCCAATATCTTTTCACTGTGTCAGTAGACAGATATTTGAAACAGGGTCTTTTTTGGTGAATTGACTTGATTGCTGGCCAAATGTCAGAGTTCCAGCGGCACCTTTGGCAGTGCTAGTGCATGTTTTGCCCACACTTGCATCTTGACAACTTCCATCTACCCTGACTTGCAGGGATCATCTCTGGGGCTAAAAAGGAAGTTTGGTCTCCACGGTTCATTCACTCCTTAGCATCTGCTGAAAGTGCCAACATGAGTACTAATTACACTGTATTTGCTCATGTGAGCTCACCTGTCCATTAGGAACATGGCATTTTACATACGCCAACAAACACTCAGATGGCAACTTTCATTCACTACCAACTTGGCCCTACATTCAAACTAGTGAACTAGATACCCCTGTTTCTAATCAAACAATAGCTTGGCATCAACTCTTCGAGGACAGGGGCTGAGTCAATACAATTACAGTAAAAATTATACTATTAGATACATTAGGCCTCTTGTGTCACCAGTTATTACTTCAATACTAGCGTAGCTGTTCTCATCTGATTCAAGGATGCAGCTGAGAAAACAGTGGGAGTCTTTTTTGGAGTCCTCAATCTAGTTTCTAAAAATGTTTTAATTTAAACACAATCCTAATCATGATTTAAAGGTAAGCTATGCTGATGGTAGAGTTAGATTGTCTGCATGTATGGGAAAGTGAGGAGGAGAGCTGGGAAAACAAAAGGTTAGAAGGACAAAACATTAGAAAATTTGACCCAGCACTATTTGGTACTTTTGGAGGGGAGTTCCCAATCTGTCAGTTTTGCATTAAATCTTCTTTTCCCTTTTAATAAATCTAACACTTCAAATCAATCACCTTATTTTATGCTATTCCACAATTACTGTATGATTTTGATCACAATTAATAAAATAGCATAACATGGTTTATTAAAAAACTTACTCTACACAAAGTCTGTCACTTCAACATGCATATACTGCTCTTTAGAAATGTACTAGACAGGACATATATACTCCAATTCTCTCTAGTGCATTTTATGGGGTTCAGTTGAAAATTCTGAAACTAATTAACCCTGGAGCTAAAGGATTCTTCAGTGTGATGAGATACAAAGGTTCACTCTTTGCACAATCATGCCACTTGCCTCTTTGCAAAAAGCCAAAAACAGAAGATGGCTGTAACGACCATCAGGAGAAGGAGCAGAGGGATGCTGGGAATTAAGATGTAGGCAATACTCAAAACAGGTTCTGGGGGAGAAAAATATGAAATTCCAACTTTTATCCATTTAAAATTTTATTTTGCATGCACAAATTATTCCTGTGAAAGGTAGTACTGCCAAATAATAATAATAAAAGGTTTTCTTCAGCCCTATTTGTAACGTATTAGCAGCTACCCCACTCTCAGTGCCAACACTTCAAGTACAGAATAATCCTCTAGCTCAGCAGACCAGACCAAACTGTGCTCTTGAGTCTCCTAGTTTGGGGCTCTCTATGTAGTAACCCTAATTTTCCCATCCTCCATGGATGGTGGAATATAGGAATTCCCCAACTGGATCAAACTAGTGGATACTGGACTAGAAGGACCAATCTCCAGTCATGGCCAGTACAATAAATTCCTCAGGATGAGGATGTGGGATAACCTGCATTTTGGTAGGATCTGTCTGACAAAATATAAGAGAAATGGCAGGATCTAAACAAAAAAATGTTACTTTCCTAACATTTATTTGACATTTTCTCAATCTATTCATGTGAAAGTAACAATGGAATAAGCTAATGAGATGTGTTGTCTTTTGAAAGGCTTATAAACAACCATCATAAGAATTGTGGAGTGGGAATTATGTAATGACTGAGTGGTACATTTCCTCCTCCCTATCTTCATTTGATTTCTTTCCTCACACAGATAAAGGCATGGGGACTATGCAAGTCCCTTTATCTATGCAAGGAAAGAAGTCAGTGTGGTAACAACAATTTAATATCTTCGACATTTCAAATGTGCATCATTGAAATGCAAGGCTGTTAATTCAAAATAGTGTTTTCACATCTGACTTAGCTGGTACAGCTAAATCATTTGACAGCCAAAACAACCAATTTAGTTTTGTAGTTGTAAAGATTCAGAGCAAAACTATTAAACATTACCTACTGGGGCAAGGCACCTTCTCAGTCTCACCGGCCTCAGCTGTTTTTAGCCTTGGCGAGATGGGCTTGGGGTAAAACAGTCCCCCTTGGCTGCACAGGGGCAGTCCACTCCTTTCTCTCAGCCAGTCTTTTAGGCTTGTTTTTCTCCCCTAGGGGAGGGAATGCAGCCTCCCCTCCTGGTGAAGCTTGTTGTCTTGCTGCTACTCACCCACTGGCAGCTTGACTTCCTCAAGGTCTCATGCAGCCCTTAGTTGGAATCAGCTGATCCTAATTGCGCTCAGGTAACTCCCTCTCAGCTGATCCTAACTGAAGTCTGGTAACCCCTTCTCAGCTGAACCTGATTGACCTGTAGTCACCCCTCCTCAGTTGATAGGGTGGAGTGCCTTTTACCCTTCTGGGACTGTTTTCTACCCCGCCCTTGCAGCTGTCTGTCCTGAGTTTATCACACTATATTTAAGCTTCTAAATTCATATACAGAGACCAAGAACAGGATTTGTCGACACAGCAAGAGCTGTGCCTACCAGATCAGGCTGGAATACAGCTATTGCAAGTAACAATAGCAGTGAACACAGCGCAGCAGGGGCTTCAGTGCCAAGTATGTACCCAGGGTCCATGAGGGGCTTGTATTACCTCTGTTGAAACTCACTCAGTACTGTCTGCACTGCTACTGTTACCCACGCTAGTTGGATTCGAGCTAGGTCAAGCAGGCTAGTTTGTGTATGCTTTTGCTGTATAGGCATACCATAAGAGGCTCAATATTCAGAGGTGCTGAGCACCTGCACCCACACTGAGGCCAGCAGAAGCAGCAGGAGTGCATAGCTGCAGAGGGTAATGGCTAGCTGTTGTAAGTGCTGTGTACCTTTGGTTTCTTTAAGGGTTTCATTGGCATCTTCCTTAATGCGTTCTTCTGGGAACATTGGCTTCAAGGACCCTGTTACAACATCTGGGGGGAAAAGTGATTTGTTAATATTGCAGATACTGGTTCAACATTGAATAAACTCCGGAGAGTAACTGAAAATGAGACAAAGATAAGGGATTTAGGACATTGCCAGACACACGGTGTGTTTTGATCTCATTCTCTTTTGCTCAGAGCTCTGTAGCATGGTGGTGGCCTCCAGATTGGGCAGCAACACTATGTCAGACCTGGTTGCTGGACCTTGGGTTTGAGATAAATAGAAGGGAATGCTAACTGAGGGGCAACTTCTTTGGTCAATTTTAATTACTGCAGGTAAATGTAAAGATCCTCTGGGAATATTTTTACCAAAAATTACCATGTCAGCAAATCAAACATTTTTCTGTAACTCACCCACTTGGGAGTTCTCTTCTGAGGCAGCAGTTGGTTTTTCTAAAAGGAAGAAGCACATACTAAATTTCCTTATGCATTTGACTTGGGTAACCATGTCAAATAAATATAGTGAAAGAAGCTGGCGCTGGCCCTCACAACAGCATCCTCCCTCTCCCCTTTAGTACCCATTTCAGATTCTGAACTTTTTAAAAAGACCTTTAAAAAAGGACAGCTTCCAAGCCAGTTGATTCATACATTTCACAAAGTACCTAGTCAGGGACATTCAGTACAGCAGCCCAGATCCTCTAAGGTATCAGGTTCCTAACTTCCATTGTTTTCAGTGGAAATTAGGAGCCTAAATACCTTTGAGGATCTGGGAAGTGTCCCGTCTGTCCACAGGACTCTTATCCATTTAAATGCATGTCTGCCTTCTACTAATTGTTCCCAAGCACAGATGATACATGGTTTGCCTCTAACCAGCCAGACGTGTGACACCTGACCAGTAATACACCCCCCCTGCGGATTAGAGTACAATCATTTTTACGTGATACAGAGTAACTCATTACCAAGAGAATATTTGCAAATGAAGTTATTTTTCATGTTGCATCTGTCATCATTCCACTGAAACATATAGGAACCCCCGACACCTGCCGGGGCAGAGGGCTGGTGGTACATCACAACACAGATCTCACTCCCGCAGGAAGGCTCATCTGTATACCAATTCCTAGAAAAATAAACACATCAGGCAATGCATTTCCCCTGATATTGCAGAAGCTCAGACTTGAAATATTGCACAGGATTCCAGACATCAGTGATAGCAGAACTAATGCGAACATGATTCAACTTGTACCCTCTCTCAGCTGGACGCACAAAGTGCTCCCACTAATTCAGTTATCAGGAGTTTATTTTCACATTTTTGTCTTTTAGATTTTCACAAGATGGGGGCTCATGGAGAAACTCTTGACAATAAATGTAAGTAGTAAAAAAAAAAAAAAAAAGGGGTCTGAATCCCATTTAGAACAAAATGAAAAGAAGTTTGATCTCAACCCAGTTTCTAAGTCTTTTGTGCACATTACAAACAGCATTTCCTATTCGAAAGACTCACAGGACTGGAAGATAAGGGATTTCATATCGGGGCTGTCAAAGGAGCTTAAGGAAGTTAGGTACCCAATTCCCACTGGATTTCAATGGGGGTTGAGCACTTCACCCTCTTCATCTCCTCTTCATCTCTTCATGAACTCTGACTTACTTTACATATTTTCAGGGTGAAAATGACCTATGTTCTCTGGTCTCAAACTCCATTGCCTACAACCATTTATCCATTTTATAAGATAATGAAAGATGCTTAAAGGAAATCTGCTTTGCTCTTGGCAGAAGTGTACTAAAAAAAAAAAAAAGGAGCTATCTTGCTATTACTGGAAAAAACATCACCTGTAAAACACTACCACTGGAAAATGCACGGACCTTTCTAAGAAGAATATAGGAAATATTCCCTTACTATTTAGCACTCTGTCATATATCAATTACTGTACAGACATTTTAGGACTCAGACGATTATTAATTTTAAGCTTACAAGGCCTGATTTCTAAGAGAGCGAGCACCCAACCACTCCCAATTAGGTCTGAGTCTAGAAATCTGGCCCTTAGAATATAAATAATTCTAGCTATACCAGAATATTTCAAAAGGGAAACTATCAGATAAATGTCCAACCAATCTTGTGATCATTACAAGACATTCTTTCTACATACATTTATACTGCATGCTATTTTGCTCTTTGAATTGTGAGTCTCTTTACAAAGAAAACAGCTCAGATCCAATAAAAATGGTAAATTTACGTATTTTTTTTACGTATTTTATGTATTTTTTTCCTCTTTTAGTATTACTCATGAGCAATTTTGGCCAGATCCTTTGGTACAAATTGGCATGCTTCCCTCAATGGAAGTCAACTGAGCTATGCCCATTTGTAACAGCAAAGAATTTGGCCCTATACCTCCATAACCAACATTCTCAGTATTTGGACCACAGGGAAAAATATTATGCTATTGGACTAAAGTGTCCTAGCAAACAGCACTAAAAGCAGATGCATCTCATCCAGCCTTACTTATGGCTAAGCATCTTATTAGTGTTCAACGACCCTAACTGTCCTTAGAACATAAAGAGAGAACCATTTCTTGGAGATTTGTTATAGGTTCCTCTCTAAGCTACCTATCTGCATAGAGTCACAAAGAGTGTGATCTCAAATCCTGATTTTGCTTTCCCTACCCTAAGTGTTGAGGACGCATGCCAAACTGAGAGATCCAGAAATGAGGTTCAGACTTCACTTTTAAATTGTGCCATTGTGATGTGGGGGGAGCAAAACCTCAAACAATGGGGCAGAGGTCACCAGCTCATCTTGGATAATTCCGGAGGAAGGAAATGTCATATTAAGCAAGTTTTCCATTACTTCAGAAGACACTTTCCGACTTCATGAGCAACTAATATTTTTCCTAGCACGTCCATAACAGGTAGAATAAATAAGCACATCAGATAACCTACTCCTCAAAGTATTTAATATACTACATTTCAAAGTGCATTTTCCTAATGCTAAGTGCTGATACATATTTTTATTTTGGGGGTCTAAATTCAGATCAGAAGATGGCACAGAATTTTCCCTTTTAGTAGCTCCCCCAAACACTGCCCAGACCTTATGACCTATATGTTGTCTCTTGGCCAGTAGTTCCTCACAAAAAGAAAAGAAGTACTTGTGGCACCTTAGAGACTAACCAATTTATTTGAGCATAAGCTTTCGTAATTAGTTTTCGTTAGTCTCTAAGGTGCCACAAGTCCTCCTTTTCTTTTTGCGAATACAAACTAACACAGCTGCTACTCTGAAATCTAGTTCCTCACAAGCGTTTGCATGTAATGGTTGATTTTCCTGCCATCTGGTTTCAGTGTAACCTTAATTGAGAGTATCTTTCTCCATTATTCACCTCACTTCTTCCATCGCAAAGGAGTTATACAATGCACTCCTCTCTGCTTGCTGGAAAAGATCGACATCTGCTTTTCCTCCACTCTGTAAACAAACTCATCATAAGAAGTAGGGAAGGAAGAGCAGTACCTATTTCTTACTGTGGCTTCCAAAGCATAGCTCTTACCAAAACAGATTATTTCGGTGCATAACTCTTAGTAAGAAGAGCTCAAATTAAGACATTGCCATATATATTTAAGTGTTGTCATAAAATATTTAATTACACTTGGGCTATTTAATGAACTAGATGGGTTCAATCACAGTAAATGTTGCAAAATGTGCAGGATAATTAGTGAATGGCATCCGCGCTTTGATTTTTTTTTTAATAACTTTAATTAAAGGTTCAATAGGAACTGCACCCTTGGCAAAACTAGAACCAGCAAATTCACTGTAGTGTTGGCATCTTGTTGCGAAGACTTTCAGTAATCGGTCAGCATTTGGAGTATATGTTACTCTATTTCTACCTCAGGCAAACACAAACTCCATAAGGATGAGTTCTCATTTAAGATTATTTGCTGTTCACCTAGAAAACTGTGACTTAAGATCAGAATCAAAAGAGGACTAAGCAAGACTTGCGGCTACACACATTTTTGGTTCAATCATGTTTGGAAGATGTTAACGTATCAAAACCATCTCCTGCAAAACTCATACTACTTGGAAGTCTCCTCTCCACTATCTTATAAGGGAATAATTACAGTGAGCATTATGGTTCCACTTGCCATGAGACAAGAGACCTATCACGTAGTGCAAAGATTCTCACTACCTCTGTTTAAGATAAACTCAATGCAATTCTCAAGTTCTACCCTACCTCAAAAGGATAAGTTATTCCTGCTGCAGTCAACGAGAGTAAGTCCTATCACTGAGGAGGAAAAAAGGAGTCCTGAAGTTTAGGGAATTTCATTTCAAAACATCAGTTTACCCTATATTATAAACACTTTAGCCAGGACTTTAAGACAATAGATTTCTAACATTTTGATCTTCAGGTACCTACCGAAATGTGGATGTACTGCCATCAGACCATGAGTACAGGCCCTGACATTCTGTGCTATTATCCACGTCTTCCTCTTTTCTTCTAAGTCCTATCCAAAAATCTCCATCTGAAGCCAAGAGACTCTCAATCAATTTTTCAATCAGTCTCTGTTCTGATTCTGATTCAATACTGACTAAATGCCCACCATCTCTTCTGCATGTCTGCTGTGCTTCTTCAAAGCTGATCCTGCGCAAAGCATCATGAAAGTAAATGATTTTGTAGCACGGTCGCTGAGTTCCACCCCGGCAAACTGTCTGCCCTGCAGAAATAGAAATAAGCCCATTACAGAGACTGCATGCATTAGCTGCTGATGGTTAGTACAAAGAGTAATCAAATACCATTAATACTTGTTGAATTTTGCATTGTGTGGCAGTTTACATAAACAACTCCAAATAGGTAAAAGAAATAAATACTAACTTTTATATGACTGAGGAATTATTGAGCACTGTCAACCTTTTCTTGTTGCATACACTAGTTCAGACTGACCTCTGCAGCACTGTTTTCTCAGTTCCTGGGACCAACAGCCCCACCAAGAGTCCTCTGCAATGAAGAAACCTCAACAATTCCTTGCAGAGGGGGAGAAGATTCCCACACTAGAATGTTGTGCCAGAGAACCAACGGATATGTCCAACATTGTAAGAGAGAGAGATGCTGCACTAGGATTCAAGCATGCTCTTTTGTAATAATTTAACTGGCTAGAAACTCACTCAGATCCAGAGATGTGCTTACAGCTCCAGAAATAAAAATTATTTACCACTTGGGAGGTGCATAATAGCTTCATGGAACTCACTGCAGTTAGTCAGGATATGCTTTCCAGAGCATAATGTTCCAGACTTCTAAAGAAGTAAACAATGACTGTTTTCAGTCATGAGCCAAGCTCTCTCCTAACCGCCTGGCTTATTTTGACCATAAAACAAAGAAAGTGAAGATCAAACAGAATAGACACACTTACTATAAAAAATACAGACTGGAATGTTTTATAACCTAACATTCCCAATATTTAAATTGTTGAAACAAATAGCTTTGAAAATAAATATTTATCATGTAAGAACTAATATGCAACATACATTTAGTTTAGCAACTTGTGAATCTACAGTAGAAAAACAACATTTAGCAGCTATTATGTATTCATAAATAAGTATGATTTAAGGACAGAACGTTACAAACTTCTGCATGGTAAATCAATGCTACTAAAAAAAGTGAGAGTGGTGTATGCTTGCCCTTTTGTGTTTCTACACCTTTTTTCAAGGCCACCGATGCAACAGGAATTTAAATCTATTCTGTTTTGGAGATTTAAATCCACTCACTTGCATATTTGGAATTACCGTGACTGCTAAAATTTGTCAAAGAAATTAAAACAAGGGATGCAGTAAAAGCAACACTTAAAATGTATCTTTAGGTAAACCCTGTATTTTCTGTTAATAGTTTTACAGACAGGCAGCGCTGGTGAAAAAGAAGCGATACTCTACCAGCCCTGAGGACCAGGGTCTGTTGCTGTGGAGTGTGGTAAACGCAAAGAGGATCTGCAGAAGCTGCAGAGGGAGAGCTTCAGTTACAAACTACAAGGTTCCTTTTTGATATTCCAAGCAAGTATTTTTACGAACCGGCAGAACATCTGTGACTTATCAACAAAACTTGCCTTTTCTTTTAGCTAAGGAAAAATGTAATGTATTTGCTCACTTTCCAGGCGCCACTGCAGGCTGTCCAAACAGTGATATCACTGAAGGGTATGTGATTGATTAGGCAACAGAGAACAATTGTATGCATAATTCTAGCCAATGTAGAATGAAACTCCATTTTCCTGTGTCCCCGTCCCCCCCCCCCCCCCAAAAAAAAAAAAAAAACAACTTACTTATGAAGGTGATAAAAATTCCCCACCTTTTCACAACACACAAAGGTTCTGGTCCAAAGCCTACTGACTTCAATAGGCACAGGGCCAAAGCATGCAGGTAATGGGGCTACCACTAGTCCAGACTCCACTCCACAGCTGTGTTCTGTCCCCATTTCCAGGCCAGCATACGGGAGGAGATCACACATCTCACAGCTTGTGTACACTGAGCTCACTACACATATCAGGGATTCCTGCAGCATTTCCTTCATTTCTCCTCACAAGCTCCCTGTGTGCCACCCTCTTTTTCAGGGACTCTCTGCAAGACCCCCACTCTCCTCCTTGCCAGAGACAGTGTGCACCCCTATTCCCACTTCCTCGATGCCTTCCATTCCCCCCACCCCATGGGGTTCCATCAATTCCCCACTCCAGAGGTTCTGTGTATCCAGGGTCCCCCATTCTCCCCTCATAGGAGGTGCTGTGTACACCCCTCCATTCCCTCTTCCCCCTAAACCAAGGTCTCCCAATCTCTCCCCACCCAGGATCATGTGTGACCCCTCATCCCTCCATCCAGTGTTCCAAGGTCTCCCATTCTCCCCCCATGCCAGACACTGTCTGCAATTCCTCATTCCCCACCACCAATTATTCTCTCTCTGAAAGAAGTCATTCAGGCTGTCACCATATTAAGCTGTTGGGAGGATGGGCAGAGATGAGATGGAGTATTGTTAAGCTGCACAGCGATAATTAGTGCCATCAACCAGTTCTTAGATTTATAGATAATTGCAGTGGTGCTTGCGGCTGTGTGGAGTAGCTGGCCAGGACTTTATGTACCCTGATTTTCCCCCTTTTGGCTTTCAGATTTTCCCCAAAACAACAGGTTTCTGACCACTGATGCCTAGAATATTCCCTGAAATTTTGGAATTGAGCAGATGTGGAGTTCAAAAGTTTTCCCATTGCGGAGAGGCAGACAGACAGAGAAACACTGTGGAGCTGAGCGTAAGGCCTTTGGAAGCACAATGAAATATTACTTATTAACTCCCCAAAATAACGACTCAAGATATACATTGCCCCATCATAATCAAACTTCCACCAAGCCAATCATATTATGTAATGTGCTCCCCCATCTTTAAAATCTGATAAATATGTATTCCCCAGTTATTATTTTATAGAACCACTAACCACGTTTTTGACCCCTCAAAATGCCTACTGCTATCCTTCATGCAAAGAGGTATATAAAACAATGAATGGTACAGAGAAAGTAAATCAACCGTACCTATTTACCAACTCATAATACAAGAACAAAGTTATTACACTTAAGTGCAACAAATTTAATACTGATGAAAGGAAATACTTTTTCCCCACACGACTCATAACTGATCTCTGGAACTCACTGCCACAAGATATTATTGAAACCAAGAGTGTAGCAGGATTAAAAAAGGATTAAATATTTATATGCATATTGACAACTTTTACATTACATGGATAAACAAATATTTTATATGGGATACCAACTTTGATGTTTTGGGTCATATGTACTACTTATGGGGGATAGGCAGAAACTTCCCCATGGACAGGTCATTCTATACCCATACACTGTGGGGTTTCTTTCACTTTCTCTGAAACATCTGCTCTGATCTAGTATGGCAATTCCTGTACACGTATAATGCAATATAGACATGTATCAATAAAGACCAAAAATTTACTAGGCCCCATCCTGTTGCACAAAAATAGACAAGGTAGAGCCCAAAAAGGGAAAAGATGACATGCTATTTTCATTGCTTACACATTCTGGAAAGTCTGAAAATTATCCACCTTCAGGTCATAGAATCATAGGACTGGAAGGGACTTTGAGAAGTCACCTAGTCCAGTCCCCTGCACTCATGGCAGGACTAAGTATTATCTGTCCTTATGTTCTATCCCAAAAAGGGATTTTGCAAGATGGAAATGAGAAAATCCACTGTCTTCTGAAAATTCATCTGGGGATGACAAATATAACCCGGGAATCACCCGCAAGAGTGAATCTGCTGCATTCATAGAGGGGGATACCCAGGAGACTGGAGGAGGAAACAGCCTAATAACTGCGGAGAATCACTGACACCTGACAGTGCCCGGGGTGGGAATCCCTGTCTGGTCTAGTCCCAGACCCAGGCCGGCTGTACCTCCGGAGCAGAGAGCCTTGCAGCGACCACGCCGCGCTCTGGACGCTAGCTGTAAAGTCGCCGCAGGCAGAGCTGGCATTTCCCTTCCCGCTCGGCTGAACACTGGGAAATCGCCGGCTCTAGCTGGGGCTGCGCTCCCCCGCCCCAGCCCGGCCGCTGTTGCACCAGCGAGGGCACAGAGCCCTGGACCGCTCAGCCCCAGAGCTGCACGCAGGGCGACGGACAACGCTCGGGTCGCAGCCCCGCCGCCGCCGCCGGTGGGAAGCGAGTCCCGGCCACGCTCAGCGCCCTAGACTCGGAACAGGCTAACTTTCCGCGGAGACATCCCCAGGACCGGGGCTCCCTGCGCCCCTCCCCACTCCCCCCTGTATCCCTCCCGTGGGGCTCCCTGCGCCCCCCCCGCCCCTGGGGCTCCCCCCTGTACCCCTCCCACCGGGCTCCCTGCGCCCCCCCCGCCCCTGGGGCTCCCCCCTGTACCCCTCCCACCGGGCTCCCTGCGCCCCCCCCCGCCCCTGGGGCTCCCCGCTGTACCCCTCCCACCGGGCTCCCTGCGCCCCCTCCGCCCCTGGGGCTCCCCGCTGTACCCCTCCCACCGGGCTCCCTGCGCCCCCCCCGCCCCTGGGGCTCCCCCCTGTACCCCTCCCACCGGGCTCCCTGCGCCCCCCCGCCCCTGGGGCTCCCCCCTGTACCCCTCCCACCGGGCTCCCTGCGCCCCCCCCCGCCCCTGGGGCTCCCCCTGTACCCCTCCCACCGGGCTCCCTGCGCCCCCCCCCCGCCCCTGGGGCTCCCCCCTGTACCCCTCCCACCGGGCTCCCTGCACCCCCCCCGCCCCTGGGGCTCCCCCTGTACCCCTCCCCCGGGGCTCCCCGCGCCGGCCCCACTCACCGCTCAGCAGCCGGGACGCCCCCGCGCAGCCCAGCACCGCGGCGCACACGGCCGCGGCCGCCAGCGCCTGCCCCAGTCCCATAGCCGTGGGCGCCGCGCTCCCGGAGCCGCATCTCCCGCCGCAGCCGAGCGGCCGCCCCGGGGCCGAGCGGGGCTAGAGGGCGGGAGCGGGGCGGAGCCGGCCCCGCCTCCCCGGCCACGGACCGGCCAAGCGGGGAGGGCCGGGCCCCCCCTCGCCCCCCGAGCACAAGCAGGCAGGGCTAGCGCGGCTTCGCTGTGCAGCCCCCCCCCCCACTATACACCCCCCAACCTCCTCTACACAGCACGCCCCTTCCCCCCCATAACCTCCCCCCCGCCCCAACACACTGTACACCCCGCCCCCGGACACCCTGCAACCTCCCCCCCGCCCCAACACACTGTACACCCCGCCCCCGGACACCCCTGCAACCTCCACCCGGCCCCAACACACTGTACACCCCGCCCCCGGACACCCTGCAACCTCCCCCCCGCCCCAACACACTGTACACCCCGCCCCCGGACACCCTGCAACCTCCCCCCCGCCCCAACACACTGTACACCCCGCCCCCGGACACCCCTGCAACCTCCACCCGGCCCCAACACACTGTACACCCCGCCCCCGGACACCCTGCAACCTCCCCCCCGCCCCAACACACTGTACACCCCGCCCCCGGACACCCTGCAACCTCCCCCCCGCCCCAACACACTGTACACCCCGCCCCCGGACACCCCTGCAACCTCCACCCGGCCCCCCACCCCCCACCCCAGTACTCCCCCTCCAGACTCCCAGCCACCTCTTCTACACAGCACGCCCCCTCCCCACATCCTCCAACCCTGCCCCCTGTATCCCTCAGTCGTCTACACACACGCGGTACACCCCCCACCTCCTCTGTGCCACCCACAGGCTCTCTCATCTCAACTCCAAGACAGAGCCCCCCAGCCTTCTCAAACACCCCCATTTCTCCCCAAACACCCTACACTCAACTCCTCCACCAGCCTCCTCCACCCCCCTTCAATCTCACACCCCTGCTCTAGGGGAGATAAGGCTGCATTCATGCCAACACGAAACGCTACATTTTCTACTGCAGACTCAGGGATTTGCATGATCGCTGCGGAAAGAGCTGGGACAAGAGGAAATGTGCCCTCACCCCAGGGAGCTAGATTGACAGGCTGCACAAACTAGGGAGAGACCCTCTGCCCACAACCCCTAAAAGCTATGGACAGAACCTCCCATCAGAGGCGTTGAGGACTCTGTTCTCTGGGCACTTTTAAGCATCTGCTTTGGGACAAAAAGAAAATATGTAGGGATTTTGTTTCAAACACTGACTTTAATGGGATAAATGCTGAGTCTGCATTTTCCTCACTGTCTGTTATTTCCTGATTGGGAAGTTGGTGTGCATCTGTTTCCGGGCCCATTGACTCTTCAGCTGCGGGTCAAATTCTCCACCCTGAGATGGTTTCCAGGTGCTGCAGACAGGGACAGAGAATTACAAAGAATAAAATGTAGGAAAACTCAAGAGCACTATTGCCTGAATGGCACTGATACACAAAGTTGTGTTTTTCTTAAAAAATTGAGAATTCACAAATTTTAATAAAGAAAATTAAAACCCAGGCTCATTCTTTTGGGCCCAGTTGGAGAAACTTTTCAATGAAACAATTATCCAAAACTCAATAAATATTAATTTTTAAAAAGGCCTTTTAGTAAAACTTGCAAGCTTTGTACTCCATATCGCCAGTAGTCAGGAAATGCAAAAGTTAGGGTTCCAACTGCATTACTTCTGCTGCCTTGCACATCTTGTATAGTTATGTCATGTCATAAAATTACACCGGAAGTGTAAAGCAGAAGTAATGCTCTTCTAGGAGCTGTTCTTTTGCAGTTCCTGACCCTTGGTTTTTAAGGCCCTGATCCAGCAAACATTCAAACACCTATTTATGAACCTATAGTCTCATGAGCAATTTTATGGCTTTAATTATTGTATTAACACATTTTTAAAAAAAATTAATTTCCTGGATTTTTAGAAGAAAACTCCTTAAATCCTTTCCATTTTAAGATTCTTCAAAATCCTTAAAGCAAGGTATGTCATTAGGCAGCATAAGCATCCAACCACCTCAAATCCTCTTAAACTATTCTAAATATCTAGAAAAGCAGAGTGTATAAGTTGCCAGGAGCTTGGGCTCTACTCCTAAAATCGGACACATGCCAGCCAAAGCTTCACTTCCTTGAAGCTCCATTAGAACATCTGCTCTTTGAAACACTTTTTGACACACAAAACACTTCCTGTTTTGGAAGATTTTGTTTGTTTCATGAACAATGAGGTGACCAAAATAATTATTGTGCTTCTAGAAAGTATATAAAAAAATAAACTTCATTGCAGCTGTTGGATATTTTCATACTATAGGTAAAATAATTTCCAATTGCTCTAGAGTGTACATACAAGGAGTTTCTTAATGGGTTCAAAGAAAAAATGTTAAAACTACCAGCACGCCTTCCTTGAAGGAAGTGTCAATGTTTACAAGACATTTTGTTGAATTACTGCAGGTGACTGGATATTGTGCTACTCATTCACCATCAGCCCCTCCAAAATCACATGCACAACCAGAGATCACACTGCAGCATCTGTAGCAGAAATTATAATTAAAATTCTGCTGATTTTGACAGAAAAATGCCATTAGGGAATGCAGCCCTGATCAAATTTTTTTTGAACAAGCATGAAGTACAAATATTTAAACATCTCATATAATTTGTCTTGCAACAGATCTTAGTCTTCAGTATTTTAAAAATGTGTTAGACAATTCTGTTAACTAATTATGCAGTCCTTGTGACAGTGTTAGCCCCGTGCTCCTTCTCCTTACCCAGCATCTGCTTAAACAAACAAACTTTTATTTTCCTTTACATTAAGTGAATTTAGTGCTGATGAAATTTGCCAGACCTATTCAGTTTACAAGTCCATCAGAATTCAGAAGAGTTATAGCATTTAGAATCTGGCTAGCAAAGCTCCAAAGAATTAAAATCCCTTGGATAAATGTGACCTCCAAATCTCTCAATGTCAACTGATAAGGAGGTTACAAGAAAATCCTGATTCTGGTATACCAAAAAAAATGTCATGTAATGTGTCAAAGGAAAGCTGGTTTCACATTGGTTATGAATATCATCATAAAATGTATGCACTGCTACTATGGAAGGATATATATTACTGGAAATATGTTCTTACAGTTTGTACCAAGGTGCTAATCAGCAGAGGCGAAAACTGGTTTTCTATCCACTCAAATAAATTTATCCATTTATCTGTTGAAATGTACATTGAGCATTGTCCTGTTCACAATCATCAGCAGGAACAAAACACAGAAGAAGGATTGTGAGATTCAACAGGAAGAGAACAGCAGCAGAGGGAAAATAGCATTATCAGGGGGTGCACTTCAGGTTTACTGCACTATAGCTGGGTGGAAAAGGAAAACACCCTGTTATCCTGCACCTAGGAAGTAAACAGATGGCACATTTACATTAATGAAAAATGGGATCATAACCAGCCTTGGCTGGAAACACTGCAAAAGGCTATGTGTGAGATAAGACTGCTTTAGACAGGAGGTTAGATTGTTTAGTCTCTAGAAAATGTGTATTGATTTGTTTGATAGTTAACCATTTTTCCACCAATAATCTTACTCACTTTGAATCTTTGCATCTCTGTTTTGTTAAACTTATTCTTGTTTTCATGACAAATATATCCAAGTACTGTGTGTTCTACAAAGATATAATTCTGGTGTGTATACTGTCCATTTGGGAACAGCTGAGCTAGTAATTCTTTCAGTGTTCAATATAGAAGAGGCTGGATATGACAGGGGAATGCTCCAAAGGAGCTTGGAGACTGAGGTACACTTATTGTTAACCTGGAGGGAAAAGTAAAGGGCGGGCATAGCCCACAGGAGATTGGGCTATGCCAATAACAGGCTAGTGGTGTCAGGGAGCTGACACCAAGTTAAAACACAATGCAGTCCTGACCACCCCAAGAATGTCACAATAAGTCACTAACCAAATGACCCAACACTGTCTCTAGTCTATCTTAGCCCATCAGATCCTTTTCATTTCTTTCTAGCCACGTTTTTGTTATAGGTGTGTATCATTTTCAGTTCAAATCAGTTCTAGTGGATTCAGGTTTTACACCATATCCA
The DNA here is from genome assembly GCF_015237465.2 of Chelonia mydas. Lineage (NCBI taxonomy): Eukaryota > Metazoa > Chordata > Testudines > Cheloniidae > Chelonia > Chelonia mydas. The sequence continues at coordinate 13,744,134 of NC_051262.2, read as the reverse complement.
TTACTGTAGTATGAGAGTGTCACCCTCTTCTTTATTTTGCTAGTTGGCTGAAATTTTAGGGCTAATACCCCATACTTCTGCAAAATGGGGCATAGGATCTTTTTTGACCAGGCATTGCTGAGCCTTACTTTTTAATGGCACATCCAAAAGATGGTACCTCTATTGCTCTGGTAGGAGACTCACTGAGTAGTGTTTCAGAGGGAAAAGTACTTCCAACTCCACCATTATCACCAACTGCACCTACAGGGTTTTTCCCCTTCTGCTCTCCTATTCAAGCACTGGCTACATTAAAATTTAGCGTTAATATTTCAAAAGCCAAGAGAGGTTGGTCAGATTTGATAATAGCAATGAAGACTGATGACTGGACAAAGCTGGTGCTTTGAGTGAGATGCATATTATGTGAGCCAGAGTACAAAATGTGTGTGTCTCCTGAAAGTGATGCAAAGCAATGCTGACTAATTCACAGTACAGAGTCTGAGGAAGTTATAAAAACCTGCCTTCCCTTGCAAGTGACAGGAGACTGAAAACATCCCCTTCTAGAACAGGGAATGTAGATACTGGCAATGCCTCTAGTTCCCACCCTACAAAATGTTTTATTGACATTTTTGTGCAGTATTTCCACTCGTTTTTATGCTGACAATCTCCAAAAAGATCTCACCGCAACTAGCACTTTCATTTCCTGCACACAGAGAACAAGAGAGGGAATCAAGCCCTTTGTGAATTGGTCTTGCTGCGCATCAGTGTCAGCTACCAAAAGAAACATTGCAGCAGAGCAAGAGAAAATTCAGAGAGACATATTGCGCTGTCACAGAAGAGCAAAATGCAAACTAGTGTAACAGGGGTTTGCAATCTCAATGAATTTATGCACTAAATTCAGTTAGAACATAGTTCTGAATCATTGGGAATAAAGCTCAGTAAGGATTATATTTTCCTCGTATTAGGAGAGATAATGAGCATTAGAGAGAGATGTATAGTCTCTATGATAGGAAGGCCAGTAAAATTTATTATATTATAGTACAATCACAAACAATTAACCTATGCAGCCGCCCTATTTGATCAGATACACAGTTATCACTGTGTTTAGTTTGGTGGAAGAGAGCCAAGACAAAGGAAAAACATGAGGCTGATTAAAAAAAACAAAACAGAACTAGCATTTGTAAAATCATGATACCATAAACAGACATAGCATAATTAATTTCCAAAGTAAATAAAATATTTGCCATTAAAAATCCATTTATTGCTTTGACTTTTACCCAAACAAAGTACAAAGACATTTACGGCTAGATTGAAGAGCTGCTCCATCAAGTGCATCCATAACTTTTGGCAGAGTATCCCGTGTCTCAACAGGAAGAACTAGAAATGTAATGAAGGCAGGAATGTATGTGGCTTAAATTCCAAAGCAGAATAGGCCTGTTAGCAGGATGTCATTCTGAAGTGAAGAGACAAAGACTTTAATCTCCAAGTCAGTCAACTTAATCAAACTATTCAAGGGCTTTTACTGTTTCTTGATCCTCAGTGTCAGAATCGGATATCTTTGCCCTGTTGGAAAGAACAGAACCAGGTCAGCTACAGTACACAAATGGGTGAAGCAGTTCCCGTACTTTAGTTTCAGGTTTTATGCTGACTGCTTGAGGCCACCGCCACACATTTTGCCTCTTTATCCAGTTTTGCAGAGTAAATGCTTCCAATGTTCAGTTTAATTCATAATATTTTCAGCTTCAGATATTTTGCCAAGCTCCAGACCAGTAGTTCTCAACCAGCACACAGCTGCGGCCCATGTGACATCCTCAGGCCCCTACAGGTAGTATATGCATTGTGTGGATGCAGTCCATATAACAGAGCTGCATTTGTGGCCCACAATGGTAAATAGGTTTAGAACCACTGATCTAGACCAAAAACATTCACTTGTTGTGGGGGGGAGAGGGGCACAGAGTTGTTAATTACTATGACCCTGGTCCTGCAATGACTAAACACAGAGGCTTCCCTTAACCCACAATGCATAGTCCCAATGAGACTACTCACTGTATAAAGTGAGGCATATGTATGAATCTTTGCAGGACGGGGTCTACATGCAATTATTTTAACTTTTGGAACCAAATGATGGAATTTCAAAATGCCTATGCATCTTTAGAAGCACAAGTCTGTTGAAAGTCAATAGAAGATGTGCTCCTAAATAAGTTAGGCTCTTTTGAGGATCCAACCCTTGGACTCTGGGTATGCAGTTACATTTTCATACCATGTAGAAAACAACATCAAGTTTGTTATGTTTTCTGTATCAGCATGAAAAACAAAACATTATGGGTAACTAATACCATCAAAACTCAAGACAATTCTCTGTTTAAACAATGTTAGTGTATTTCTATCTAACCTTGTGCACTGGGATGGCAGCACTATTACAGTGTCTTAGAAAGCATTGATGGGTGATCATCAGTACAATGTTTCAGACTAACAGCCGTGTTAGTCTGTATTCGCAAAAAGAAAAGGAGTACTTGTGGCACCTTGTGGGTTTTTTTTTTTTTTTTTGGTAAACTGAAATAATTATAGACCAGTACAATCCTAAAATGGATGCAGTTATACCAGGATAGGGATGCCTTATACTGATACAACTTTTTCCCATTCCAGTACGGGAATTAGCTATACTGCTCTAAGCACCGTTATATTGGTACAACTACATTCACACGAGGAGGCTTGTACTGCTATAGTTAAAACAGTTTAATTAAGCAGTACAACTTATGTGTCAACAAGCTCTTACTTAAGCAAAAAAAAAAAAGGCAGTCCAGGAAGAACTATTCAAACTATTTCCCCTACTGGCTAGAAGCAAGAGAGGCGGATTTCTATTTTTAAATACTTGAAGGTGAAAGGCTATATAAATACAGACAGACCAAGCATGGGAGCTGAGGAGGTCAGCATGGGGGCAAACAGAGCGGGAGAAAGGAGATTCACTTTAAAGATATCACTAAAGGCAGAAAGACTCAGGAAAAGAGTGAATTCTGCCCAAGGAAGATTAGTAGGATTTAGACATTGCATAGTTCCCTGGAAATAGGAAATATTTTCCACTGTACATCTGAGCTATCACTGGAAACAGGAATCATCTCAGCCAATAAAGACTATAAATGTTTTAAAAGATATTAGTGAAATTGATATGATCATTTCTTAGTGACAAGCATTAGAAGACTTAAATTTACAAGTATTCTAATGAAATACAGAATCAATCATAGAACTGGAAGAGACCTCCAGAGGTCATCTAGTCCAGTCCCCTGCACTCATGCAGGACAAGTAATATCTAGACCACGATATGAATCTAGACTATGATACGACTCTATAGCTTCCACTCTGGGTGAGTTTGCTTAAATAAATATACTCCGTAGCTCAATGTTCTGTTTGAAGGCAGAGTTAAAGCAAATGTTTTTTTAAAAGGTTTTATATGGTAATAAGCTGAATTAAACTTCAGTTCTCTCTGTGGGGCCTAATCAGCTGTCTGAGAAAAATGCTTTCATTTGAATTATCTAAAACTCATTAAAAGGGAGAAATTGCTGAATCAAGGATTGTGAGATACCAGGTCAGCTTTTCCACAGATGAGATTTTTAAGATGGGTTTTAGAAATAAAGGACAACGTTGTAAAAAATGCAGCTATTTTCTTGAACTGGTTGAGTGCTGCCTAACAAACATGGATCAAAATGCATTTTGGAACTGCTGATGTGAGCATGTTCCACAGGAACACCAGCTTTTCAGAGCAACATTACATTTTCTGGCATCAGGAAAGGAGAATAGGCAACTGCTATTATTTATCATTTGTACTGTGGTAGTGCCTAGGAGCCCATTGTACTAGGCACTATACAAACAGAACAAAGAAGACTATAAACTCCTCAGGGCAGGGACTATCAATGAGAATGCCCCCAAACCACAGAAACAGAGCACAAATATTACATGAGAGAATAAAATATACTGTGTGAGAATGTGAAATACTCATGGTTCCTCTTAGTACTCTATAGATATAGGACTGCCTGGAGGAAATGGTAAGACTCCCATCTGCAGTGTAAGAGCACTGCACTTTGTACCTTTAGGCTGAGAGTTTTCCAATGTTCACACACAGTGACCTCAGAATTCTCCCAATTGAATTCCTTTGGGCTTTTAGTGAAAGTGTTTTAGTTACATCAGGTTTCAGAGTAGCAGCCGAGTTAGTCTGTATTCACAAAAAGAAAAGGAGTACTAGTGGCACCTTAGAGACGAACCAATTTATTTGAGCATAAGCTTTCGTGAGCTACAGCTCACTTCATCGGATGCTGTAGCTCACGAAAGCTTATGCTCAAATAAATTGGTTCGTCTCTAAGGTGCCACTAGTACTCCTTTTCTTTTTAGTTACATCAGTAAGTGAGCCCTTATTTACTGATGCTGTGAAATTCTCTTGTAGAAAGGGATACACAGGTGCAGCGTGTGTTGTACTACAAGAAGCAATGCTTTTACTGTTCACAGCTATCTCAACTCTATCCTTGAGTGTGTGGACATGTATCAGAAAATAAATTGCACCTAAGATTGTATATGTTGGCCCTGTGGGGATTTCAGAATATTTGGGGTGGACAGGGATGGGTGGGATAGGTAAAAGCAAGTTCTTTATTATTTCTCTATACACAGTGAAAACATATTAATGGACGGACAAAAAAGAAACAACCGCACAATCGTGTAAAAGGACCTGATATTTCATCTTTAATTTAGCAGCATCTTTTGTATACAAGGTCAGGTTTAAACTGCTTTTTTATCTAATTAAATGAGATTTCCTTTTACAAAGACAGATTTTTATATTTTCTGTTCCTGTCTGATAGTCCTCTCTAACCAAAACCTGCTGACAAAGTTCAGTTGTGGGAGTTTTCTAACCTTCATCAATTGTTGGTTTCCGAAAGGAACAGTAATGTGACCTTAAACTTAAGCTTCTGCTCACACAGTACATTAAATCTCCCACTCCCTATCTGATATTTTCTGGCTCCTGTTTGTTTATACAGATGCTCGCTCACAATGGGAAAGAAGAGTACCGATATCACTCGGGAGATTCCATTCCAGGGCCAGAGAGGAAGCTGTTCAGCAGAATGAAAAATCAGATCCTCAGCAACCTCAGTCATGAGGTTGGTCACAACTCTCACCAAGTTGAGGAATCGCACTTTTGGATTGGTTAATTTAATCCAGTATTCTATCCACAGCAGAAATTCTCTTTAGGGCATTTCATCCCTCACCTTTGCAAAAGTCTTCAAATATTCTTAAAATGCTCCAGTTTTAGGGCTAGATCTTGAACTATCTGCATGGGCACAGAGCCTCCAAGGCTTCAATGCGGCTCTGCAATGATGTAGGGATGCCTCCAGGAAGATCCATTTGCAGGATCTAGCCCTTCATTTCCAGTCTCACAAACACTTGGGTACATGGTCAATTTAAACGGGCTTTTCTCTTCACTAGCCTCTGATTCTCTAAAACGTGAGTGTGAGTGTGAGAAATCCGATTATCTCTTTTTCAAAACAGTAAAAATGATTGGAAAACATTATGGCCCAGAGAACATTTCTGTGGCAGAGCGATCAACCCACAAAAGCAGGACTTTATAATGCGAACAGACTTTAATCAGAGCAATATTGCTGGGACACAGTGATAGCCTTATAATAAGCAGTTACATTACCTTACTTGATGTGTTTTGGTCTTTGGTTTATGCAGACAAGAAATCTGTTCTTTCTAAGAAACAAAAGAAAGATTATTTAGAATTTGTTTTCATTCATTCTAAATTTAGTTTGCTCATTCTGAAAGACTGCATTATACAATCACAGAAATACAATATCAACAGGCAGATCAGATGCTTTTGTAAATTACTACCATAGCTAGTCTGATTATTCTAGCATATATAATTTATTCATACAAAACAAAGCAAAAATCAGTAGATGAAGAGATCCTCATTAAGAGGCACCTTCTGATACATACTTGTAGCAATTCAGCTCTTATACATATGAAATGTCATTTTGATCAGTCCCTTGTGGCAAGCTTAGTTTTAACTGACTGAATTTGGAAATTGTCTTGTAACACAGATATGCATTATCCTGGATTTTAATGAACTTTGTGAAAAGGAAGTACTTACTTTGAACCACTTTACAATCCTGAAATAAATGAGAGAAGAAAAAGGACTCTTCTGCTCTTAAAACCATTTTACTCCTAAGATGAAGATTTCATCTATGAAAGATTTTATGATACCTTGCTTTCTAAGTCACTGTTTTGTTACATTAAATCATTACATTTATCTGCCTAAAATCTGCAGTTTTGCTCTTCTGTGCTAGAATGTCACTGTATTTAACAATCAGGATGCATGGCTCTTCAGCAGAAGAAATTTTGGTCTTATACGGCTTCTGAACTCATACATCAATCACCTCTGTAGGAAGATTTCAGAGTAGCAGCCATGTTAGTCTGTATTCGCAAAAAGAAATGTAACTCACGAAAGCTTATGCTCAAATAAATTTGTTAGTCTCTAAGGTGCCACAAGTACTCCTTTTCTTTCTGTAGGAAGAGAATTCTTTAATCATACAGAAAAAACCCTCTTGTTCCAGTTCCTTCTGTTTCTCCTAAATATCTGGCTAATCCACACAAAAGCTTTCCAAATCAATAAATCTAGTTTATGCTACTTATAAGAAAAAAGCTAAAGGGATTTCCCACCCTCAGAAAATTGGTTTATAAAAAGGATCCTAGTGTGATAACATATGCCAAAACTATGGCCAGTTTATGGTTCCCATATAAATCTCTGGTAATAGGGTGTTATAGTGGGAAAGCCAACAGATAATGAAAAATAAAATTAATTAAAAATAAAACTGACAGGCTGTAAAGATTAGTCTAGCTAAATTAATTGAGAAATTTAACTACTTTGTGAAATGTGGTTGTATTAAAACGAACTGAAGTGTTGCTTCTGTGACTCATCCTTGTTTAAGTTTAATATTGTATTTTATCTTTGTTTTATATTTCATTTCAGTTTCATTATTAGTAGCCAAACAACTATAACAAAACGCTGCTGCCAAGATCATCTTCCTCGCTCACTGACCTGACAATATCACCCCCTTCATAAATCCCTCCCCTAGATTCTGCCTTCCAAATCCAAGCTCTCTTCCAGGCCTCCTAGGCTTAGCACTTACCCATCCTTGTCTCTTTTCCTATTGCCTCCCTGTCAGCAACGTGAGCCTCAACACCATCTGCTTCTCTCACAAGCATCTCCATACCTTCTTCCATGCTACCCCTAATGCCCGAAACATCCTTCCTGAGCAACAGCACATTTAAATCCCTCCTGAAGACCCTCTTCTACCAGGATGCCTCAAAAAGAATGGAACCTGGGCACCTAGGTATAAGAAATATAATTGTCTGACAAAGATTAACCCCAGCCCCAAGATCTGGCCAAGTAACCCCTTGACCATATGTGTGTGTGTGTATATGTATATACGGTACCAATTTCCTCTTCCCACTGTCTTTTGGATTATAAGGGGAAGAGGATATATTTTACTTCCTTTTCCCAAAGGTCATTAACATTCATACTAAAGTGCATCTGTTTTCCAAGACTATTCTCAGACTAGATAATCTCCAATTATATCAGTATCCCCTCAGAGTATGTTGTTTCCTGGTACCTGCTGTATTATAAGAAGTGCCAAGGAAGGACTGCTCTTGAGATAGACATGTTAAAGATGAATATGAAAAATAACCACCCTTACTGTAATCCTCTCTTCTCTTTGTTTCCACAGTAAAGCAAGTATTTCATCCCTCCTCATGGCCTGAGAGAAAACATATTTACCATTTTAAGTCCAGAGAAATTAATTTAAAACTCATCTGCATCTTACAGCTTCACAATAAACATTTGATTTCTTAATGGAGCACAGAGCTAGAATAAATATGTAACAAGTACATTAGGAGATACTTTGTCAACTAAGCAGTTATTTCACAGCATTTTTCCATGATCCAGAAAGTCTGATCTTAAAATACTGAGAGTTTTCTGTTCCTAGAATGATGTAGGGATATATGAAGAAAGCCATCTGTGTCTTGATCCAGGATGAACCACTCCAAGTGGTGAAGTAAACACATTTACAAACAAAAGTTAGCAAACAATACTCCCTGTGTCTCTTCAAAACTGCAAAATAAGGATTATGTTGGTCTCCCATCCAAAATAACCCACATCAAACCTGTGTAGCTTGAAAGATGTGACAGGATCACATCCAAGGCAGAAGATACCTTTTATTGTGACACCACTTCTTTGGTGCAAGCAATTCTCTCCCACTCTAAGGCAATGTTTTAAAAAGACAGAGGGTGAAATCCTGGCTCCACTGATGTCAAGGTAAATCTCCCAGTGACTTCCATGGGCCCATGATTTCATCCAGAGTAGTGAAACATGCAAATACTTTTTGCTTATTTTTCATTAACAGTCTTGGTTCTTCTGAACTGTAAAAAGATAAGTTCATGTCCCAGAACTTGTTAAAACCATTCCCTCTCTAAAATACCAGCTGCAAAGCAGAACGATTTCATGATGAACAGTGCAACAATTTCTACTCAGACCAGTTTAATACTTGGGTTTCCAGGCACCCATATAAATCAAAATACTTCTAACACACAATAATCAAATGCTTTTTGCTTGCTGGAAATGAAGAACAGACTTTCAAGCCACAGAGGTGGTGGGGCGGGAAGAGTAGAAATTGTTTAGCTGGGTAAAAAGCATATTAAACTGTGCTGAGACATTCCTAGTAATTTGTTATGAAACAGACATTCCAATAAGTATTCTGGGAAATCTCCACCACCGATGCCAGAGAATAACAAATTACAGAATGTGACTAACACCAAAGAGTTCTCACTTTATAACTCCTTTTGGGTTAAAACCCTATGTGTACAAAACTAAGGAAGTAAAATCTGATTTGAAAACCTCTTTATTCAGTGCCCATGTCATTCCCCGTTTCTTTCAATACCAGAGCGGAGACTCACAGGGAATTGTAAGTATCTGAATATTAAACAGACCAAAATTTCACCTACAGTCTCTAACCACTTGTAAAAGCACAATGAATCAGAAATTGCTTTCTGTTACCCAAGCAGCTAATGCTAGATAGAGCAAGGCATTTTTCAGGAAAAAACAAAATAGAAGATCTAGCTATTGGAGCAGGGTAAGGAAAAATAGGAATAAGGAGCACTGGAGACGCTTAATCAGCAAAACCAAGATGCTCAATGTTGATTTATGGTTTAAACACAGGAATATGTTAGTACCTATCACAGGGAAGTAAAAGGAGACAAAGGATTCCTGCCAAGACAGGGAAGAGGATGCTCAACATTCCCTAAGGAATCATTTAGGGTACATCTTCGCTGCAAAGGTAACCCAGGGGCCAACCACCCTTAGTTAGCCTAGCCCAGGCATGAGCAGCCACACTGCAAAGCCATACTTGAGCTACTGGTGCTGTGCTCCCCTGTGCCTATCACTGTGACTTCTGGGGGCACCTCTATGGCTCTTCGTGCTGCAGCGAGCTGAGCCACTCTAATTTTTCCCAGTTAGGTGTGGTAGAACTTGTCTGTCCTTCTAGGCACACAGGGGAAATTGTGGGAAAGCACTGAAGGACTATCAGCACAAGAGTGCTTTAGTCACCCATTGCAAAGTCGGTGGTTTACCAGCCCAAGTGAGAGCAGCACCTGGGTTTTAACCCACAGCCCCACCCGGGCCAACAAGCTTGGATTTAAAAGCACTTCTAAACTTGGGCAAGAGGGTTGTTGTCTGTGGCCAGTAGGGGTTAGGGAGCAACAGCCAAGTAAAAGACAAGAGTTAACTGCAACGAAGACAGACCAATAGCCTCTGCCAGTATATTAATACCCAGCTACCGAAAGAAAACTCCTGAAGCCAGCTCGGATTCTTTTGTCTGACCACAATTTCCTCTGCACAGTTTGAGCTTTCTGCTTATGTAATTTCCAGCCCTTGAAAAAAGTCACTTGTTCAACAAACCACTTCAAATTTTAACCAACTTTAAACCTAGCCAAAAACGTTACCATTGATTTATGGAACAGTTCTTTTTAAAAATACGGCTGGTAGGAAGAGATCCAAGACTAAAACTAGTCCATTTTGGGGTGCGGGTGCCCCAATATAACACCTAGACATTATTCTGGAGTCTGAACTTACATTTTACTATTTATTTTCCTTTACTAGAAAGGAAAGCAAAATATGTGAGGCTGTAAAAAAGAGGGGGACGAATCTATACCTCAGTACACAAAAAAGGGATTGTATTGATATACACCAGCTAGGGAAGCTGAAAGAAAACCCCAGATGCTATTTGAGTTCAATTCCCTTTCTGCTGGGGTGACTTTATGAACACAAATATTAAAAACAAGAGGAAGCCAACCCTGTTCAAGTTTGGCAGTCAAACCTGAACATGCTGGGACAAGGCACAATGGCCCAGCGTGTCAGAGGTTACAAGGAGAGCTCAGTTCTGAGCTATCACATGGAAGATATGGGGAGGTGGGGCTATAAAAGAAAAGGCGGTGAGCAATGGCTGCCCCAGCCTTTACACAAAACTGGGGAAAGGGCAAACCCTTTCCCCCAGGTTGCTGCAGCTTCTCCTTTGCTTTAGTAACCCAGATGATCCATGTGATAACTAGGGAACCTTGGCTCTCCTTGTAATCCCATTATGTGCTGGGCCTCTGTACCTTGTCACAATCAGGCCAGGTTTGACTGCCAAATCAGCAATAATGCCAACTGGAAGGAGGGCAGTGTCCTGACACTTCATTAACTCCACCTTGTGAAAGTCTCTTCCAGGCCCTCAAGTTATCTTCAATGCGTTTGCCAGCCATGCTGCTCTGTACTCTAGGTGAATAAATTCTTGATGTGATCTACACCACTATCAAAGTATCCAATGGTCACATTCAGACCTACAGCACTAATTCAGAGATGAGGTGGAACACAGCAGTCTGAGACCAAGATTGAAGGAGAGGAAGTGACCAGTCTAAAAAGCATTGCATATCAATATGTCTGAATATATTCAGACAGGCCAGGTTACCTGATGTTAGGGACACTTAGACTGACTCCCTTAGACCTGCAGTGCTTGTAATTTCTTAGGTAATCAGATAATCTAAAAACACTAGAAATAAATGAATTACATACTAGTCCAGTGTAATAAATGTTTAAAAAATATACACCAGCTATGTTTTTGTGCACATTACTCCAGTTTCATTAAAATTAACTGGCTAATTAAAACAACCTTTTTCAATGAATGCATTTCACTGGGAGTTTGTGAAATTACAGTGTAATGGTTATATCTTGACTTGATGCTTTTTTGAAAATTCTTACTTTATACCTTACTTAGGGAAAAATTCTCTTCTCAGATCCGCATTGCCGATCTCACCTTCCACATTTTGTTCTTCCAATGAGACGCCTCCCCACCCAGGAAGAACACTACATCCAAATCAAGATCTATCAGGTGGATTTGAAAGGAAAATTTTACCTTTGTCTAATAATTTAAAATGGTAGTCTTATTCTGTTCATATCCCTGGATTTATTGGAGGCTAGTACTTGGTCTTGCAGTTGTATAATTTGCTCATTAACATTTCTCAACTGCACCTACAGCTGTAGGATGTGCAAAGCTGCACTACCTTGATTTCATCTAGTTGCCGAATTTTTAGAAAATGAACTGAATATTCACTGAAAAGGACTACACTGCCCTATTAATCCAATTTTCAAAAGGTAAGCCTAATGCATGCTAATAGATTAAACGCACTACCAGGTTATTAACTGGAAAGAGGAGGATTGCCGAGTTGCAAGAAAGAGCTGCAGACCTCAGCACCTTTACACACCTACTGCTGATTGCTTTCATCTGGCCTGCTTCCCAGGCCTAAAAGATAAGCTTTTCCAAAAACCCCCACCCCCAAACATTTTACTAAAGTAAAGCTAGCAACTTTATCATAATATTGAATGTTATTTGCTTTTGAGCTAGCTTCCTATTAATTGGATCCATAATGAACATATGCAGTACTGTACTAATTTACCATCTGTATTGTTGGTAAATGCAAAAAAAAGCTTACTTCTATTGAATGCATCAGTATCTAGAAAGCAAAAGTACAAAGAGATGTCAGTCATTATATGCTAACTGTGTATGTATGTGAGAGAGAGAAGTGTGACAGGTATCTGGATACTTTTCAAGTACAGTAGGTGAGTTAACAAGACTGAATCATGTAAATCCTACTGTCTTCCTACATTCAAAAAATGTTATTTGAGCAGATTAAAAAAATTTGAGGATTTTAAGGGTCATAATTGTTAATTTGTATTCCACTAGGACCAAAAGGGCCTGAATGCGAACAGGGCCCCATTGTGCTAGGTGCTGTACAAAACACATAATAAAAGTCAGTCCAGGCCCCAAGGAGCTCACAATCAGCCAAACAAGCTTTTTCCTAAATGCATGATCTTTTAAACAACAGTAAAGTCTATTATTGACTAGTCTCATGGATGAAGTGTTCTTTTAAATTAAAAAAACCAACAAAAAACAAGCTACAAATCTTATATCCAATTCTTCAAAACTTTACTTTTGTCATTCAAAACAACCACCAAATAGACTTTGTTTGTCATGAGATTAGTCCAGAATATGAAATAAAAATTTTAAATGCACATTAGATTCTCTTCTTTACTAAGGTGTTTTAACCATACACAGGTATGTCAGCACATGAACAGCACACAGCATGTCTCAAAACCTCCTACCTGATTAGGGACAATACAATCAAAGGAGCCATTACGGTCTGAGAGTCAAAATTGATCAAACAAAGAGAGGTCTGCAATAGAGCTGTGCAAATGTTTTCTGGCAATTCCAGCGGGGGGGGGGGGGGGGGGGGAAGAGGAAGAAGGGGAAAATCAGATCCACCCAAAAATGAATATTTCTTAAATTGTTAGCAAACTTAAGAGTCAAAAACCTTGGTTTGGGATTGAAAGAAACATTTGGTTTGGATTTTGACCTTATTTTTAAGTTTTCCATTTTTAAAATTAAATGGAAGGAAATCTCAAAACAAGTTGTTTGGAAGAATAAAACAGAATCAAGACAGATGTGACTTTTTTCTTTTCTTTTTTTACAGCTGAAAAACAAACAAGTCATCTGGAAAATTCAACACAAAGTCGCAAAAATGTTTCAGATGACCTGAATCTGCCTTTTTGGGGGGGGGGGGGGGGGCAGTAAAAGTTTTGGTTCAAAAATTTCAATAGTGAATGCAGCCTGTAGATGCACATTGCATGAGAAACCATTACAGTCTTTCATATTTATTCTTGCAGCGCTGAGATAGTGATTAATAGCCCCAACCCTCCCAACAAATAGGTGAGTAACTTTGGTCAAATGAACAGTTCTACTGGCTTGTTGAATGGTATACCTCATCTCCAGCCTACCACACATGTGCTCCATGATCTGCATTGGCTCCATGCTGGTTTGCAGGCAGATATTGGAGGTGTTGGTTTTGACCTCTAAAGCCTTAAGGGTACAGCGACATGGCAAGCAGAACCCCCGTGCTGTGGGTCTCAGAGCCCAGGTCTACAGATACAGACTCACGCTACAGCGCTAAAAATAGCGGTGCAGATGTTTGGGCTTGGGCTGGAGCTAGAATTTGCCTACAAAATTTGAAGTGAATTAGGCAAAGGCTTCTTAATTTAGGACAGTGTAAAAATACACCTGGGATATAAACTTTCATGCTTCAAGGTATAAGACAACTACTAACTGACAGGGGTTAGGCAGAAACATTCCCCATGGGCAAGTTATTACATAATCATCTACTATGGATTTCTCAGATTTTCCTCAGATGATGCATCTGTATTGACTACTGCCAGAGACAGGATAAGGGAGTAGACAGACCAATGATCAGATCCAGCATGGCAATTCCCATATTCCTAACCACCACCACCACCCCAAACTTGCATTAATTTGCAGAAACCCTGTATATAAAATTGTTAAATCAACATGCTGCATAACAACAAGGAAAAATAAGTAAACCCCACACTTGGACCTGCACTCAAATGTTAATATGCTTGGAATTTAATTTTGAAAGTGGATGCAATACTTCTGGCCTTTAAAAAAAAATGGTCCCCTTGAATTGATTAATTCTCTGTAAATACTGCGGGCTAGCTAAATTCTTAGAAATACCAGATCTCAGGTGGGTAAGGGAGCATAAGTGACAATATGCCACCTTTCCACCCACCTGATATTGGGACATCATGGACCCAACTCCATTCTACAGCACAACTTGGAGCAGCCTTACGGTTGCTCTAAGTTCCACCGGTTGGGGATGACCCTGAAAGGACTGTTAGGCAGGCAGGGATCACTGGAGCAAGGCAGCCAGGAGTAGGTGGTACAGAGTTAGATATGTTGGCTTTTTACCACCTGGATATTTCCCTATGCCAGGGGAATGCCCAGCTTGCTGTTTAAGCCCATCTTCCACCCCTTTGCACCAAGCAAACAAGTGGAAGGATTCACCCTTATGTTTTGGTGTAGTCTTAATATTTAGTGTCCTGATTATTTTAGTGTTTTGTACACCATGGCACTGTGCATTCTGCAAACTGTGCATTCTGTCCATTGTGCATTATATACAGAATATTCTATATAATCTACTTGCTTTCCATTGTAGAAACCATTGTATGTCCTAGAGTTGTGCTATTATCAGCTTGGCAACAATTTTTTTTTTTAAAAAGGAAAAGTCACAAGCAGCATGTTAAAGCAAACATGTAACAACTTTCAGAAATTATATTAATAAATTTATAAATGCCACTCCAACTTTGCAATTTATGCTTTTTTCTTAAGTCGACTTCAGCTACAAGGAGTTAAATGTTTGATGTTAATATTACAAAAAAACCAAATCAGTCCTTACTGAGACTATGGTTTTGCTGCAGTAGGATAATTAGCTCCTTTTTCAATTAGATAAACAACTCGCACTTTCTGCTGTTTAAGTTCCTTCATTATTTTCAATTTTATGTTTTTAATAAAAGTACTAGCTGTCCTCCAGATTTAAAATGCAATTTCATTATCCCAATTCCTTCGTTAAAGGGATAACCAGATAAAAAGCCTTTCTAAGAGGCACTTGTAAAAAGCAGATTTGTTTTATGGCTCCAAATGGACTTCAAACCATATTTATCTAATGTAACTGTGCAACACTATGTACCAACATATACAGGAAGAGAAACTGCTCTTCAGGATTGCCAAGGGTTTTTCATAGGATCATGGGACTGGAAAGGACCTTGAGAGGTCTTCTAGTCCAGTAGCCTGCACTCAATGCAGGACCATTATCTAGACTATTCCTGACAGGTATCTGTCCAACCTGCTCTTAAAAATCTCTGATGACTGAAATTCCATAACCTCTCTAGGCAACTTATTCCAGTGCTTAACTAACCAGACAGTTAGGAAGTTTTTCTAAAGTCCAACCTAAACCACCCTTGCTGCAATTTAAGCCCATTGCCTCTTGTCCTATCCTCAGAGGTTAACTAGAACAATTTTTCTCCCTCCTCCTCACAACCTTTTATGTACTTGAAAACTGTTATCATGGTCCCTCCACCCTCAGTCTTCTCTTCTCCAGACTAAACAAACCCAAACTTTTTAATCTTCTCTCATACGTCATGTTTTCTAGACCTTTAATCATTTTTTGTTTGCTCTACTCTGGACTTTCACCAATTTGCCCACATCTCTCCTGAAATGTGGCACCCAGAACTGGACACAATACTCCAGTTGAGGCCTAATTAGCACAGAGTAGAGCAGAAGAGTTACTTCTTGTGTCTTGCTTACAACATTCCTATTAATACATCCAAGAATGAGGTTTGCTTTTTTTTTTTTTTTTGCGCAGTTTTACACCATTGACTCATTTAGCTTGTGATCCACTATGACCCCCAGATCCCTTTCCACAGTAGTCCATCCTCATGCACACATTAGTTTGGTTAGGATGAACACAATTGCTTCACCTATCTTTTGCCTCAAGCTTTTATCAGAAGAAGAGATAAGCCCTACATTGTCACTAAAGTTATCTTGGTGTTTTTACTCTGGTCTAGAAGATAGTTGTAGGCTAATATAATGCTAGCTAGTAACTGCTATGACCACTGCCTGGGGATTTAACACAGACCCCCATTGGCCCTAGTGATGACAGCGCCTTACTTGGCCTATTGGAACTAACTGAACCACCACCATTTTGAGAAATCACTAGAACATTCTACTGCAGTTTATTACCCAAGTTGCTTAAAGCTGTTTCTCCAACAACTAAGGGCAAGGTTACACTGTACTGCAGTTCAGACTAAGGGGGAGCGAACAGCAGCGCACACCAAAGCACTGTGATATAACTCCCTCATGTGGATGCTGCAGGCAGAGACTTATAGGTCCTGAGATTGAACTAACGAAGTCCTGCCGTTAGTGCGAACTTGGGACATTTACATTCACACATATTGTTTGCTTGCACCCTGTTTACCAAGTGATCCAGACAGCCCTGAATCAGTGATTTGCCCTCTTCACTATTTACCACTCCCCCCACCCCAACCAATTTTTGGGTCATCAGCAAACTTTATCAGTGATGATTTTATGCTTTCTTTTCGGTCATTGATAAAACTATTAAATAGCATAGGGTCAAGAACTAAATCCTGCAGGAACTCACTGGAAATGCATCCACTGGATAATGATTCCCCATTTATAATTACATTTTGAGATCTGTCAGTTAGCCAGTTTTTAATCAATTTAATGTGCCGCTTGAACTTTGTATCTTTTTTTTTTTAAATATAATTGTGTGTGTTACCAAGTCAAATGCCTTACAGAAGTCTAACTATATTAGGTCAACACTACTACCTTGATCAACCAAATTTGTAATTTCACTAAAAATAATGAGTTCAGGTTAGTTTGACAGGATCTGTTTTCCATCAACCCATGCTGATATGCAGTATATTACATGACCCTTTATTCCTTCTTGATTAATCAAGTCCCATATCAGTCACTCTGTCATCTTGCCCAGGATTGATGTCAAGCTAAGAGGCCTAAAATTTCCCAGGTCATCCTGTTTACCCTTTTTAAAAAATTGACACATTAGCTTCCTTCCAGTCTTCTGGAACTTCCCCAGTGATCCAAGACTTAATTTAAAAAACAAAACAAACAAAAACCCACCAAACAGAACAACCAACATTAATGGTCCAGTGAGCTACTCAGACAGCTCTTTTAAAAAACTCTAGTACACAGGTTATCTGTACCTGCTGCTTTAAAAAGCTCTAATTTCAGTAGTTTGTTTAACATCCTCCAGAGGTATTAGTGGAATGGGAAGTGTTAGAAGCACCATATAATGAGACTATATCATCTGTTTTTCCCCAGATACAGAACAGAACAAAAATACTTATTCAACACATCTACCTTTCCTGCATTATTATCGATAATTCTACCATATAGTAATGGCCCAATACCATTGTCAATATTCTTTTTCTTCAATATACTTAAATTCCTTCTTATTGTCCTTAACTCTGGTGATCATATATTTCTCCTTCAGTCCCTAGGTTTCCTTTACCCATTTCCTACATTTATTATGATCAACTTACCCTATTTGTCCTTTTTTATGGCTTCCTTCACTTCCCCTCTAAACAATGTCTTTTTTTTTTTTTAAACCAGTATAGGCTTCTTCCTTGATTGTGAATTTCTAGGCACCTAATAAGGTGATCTTAACTGATTCCCAATCATCATTCACATTTTTCGGACGAAGTTCTTCCTCCCAGCTGATTTGGCTCATAATTGTTTTCAGATTTGTAAATTTGCCCTATTAAAGCACTGGGCGTGTATGTATGTATATCTATAGATATATAAAAATAAATAACCAGTCTAGACTTTATTCTGCGTGCATATTATGTATTATGCACATTCATGTATTTCAACATACATACATATAAATAAAATATAAAAAATTTGCACTAGGCACACCCCAGAATCTTTTATTCAGTAGATCCTACCTTCTGAAAATATTTTTCTTTTTCTTCAGCTTTCTGAGCTTCCAGGATTATCTGTTCACTCTCTAAATAAAATAAGAGAGTCACAGGCTACATAGAAAATTAGTGCTAGACAAGCTTTTGAATAAGGATTCAGAATAGCAAGCACTAAGACCTATACAAATGGCATGTGATACGGAAATCTGAGACTTGACTTGTTCTCAGTCATGGTTACAGCATCATTATGGAAATGCAGTTTGGCCAGTAACAATAGAAGTGACAGGCATCTTTGCAGAACTGTGAACTAATTCACAAGCCTGGTAAGTTTCCTTTGATTTCACATTTTGGAAACTGAGTTGAAGAAGTAAATCCTAACACAGGCCCCTATTCAGAAAGGTACTTAAGGATGTGCCTAACCTGAAGTCAATGGGAGTACTCAATTACCCAGTTGAAATGGGGCTTATGGCCACAATCCTGAAACAAGCATAAGTTTACCTCTAAGCACAAAAGTAGCCCCATTGTTTTCACCACAATTGCTCATACCCTTAAAGTTGTGAAAGCGTTCACAGGATCGAGCTATAATATCTGGCTACAGAGCTCTTGGTAAGACTCCTGGGAATCTGGCCCCCATTACCTGAGCTCCTCATGGTCCTTAACACAGTATCCTCACAACATCCTTGTGAGGCAGGGCAGTGTTATTATCCCCAGGTTACAGATGGGAAATTAAGACACAGTGAGATAAAGTGACTTGCCCGAGGTCACGCAGGATGTCTGTGGCAGAGTAGGAAATTGAACCCAGGTCTCTGGAGTTCAAGGACAGCACTCTAACCACTGGACCATCTTACTCTTGCCACTAACTGGGGAGAGGGCAGTCTCCTGTGACTCAGCCCCTATAAGCCACTTCCTGGCTAAATTTCCACACTCACACACACACCCCGCCCCACACACACAAAAAACCCCAAGATGTCAAGGATTTAGCAACACGAGAGCACTGGTTATTTTATACTCACTGTTATTGCCTGGTGGAATCTGGAAAGCAATATTTCTCTCTAAAAAACAAAAACCACATAAAGAAATAAAAGATCACTTTAGCCTTGTCGACACACAGCATGATACGGTTTAAGTATAGGGCTGATTTTAAACCAGTTTAGTTGAAGCAGTAGAAAAAACCATGCAGACACTGATTTCACTAACCAAGCTTAGTTCAAGGCAATCAAAAACATGTGTAATTAAATCAAAATACACCCGTTTTAAACCAAAACACAAATGTCGACACTGGAGTTTGCACCACTGCATAAGGAACTTTTCAAAAACACCCCAAAACGTTACTTTCAACCTCGTCCAGTAACCAAAGCAGGCGCCTGATCCTGTCAACACCTACACCCATGCTTAACCTTAACCATGCAAGTATTTACATTGACTGGAATGGGGCAGCTCATCTGTATCCAATGAAACATGAGTTTAGGCCTTGGCTTGGGCCAACACCTCGAATCTCCAGTGCCTGTGAAGCAAAGGCATATCATACACACCCAATACATGCAGGCTGGGAGAGGGGATTTGGGTTCTTGGGTTCTAAACCAGCACAGAAGAGGTTTTTTTATAGGGGGGTCATACCACAGATACATGCAGGGCAAGTGGGGGGGTGGGAGGGCATAGCTAAAATACAGCTGGCTTTTGGAGCAGAGGCTGGGGGCTCTCAAGGCAGCCCTGGGGAGATAAGAAATAAACAGTCTTAAGGTGGAGTCACCCCACCCACTACTGGGGAGGAATGGGGGGTCACTCCTACAAGATAGGGGGCAAGGGGAAGGACATGAGGATCACCCACACACCCCTGCGCAGGGGGGAGAAAAGGGGGGGAATGCAGGGGGAGGGGGTCTCCCCGCAGCGCTGGGGGGGGGAGAAAAGGGGGGGAATACGGGGGGAGGGGGTCTCCCCACAGCGCTGGGGGGGGGAGAAAAGGGGGGGAATACGGGGGGAGGGGGTCTCCCCGCAGCGCTGCGGAGGGAGGGAGAAAAGGGGGGGAATGCGGGGGGAGGGGGTCTCCCCGCAGCGCAGGGGGGGAGAGAGAGAAGGGGGGGAATGCGGGGGGGAGGGGAGAGAGAGAAGGGGGGGATGCGGGGGGAGGGGGTCTCCCCGCAGCGCTGAGGGGGGAGGAAGGAAAGGGGGGGAATGCGGGGGGAGGGGGTCTCCCCGCAGCGCTGGGGGGGGGAAGAGAGAGAAGGGGGGAATGCGGGGGGAGGGGGTCTCCCCGCAGCGCTGCGGAGGGAGGGAGAGAAGGGGGGGGATGCGGAGGGAGGGGGTCTCCCCGCAGCGCTGGGGGGGGGGGGAGAGAGAAGGGGGGAATGCGGGGGGAGGGGGTCTCCCCGCAGCGCTGGGGGGGGGGGGAGAGAGAGAAGGGGGGAATGCGGGGGGAGGGGGTCTCCCCGCAGCGCTGGGGGGGAGAGAGAGAAGGGGGGGAATGCGGGCGGAGGGGGTCTCCCCGCAGCGCTGGGGGGGGGGGGAGAGAGAAGGGGGGAATGCGGGGGGAAGGGGTCTCCCCGCAGCGCTGAGGGAGAGAGAGAAGGGGGGGAATGCGGGGGGAGGAGGTCTCCCCGCAGCGCTGGGGGGGGGACAGAAGGGGGGGAATGCGGGGGGAGGGGGTCTCCCCGCAGCGCTGGGGGGGGGACAGAAGGGGGGGAATGCGGGGGGAGGGGGTCTCCCCGCAGCGCTGGGGGGGGGGGACAGAAGGGGGGGAATGCGGGGGGAGGGGGTCTCCCCGCAGCGCTGGGGGGGGGGACAGAAGGGGGGGAATGCGGGGGGAGGGGGTCTCCCCGCAGCGCTGGGGGGGGGGGGAGAGAGAAGGGGGGAATGCGGGGGGAAGGGGTCTCCCCGCAGCGCTGGGGGAGAGAGAGAAGGGGGGGAATGCGGGGGGAGGAGGTCTCCCCGCAGCGCTGGGGGGGGGGACAGAAGAGGGGGAATGCGGGGGGAGGGGGTCTCCCCGCAGCGCTGGGGGGGGGGAGATAGAAGGGGGGAATGCGGGGGGAGGAGGTCTCCCCGCAGCGCTGGGGGGGGGGGGGAGAGAGAAGGGGGGAATGCGGGGGGAGGGGGTCTCCCCGCAGCGCTGGGGGGGGGAGATAGAAGGGGGGGGTCTCTCACGGGTCTCTCGAGGCCGCGGCCCCCCGCGGCCCAGGCAGGACTCCAGCGGGGGCCGCAGGGTCACCGAGTCCCAGAAGGCTTTGGCAAAGGCCACGTCGCGCTCGGCGGAGCCGGCGAAGACCAGCCGCCCGGCCCGCGGGAGGGAGGCGGCGGGGCCCCGCGCCGTCTCCATGGAGCCCGAGAGCCGCCGCGGCCCGGCCCGAGCGGGCGGGGTCGGCCCAGGCCCCCAGGGCAACGCCGGGCCCGGCCTGCGGGGAAGAAGCGGGCGGCCAGGCGGGCGGGGTCGCTGCCCCCGCCCCGCAGCGGCTTGCCCGGCCCAACGCCACCCGACCGGGACCTTTGGTCAAGAGCTCGCCGCGCTGAGCGCTCGGGCCGAGGGGCCGGGCAGTTTCCCACAGGAGTTTACATGAAAGCGGTGCTGTCAGAGACATTCCTCGTCTAAAACCGCGGGGCCCGTGTTACCTCGTGTTCTCATTTGCACCTTCCAAGGTAGCCAGGTCGCATTTCACACCCACCCGCCCCTGCTGTGGGGGGGTACCCCGTGGGCAGGCCAAGGGTGAATCGGGGCCTGGTTTTCAGCTTTTTGTTTAAATAATTGACTTTGAAGGGCTGGGCCCCGCTGCATCTGTGCATTAATCCAGCGCCAGCAAAAAGCAGCATTGATTTGCCCATCTCCCCCAGGGCAACACTTGACCCGGAACCCTGTTTGTTCTTCTCGGATGTGCTGCCCTCAGTTCTGGAGCCAGTTGGTGATATTATTGCACCGCGTAGGGTATCTGGCAGGGACAGTAACCATCAGAGGGCACTGCTGACCTGGACACATTAGGGGAGTGCAGGTGTTTGTCACATGTGATGTGGCCCAATGGGAATATTACTGCTAGAATTAAAGCTTTAGATCTATTTTCAAGGTATAATTATAAATCAATTGGAATATAAATATTGTATTTACATTTCAGTATAGTATATAGAGCAATGTAAACAAGTCATTGTCTCTGAAATTTTAATTTGTAATGACTTCGCGACTGCTTTTTAAAACTAGGCAAATATCTAGATGAGCTGATGTAACCCCTGGAAGACCTCTGCATACCCCACGGGGTACATGTACCCCTGGCTGAGAACCATGAACTATACCATGAGATGATCCGACACCTAGTTGCCAACAAATCTAGCACTCATTTGTACTGCACAGTAGAATTGTGTCATGTTTTGTGGTTACACAGAACTCTAGGCACAGTCTCTTTGGAGTCAACAGGAGTTTTGCTGAAGTAAGGACCGGAGGATGTAGCCCAGAGTGTTCTATGCAGGAATAGCACCATTGCTGTATAGTGGAAGACAGGTATTGTTGTGACTGAAATGTTTAACATGATATTTTTGTTGTGCTTGCCACAATTCCCCATCCCCTCCGAGTGCCTCCTTGCAGCTGGGCATAACAATGTCAGGGTAACTGCCTCAGCTTCCCCTCTCAGGCTCCTTAAAGATTCCACCAGACAGTCTCTTGTGTCCACTATTACCCCTTCCCAGGGCTAGTTTATTATTCCGCATAACACACATAGTCCTTGGAAGCCCCAAACACAGTTTATCCCACACACAATGCATGTAGTCCATGAGAGTGCCAAACCACAGTCGAACAACACACCTCATATCCCAGCTCTGGCATATTCTGCCGCACCAAGGCTTTCTTTTGGGTCCCACCTGTTCTTTTGTCAGAAAATACAACACAGTCAAAGTCGTTCTGCAGCTTCTTCCTGGCTTTCAAGCCTGGGCCTGGAAAGGCCATCAGGATAGTCCCTCTGCTGGTCTCCTAGGGTACAGCTCCCCTGCAATAATAGACTCCCGCTGGCCCAGGTCAGCTGAGTCAGGCTCAAGCTGTGGGGTTATAAAATTGCAGTGTAGACGCTCAGGCTGCAGCCTCAGTTTTGGAACTCCCCACTTGTGGGATCTCAGAAACTGGGCTCCAGCCCTGAGCCCAAACACTGCATTGCAATTTTATAACCCTAGAGCCCAAACCATGAAGCCTGAGTCAGTGACCTAGGCCAGCTATGGGTTTTGTATTGCAGTGCTGACATACCCCTACCCCTTATCAGCCTCCCTGCTCTGGCTCTCCTTTTCAGTTCTTCATGAACACAGGCCCCAGAGCTGCTTCCCCAGAGCGTGGCCCTTGTTCTAGGACTCATACCACTCCTATAGCTGTCCTTCCCCAACCGACCTCCCATCTTCTTCAGGGACGCTCCCCTTTCTCACAGCAGTCTTCCACTCATTTATTAGCTTCAAGTGTCACCTCACTCTCTCAATCGAGTCAATATGAGACGCACCGGTGCTGGAACAGAGGTACTGCACCCACTTCATTTAAAGCAGCTAGCCACCGTGTGACAGTGCTATTTATTTCTTTCCTTTTTAAATTTAATTTATATCAGCCTCCCTCAAATAAATTAACAACTTCATTATACCGTTCTGTATGTGATAGTTACAGTTAGTTACAATTTGTGGCGTATTAACTATACACAAGATAAAGAGAGGAACAAAACTATAGGGACATATAATACCCTCCTTTCCAAAAGACTAAGGGAAAAATATACGAAAAACACATAGAAAAATGGTTCACATAAAAATATTGAATCAACTACATTGTCTCTATAAAAAAACAGAATCAAGCTCACAACTCCAAACTGAGTTGTAGGAAAATACCACGTATGGACACAGGCAAATCGCAAGCCACATGATACACATAAGACCCCATTCCGCAACGTGCTCAGGACTCTGAAATTCAAATGAAGATTACAGAAGTTGAGGATGGTTATCACATTAGAGAGAAGCTAAGAACCGAATAGGATAAAGACCATGCGGAGGTTTCTGTATTTCCAATAGTCTTCTTCAAGTTACATTTTGAGTTCCTCAACAGAGAGAGAGTGGATGAAGTCGATGTGAACAAGTGTAAATGCTGAGCCATCTTTCCATGCAGGGCCATGTGTGCACTGTGTGCGTGGTTTTTGACTGGCCTTTTCTTCTCTTCTCTTTTCCTGCAGTTTCTTTGGTGCTTCTGTCGTCGTCTTCCTTTTGTCCTTTGAGTTGCTAGAAAGAGAGGGAAAGAGAGAGAGGTGAAGCGGGATAGGTGCGGGCTGAGTGGACACCACGATTCCAAGGTCAATTCAAATTAAATGGACAAGGTCCTCGCCCCTCCTTGAAATTACCCCAATTCCTAGGTTTCGGCACCAATCCGTAGCAGAAGGCAGGAGAGCTTGCAGCAGAACTCAGGGCCGGCTGGATGCAGAATACGCTGGGCTTTGACTTGGCTGAGAGCGTGAGGAGGCCACGGGCACAGGACAGCTACAAGGGCAAACCCTTAGCTCTCTCAAGAGGCTGGTTTCTAGAACTACCTTTCAAAGGGGAGTGTAATCTGGGGAAAGACCTGCACCCTAGTTAGAGGGAGCTCACTTTGGACTTTGGTGATTTCTTGGCTTTTTTGAAGAAAGGGTTGAATTTTTCACGGCCTCCACCATCCCCTTACAGCCGCCCCTTCGCCACACCAGGTTACATGTGACCCGGACGGGAAATACATAGGACACAAATCAGATTTCACTTCAGAACCCAGAAAAGCCAAGTAGAAATCATTCGAGTGCAATTTACTGTGACCAGCAGAAGGAGAACCTCAGCCCTTCTTAAAGGGGGGTCACTCAGCCACAGGCACAAAGGGGCTCTCCTAGTTTACGAAGGAGAGGGATAAGACCTTACACCCTGGTTACAGGGCAGTCCTTTTGCCGGCGTGTCAAAGTGACCTGTGGCTAACTAAGCATGGCGAAGGAGACCCAAACCCTCCTTACAGGGTGGTCCTTAAGCCAGGGACATTTCAATGGGCCAGAGCCAAGAGCGCTGAAGAGGAGAGACCTCCGTTCCCTCAGTAGAGGGTGGTCTCTTTGCCCAGCAAGTGCCAGCGGCCCAAGACAAGCTCGAAAGGGGAGACCTGCACCCTCTTTACAGGGAGAGGTCAATGGCACAGGGCATTGTAAAGCGTGGGTCCTAAATAATAGAGAGCCAGAGAGACCTCGACCCTTCTTAGAGGGGGGGTCACTCAGCCACAGGCAAGAAAAAAGGCTCTCCTAGTTTAAGAATGAGAGGGATAAGACCTTACACCCTGGTTACAGGGCAGTCCTTTTGCCCGGCGTGTCAAAGTGACCTGTGGCTACATAAGCATGGCGAAGGAGACCCAAACCCTCCTTACAGGGTGGTCCTTAAGCCAGGGGCATCACAGAGGGTCGTAGCCAAGCGGGCGGACAAGGAGAGACCTCCATTCCCTCGGTAGAGGGGGGTCTCTTTGCCCAGCAAGTGACTTTGGCATTCAGAGGGCCAATGCAGAGAGGAGAAACGGGAAACAGACCTGATCCCTGAGTACAGGGTGGTCACCCTTTCTTTAGAAAAATATTCCTCCTTTCAAGAAGCGCGGGGGGTGAGATGGGGGGAAGTCCCCAATGTGAAAACATCTGGAAATGAACAGGTGGGAGGGAGGAATCCCGCTCAGTCTCCCATTACCATTAAATCCTCCATCCCTCGGCAACACCCTTCCCGACTTACCTTTCTACCCCACCAAGAAAATTTCAACTTTGTGCCCCCTAACCTTGACCAAAAAGGACACCCCTTACTTGGACACAGTCCTGTTAATAGGGTTAGGTGCACCCACGTGCAAGCTCTGAATACCACTCCACGTACCTACACCAGCTGAGCATCACCACATTTCCGAAAGGACAGCCACATCCCTCACTTCAAACATAGGCCTAGGAATAGCCTCGGTCTATCACCAAAGAAACAAAAGGCCTGGAATTCGGACGCAACTTACAGAGCTCTCCGACTCTCTACGATTCACACTAATCCATCCAGCAATGTCTTGTGCCGAATAAAACAAGGGCTCAAGGCTGAGGTTGACTGGGCAGTGTAAATTGGGCAGGGCAAGAGGAAATGAGGAAGGATCGCCTGGAAGTGAGGCTCTGAAAGGAGCCCCCTTCCTCACCTGTTCAGTTCCAGACTTTGTGACATATGGATTTTGGGACGATTTCTTGGCTCTCTGGGAAAGAAGGGTCGAATTTTCCACGGCCTCCACCATCCCCTTACAGCCGCCCCTTCGCCACACCAGGTTACATGTGACCCGGAGAAGAAATACATGGGTCACAAACCAGATTTCACGTCAAAGCCCAAAAAAGCCAAATAGAAATCATTCTAGGGGAATTTACTGCGACTAACAGAACGAGAACCTCAACCCTTCTTAAAGGGGGGTCACTCAGCCACAGGCAGAAAGAGGCTCTCCTAGTTTACGAAGGAGAGGGATAAGACCTTACACCCCGGTTACAGGGCAGTCCTTTTGCTCGGCGTGTCAAAGTGACCTGTGGCTAACTAAGCATGGCGAAGGAGACCCAAACCCTCCTTACAGGGTGGTCCTTAAGCCAGGGACATTTCAATGGGCCAGAGCCAAGAGCGCTGAAGAGGAGAGACCTCCATTCCCTCAGTAGAGGGTGGTCTCTTTGCCCAGCAAGTGCCAGCGGCCCAAGACAAGCTCGAAAGGGGAGACCCGCACCCTTCTTACAGGGAGAGGTCAATGGCACAGGGCATTTTAAAGGCTAGGTCCTAAATAGTAGAAAGCCAGAGAGACCTCGACCCTTCTTAGAGGGGGGGTCACTCAGCCACAGGCACAAAGAGGCACTCCTGTTTACGAAGGAGAGGGATAAGACCTTACACCCCGGTTACAGGGCAGTCCTTTTGCCGGGCATGTCAAGGGGACCTGTGGCTAAATAAGGCTGGCGAAGGAGACCCAAACCCTCCTTACAGGGTGGTCCTTAAGCCAGGGACATTTCAATGGGCCAGAGCCAAGAGCGCTGAAGAGGAGAGACCTCCGTTCCCTCAGTAGAGGGTGGTCTCTTTGCCCAGCAAGTGCCAGCGGCCCAAGACAAGCTCGAAAGGGGAGACCCGCACCCTTCTTACAGGGAGGGGTCAGTGGCACCGGGCATGTTAAAGGCGCGGTCCTAAAGAGCTGAAATGCACAGAGACCTCAACCCTTCTTAAAGGGCGGTCACTCAGCCGCAGGTGCGGAATGGGCCCAGAAAGCATTTCTCTTGGCAAGGAGTGGACCTTGATCCCCGTTTACAGAGAGGTCCTTTTCCCTGGCGCCTCAAGGGGGATTAAGCCTACGTGGAGAAGTGTAAATGCCACCGGAAGGGCCATGTCTGCAATGTGTGCGTGGTTTTTGACTGGCCTTTTCTTCTCTTCTCTTTTCCTGCAGTTTCTTTGGTGCTTCTGTCGTCGTCTTCCTTTTGTCCTTTGAGTTGCTAGAAAGAGAGGGAAAGAGAGAGAGGTGAAGCGGGATAGGTGCGGGCTGAGTGGACACCACGATTCCAAGGTCAATTCAAATTAAATGGACAAGGTCCTCGCCCCTCCTTGAAATTACCCCAATTCCTAGGTTTCGGCACCAATCCGTAGCAGAAGGCAGGAGAGCTTGCAGCAGAACTCAGGGCCGGCTGGATGCAGAATACGCTGGGCTTTGACTTGGCTGAGAGCGTGAGGAGGCCACGGGCACAGGACAGCTACAAGGGCAAACCCTTAGCTCTCTCAAGAGGCTGGTTTCTAGAACTACCTTTCAAAGGGGAGTGTAATCTGGGGAAAGACCTGCACCCTAGTTAGAGGGAGCTCACTTTGGACTTTGGTGATTTCTTGGCTTTTTTGAAGAAAGGGTTGAATTTTTCACGGCCTCCACCATCCCCTTACAGCCGCCCCTTCGCCACACCAGGTTACATGTGACCCGGACGGGAAATACATAGGACACAAATCAGATTTCACTTCAGAACCCAGAAAAGCCAAGTAGAAATCATTCGAGTGCAATTTACTGTGACCAGCAGAAGGAGAACCTCAACCCTTCTTAAAGGGGGGTCACTCAGCCACAGGCACAAAGGGGCTCTCCTAGTTTACGAAGGAGAGGGATAAGACCTTACACCCTGGTTACAGGGCAGTCCTTTTGCCGGCGTGTCAAAGTGACCTGTGGCTAACTAAGCATGGCGAAGGAGACCCAAACCCTCCTTACAGGGTGGTCCTTAAGCCAGGGACATTTCAATGGGCCAGAGCCAAGAGCGCTGAAGAGGAGAGACCTCCATTCCCTCAGTAGAGGGTGGTCTCTTTGCCCAGCAAGTGCCAGCGGCCCAAGACAAGCTCGAAAGGGGAGACCTGCACCCTCTTTACAGGGAGAGGTCAATGGCACAGGGCATTGTAAAGCCTGGGTCCTAAATAATAGAGAGCCAGAGAGACCTCGACCCTTCTTAGAGGGGGGGTCACTCAGCCACAGGCAAGAAAAAAGGCTCTCCTAGTTTAAGAATGAGAGGGATAAGACCTTACACCCTGGTTACAGGGCAGTCCTTTTGCCCGGCGTGTCAAAGTGACCTGTGGCTACATAAGCATGGCGAAGGAGACCCAAACCCTCCTTACAGGGTGGTCCTTAAGCCAGGGGCATCACAGAGGGCCGCAGCCAAGCGGGCGGACAAGGAGAGACCTCCATTCCCTCGGTAGAGGGGGGTCTCTTTGCCCAGCAAGTGACTTTGGCATTCAGAGGGCCAATGCAGAGAGGAGAAACGGGAAAGAGACCTGATCCCTGAGTACAGGGCGGTCACCCTTTCTTTAGAAAAATATTCCTCCTTTCAAGAAGCGCGGGGGGTGAGGTGGGGGGAAGTCCCCAATGTGAAAACATCTGGAAATGAACAGGTGGGAGGGAGGAATCCCGCTCAGTCTCCCATTACCATTAAATCCTCCATCCCTCGGCAACACCCTTCCCGACTTACCTTTCTACCCCACCAAGAAAATTTCAACTTTGTGCCCCCTAACCTTGACCAAAAAGGACACCCCTTACTTGGACACAGTCCTGTTAATAGGGTTAGGTGCACCCACGTGCCAGCTCTGAATACCACTCCACGTACCTACACCAGCTGAGCATCACCACATTTCCGAAAGGACAGCCACATCCCTCACTTCAAACATAGGCCTAGGAATAGCCTCGGTCTATCACCAAAGAAACAAAAGGCCTGGAATTCGGACGCAACTTACAGAGCTCTCCGACTCTCTACGATTCACACTAATCCATCCAGCAATGTCTTGTGCCGAATAAAACAAGGGCTCAAAGCTGAGGTTGACTGGGCAGTGTAAATTGGGCAGGGCAAGAGGAAATGAGGAAGGATCGCCTGGAAGTGAGGCTCTGAAAAGAGCCCCCTTCCTCACCTGTTCAGTTCCAGACTTTGTGACATATGGATTTTGGGACGATTTCTTGGCTCTCTGGGAAAGAAGGGTCGAATTTTCCACGGCCTCCACCATCCCCTTACAGCCGCCCCTTCGCCACACCAGGTTACATGTGACCCGGAGAAGAAATACATGGGTCACAAACCAGATTTCACGTCAAAGCCCAAAAAAGCCAAATAGAAATCATTCTAGGGGAATTTACTGCGACTAACAGAACGAGAACCTCAACCCTTCTTAAAGGGGGGTCACTCAGCCACAGGCAGAAAGAGGCTCTCCTAGTTTACGAAGGAGAGGGATAAGACCTTACACCCCGGTTACAGGGCAGTCCTTTTGCTCGGCGTGTCAAAGTGACCTGTGGCTAACTAAGCATGGCGAAGGAGACCCAAACCCTCCTTACAGGGTGGTCCTTAAGCCAGGGACATTTCAATGGGCCAGAGCCAAGAGCGCTGAAGAGGAGAGACCTCCGTTCCCTCAGTAGAGGGTGGTCTCTTTGCCCAGCAAGTGCCAGCGGCCCAAGACAAGCTCGAAAGGGGAGACCCGCACCCTTCTTACAGGGAGGGGTCAGTGGCACCGGGCATGTTAAAGGCGCGGTCCTAAAGAGCTGAAATGCACAGAGACCTCAACCCTTCTTAAAGGGCGGTCACTCAGCCGCAGGTGCGGAATGGGCCCAGAAAGCATTTCTCTTGGCAAGGAGTGGACCTTGATCCCCGTTTACAGAGAGGTCCTTTTCCCTGGCGCCTCAAGGGGGATTAAGCCTACGTGGAGAAGTGTAAATGCCACCGGGAGGGCCATGTCTGCAATGTGTGCGTGGTTTTTGACTGGCCTTTTCTTCTCTTCTCTTTTCCTGCAGTTTCTTTGGTGCTTCTGTCGTCGTCTTCCTTTTGTCCTTTGAGTTGCTAGAAAGAGAGGGAAAGAGAGAGAGGTGAAGCGGGATAGGTGCGGGCTGAGTGGACACCACGATTCCAAGGTCAATTCAAATTAAATGGACAAGGTCCTCGCCCCTCCTTGAAATTACCCCAATTCCTAGGTTTCGGCACCAATCCGTAGCAGAAGGCAGGAGAGCTTGCAGCAGAACTCAGGGCCGGCTGGATGCAGAATACGCTGGGCTTTGACTTGGCTGAGAGCGTGAGGAGGCCACGGGCACAGGACAGCTACAAGGGCAAACCCTTAGCTCTCTCAAGAGGCTGGTTTCTAGAACTACCTTTCAAAGGGGAGTGTAATCTGGGGAAAGACCTGCACCCTAGTTAGAGGGAGCTCACTTTGGACTTTGGTGATTTCTTGGCTTTTTTGAAGAAAGGGTTGAATTTTTCACGGCCTCCACCATCCCCTTACAGCCGCCCCTTCGCCACACCAGGTTACATGTGACCCGGACGGGAAATACATAGGACACAAATCAGATTTCACTTCAGAACCCAGAAAAGCCAAGTAGAAATCATTCGAGTGCAATTTACTGTGACGAGCAGAAGGAGAACCTCAGCCCTTCTTAAAGGGGGGTCACTCAGCCACAGGCACAAAGGGGCTCTCCTAGTTTACGAAGGAGAGGGATAAGACCTTACACCCTGGTTACAGGGCAGTCCTTTTGCCGGCGTGTCAAAGTGACCTGTGGCTAACTAAGCATGGCGAAGGAGACCCAAACCCTCCTTACAGGGTGGTCCTTAAGCCAGGGACATTTCAATGGGCCAGAGCCAAGAGCGCTGAAGAGGAGAGACCTCCATTCCCTCAGTCGAGGGTGGTCTCTTTGCCCAGCAAGTGCCAGCGGCCCAAGACAAGCTCGAAAGGGGAGACCTGCACCCTCTTTACAGGGAGAGGTCAATGGCACAGGGCATTGTAAAGCCTGGGTCCTAAATAATAGAGAGCCAGAGAGACCTCGACCCTTCTTAGAGGGGGGGTCACTCAGCCACAGGCAAGAAAAAAGGCTCTCCTAGTTTAAGAATGAGAGGGATAAGACCTTACACCCTGGTTACAGGGCAGTCCTTTTGCCCGGCGTGTCAAAGTGACCTGTGGCTACATAAGCATGGCGAAGGAGACCCAAACCCTCCTTACAGGGTGGTCCTTAAGCCAGGGGCATCACAGAGGGCCGCAGCCAAGCGGGCGGACAAGGAGAGACCTCCATTCCCTCGGTAGAGGGGGGTCTCTTTGCCCAGCAAGTGACTTTGGCATTCAGAGGGCCAATGCAGAGAGGAGAAACGGGAAAGAGACCTGATCCCTGAGTACAGGGCGGTCACCCTTTCTTTAGAAAAATATTCCTCCTTTCAAGAAGCGCGGGGGGTGAGGTGGGGGGAAGTCCCCAATGTGAAAACATCTGGAAATGAACAGGTGGGAGGGAGGAATCCCGCTCAGTCTCCCATTACCATTAAATCCTCCATCCCTCGGCAACACCCTTCCCGACTTACCTTTCTACCCCACCAAGAAAATTTCAACTTTGTGCCCCCTAACCTTGACCAAAAAGGACACCCCTTACTTGGACACAGTCCTGTTAATAGGGTTAGGTGCACCCACGTGCCAGCTCTGAATACCACTCCACGTACCTACACCAGCTGAGCATCACCACATTTCCGAAAGGACAGCCACATCCCTCACTTCAAACATAGGCCTAGGAATAGCCTCGGTCTATCACCAAAGAAACAAAAGGCCTGGAATTCGGACGCAACTTACAGAGCTCTCTGACTCTCTACGATTCACACTAATCCATCCAGCAATGTCTTGTGCCGAATAAAACAAGGGCTCAAAGCTGAGGTTGACTGGGCAGTGTAAATTGGGCAGGGCAAGAGGAAATGAGGAAGGATCGCCTGGAAGTGAGGCTCTGAAAAGAGCCCCCTTCCTCACCTGTTCAGTTCCAGACTTTGTGACATATGGATTTTGGGACGATTTCTTGGCTCTCTGGGAAAGAAGGGTCGAATTTTCCACGGCCTCCACCATCCCCTTACAGCCGCCCCTTCGCCACACCAGGTTACATGTGACCCGGAGAAGAAATACATGGGTCACAAACCAGATTTCACGTCAAAGCCCAAAAAAGCCAAATAGAAATCATTCTAGGGGAATTTACTGCGACTAACAGAACGAGAACCTCAACCCTTCTTAAAGGGGGGTCACTCAGCCACAGGCAGAAAGAGGCTCTCCTAGTTTACGAAGGAGAGGGATAAGACCTTACACCCCGGTTACAGGGCAGTCCTTTTGCTCGGCGTGTCAAAGTGACCTGTGGCTAACTAAGCATGGCGAAGGAGACCCAAACCCTCCTTACAGGGTGGTCCTTAAGCCAGGGACATTTCAATGGGCCAGAGCCAAGAGCGCTGAAGAGGAGAGACCTCCGTTCCCTCAGTAGAGGGTGGTCTCTTTGCCCAGCAAGTGCCAGCGGCCCAAGACAAGCTCGAAAGGGGAGACCCGCACCCTTCTTACAGGGAGGGGTCAGTGGCACCGGGCATGTTAAAGGCGCGGTCCTAAAGAGCTGAAATGCACAGAGACCTCAACCCTTCTTAAAGGGCGGTCACTCAGCCGCAGGTGCGGAATGGGCCCAGAAAGCATTTCTCTTGGCAAGGAGTGGACCTTGATCCCCGTTTACAGAGAGGTCCTTTTCCCTGGCGCCTCAAGGGGGATTAAGCCTACGTGGAGAAGTGTAAATGCCACCGGGAGGGCCATGTCTGCAATGTGTGCGTGGTTTTTGACTGGCCTTTTCTTCTCTTCTCTTTTCCTGCAGTTTCTTTGGTGCTTCTGTCGTCGTCTTCCTTTTGTCCTTTGAGTTGCTAGAAAGAGAGGGAAAGAGAGAGAGGTGAAGCGGGATAGGTGCGGGCTGAGTGGACACCACGATTCCAAGGTCAATTCAAATTAAATGGACAAGGTCCTCGCCCCTCCTTGAAATTACCCCAATTCCTAGGTTTCGGCACCAATCCGTAGCAGAAGGCAGGAGAGCTTGCAGCAGAACTCAGGGCCGGCTGGATGCAGAATACGCTGGGCTTTGACTTGGCTGAGAGCGTGAGGAGGCCACGGGCACAGGACAGCTACAAGGGCAAACCCTTAGCTCTCTCAAGAGGCTGGTTTCTAGAACTACCTTTCAAAGGGGAGTGTAATCTGGGGAAAGACCTGCACCCTAGTTAGAGGGAGCTCACTTTGGACTTTGGTGATTTCTTGGCTTTTTTGAAGAAAGGGTTGAATTTTTCACGGCCTCCACCATCCCCTTACAGCCGCCCCTTCGCCACACCAGGTTACATGTGACCCGGACGGGAAATACATAGGACACAAATCAGATTTCACTTCAGAACCCAGAAAAGCCAAGTAGAAATCATTCGAGTGCAATTTACTGTGACCAGCAGAAGGAGAACCTCAGCCCTTCTTAAAGGGGGGTCACTCAGCCACAGGCACAAAGGGGCTCTCCTAGTTTACGAAGGAGAGGGATAAGACCTTACACCCTGGTTACAGGGCAGTCCTTTTGCCGGCGTGTCAAAGTGACCTGTGGCTAACTAAGCATGGCGAAGGAGACCCAAACCCTCCTTACAGGGTGGTCCTTAAGCCAGGGACATTTCAATGGGCCAGAGCCAAGAGCGCTGAAGAGGAGAGACCTCCGTTCCCTCAGTAGAGGGTGGTCTCTTTGCCCAGCAAGTGCCAGCGGCCCAAGACAAGCTCGAAAGGGGAGACCTGCACCCTCTTTACAGGGAGAGGTCAATGGCACAGGGCATTGTAAAGCCTGGGTCCTAAATAATAGAGAGCCAGAGAGACCTCGACCCTTCTTAGAGGGGGGGTCACTCAGCCACAGGCAAGAAAAAAGGCTCTCCTAGTTTAAGAATGAGAGGGATAAGACCTTACACCCTGGTTACAGGGCAGTCCTTTTGCCCGGCGTGTCAAAGTGACCTGTGGCTACATAAGCATGGCGAAGGAGACCCAAACCCTCCTTACAGGGTGGTCCTTAAGCCAGGGGCATCACAGAGGGCCGTAGCCAAGCGGGCGGACAAGGAGAGACCTCCATTCCCTCGGTAGAGGGGGGTCTCTTTGCCCAGCAAGTGACTTTGGCATTCAGAGGGCCAATGCAGAGAGGAGAAACGGGAAAGAGACCTGATCCCTGAGTACAGGGCGGTCACCCTTTCTTTAGAAAAATATTCCTCCTTTCAAGAAGCGCGGGGGGTGAGGTGGGGGGAAGTCCCCAATGTGAAAACATCTGGAAATGAACAGGTGGGAGGGAGGAATCCCGCTCAGTCTCCCATTACCATTAAATCCTCCATCCCTCGGCAACACCCTTCCCGACTTACCTTTCTACCCCACCAAGAAAATTTCAACTTTGTGCCCCCTAACCTTGACCAAAAAGGACACCCCTTACTTGGACACAGTCCTGTTAATAGGGTTAGGTGCACCCACGTGCCAGCTCTGAATACCACTCCACGTACCTACACCAGCTGAGCATCACCACATTTCCGAAAGGACAGCCACATCCCTCACTTCAAACATAGGCCTAGGAATAGCCTCGGTCTATCACCAAAGAAACAAAAGGCCTGGAATTCGGACGCAACTTACAGAGCTCTCCGACTCTCTACGATTCACACTAATCCATCCAGCAATGTCTTGTGCCGAATAAAACAAGGGCTCAAAGCTGAGGTTGACTGGGCAGTGTAAATTGGGCAGGGCAAGAGGAAATGAGGAAGGATCGCCTGGAAGTGAGGCTCTGAAAGGAGCCCCCTTCCTCACCTGTTCAGTTCCAGACTTTGTGACATATGGATTTTGGGACGATTTCTTGGCTCTCTGGGAAAGAAGGGTCGAATTTTCCACGGCCTCCACCATCCCCTTACAGCCGCCCCTTCGCCACACCAGGTTACATGTGACCCGGAGAAGAAATACATGGGTCACAAACCAGATTTCACGTCAAAGCCCAAAAAAGCCAAATAGAAATCATTCTAGGGGAATTTACTGCGACTAACAGAACGAGAACCTCAACCCTTCTTAAAGGGGGGTCACTCAGCCACAGGCAGAAAGAGGCTCTCCTAGTTTACGAAGGAGAGGGATAAGACCTTACACCCCGGTTACAGGGCAGTCCTTTTGCTCGGCGTGTCAAAGTGACCTGTGGCTAACTAAGCATGGCGAAGGAGACCCAAACTCTCCTTACAGGGTGGTCCTTAAGCCAGGGACATTTCAATGGGCCAGAGCCAAGAGCGCTGAAGAGGAGAGACCTCCGTTCCCTCAGTAGAGGGCGGTCTCTTTGCCCAGGCAGTGCCAGCGGCCCAAGACAAGCTCGAAAGGGGAGACCCGCACCCTTCTTACAGGGAGAGGTCAGTGGCACAGGGCATGTTAAAGGCGCGGTCCTAAAGAGCTGAAATGCACAGAGACCTCAACCCTTCTTAAAGGGCGGTCACTCAGCCGCAGGTGCGGAATGGGCCCAGAAAGCATTTCTCTTGGCAAGGAGTGGACCTTGATCCCCGTTTACAGAGAGGTCCTTTTCCCTGGCGCCTCAAGGGGGATTAAGCCTACGTGGAGAAGTGTAAATGCCACCGGGAGGGCCATGTCTGCAATGTGTGCGTGGTTTTTGACTGGCCTTTTCTTCTCTTCTCTTTTCCTGCAGTTTCTTTGGTGCTTCTGTCGTCGTCTTCCTTTTGTCCTTTGAGTTGCTAGAAAGAGAGGGAAAGAGAGAGAGGTGAAGCGGGATAGGTGCGGGCTGAGTGGACACCACGATTCCAAGGTCAATTCAAATTAAATGGACAAGGTCCTCGCCCCTCCTTGAAATTACCCTAATTCCTAGGTTTCGGCACCAATCCGTAGCAGAAGGCAGGAGAGCTTGCAGCAGAACTCAGGGCCGGCTGGATGCAGAATACGCTGGGCTTTGACTTGGCTGAGAGCGTGAGGAGGCCACGGGCACAGGACAGCTACAAGGGCAAACCCTTAGCTCTCTCAAGAGGCTGGTTTCTAGAACTACCTTTCAAAGGGGAGTGTAATCTGGGGAAAGACCTGCACCCTAGTTAGAGGGAGCTCACTTTGGACTTTGGTGATTTCTTGGCTTTTTTGAAGAAAGGGTTGAATTTTTCACGGCCTCCACCATCCCCTTACAGCCGCCCCTTCGCCACACCAGGTTACATGTGACCCGGACGGGAAATACATAGGACACAAATCAGATTTCACTTCAGAACCCAGAAAAGCCAAGTAGAAATCATTCGAGTGCAATTTACTGTGACCAGCAGAAGGAGAACCTCAACCCTTCTTAAAGGGGGGTCACTCAGCCACAGGCACAAAGGGGCTCTCCTAGTTTACGAAGGAGAGGGATAAGACCTTACACCCTGGTTACAGGGCAGTCCTTTTGCCGGCGTGTCAAAGTGACCTGTGGCTAACTAAGCATGGCGAAGGAGACCCAAACCCTCCTTACAGGGTGGTCCTTAAGCCAGGGACATTTCAATGGGCCAGAGCCAAGAGCGCTGAAGAGGAGAGACCTCCATTCCCTCAGTAGAGGGTGGTCTCTTTGCCCAGCAAGTGCCAGCGGCCCAAGACAAGCTCGAAAGGGGAGACCTGCACCCTCTTTACAGGGAGAGGTCAATGGCACAGGGCATTGTAAAGCCTGGGTCCTAAATAATAGAGAGCCAGAGAGACCTCGACCCTTCTTAGAGGGGGGGTCACTCAGCCACAGGCAAGAAAAAAGGCTCTCCTAGTTTAAGAATGAGAGGGATAAGACCTTACACCCTGGTTACAGGGCAGTCCTTTTGCCCGGCGTGTCAAAGTGACCTGTGGCTACATAAGCATGGCGAAGGAGACCCAAACCCTCCTTACAGGGTGGTCCTTAAGCCAGGGGCATCACAGAGGGCCGTAGCCAAGCGGGCGGACAAGGAGAGACCTCCATTCCCTCGGTAGAGGGGGGTCTCTTTGCCCAGCAAGTGACTTTGGCATTCAGAGGGCCAATGCAGAGAGGAGAAACGGGAAAGAGACCTGATCCCTGAGTACAGGGCGGTCACCCTTTCTTTAGAAAAATATTCCTCCTTTCAAGAAGCGCGGGGGGTGAGGTGGGGGGAAGTCCCCAATGTGAAAACATCTGGAAATGAACAGGTGGGAGGGAGGAATCCCGCTCAGTCTCCCATTACCATTAAATCCTCCATCCCTTGGCAACACCCTTCCCGACTTACCTTTCTACCCCACCAAGAAAATTTCAACTTTGTGCCCCCTATCCTTGACCAAAAAGGACACCCCTTACTTGGACACAGTCCTGTTAATAGGGTTAGGTGCACCCACGTGCAAGCTCTGAATACCACTCCACGTACCTATACCAGCTGAGCATCACCACATTTCCGAAAGGACAGCCACATCCCTCACTTCAAACATAGGCCTAGGAATAGCCTCGGTCTATCACCAAAGAAACAAAAGGCCTGGAATTCGGACGCAACTTACAGAGCTCTCCGACTCTCTACGATTCACACTAATCCATCCAGCAATGTCTTGTGCCGAATAAAACAAGGGCTCAAAGCTGAGGTTGACTGGGCAGTGTAAATTGGGCAGGGCAAGAGGAAATGAGGAAGGATCGCCTGGAAGTGAGGCTCTGAAAGGAGCCCCCTTCCTCACCTGTTCAGTTCCAGACTTTGTGACATATGGATTTTGGGACGATTTCTTGGCTCTCTGGGAAAGAAGGGTCGAATTTTCCACGGCCTCCACCATCCCCTTACAGCCGCCCCTTCGCCACACCAGGTTACATGTGACCCGGAGAAGAAATACATGGGTCACAAACCAGATTTCACGTCAAAGCCCAAAAAAGCCAAATAGAAATCATTCTAGGGGAATTTACTGCGACTAACAGAACGAGAACCTCAACCCTTCTTAAAGGGGGGTCACTCAGCCACAGGCAGAAAGAGGCTCTCCTAGTTTACGAAGGAGAGGGATAAGACCTTACACCCCGCTTACAGGGCAGTCCTTTTGCTCGGCGTGTCAAAGTGACCTGTGGCTAACTAAGCATGGCGAAGGAGACCCAAACCCTCCTTACAGGGTGGTCCTTAAGCCAGGGACATTTCAATGGGCCAGAGCCAAGAGCGCTGAAGAGGAGAGACCTCCGTTCCCTCAGTAGAGGGTGGTCTCTTTGCCCAGCAAGTGCCAGCGGCCCAAGACAAGCTCGAAAGGGGAGACCCGCACCCTTCTTACAGGGAGGGGTCAGTGGCACCGGGCATGTTAAAGGCGCGGTCCTAAAGAGCTGAAATGCACAGAGACCTCAACCCTTCTTAAAGGGCGGTCACTCAGCCGCAGGTGCGGAATGGGCCCAGAAAGCATTTCTCTTGGCAAGGAGTGGACCTTGATCCCCGTTTACAGAGAGGTCCTTTTCCCTGGCGCCTCAAGGGGGATTAAGCCTACGTGGAGAAGTGTAAATGCCACCGGGAGGGCCATGTCTGCAATATGTGCGTGGTTTTTGACTGGCCTTTTCTTCTCTTCTCTTTTCCTGCAGTTTCTTTGGTGCTTCTGTCGTCGTCTTCCTTTTGTCCTTTGAGTTGCTAGAAAGAGAGGGAAAGAGAGAGAGGTGAAGCGGGATAGGTGCGGGCTGAGTGGACACCACGATTCCAAGGTCAATTCAAATTAAATGGACAAGGTCCTCGCCCCTCCTTGAAATTACCCCAATTCCTAGGTTTCGGCACCAATCCGTAGCAGAAGGCAGGAGAGCTTGCAGCAGAACTCAGGGCCGGCTGGATGCAGAATACGCTGGGCTTTGACTTGGCTGAGAGCGTGAGGAGGCCACGGGCACAGGACAGCTACAAGGGCAAACCCTTAGCTCTCTCAAGAGGCTGGTTTCTAGAACTACCTTTCAAAGGGGAGTGTAATCTGGGGAAAGACCTGCACCCTAGTTAGAGGGAGCTCACTTTGGACTTTGGTGATTTCTTGGCTTTTTTGAAGAAAGGGTTGAATTTTTCACGGCCTCCACCATCCCCTTACAGCCGCCCCTTCGCCACACCAGGTTACATGTGACCCGGACGGGAAATACATAGGACACAAATCAGATTTCACTTCAGAACCCAGAAAAGCCAAGTAGAAATCATTCGAGTGCAATTTACTGTGACCAGCAGAAGGAGAACCTCAGCCCTTCTTAAAGGGGGGTCACTCAGCCACAGGCACAAAGGGGCTCTCCTAGTTTACGAAGGAGAGGGATAAGACCTTACACCCTGGTTACAGGGCAGTCCTTTTGCCGGCGTTTCAAAGTGACCTGTGGCTAACTAAGCATGGCGAAGGAGACCCAAACCCTCCTTACAGGGTGGTCCTTAAGCCAGGGACATTTCAATGGGCCAGAGCCAAGAGCGCTGAAGAGGAGAGACCTCCGTTCCCTCAGTAGAGGGTGGTCTCTTTGCCCAGCAAGTGCCAGCGGCCCAAGACAAGCTCGAAAGGGGAGACCTGCACCCTCTTTACAGGGAGAGGTCAATGGCACAGGGCATTGTAAAGCCTGGGTCCTAAATAATAGAGAGCCAGAGAGACCTCGACCCTTCTTAGAGGGGGGGTCACTCAGCCACAGGCAAGAAAAAAGGCTCTCCTAGTTTAAGAATGAGAGGGATAAGACCTTACACCCTGGTTACAGGGCAGTCCTTTTGCCCGGCGTGTCAAAGTGACCTGTGGCTACATAAGCATGGCGAAGGAGACCCAAACCCTCCTTACAGGGTGGTCCTTAAGCCAGGGGCATCACAGAGGGCCGTAGCCAAGCGGGCGGACAAGGAGAGACCTCCATTCCCTCGGTAGAGGGGGGTCTCTTTGCCCAGCAAGTGACTTTGGCATTCAGAGGGCCAATGCAGAGAGGAGAAACGGGAAAGAGACCTGATCCCTGAGTACAGGGCGGTCACCCTTTCTTTAGAAAAATATTCCTCCTTTCAAGAAGCGCGGGGGGTGAGGTGGGGGGAAGTCCCCAATGTGAAAACATCTGGAAATGAACAGGTGGGAGGGAGGAATCCCGCTCAGTCTCCCATTACCATTAAATCCTCCATCCCTCGGCAACACCCTTCCCGACTTACCTTTCTACCCCACCAAGAAAATTTCAACTTTGTGCCCCCTAACCTTGACCAAAAAGGACACCCCTTACTTGGACACAGTCCTGTTAATAGGGTTAGGTGCACCCACGTGCAAGCTCTGAATACCACTCCACGTACCTACACCAGCTGAGCATCACCACATTTCCGAAAGGACAGCCACATCCCTCACTTCAAACATAGGCCTAGGAATAGCCTCGGTCTATCACCAAAGAAACAAAAGGCCTGGAATTCGGACGCAACTTACAGAGCTCTCCGACTCTCTACGATTCACACTAATCCATCCAGCAATGTCTTGTGCCGAATAAAACAAGGGCTCAAAGCTGAGGTTGACTGGGCAGTGTAAATTGGGCAGGGCAAGAGGAAATGAGGAAGGATCGCCTGGAAGTGAGGCTCTGAAAGGAGCCCCCTTCCTCACCTGTTCAGTTCCAGACTTTGTGACATATGGATTTTGGGACGATTTCTTGGCTCTCTGGGAAAGAAGGGTCGAATTTTCCACGGCCTCCACCATCCCCTTACAGCCGCCCCTTCGCCACACCAGGTTACATGTGACCCGGAGAAGAAATACATGGGTCACAAACCAGATTTCACGTCAAAGCCCAAAAAAGCCAAATAGAAATCATTCTAGGGGAATTTACTGCGACTAACAGAACGAGAACCTCAACCCTTCTTAAAGGGGGGTCACTCAGCCACAGGCAGAAAGAGGCTCTCCTAGTTTACGAAGGAGAGGGATAAGACCTTACACCCCGGTTACAGGGCAGTCCTTTTGCTCGGCGTGTCAAAGTGACCTGTGGCTAACTAAGCATGGCGAAGGAGACCCAAACCCTCCTTACAGGGTGGTCCTTAAGCCAGGGACATTTCAATGGGCCAGAGCCAAGAGCGCTGAAGAGGAGAGACCTCCGTTCCCTCAGTAGAGGGTGGTCTCTTTGCCCAGCAAGTGCCAGCGGCCCAAGACAAGCTCGAAAGGGGAGACCCGCACCCTTCTTACAGGGAGAGGTCAATGGCACAGGGCATTTTAAAGGCTAGGTCCTAAATAGTAGAAAGCCAGAGAGATCTCGACCCTTCTTAGAGGGGGGGTCACTCAGCCACAGGCACAAAGAGGCACTCCTGTTTACGAAGGAGAGGGATAAGACCTTACACCCCGGTTACAGGGCAGTCCTTTTGCCGGGCATGTCAAGGGGACCTGTGGCTAAATAAGGCTGGCGAAGGAGACCCAAACCCTCCTTACAGGGTGGTCCTTAAGCCAGGGACATTTCAATGGGCCAGAGCCAAGAGCGCTGAAGAGGAGAGACCTCCGTTCCCTCAGTAGAGGGCGGTCTCTTTGCCCAGGCAGTGCCAGCGGCCCAAGACAAGCTCGAAAGGGGAGACCCGCACCCTTCTTACAGGGAGGGGTCAGTGGCACAGGGCATGTTAAAGGCGCGGTCCTAAGGAGCTGAAATGCACAGAGACCTCAACCCTTCTTAAAGGGCGGTCACTCAGCCGCAGGTGCGGAATGGGC
Organism: Chelonia mydas; assembly: GCF_015237465.2. Taxonomy (NCBI): domain Eukaryota; kingdom Metazoa; phylum Chordata; order Testudines; family Cheloniidae; genus Chelonia; species Chelonia mydas. Next base: position 13,702,394 of record NC_051262.2, on the reverse strand, counting down.
CCAGAAAGCATTTCTCTTGGCAAGGAGTGGACCTTGATCCCCGTTTACAGAGAGGTCCTTTTCCCTGGCGCCTCAAGGGGGATTAAGCCTACGTGGAGAAGTGTAAATGCCACCGGGAGGGCCATGTCTGCAATGTGTGCGTGGTTTTTGACTGGCCTTTTCTTCTCTTCTCTTTTCCTGCAGTTTCTTTGGTGCTTCTGTCGTCGTCTTCCTTTTGTCCTTTGAGTTGCTAGAAAGAGAGGGAAAGAGAGAGAGGTGAAGCGGGATAGGTGCGGGCTGAGTGGACACCACGATTCCAAGGTCAATTCAAATTAAATGGACAAGGTCCTCGCCCCTCCTTGAAATTACCCCAATTCCTAGGTTTCGGCACCAATCCGTAGCAGAAGGCAGGAGAGCTTGCAGCAGAACTCAGGACCGGCTGGATGCAGAATACGCTGGGCTTTGACTTGGCTGAGAGCATGAGGAGGCCACGGGCACAGGACAGCTACAAGGGCAAACCCTTAGCTCTCTCAAGAGGCTGGTTTCTAGAACTACCTTTCAAAGGGGAGTGTAATCTGGGGAAAGACCTGCACCCTAGTTAGAGGGAGCTCACTTTGGACTTTGGTGATTTCTTGGCTTTTTTGAAGAAAGGGTTGAATTTTTCACGGCCTCCACCATCCCCTTACAGCCGCCCCTTCGCCACACCAGGTTACATGTGACCCGGACGGGAAATACATAGGACACAAATCAGATTTCACTTCAGAACCCAGAAAAGCCAAGTAGAAATCATTCGAGTGCAATTTACTGTGACCAGCAGAAGGAGAACCTCAGCCCTTCTTAAAGGGGGGTCATTCAGCCACAGGCACAAAGGGGCTCTCCTAGTTTACGAAGGAGAGGGATAAGACCTTACACCCTGGTTACAGGGCAGTGCTTTTGCCGGCGTGTCAAAGTGACCTGTGGCTAACTAAGCATGGCGAAGGAGACCCAAACCCTCCTTACAGGGTGGTCCTTAAGCCAGGGACATTTCAATGGGCCAGAGCCAAGAGCGCTGAAGAGGAGAGACCTCCATTCCCTCAGTCGAGGGTGGTCTCTTTGCCCAGCAAGTGCCAGCGGCCCAAGACAAGCTCGAAAGGGGAGACCTGCACCCTCTTTACAGGGAGAGGTCAATGGCACAGGGCATTGTAAAGCCTGGGTCCTAAATAATAGAGAGCCAGAGAGACCTCGACCCTTCTTAGAGGGGGGGTCACTCAGCCACAGGCAAGAAAAAAGGCTCTCCTAGTTTACGAAGGAGAGGGATAAGACCTTACACCCTGGTTACAGGGCAGTCCTTTTGCCCGGCGTGTCAAAGTGACCTGTGGCTACATAAGCATGGCGAAGGAGACCCAAACCCTCCTTACAGGGTGGTCCTTAAGCCAGGGGCATCACAGAGGGCCGTAGCCAAGCGGGCGGACAAGGAGAGACCTCCATTCCCTCGGTAGAGGGGGGTCTCTTTGCCCAGCAAGTGACTTTGGCATTCAGAGGGCCAATGCAGAGAGGAGAAACGGGAAAGAGACCTGATCCCTGAGTACAGGGCGGTCACCCTTTCTTTAGAAAAAATATTCCTCCTTTCAAGAAGCGCGGGGGGTGAGGTGGGGGGAAGTCCCCAATGTGAAAACATCTGGAAATGAACAGGTGGGAGGGAGGAATCCCGCTCAGTCTCCCATTACCATTAAATCCTCCATCCCTCGGCAACACCCTTCCCGACTTACCTTTCTACCCCACCAAGAAAATTTCAACTTTGTGCCCCCTAACCTTGACCAAAAAGGACACCCCTTACTTGGACACAGTCCTGTTAATAGGGTTAGGTGCACCCACGTGCAAGCTCTGAATACCACTCCACGTACCTACACCAGCTGAGCATCACCACATTTCCGAAAGGACAGCCACATCCCTCACTTCAAACATAGGCCTAGGAATAGCCTCGGTCTATCACCAAAGAAACAAAAGGCCTGGAATTCGGACGCAACTTACAGAGCTCTCCGACTCTCTACGATTCACACTAATCCATCCAGCAATGTCTTGTGCCGAATAAAACAAGGGCTCAAGGCTGAGGTTGACTGGGCAGCGTAAATTGGGCAGGGCAAGAGGAAATGAGGAAGGATCGCCTGGAAGTGAGGCTCTGAAAGGAGCCCCCTTCCTCACCTGTTCAGTTCCAGACTTTGTGACATATGGATTTTGGGACGATTTCTTGGCTCTCTGGGAAAGAAGGGTCGAATTTTCCACGGCCTCCACCATCCCCTTACAGCCGCCCCTTCGCCACACCAGGTTACATGTGACCCGGAGAAGAAATACATGGGTCACAAACCAGATTTCACGTCAAAGCCCAAAAAAGCCAAATAGAAATCATTCTAGGGGAATTTACTGTGACCAGCAGAAGGAGAACCTCAACCCTTCTTAAAGGGGGGTCACTCAGCCACAGGCAGAAAGAGGCTCTCCTAGTTTACGAAGGAGAGGGATAAGACCTTACACCCCGGTTACAGGGCAGTCCTTTTGCTCGGCGTGTCAAAGTGACCTGTGGCTAACTAAGCATGGCGAAGGAGACCCAAACCCTCCTTACAGGGTGGTCCTTAAGCCAGGGACATTTCAATGGGCCAGAGCCAAGAGCGCTGAAGAGGAGAGACCTCCATTCCCTCAGTAGAGGGTGGTCTCTTTGCCCAGCAAGTGCCAGCGGCCCAAGACAAGCTCGAAAGGGGAGACCCGCACCCTTCTTACAGGGAGAGGTCAATGGCACAGGGCATTTTAAAGGCTAGGTCCTAAATAGTAGAAAGCCAGAGAGACCTCGACCCTTCTTAGAGGGGGGGTCACTCAGCCACAGGCACAAAGAGGCACTCCTGTTTACGAAGGAGAGGGATAAGACCTTACACCCCGGTTACAGGGCAGTCCTTTTGCCGGGCATGTCAAGGGGACCTGTGGCTAAATAAGGCTGGCGAAGGAGACCCAAACCCTCCTTACAGGGTGGTCCTTAAGCCAGGGACATTTCAATGGGCCAGAGCCAAGAGCGCTGAAGAGGAGAGACCTCCGTTCCCTCAGTAGAGGGCGGTCTCTTTGCCCAGGCAGTGCCAGCGGCCCAAGACAAGCTCGAAAGGGGAGACCCGCACCCTTCTTACAGGGAGAGGTCAGTGGTACAGGGCATGTTAAAGGCGCGGTCCTAAAGAGCTGAAATGCACAGAGACCTCAACCCTTCTTAAAGGGCGGTCACTCAGCCGCAGGTGCGGAATGGGCCCAGAAAGCATTTCTCTTGGCAAGGAGTGGACCTTGATCCCCGTTTACAGAGAGGTCCTTTTCCCTGGTGCCTCAAGGGGGATTAAGCCTACGTGGAGAAGTGTAAATGCCACCGGGAGGGCCATGTCTGCAATGTGTGCGTGGTTTTTGACTGGCCTTTTCTTCTCTTCTCTTTTCCTGCAGTTTCTTTGGTGCTTCTGTCGTCGTCTTCCTTTTGTCCTTTGAGTTGCTAGAAAGAGAGGGAAAGAGAGAGAGGTGAAGCGGGATAGGTGCGGGCTGAGTGGACACCACGATTCCAAGGTCAATTCAAATTAAATGGACAAGGTCCTCGCCCCTCCTTGAAATTACCCCAATTCCTAGGTTTCGGCACCAATCCGTAGCAGAAGGCAGGAGAGCTTGCAGCAGAACTCAGGGCCGGCTGGATGCAGAATACGCTGGGCTTTGACTTGGCTGAGAGCGTGAGGAGGCCACGGGCACAGGACAGCTACAAGGGCAAACCCTTAGCTCTCTCAAGAGGCTGGTTTCTAGAACTACCTTTCAAAGGGGAGTGTAATCTGGGGAAAGACCTGCACCCTAGTTAGAGGGAGCTCACTTTGGACTTTGGTGATTTCTTGGCTTTTTTGAAGAAAGGGTTGAATTTTTCACGGCCTCCACCATCCCCTTACAGCCGCCCCTTCGCCACACCAGGTTACATGTGACCCGGACGGGAAATACATAGGACACAAATCAGATTTCACTTCAGAACCCAGAAAAGCCAAGTAGAAATCATTCGAGTGCAATTTACTGTGACCAGCAGAAGGAGAACCTCAACCCTTCTTAAAGGGGGGTCACTCAGCCACAGGCACAAAGGGGCTCTCCTAGTTTACGAAGGAGAGGGATAAGACCTTACACCCTGGTTACAGGGCAGTCCTTTTGCCGGCGTGTCAAAGTGACCTGTGGCTAACTAAGCATGGCGAAGGAGACCCAAACCCTCCTTACAGGGTGGTCCTTAAGCCAGGGACATTTCAATGGGCCAGAGCCAAGAGCGCTGAAGAGGAGAGACCTCCATTCCCTCAGTCGAGGGTGGTCTCTTTGCCCAGCAAGTGCCAGCGGCCCAAGACAAGCTCGAAAGGGGAGACCTGCACCCTCTTTACAGGGAGAGGTCAATGGCACAGGGCATTGTAAAGCCTGGGTCCTAAATAATAGAGAGCCAGAGAGACCTCGACCCTTCTTAGAGGGGGGGTCACTCAGCCACAGGCAAGAAAAAAGGATCTCCTAGTTTACGAAGGAGAGGGATAAGACCTTACACCCTGGTTACAGGGCAGTCCTTTTGCCCGGCGTGTCAAAGTGACCTGTGGCTACATAAGCATGGCGAAGGAGACCCAAACCCTCCTTACAGGGTGGTCCTTAAGCCAGGGGCATCACAGAGGGCCGTAGCCAAGTGGGCGGACAAGGAGAGACCTCCATTCCCTCGGTAGAGGGGGGTCTCTTTGCCCAGCAAGTGACTTTGGCATTCAGAGGGCCAATGCAGAGAGGAGAAACGGGAAAGAGACCTGATCCCTGAGTACAGGGAGGTCACCCTTTCTTTAGAAAAATATTCCTCCTTTCAAGAAGCGCGGGGGGTGAGGTGGGGGGAAGTCCCCAATGTGAAAACATCTGGAAATGAACAGGTGGGAGGGAGGAATCCCGCTCAGTCTCCCATTACCATTAAATCCTCCATCCCTCGGCAACACCCTTCCCGATTTACCTTTCTACCCCACCAAGAAAATTTCAACTTTGTGCCCCCTAACCTTGACCAAAAAGGACACCCCTTACTTGGACACAGTCCTGTTAATAGGGTTAGGTGCACCCACGTGCAAGCTCTGAATACCACTCCACGTACCTACACCAGCTGAGCATCACCACATTTCCGAAAGGACAGCCACATCCCTCACTTCAAACATAGGCCTAGGAATAGCCTCGGTCTATCACCAAAGAAACAAAAGGCCTGGAATTCGGACGCAACTTACAGAGCTCTCCGACTCTCTACGATTCACACTAATCCATCCAGCAATGTCTTGTGCCGAATAAAACAAGGGCTCAAGGCTGAGGTTGACTGGGCAGTGTAAATTGGGCAGGGCAAGAGGAAATGAGGAAGGATCGCCTGGAAGTGAGGCTCTGAAAGGAGCCCCCTTCCTCACCTGTTCAGTTCCAGACTTTGTGACATATGGATTTTGGGACGATTTCTTGGCTCTCTGGGAAAGAAGGGTCGAATTTTCCACGGCCTCCACCATCCCCTTACAGCCGCCCCTTCGCCACACCAGGTTACATGTGACCCGGAGAAGAAATACATGGGTCACAAACCAGATTTCACGTCAAAGCCCAAAAAAGCCAAATAGAAATCATTCTAGGGGAATTTACTGCGACTAACCGAACGAGAACCTCAACCCTTCTTAAAGGGGGGTCACTCAGCCACAGGCAGAAAGAGGCTCTCCTAGTTTACGAAGGAGAGGGATAAGACCTTACACCCCGGTTACAGGGCAGTCCTTTTGCTCGGCGTGTCAAAGTGACCTGTGGCTAACTAAGCATGGCGAAGGAGACCCAAACCCTCCTTACAGGGTGGTCCTTAAGCCAGGGACATTTCAATGGGCCAGAGCCAAGAGCGCTGAAGAGGAGAGACCTCCATTCCCTCAGTAGAGGGTGGTCTCTTTGCCCAGCAAGTGCCAGCGGCCCAAGACAAGCTCGAAAGGGGAGACCCGCACCCTTCTTACAGGGAGAGGTCAATGGCACAGGGCATTTTAAAGGCTAGGTCCTAAATAGTAGAAAGCCAGAGAGACCTCGACCCTTCTTAGAGGGGGGGTCACTCAGCCACAGGCACAAAGAGGCACTCCTGTTTACGAAGGAGAGGGATAAGACCTTACACCCCGGTTACAGGGCAGTCCTTTTGCCGGGCATGTCAAGGGGACCTGTGGCTAAATAAGGCTGGCGAAGGAGACCCAAACCCTCCTTACAGGGTGGTCCTTAAGCCAGGGACATTTCAATGGGCCAGAGCCAAGAGCGCTGAAGAGGAGAGACCTCCGTTCCCTCAGTAGAGGGTGGTCTCTTTGCCCAGGCAGTGCCAGCGGCCCAAGACAAGCTCGAAAGGGGAGACCCGCACCCTTCTTACAGGGAGAGGTCAGTGGCACAGGGCATGTTAAAGGCGCGGTCCTAAAGAGCTGAAATGCACAGAGACCTCAACCCTTCTTAAAGGGCGGTCACTCAGCCGCAGGTGCGGAATGGGCCCAGAAAGCATTTCTCTTGGCAAGGAGTGGACCTTGATCCCCGTTTACAGAGAGGTCCTTTTCCCTGGTGCCTCAAGGGGGATTAAGCCTACGTGGAGAAGTGTAAATGCCACCGGGAGGGCCATGTCTGCAATGTGTGCGTGGTTTTTGACTGGCCTTTTCTTCTCTTCTCTTTTCCTGCAGTTTCTTTGGTGCTTCTGTCGTCGTCTTCCTTTTGTCCTTTGAGTTGCTAGAAAGAGAGGGAAAGAGAGAGAGGTGAAGCGGGATAGGTGCGGGCTGAGTGGACACCACGATTCCAAGGTCAATTCAAATTAAATGGACAAGGTCCTCGCCCCTCCTTGAAATTACCCCAATTCCTAGGTTTCTGCACCAATCCGTAGCAGAAGGCAGGAGAGCTTGCAGCAGAACTCAGGGCCGGCTGGATGCAGAATACGCTGGGCTTTGACTTGGCTGAGAGCGTGAGGAGGCCACGGGCACAGGACAGCTACAAGGGCAAACCCTTAGCTCTCTCAAGAGGCTGGTTTCTAGAACTACCTTTCAAAGGGGAGTGTAATCTGGGGAAAGACCTGCACCCTAGTTAGAGGGAGCTCACTTTGGACTTTGGTGATTTCTTGGCTTTTTTGAAGAAAGGGTTGAATTTTTCACGGCCTCCACCATCCCCTTACAGCCGCCCCTTCGCCACACCAGGTTACATGTGACCCGGACGGGAAATACATAGGACACAAATCAGATTTCACTTCAGAACCCAGAAAAGCCAAGTAGAAATCATTCGAGTGCAATTTACTGTGACCAGCAGAAGGAGAACCTCAGCCCTTCTTAAAGGGGGGTCACTCAGCCACAGGCACAAAGGGGCTCTCCTAGTTTACGAAGGAGAGGGATAAGACCTTACACCCTGGTTACAGGGCAGTCCTTTTGCCGGCGTGTCAAAGTGACCTGTGGCTAACTAAGCATGGCGAAGGAGACCCAAACCCTCCTTACAGGGTGGTCCTTAAGCCAGGGACATTTCAATGGGCCAGAGCCAAGAGCGCTGAAGAGGAGAGACCTCCATTCCCTCAGTCGAGGGTGGTCTCTTTGCCCAGCAAGTGCCAGCGGCCCAAGACAAGCTCGAAAGGGGAGACCTGCACCCTCTTTACAGGGAGAGGTCAATGGCACAGGGCATTGTAAAGCCTGGGTCCTAAATAATAGAGAGCCAGAGAGACCTCGACCCTTCTTAGAGGGGGGGTCACTCAGCCACAGGCAAGAAAAAAGGCTCTCCTAGTTTAAGAATGAGAGGGATAAGACCTTACACCCTGGTTACAGGGCAGTCCTTTTGCCCGGCGTGTCAAAGTGACCTGTGGCTACATAAGCATGGCGAAGGAGACCCAAACCCTCCTTACAGGGTGGTCCTTAAGCCAGGGGCATCACAGAGGGCCGTAGCCAAGCGGGCGGACAAGGAGAGACCTCCATTCCCTCGGTAGAGGGGGGTCTCTTTGCCCAGCAAGTGACTTTGGCATTCAGAGGGCCAATGCAGAGAGGAGAAACGGGAAAGAGACCTGATCCCTGAGTACAGGGCGGTCACCCTTTCTTTAGAAAAATATTCCTCCTTTCAAGAAGCGCGGGGGGTGAGGTGGGGGGAAGTCCCCAATGTGAAAACATCTGGAAATGAACAGGTGGGAGGGAGGAATCCCGCTCAGTCTCCCATTACCATTAAATTCTCCATCCCTCGGCAACACCCTTCCCGACTTACCTTTCTACCCCACCAAGAAAATTTCAACTTTGTGCCCCCTAACCTTGACCAAAAAGGACACCCCTTACTTGGACACAGTCCTGTTAATAGGGTTAGGTGCACCCACGTGCAAGCTCTGAATACCACTCCACGTACCTACACCAGCTGAGCATCACCACATTTCCGAAAGGACAGCCACATCCCTCACTTCAAACATAGGCCTAGGAATAGCCTCGGTCTATCACCAAAGAAACAAAAGGCCTGGAATTCGGACGCAACTTACAGAGCTCTCCGACTCTCTACGATTCACACTAATCCATCCAGCAATGTCTTGTGCCGAATAAAACAAGGGCTCAAGGCTGAGGTTGACTGGGCAGTGTAAATTGGGCAGGGCAAGAGGAAATGAGGAAGGATCGCCTGGAAGTGAGGCTCTGAAAGGAGCCCCCTTCCTCACCTGTTCAGTTCCAGACTTTGTGACATATGGATTTTGGGACGATTTCTTGGCTCTCTGGGAAAGAAGGGTCGAATTTTCCACGGACTCCACCATCCCCTTACAGCCGCCCCTTCGCCACACCAGGTTACATGTGACCCGGAGAAGAAATACATGGGTCACAAACCAGATTTCACGTCAAAGCCCAAAAAAGCCAAATAGAAATCATTCTAGGGGAATTTACTGCGACTAACAGAACGAGAACCTCAACCCTTCTTAAAGGGGGGTCACTCAGCCACAGGCAGAAAGAGGCTCTCCTAGTTTACGAAGGAGAGGGATAAGACCTTACACCCCGGTTACAGGGCAGTCCTTTTGCTCGGCGTGTCAAAGTGACCTGTGGCTAACTAAGCATGGCGAAGGAGACCCAAACCCTCCTTACAGGGTGGTCCTTAAGCCAGGGACATTTCAATGGGCCAGAGCCAAGAGCGCTGAAGAGGAGAGACCTCCATTCCCTCAGTAGAGGGTGGTCTCTTTGCCCAGCAAGTGCCAGCGGCCCAAGACAAGCTCGAAAGGGGAGACCCGCACCCTTCTTACAGGGAGAGGTCAATGGCACAGGGCATTTTAAAGGCTAGGTCCTAAATAGTAGAAAGCCAGAGAGACCTTGACCCTTCTTAGAGGGGGGGTCACTCAGCCACAGGCACAAAGAGGCACTCCTGTTTACGAAGGAGAGGGATAAGACCTTACACCCCGGTTACAGGGCAGTCCTTTTGCCGGGCATGTCAAGGGGACCTGTGGCTAAATAAGGCTGGCGAAGGAGACCCAAACCCTCCTTACAGGGTGGTCCTTAAGCCAGGGACATTTCAATGGGCCAGAGCCAAGAGCGCTGAAGAGGAGAGACCTCTGTTCCCTCAGTAGAGGGCGGTCTCTTTGCCCAGGCAGTGCCAGCGGCCCAAGACAAGCTCGAAAGGGGAGACCCGCACCCTTCTTACAGGGAGAGGTCAGTGGCACAGGGCATGTTAAAGGCGCGGTCCTAAAGAGCTGAAATGCACAGAGACCTCAACCCTTCTTAAAGGGCGGTCACTCAGCCGCAGGTGCGGAATGGGCCCAGAAAGCATTTCTCTTGGCAAGGAGTGGACCTTGATCCCCGTTTACAGAGAGGTCCTTTTACCTGGCGCCTCAAGGGGGATTAAGCCTACGTGGAGAAGTGTAAATGCCACCGGGAGGGCCATGTCTGCAATGTGTGCGTGGTTTTTGACTGGCCTTTTCTTCTCTTCTCTTTTCCTGCAGTTTCTTTGGTGCTTCTGTCGTCGTCTTCCTTTTGTCCTTTGAGTTGCTAGAAAGAGAGGGAAAGAGAGAGAGGTGAAGCGGGATAGGTGCGGGCTGAGTGGACACCACGATTCCAAGGTCAATTCAAATTAAATGGACAAGGTCCTCGCCCCTCCTTGAAATTACCCCAATTCCTAGGTTTCGGCACCAATCCGTAGCAGAAGGCAGGAGAGCTTGCAGCAGAACTCAGGGCCGGCTGGATGCAGAATACGCTGGGCTTTGACTTGGCTGAGAGCGTGAGGAGGCCACGGGCACAGGACAGCTACAAGGGCAAACCCTTAGCTCTCTCAAGAGGCTGGTTTCTAGAACTACCTTTCAAAGGGGAGTGTAATCTGGGGAAAGACCTGCACCCTAGTTAGAGGGAGCTCACTTTGGACTTTGGTGATTTCTTGGCTTTTTTGAAGAAAGGGTTGAATTTTTCACGGCCTCCACCATCCCCTTACAGCCGCCCCTTCGCCACACCAGGTTACATGTGACCCGGACGGGAAATACATAGGACACAAATCAGATTTCACTTCAGAACCCAGAAAAGCCAAGTAGAAATCATTCAAGTGCAATTTACTGTGACCAGCAGAAGGAGAACCTCAGCCCTTCTTAAAGGGGGGTCACTCAGCCACAGGCACAAAGGGGCTCTCCTAGTTTACGAAGGAGAGGCATAAGACCTTACACCCTGGTTACAGGGCAGTCCTTTTGCCGGCGTGTCAAAGTGACCTGTGGCTAACTAAGCATGGCGAAGGAGACCCAAACCCTCCTTACAGGGTGGTCCTTAAGCCAGGGACATTTCAGTGGGCCAGAGCCAAGAGCGCTGAAGAGGAGAGACCTCCGTTCCCTCAGTAGAGGGTGGTCTCTTTGCCCAGCAAGTGCCAGCGGCCCAAGACAAGCTCGAAAGGGGAGACGTGCACCCTCTTTACAGGGAGAGGTCAATGGCACAGGGCATTGTAAAGCCTGGGTCCTAAATAATAGAGAGCCAGAGAGACCTCGACCCTTCTTAGAGGGGGGGTCACTCAGCCACAGGCAAGAAAAAAGGCTCTCCTAGTTTAAGAATGAGAGGGATAAGACCTTACACCCTGGTTACAGGGCAGTCCTTTTGCCCGGCGTGTCAAAGTGACCTGTACATGCTACATAAGTATGGTGAAGGAGACCCAAACCCTCCTTACAGGGTGGTCCTTAAGCCAGGGGCATCACAGAGGGCCGTAGCCAAGCGGGCGGACAAGGAGAGACCTCCATTCCCTCGGTAGAGGGGGGTCTCTTTGCCCAGCAAGTGACTTTGGCATTCAGAGGGCCAATGCAGAGAGGAGAAACGGGAAAGAGACCTGATCCCTGAGTACAGGGCGGTCACCCTTTCTTTAGAAAAATATTCCTCCTTTCAAGAAGCGTGGGGGGTGAGGTGGGGGGAAGTCCCCAATGTGAAAACATCTGGAAATGAACAGGTGGGAGGGAGGAATCCCGCTCAGTCTCCCATTACCATTAAATCCTCCATCCCTCGGCAACACCCTTCCCGACTTACCTTTCTACCCCACCAAGAAAATTTCAACTTTGTGCCCCCTAACCTTGACCAAAAAGGACACCCCTTACTTGGACACAGTCCTGTTAATAGGGTTAGGTGCACCCACGTGCAAGCTCTGAATACCACTCCACGTACCTACACCAGCTGAGCATCACCACATTTCCGAAAGGACAGCCACATCCCTCACTTCAAACATAGGCCTAGGAATAGCCTCGGTCTATCACCAAAGAAACAAAAGGCCTGGAATTCGGACGCAACTTACAGAGCTCTCCGACTCTCTACGATTCACACTAATCCATCCAGCAATGTCTTGTGCCGAATAAAACAAGGGCTCAAAGCTGAGGTTGACTGGGCAGTGTAAATTGGGCAGGGCAAGAGGAAATGAGGAAGGATCGCCTGGAAGTGAGGCTCTGAAAGGAGCCCCCTTCCTCACCTGTTCAGTTCCAGACTTTGTGACATATGGATTTTGGGACGATTTCTTGGCTCTCTGGGAAAGAAGGGTCGAATTTTCCACGGCCTCCACCATCCCCTTACAGCCGCCCCTTCGCCACACCAGGTTACATGTGACCCGGAGAAGAAATACATGGGTCACAAACCAGATTTCACGTCAAAGCCCAAAAAAGCCAAATAGAAATCATTCTAGGGGAATTTACTGCGACTAACAGAACGAGAACCTCAACCCTTCTTAAAGGGGGGTCACTCAGCCACAGGCACAAAGAGGCTCTCCTAGTTTACGAAGGAGAGGGATAAGACCTTACACCCCGGTTACAGGGCAGTCCTTTTGCTCGGCGTGTCAAAGTGACCTGTGGCTAACTAAGCATGGCGAAGGAGACCCAAACCCTCCTTACAGGGTGGTCCTTAAGCCAGGGACATTTCAATGGGCCAGAGCCAAGAGCGCTGAAGAGGAGAGACCTCCATTCCCTCAGTAGAGGGTGGTCTCTTTGCCCAGCAAGTGCCAGCGGCCCAAGACAAGCTCGAAAGGGGAGACCCGCACCCTTCTTACAGGGAGAGGTCAATGGCACAGGGCATTTTAAAGGCTAGGTCCTAAATAGTAGAAAGCCAGAGAGACCTCGACCCTTCTTAGAGGGGGGGTCACTCAGCCACAGGCACAAAGAGGCACTCCTGTTTACGAAGGAGAGGGATAAGACCTTACACCCCGGTTACAGGGCAGTCCTTTTGCCGGGCATGTCAAGGGGACCTGTGGCTAAATAAGGCTGGCGAAGGAGACCCAAACCCTCCTTACAGGGTGGTCCTTAAGCCAGGGACATTTCAATGGGCCAGAGCCAAGAGCGCTGAAGAGGAGAGACCTCCGTTCCCTCAGTAGAGGGCGGTCTCTTTGCCCAGGCAGTGCCAGCGGCCCAAGACAAGCTCGAAAGGGGAGACCCGCACCCTTCTTACAGGGAGAGGTCAGTGGCACAGGGCATGTTAAAGGCGCGGTCCTAAAGAGCTGAAATGCACAGAGACCTCAACCCTTCTTAAAGGGCGGTCACTCAGCCGCAGGTGCGGAATGGGCCCAGAAAGCATTTCTCTTGGCAAGGAGTGGACCTTGATCCCCGTTTACAGAGAGGTCCTTTTCCCTGGCGCCTCAAGGGGGATTAAGCCTACGTGGAGAAGTGTAAATGCCACCGGGAGGGCCATGTCTGCAATGTGTGCGTGGTTTTTGACTGGCCTTTTCTTCTCTTCTCTTTTCCTGCAGTTTCTTTGGTGCTTCTGTCGTCGTCTTCCTTTTGTCCTTTGAGTTGCTAGAAAGAGAGGGAAAGAGAGAGAGGTGAAGCGGGATAGGTGCGGGCTGAGTGGACACCACGATTCCAAGGTCAATTCAAATTAAATGGACAAGGTCCTCGCCCCTCCTTGAAATTACCCCAATTCCTAGGTTTCGGCACCAATCCGTAGCAGAAGGCAGGAGAGCTTGCAGCAGAACTCAGGGCCGGCTGGGTGCAGAATACGCTGGGCTTTGACTTGGCTGAGAGCGTGAGGAGGCAACGGGCACAGGACAGCTACAAGGGCAAACCCTTAGCTCTCTCAAGAGGCTGGTTTCTAGAACTACCTTTCAAAGGGGAGTGTAATCTGGGGAAAGACCTGCACCCTAGTTAGAGGGAGCTCACTTTGGACTTTGGTGATTTCTTGGCTTTTTTGAAGAAAGGGTTGAATTTTTCACGGCCTCCACCATCCCCTTACAGCCGCCCCTTCGCCACACCAGGTTACATGTGACCCGGACGGGAAATACATAGGACACAAATCAGATTTCACTTCAGAACCCAGAAAAGCCAAGTAGAAATCATTCGAGTGCAATTTACTGTGACGAGCAGAAGGAGAACCTCAGCCCTTCTTAAAGGGGGGTCACTCAGCCACAGGCACAAAGGGGCTCTCCTAGTTTACGAAGGAGAGGGATAAGACCTTACACCCTGGTTACAGGGCAGTCCTTTTGCCGGCGTGTCAAAGTGACCTGTGGCTAACTAAGCATGGCGAAGGAGGCCCAAACCCTCCTTACAGGGTGGTCCTTAAGCCAGGGACATTTCAATGGGCCAGAGCCAAGAGCGCTGAAGAGGAGAGACCTCCGTTCCCTCAGTAGAGGGTGGTCTCTTTGCCCAGCAAGTGCCAGCGGCCCAAGACAAGCTCGAAAGGGGAGACCTGCACCCTCTTTACAGGGAGAGGTCAATGGCACAGGGCATTGTAAAGCCTGGGACCTAAATAATAGAGAGCCAGAGAGACCTCGACCCTTCTTAGAGGGGGGGTCACTCAGCCACAGGCAAGAAAAAAGGCTCTCCTAGTTTAAGAATGAGAGGGATAAGACCTTACACCCTGGTTACAGGGCAGTCCTTTTGCCCGGCGTGTCAAAGTGACCTGTACATGCTACATAAGCATGGCGAAGGAGACCCAAACCCTCCTTACAGGGTGGTCCTTAAGCCAGGGGCATCACAGAGGGCCGTAGCCAAGCGGGCGGACAAGGAGAGACCTCCATTCCCTCGGTAGAGGGGGGTCTCTTTGCCCAGCAAGTGACTTTGGCATTCAGAGGGCCAATGCAGAGAGGAGAAACGGGAAAGAGACCTGATCCCTGAGTACAGGGCGGTCACCCTTTCTTTAGAAAAATATTCCTCCTTTCAAGAAGCGCGGGGGGTGAGGTGGGGGGAAGTCCCCAATGTGAAAACATCTGGAAATGAACAGGTGGGAGGGAGGAATCCCGCTCAGTCTCCCATTACCATTAAATCCTCCATCCCTCGGCAACACCCTTCCCGACTTACCTTTCTACCCCACCAAGAAAATTTCAACTTTGTGCCCCCTAACCTTGACCAAAAAGGACACCCCTTACTTGGACACAGTCCTGTTAATAGGGTTAGGTGCACCCACGTGCAAGCTCTGAATACCACTCCACGTACCTACACCAGCTGAGCATCACCACATTTCCGAAAGGGCAGCCACATCCCTCACTTCAAACATAGGCCTAGGAATAGCCTCGGTCTATCACCAAAGAAACAAAAGGCCTGGAATTCGGACGCAACTTACAGAGCTCTCCGACTCTCTACGATTCACACTAATCCATCCAGCAATGTCTTGTGCCGAATAAAACAAGGGCTCAAGGCTGAGGTTGACTGGGCAGTGTAAATTGGGCAGGGCAAGAGGAAATGAGGAAGGATCGCCTGGAAGTGAGGCTCTGAAAGGAGCCCCCTTCCTCACCTGTTCAGTTCCAGACTTTGTGACATATGGATTTTGGGACGATTTCTTGGCTCTCTGGGAAAGAAGGGTCGAATTTTCCACGGCCTCCACCATCCCCTTACAGCCGCCCCTTCGCCACACCAGGTTACATGTGACCCGGAGAAGAAATACATGGGTCACAAACCAGATTTCACGTCAAAGCCCAAAAAAGCCAAATAGAAATCATTCTAGGGGAATTTACTGCGACTAACAGAATGAGAACCTCAACCCTTCTTAAAGGGGGGTCACTCAGCCACAGGCACAAAGAGGCTCTCCTAGTTTACGAAGGAGAGGGATAAGACCTTACACCCCGGTTACAGGGCAGTCCTTTTGCTCGGCGTGTCAAAGTGACCTGTGGCTAACTAAGCATGGCGAAGGAGACCCAAACCCTCCTTACAGGGTGGTCCTTAAGCCAGGGACATTTCAATGGGCCAGAGCCAAGAGCGCTGAAGAGGAGAGACCTCCATTCCCTCAGTAGAGGGTGGTCTCTTTGCCCAGCAAGTGCCAGCGGCCCAAGACAAGCTCGAAAGGGGAGACCCGCACCCTTCTTACAGGGATAGGTCAATGGCACAGGGCATTTTAAAGGCTAGGTCCTAAATAGTAGAAAGCCAGAGAGACCTCGACCCTTCTTAGAGGGGGGGTCACTCAGCCACAGGCACAAAGAGGCACTCCTGTTTACGAAGGAGAGGGATAAGACCTTACACCCCGGTTACAGGGCAGTCCTTTTGCCGGGCATGTCAAGGGGACCTGTGGCTAAATAAGGCTGGCGAAGGAGACCCAAACCCTCCTTACAGGGTGGTCCTTAAGCCAGGGACATTTCAATGGGCCAGAGCCAAGAGCGCTGAAGAGGAGAGACCTCCGTTCCCTCAGTAGAGGGCGGTCTCTTTGCCCAGGCAGTGCCAGCGGCCCAAGACAAGCTCGAAAGGGGAGACCCGCACCCTTCTTACAGGGAGAGGTCAGTGGCACAGGGCCTGTTAAAGGCGCGGTCCTAAAGAGCTGAAATGCACAGAGACCTCAACCCTTCTTAAAGGGCGGTCACTCAGCCGCAGGTGCGGAATGGGCCCAGAAAGCATTTCTCTTGGCAAGGAGTGGACCTTGATCCCCGTTTACAGAGAGGTCCTTTTCCCTGGCGCCTCAAGGGGGATTAAGCCTACGTGGAGAAGTGTAAATGCCACCGGGAGGGCCATGTCTGCAATGTGTGCGTGGTTTTTGACTGGCCTTTTCTTCTCTTCTCTTTTCCTGCAGTTTCTTTGGTGCTTCTGTCGTCGTCTTCCTTTTGTCCTTTGAGTTGCTAGAAAGAGAGGGAAAGAGAGAGAGGTGAAGCGGGATAGGTGCGGGCTGAGTGGACACCACGATTCCAAGGTCAATTCAAATTAAATGGACAAGGTCCTCGCCCCTCCTTGAAATTACCCCAATTCCTAGGTTTCGGCACCAATCCGTAGCAGAAGGCAGGAGAGCTTGCAGCAGAACTCAGGGCCGGCTGGGTGCAGAATACGCTGGGCTTTGACTTGGCTGAGAGCGTGAGGAGGCCACGGGCACAGGACAGCTACAAGGGCAAACCCTTAGCTCTCTCAAGAGGCTGGTTTCTAGAACTACCTTTCAAAGGGGAGTGTAATCTGGGGAAAGACCTGCACCCTAGTTAGAGGGAGCTCACTTTGGACTTTGGTGATTTCTTGGCTTTTTTGAAGAAAGGGTTGAATTTTTCACGGCCTCCACCATCCCCTTACAGCCGCCCCTTCGCCACACCAGGTTACATGTGACCCGGACGGGAAATACATAGGACACAAATCAGATTTCACTTCAGAACCCAGAAAAGCCAAGTAGAAATCATTCGAGTGCAATTTACTGTGACGAGCAGAAGGAGAACCTCAGCCCTTCTTAAAGGGGGGTCACTCAGCCACAGGCACGAAGGGGCTCTCCTAGTTTACGAAGGAGAGGGATAAGACCTTACACCCTGGTTACAGGGCAGTCCTTTTGCCGGCGTGTCAAAGTGACCTGTGGCTAACTAAGCATGGCGAAGGAGACCCAAACCCTTCTTACAGGGTGGTCCTTAAGCCAGGGACATTTCAATGGGCCAGAGCCAAGAGCGCTGAAGAGGAGAGACCTCCGTTCCCTCAGTAGAGGGTGGTCTCTTTGCCCAGCAAGTGCCAGCGGCCCAAGACAAGCTCGAAAGGGGAGACCTGCACCCTCTTTACAGGGAGAGGTCAATGGCACAGGGCATTGTAAAGCCTGGGTCCTAAATAATAGAGAGCCAGAGAGACCTCGACCCTTCTTAGAGGGGGGGTCACTCAGCCACAGGCAAGAAAAAAGGCTCTCCTAGTTTACGAAGGAGAGGGATAAGACCTTACACCCTGGTTACAGGGCAGTCCTTTTGCCCGGCGTGTCAAAGTGACCTGTGGCTACATAAGCATGGCGAAGGAGACCCAAACCCTCCTTACAGGGTGGTCCTTAAGCCAGGGGCATCACAGAGGGCCGTAGCCAAGCGGGCGGACAAGGAGAGACCTCCATTCCCTCGGTAGAGGGGGGTCTCTTTGCCCAGCAAGTGACTTTGGCATTCAGAGGGCCAATGCAGAGAGGAGAAACGGGAAAGAGACCTGATCCCTGAGTACAGGGCGGTCACCCTTTCTTTAGAAAAATATTCCTCCTTTCAAGAAGCGCGGGGGGTGAGGTGGGGGGAAGTCCCCAATGTGAAAACATCTGGAAATGAACAGGTGGGAGGGAGGAATCCCGCTCAGTCTCCCATTACCATTAAATCCTCCATCCCTCGGCAACACCCTTCCCGACTTACCTTTCTACCCCACCAAGAAAATTTCAACTTTGTGCCCCCTAACCTTGACCAAAAAGGACACCCCTTACTTGGACACAGTCCTGTTAATAGGGTTAGGTGCACCCACGTGCAAGCTCTGAATACCACTCCACGTACCTACACCAGCTGAGCATCACCACATTTCCGAAAGGACAGCCACATCCCTCACTTCAAACATAGGCCTAGGAATAGCCTCGGTCTATCACCAAAGAAACAAAAGGCCTGGAATTCGGACGCAACTTACAGAGCTCTCCGACTCTCTACGATTCACACTAATCCATCCAGCAATGTCTTGTGCCGAATAAAACAAGGGCTCAAGGCTGAGGTTGACTGGGCAGTGTAAATTGGGCAGGGCAAGAGGAAATGAGGAAGGATCGCCTGGAAGTGAGGCTCTGAAAGGAGCCCCCTTCCTCACCTGTTCAGTTCCAGACTTTGTGACATATGGATTTTGGGACGATTTCTTGGCTCTCTGGGAAAGAAGGGTCGAATTTTCCACGGCCTCCACCATCCCCCTACAGCCGCCCCTTCGCCACACCAGGTTACATGTGACCCGGAGAAGAAATACATGGGTCACAAACCAGATTTCACGTCAAAGCCCAAAAAAGCCAAATAGAAATCATTCTAGGGGAATTTACTGCGACTAACAGAACGAGAACCTCAACCCTTCTTAAAGGGGGGTCACTCAGCCACAGGCAGAAAGAGGCTCTCCTAGTTTACGAAGGAGAGGGATAAGACCTTACACCCCGGTTACAGGGCAGTCCTTTTGCTCGGCGTGTCAAAGTGACCTGTGGCTAACTAAGCATGGCGAAGGAGACCCAAACCCTCCTTACAGGGTGGTCCTTAAGCCAGGGACATTTCAATGGGCCAGAGCCAAGAGCGCTGAAGAGGAGAGACCTCCGTTCCCTCAGTAGAGGGTGGTCTCTTTGCCCAGCAAGTGCCAGCGGCCCAAGACAAGCTCGAAAGGGGAGACCCGCACCCTTCTTACAGGGAGAGGTCAATGGCACAGGGCATTTTAAAGGCTAGGTCCTAAATAGTAGAAAGCCAGAGAGACCTCGACCCTTCTTAGAGGGGGGGTCACTCAGCCACAGGCACAAAGAGGCACTCCTGTTTACGAAGGAGAGGGATAAGACCTTACACCCCGGTTACAGGGCAGTCCTTTTGCCGGGCATGTCAAGGGGACCTGTGGCTAAATAAGGCTGGCGAAGGAGACCCAAACCCTCCTTACAGGGTGGTCCTTAAGCCAGGGACATTTCAATGGGCCAGAGCCAAGAGCGCTGAAGAGGAGAGACCTCCGTTCCCTCAGTAGAGGGCGGTCTCTTTGCCCAGGCAGTGCCAGCGGCCCAAGACAAGCTCGAAAGGGGAGACCCGCACCCTTCTTACAGGGAGAGGTCAGTGGCACAGGGCATGTTAAAGGCGCGGTCCTAAAGAGCTGAAATGCACAGAGACCTCAACCCTTCTTAAAGGGCGGTCACTCAGCCGCAGGTGCGGAATGGGCCCAGAAAGCATTTCTCTTGGCAAGGAGTGGACCTTGATCCCCGTTTACAGAGAGGTCCTTTTCCCTGGTGCCTCAAGGGGTATTAAGCCTACGTGGAGAAGTGTAAATGCCACCGGGAGGGCCATGTCTGCAATGTGTGCGTGGTTTTTGACTGGCCTTTTCTTCTCTTCTCTTTTCCTGCAGTTTCTTTGGTGCTTCTGTCGTCGTCTTCCTTTTGTCCTTTGAGTTGCTAGAAAGAGAGGGAAAGAGAGAGAGGTGAAGCGGGATAGGTGCGGGCTGAGTGGACACCACGATTCCAAGGTCAATTCAAATTAAATGGACAAGGTCCTCGCCCCTCCTTGAAATTACCCCAATTCCTAGGTTTCGGCACCAATCCGTAGCAGAAGGCAGGAGAGCTTGCAGCAGAACTCAGGGCCGGCTGGATGCAGAATACGCTGGGCTTTGACTTGGCTGAGAGCGTGAGGAGGCCACGGGCACAGGACAGCTACAAGGGCAAACCCTTAGCTCTCTCAAGAGGCTGGTTTCTAGAACTACCTTTCAAAGGGGAGTGTAATCTGGGGAAAGACCTGCACCCTAGTTAGAGGGAGCTCACTTTGGACTTTGGTGATTTCTTGGCTTTTTTGAAGAAAGGGTTGAATTTTTCACGGCCTCCACCATCCCCTTACAGCCGCCCCTTCGCCACACCAGGTTACATGTGACCCGGACGGGAAATACATAGGACACAAATCAGATTTCACTTCAGAACCCAGAAAAGCCAAGTAGAAATCATTCGAGTGCAATTTACTGTGACCAGCAGAAGGAGAACCTCAGCCCTTCTTAAAGGGGGGTCACTCAGCCACAGGCACAAAGGGGCTCTCCTAGTTTACGAAGGAGAGGGATAAGACCTTACACCCTGGTTACAGGGCAGTCCTTTTGCCGGCGTGTCAAAGTGACCTGTGGCTAACTAAGCATGGCGAAGGAGGCCCAAACCCTCCTTACAGGGTGGTCCTTAAGCCAGGGACATTTCAATGGGCCAGAGCCAAGAGCGCTGAAGAGGAGAGACCTCCGTTCCCTCAGTAGAGGGTGGTCTCTTTGCCCAGCAAGTGCCAGCGGCCCAAGACAAGCTCGAAAGGGGAGACCTGCACCCTCTTTACAGGGAGAGGTCAATGGCACAGGGCATTGTAAAGCCTGGGACCTAAATAATAGAGAGCCAGAGAGACCTCGACCCTTCTTAGAGGGGGGGTCACTCAGCCACAGGCAAGAAAAAAGGCTCTCCTAGTTTAAGAATGAGAGGGATAAGACCTTACACCCTGGTTACAGGGCAGTCCTTTTGCCGGCGTGTCAAAGTGACCTGTGGCTAACTAAGCATGGCGAAGGAGACCCAAACCCTCCTTACAGGGTGGTCCTTAAGCCAGGGACATTTCAGTGGGCCAGAGCCAAGAGCGCTGAAGAGGAGAGACCTCCGTTCCCTCAGTAGAGGGTGGTCTCTTTGCCCAGCAAGTGCCAGCGGCCCAAGACAAGCTCGAAAGGGGAGACCTGCACCCTCTTTACAGGGAGAGGTCAATGGCACAGGGCATTGTAAAGCCTGGGTCCTAAATAATAGAGAGCCAGAGAGACCTCGACCCTTCTTAGAGGGGGGGTCACTCAGCCACAGGCAAGAAAAAAGGCTCTCCTAGTTTAAGAATGAGAGGGATAAGACCTTACACCCTGGTTACAGGGCAGTCCTTTTGCCCGGCGTGTCAAAGTGACCTGTGGCTACATAAGCATGGCGAAGGAGACCCAAACCCTCCTTACAGGGTGGTCCTTAAGCCAGGGGCATCACAGAGGGCCGTAGCCAAGCGGGCGGACAAGGAGAGACCTCCATTCCCTCGGTAGAGGGGGGTCTCTTTGCCCAGCAAGTGACTTTGGCATTCAGAGGGCCAATGCAGAGAGGAGAAACGGGAAAGAGACCTGATCCCTGAGTACAGGGCGGTCACCCTTTCTTTAGAAAAATATTCCTCCTTTCAAGAAGCGCGGGGGGTGAGGTGGGGGGAAGTCCCCAATGTGAAAACATCTGGAAATGAACAGGTGGGAGGGAGGAATCCCGCTCAGTCTCCCATTACCATTAAATCCTCCATCCCTCGGCAACACCCTTCCCGACTTACCTTTCTACCCCACCAAGAAAATTTCAACTTTGTGCCCCCTAACCTTGACCAAAAAGGACACCCCTTACTTGGACACAGTCCTGTTAATAGGGTTAGGTGCACCCACGTGCAAGCTCTGAATACCACTCCACGTACCTACACCAGCTGAGCATCACCACATTTCCGAAAGGACAGCCACATCCCTCACTTCAAACATAGGCCTAGGAATAGCCTCGGTCTATCACCAAAGAAACAAAAGGCCTGGAATTCGGACGCAACTTACAGAGCTCTCCGACTCTCTACGATTCACACTAATCCATCCAGCAATGTCTTGTGCCGAATAAAACAAGGGCTCAAGGCTGAGGTTGACTGGGCAGTGTAAATTGGGCAGGGCAAGAGGAAATGAGGAAGGATCGCCTGGAAGTGAGGCTCTGAAAGGAGCCCCCTTCCTCACCTGTTCAGTTCCAGACTTTGTGACATATGGATTTTGGGACGATTTCTTGGCTCTCTGGGAAAGAAGGGTCGAATTTTCCACGGCCTCCACCATCCCCCTACAGCCGCCCCTTCGCCACACCAGGTTACATGTGACCCGGAGAAGAAATACATGGGTCACAAACCAGATTTCACGTCAAAGCCCAAAAAAGCCAAATAGAAATCATTCTAGGGGAATTTACTGCGACTAACAGAACGAGAACCTCAACCCTTCTTAAAGGGGGGTCACTCAGCCACAGGCACAAAGAGGCTCTCCTAGTTTACGAAGGAGAGGGATAAGACCTTACACCCCGGTTACAGGGCAGTCCTTTTGCTCGGCGTGTCAAAGTGACCTGTGGCTAACTAAGCATGGCGAAGGAGACCCAAACCCTCCTTACAGGGTGGTCCTTAAGCCAGGGACATTTCAATGGGCCAGAGCCAAGAGCGCTGAAGAGGAGAGACCTCCATTCCCTCAGTAGAGGGTGGTCTCTTTGCCCAGCAAGTGCCAGCGGCCCAAGACAAGCTCGAAAGGGGAGACCCGCACCCTTCTTACAGGGAGAGGTCAATGGCACAGGGCATTTTAAAGGCTAGGTCCTAAATAGTAGAAAGCCAGAGAGACCTCGACCCTTCTTAGAGGGGGGGTCACTCAGCCACAGGCACAAAGAGGCACTCCTGTTTACGAAGGAGAGGGATAAGACCTTACACCCCGGTTACAGGGCAGTCCTTTTGCCGGGCATGTCAAGGGGACCTGTGGCTAAATAAGGCTGGCGAAGGAGACCCAAACCCTCCTTACAGGGTGGTCCTTAAGCCAGGGACATTTCAATGGGCCAGAGCCAAGAGCGCTGAAGAGGAGAGACCTCCGTTCCCTCAGTAGAGGGCGGTCTCTTTGCCCAGGCAGTGCCAGCGGCCCAAGACAAGCTCGAAAGGGGAGACCCGCACCCTTCTTACAGGGAGAGGTCAGTGGCACAGGGCATGTTAAAGGCGCGGTCCTAAAGAGCTGAAATGCACAGAGACCTCAACCCTTCTTAAAGGGCGGTCACTCAGCCGCAGGTGCGGAATGGGCCCAGAAAGCATTTCTCTTGGCAAGGAGTGGACCTTGATCCCCGTTTACAGAGAGGTCCTTTTCCCTGGTGCCTCAAGGGGTATTAAGCCTACGTGGAGAAGTGTAAATGCCACCGGGAGGGCCATGTCTGCAATGTGTGCGTGGTTTTTGACTGGCCTTTTCTTCTCTTCTCTTTTCCTGCAGTTTCTTTGGTGCTTCTGTCGTCGTCTTCCTTTTGTCCTTTGAGTTGCTAGAAAGAGAGGGAAAGAGAGAGAGGTGAAGCGGGATAGGTGCGGGCTGAGTGGACACCACGATTCCAAGGTCAATTCAAATTAAATGGACAAGGTCCTCGCCCCTCCTTGAAATTACCCCAATTCCTAGGTTTCGGCACCAATCCGTAGCAGAAGGCAGGAGAGCTTGCAGCAGAACTCAGGGCCGGCTGGATGCAGAATACGCTGGGCTTTGACTTGGCTGAGAGCGTGAGGAGGCCACGGGCACAGGACAGCTACAAGGGCAAACCCTTAGCTCTCTCAAGAGGCTGGTTTCTAGAACTACCTTTCAAAGGGGAGTGTAATCTGGGGAAAGACCTGCACCCTAGTTAGAGGGAGCTCACTTTGGACTTTGGTGATTTCTTGGCTTTTTTGAAGAAAGGGTTGAATTTTTCACGGCCTCCACCATCCCCTTACAGCCGCCCCTTCGCCACACCAGGTTACATGTGACCCGGACGGGAAATACATAGGACACAAATCAGATTTCACTTCAGAACCCAGAAAAGCCAAGTAGAAATCATTCGAGTGCAATTTACTGTGACCAGCAGAAGGAGAACCTCAGCCCTTCTTAAAGGGGGGTCACTCAGCCACAGGCACAAAGGGGCTCTCCTAGTTTACGAAGGAGAGGGATAAGACCTTACACCCTGGTTACAGGGCAGTCCTTTTGCCGGCGTGTCAAAGTGACCTGTGGCTAACTAAGCATGGCGAAGGAGGCCCAAACCCTCCTTACAGGGTGGTCCTTAAGCCAGGGACATTTCAATGGGCCAGAGCCAAGAGCGCTGAAGAGGAGAGACCTCCGTTCCCTCAGTAGAGGGTGGTCTCTTTGCCCAGCAAGTGCCAGCGGCCCAAGACAAGCTCGAAAGGGGAGACCTGCACCCTCTTTACAGGGAGAGGTCAATGGCACAGGGCATTGTAAAGCCTGGGACCTAAATAATAGAGAGCCAGAGAGACCTCGACCCTTCTTAGAGGGGGGGTCACTCAGCCACAGGCAAGAAAAAAGGCTCTCCTAGTTTAAGAATGAGAGGGATAAGACCTTACACCCTGGTTACAGGGCAGTCCTTTTGCCGGCGTGTCAAAGTGACCTGTGGCTAACTAAGCATGGCGAAGGAGACCCAAACCCTCCTTACAGGGTGGTCCTTAAGCCAGGGACATTTCAGTGGGCCAGAGCCAAGAGCGCTGAAGAGGAGAGACCTCCGTTCCCTCAGTAGAGGGTGGTCTCTTTGCCCAGCAAGTGCCAGCGGCCCAAGACAAGCTCGAAAGGGGAGACCTGCACCCTCTTTACAGGGAGAGGTCAATGGCACAGGGCATTGTAAAGCCTGGGTCCTAAATAATAGAGAGCCAGAGAGACCTCGACCCTTCTTAGAGGGGGGGTCACTCAGCCACAGGCAAGAAAAAAGGCTCTCCTAGTTTAAGAATGAGAGGGATAAGACCTTACACCCTGGTTACAGGGCAGTCCTTTTGCCCGGCGTGTCAAAGTGACCTGTGGCTACATAAGCATGGCGAAGGAGACCCAAACCCTCCTTACAGGGTGGTCCTTAAGCCAGGGGCATCACAGAGGGCCGTAGCCAAGCGGGCGGACAAGGAGAGACCTCCATTCCCTCGGTAGAGGGGGGTCTCTTTGCCCAGCAAGTGACTTTGGCATTCAGAGGGCCAATGCAGAGAGGAGAAACGGGAAAGAGACCTGATCCCTGAGTACAGGGCGGTCACCCTTTCTTTAGAAAAATATTCCTCCTTTCAAGAAGCGCGGGGGGTGAGGTGGGGGGAAGTCCCCAATGTGAAAACATCTGGAAATGAACAGGTGGGAGGGAGGAATCCCGCTCAGTCTCCCATTACCATTAAATCCTCCATCCCTCGGCAACACCCTTCCCGACTTACCTTTCTACCCCACCAAGAAAATTTCAACTTTGTGCCCCCTAACCTTGACCAAAAAGGACACCCCTTACTTGGACACAGTCCTGTTAATAGGGTTAGGTGCACCCACGTGCAAGCTCTGAATACCACTCCACGTACCTACACCAGCTGAGCATCACCACATTTCCGAAAGGACAGCCACATCCCTCACTTCAAACATAGGCCTAGGAATAGCCTCGGTCTATCACCAAAGAAACAAAAGGCCTGGAATTCGGACGCAACTTACAGAGCTCTCCGACTCTCTACGATTCACACTAATCCATCCAGCAATGTCTTGTGCCGAATAAAACAAGGGCTCAAGGCTGAGGTTGACTGGGCAGTGTAAATTGGGCAGGGCAAGAGGAAATGAGGAAGGATCGCCTGGAAGTGAGGCTCTGAAAGGAGCCCCCTTCCTCACCTGTTCAGTTCCAGACTTTGTGACATATGGATTTTGGGACGATTTCTTGGCTCTCTGGGAAAGAAGGGTCGAATTTTCCACGGCCTCCACCATCCCCCTACAGCCGCCCCTTCGCCACACCAGGTTACATGTGACCCGGAGAAGAAATACATGGGTCACAAACCAGATTTCACGTCAAAGCCCAAAAAAGCCAAATAGAAATCATTCTAGGGGAATTTACTGCGACTAACAGAACGAGAACCTCAACCCTTCTTAAAGGGGGGTCACTCAGCCACAGGCACAAAGAGGCTCTCCTAGTTTACGAAGGAGAGGGATAAGACCTTACACCCCGGTTACAGGGCAGTCCTTTTGCTCGGCGTGTCAAAGTGACCTGTGGCTAACTAAGCATGGCGAAGGAGACCCAAACCCTCCTTACAGGGTGGTCCTTAAGCCAGGGACATTTCAATGGGCCAGAGCCAAGAGCGCTGAAGAGGAGAGACCTCCATTCCCTCAGTAGAGGGTGGTCTCTTTGCCCAGCAAGTGCCAGCGGCCCAAGACAAGCTCGAAAGGGGAGACCCGCACCCTTCTTACAGGGAGAGGTCAATGGCACAGGGCATTTTAAAGGCTAGGTCCTAAATAGTAGAAAGCCAGAGAGACCTCGACCCTTCTTAGAGGGGGGGTCACTCAGCCACAGGCACAAAGAGGCACTCCTGTTTACGAAGGAGAGGGATAAGACCTTACACCCCGGTTACAGGGCAGTCCTTTTGCCGGGCATGTCAAGGGGACCTGTGGCTAAATAAGGCTGGCGAAGGAGACCCAAACCCTCCTTACAGGGTGGTCCTTAAGCCAGGGACATTTCAATGGGCCAGAGCCAAGAGCGCTGAAGAGGAGAGACCTCTGTTCCCTCAGTAGAGGGCGGTCTCTTTGCCCAGGCAGTGCCAGCGGCCCAAGACAAGCTCGAAAGGGGAGACCCGCACCCTTCTTACAGGGAGAGGTCAGTGGCACAGGGCATGTTAAAGGCGCGGTCCTAAAGAGCTGAAATGCACAGAGACCTCAACCCTTCTTAAAGGGCGGTCACTCAGCCGCAGGTGCGGAATGGGCCCAGAAAGCATTTCTCTTGGCAAGGAGTGGACCTTGATCCCCGTTTACAGAGAGGTCCTTTTCCCTGGCGCCTCAAGGGGGATTAAGCCTACGTGGAGAAGTGTAAATGCCACCGGGAGGGCCATGTCTGCAATGTGTGCGTGGTTTTTGACTGGCCTTTTCTTCTCTTCTCTTTTCCTGCAGTTTCTTTGGTGCTTCTGTCGTCGTCTTCCTTTTGTCCTTTGAGTTGCTAGAAAGAGAGGGAAAGAGAGAGAGGTGAAGCGGGATAGGTGCGGGCTGAGTGGACACCACGATTCCAAGGTCAATTCAAATTAAATGGACAAGGTCCTCGCCCCTCCTTGAAATTACCCCAATTCCTAGGTTTCGGCACCAATCCGTAGCAGAAGGCAGGAGAGCTTGCAGCAGAACTCAGGGCCGGCTGGGTGCAGAATACGCTGGGCTTTGACTTGGCTGAGAGCGTGAGGAGGCCACGGGCACAGGACAGCTACAAGGGCAAACCCTTAGCTCTCTCAAGAGGCTGGTTTCTAGAACTACCTTTCAAAGGGGAGTGTAATCTGGGGAAAGACCTGCACCCTAGTTAGAGGGAGCTCACTTTGGACTTTGGTGATTTCTTGGCTTTTTTGAAGAAAGGGTTGAATTTTTCACGGCCTCCACCATCCCCTTACAGCCGCCTCTTCGCCACACCAGGTTACATGTGACCCGGACGGGAAATACATAGGACACAAATCAGATTTCACTTCAGAACCCAGAAAAGCCAAGGAGAAATCATTCGAGTGCAATTTACTGTGACCAGCAGAAGGAGAACCTCAGCCCTTCTTAAAGGGGGGTCACTCAGCCACAGGCACAAAGGGGCTCTCCTAGTTTACGAAGGAGAGGGATAAGACCTTACACCCTGGTTACAGGGCAGTCCTTTTGCCGGCGTGTCAAAGTGACCTGTGGCTAACTAAGCATGGCAAAGGAGGCCCAAACCCTCCTTACAGGGTGGTCCTTAAGCCAGGGACATTTCAATGGGCCAGAGCCAAGAGCGCTGAAGAGGAGAGACCTCCGTTCCCTCAGTAGAGGGTGGTCTCTTTGCCCAGCAAGTGCCAGCGGCCCAAGACAAGCTCGAAAGGGGAGACCTGCACCCTCTTTACAGGGAGAGGTCAATGGCACAGGGCATTGTAAAGCCTGGGACCTAAATAATAGAGAGCCAGAGAGACCTCGACCCTTCTTAGAGGGGGGGTCACTCAGCCACAGGCAAGAAAAAAGGCTCTCCTAGTTTAAGAATGAGAGGGATAAGACCTTACACCCTGGTTACAGGGCAGTCCTTTTCCCCGGCGTGTCAAAGTGACCTGTACATGCTACATAAGCATGGCGAAGGAGACCCAAACCCTCCTTACAGGGTGGTCCTTAAGCCAGGGGCATCACAGAGGGCCGTAGCCAAGCGGGCGGACAAGGAGAGACCTCCATTCCCTCGGTAGAGGGGGGTCTCTTTGCCCAGCAAGTGACTTTGGCATTCAGAGGGCCAATGCAGAGAGGAGAAACGGGAAAGAGACCTGATCCCTGAGTACAGGGCGGTCACCCTTTCTTTAGAAAAATATTCCTCCTTTCAAGAAGCGCGGGGGGTGAGGTGGGGGGAAGTCCCCAATGTGAAAACATCTGGAAATGAACAGGTGGGAGGGAGGAATCCCGCTCAGTCTCCCATTACCATTAAATCCTCCATCCCTCGGCAACACCCTTCCCGACTTACCTTTCTACCCCACCAAGAAAATTTCAACTTTGTGCCCCCTAACCTTGACCAAAAAGGACACCCCTTACTTGGACACAGTCCTGTTAATAGGGTTAGGTGCACCCACGTGCAAGCTCTGAATACCACTCCACGTACCTACACCAGCTGAGCATCACCACATTTCCGAAAGGACAGCCACATCCCTCACTTCAAACATAGGCCTAGGAATAGCCTCGGTCTATCACCAAAGAAACAAAAGGCCTGGAATTCGGACGCAACTTACAGAGCTCTCCGACTCTCTACGATTCACACTAATCCATCCAGCAATGTCTTGTGCCGAATAAAACAAGGGCTCAAAGCTGAGGTTGACTGGGCAGTGTAAATTGGGCAGGGCAAGAGGAAATGAGGAAGGATCGCCTGGAAGTGAGGCTCTGAAAGGAGCCCCCTTCCTCACCTGTTCAGTTCCAGACTTTGTGACATATGGATTTTGGGACGATTTCTTGGCTCTCTGGGAAAGAAGGGTCGAATTTTCCACGGCCTCCACCATCCCCTTACAGCCGCCCCTTCGCCACACCAGGTTACATGTGACCCGGAGAAGAAATACATGGGTCACAAACCAGATTTCATGTCAAAGCCCAAAAAAGCCAAATAGAAATCATTCTAGGGGAATTTACTGCGACTAACAGAACGAGAACCTCAACCCTTCTTAAAGGGGGGTCACTCAGCCACAGGCAGAAAGAGGCTCTCCTAGTTTACGAAGGAGAGGGATAAGACCTTACACCCCGGTTACAGGGCAGTCCTTTTGCTCGGCGTGTCAAAGTGACCTGTGGCTAACTAAGCATGGCGAAGGAGACCCAAACCCTCCTTACAGGGTGGTCCTTAAGCCAGGGACATTTCAATGGGCCAGAGCCAAGAGCGCTGAAGAGGAGAGACCTCCATTCCCTCAGTAGAGGGTGGTCTCTTTGCCCAGCAAGTGCCAGCGGCCCAAGACAAGCTCGAAAGGGGAGACCCGCACCCTTCTTACAGGGAGAGGTCAATGGCACAGGGCATTTTAAAGGCTAGGTCCTAAATAGTAGAAAGCCAGAGAGACCTCGACCCTTCTTAGAGGGGGGGTCACTCAGCCACAGGCACAAAGAGGCACTCCTGTTTACGAAGGAGAGGGATAAGACCTTACACCCCGGTTACAGGGCAGTCCTTTTGCCGGGCATGTCAAGGGGACCTGTGGCTAAATAAGGCTGGCGAAGGAGACCCAAACCCTCCTTACAGGGTGGTCCTTAAGCCAGGGACATTTCAATGGGCCAGAGCCAAGAGCGCTGAAGAGGAGAGACCTCCGTTCCCTCAGTAGAGGGCGGTCTCTTTGCCCAGGCAGTGCCAGCGGCCCAAGACAAGCTCGAAAGGGGAGACCCGCACCCTTCTTACAGGGAGGGGTCAGTGGCACCGGGCATGTTAAAGGCGCGGTCCTAAAGAGCTGAAATGCACAGAGACCTCAACCCTTCTTAAAGGGCGGTCACTCAGCCGCAGGTGCGGAATGGGCCCAGAAAGCATTTCTCTTGGCAAGGAGTGGACCTTGATCCCCGTTTACAGAGAGGTCCTTTTCCCTGGCGCCTCAAGGGGGATTAAGCCTACGTGGAGAAGTGTAAATGCCACCGGGAGGGCCATGTCTGCAATGTGTGCGTGGTTTTTGACTGGCCTTTTCTTCTCTTCTCTTTTCCTGCAGTTTCTTTGGTGCTTCTGTCGTCGTCTTCCTTTTGTCCTTTGAGTTGCTAGAAAGAGAGGGAAAGAGAGAGAGGTGAAGCGGGATAGGTGCGGGCTGAGTGGACACCACGATTCCAAGGTCAATTCAAATTAAATGGACAAGGTCCTCGCCCCTCCTTGAAATTACCCCAATTCCTAGGTTTCGGCACCAATCCGTAGCAGAAGGCAGGAGAGCTTGCAGCAGAACTCAGGGCCGGCTGGATGCAGAATACGCTGGGCTTTGACTTGGCTGAGAGCGTGAGGAGGCCACGGGCACAGGACAGCTACAAGGGCAAACCCTTAGCTCTCTCAAGAGGCTGGTTTCTAGAACTACCTTTCAAAGGGGAGTGTAATCCGGGGAAAGACCTGCACCCTAGTTAGAGGGAGCTCACTTTGGACTTTGGTGATTTCTTGGCTTTTTTGAAGAAAGGGTTGAATTTTTCACGGCCTCCACCATCCCCTTACAGCCGCCCCTTCGCCACACCAGGTTACATGTGACCCGGACGGGAAATACATAGGACACAAATCAGATTTCACTTCAGAACCCAGAAAAGCCAAGGAGAAATCATTCGAGTGCAATTTACTGTGACCAGCAGAAGGAGAACCTCAACCCTTCTTAAAGGGGGGTCACTCAGCCACAGGCACAAAGGGGCTCTCCTAGTTTACGAAGGAGAGGGATAAGACCTTACACCCTGGTTACAGGGCAATCCTTTTGCCGGCGTGTCAAAGTGACCTGTGGCTAACTAAGCATGGCGAAGGAGACCCAAACCCTCCTTACAGGGTGGTCCTTAAGCCAGGGACATTTCAATGGGCCAGAGCCAAGAGCGCTGAAGAGGAGAGACCTCCGTTCCCTCAGTAGAGGGTGGTCTCTTTGCCCAGCAAGTGCCAGCGGCCCAAGACAAGCTCGAAAGGGGAGACCTGCACCCTCTTTACAGGGAGAGGTCAATGGCACAGGGCATTGTAAAGCCTGGGTCCTAAATAATAGAGAGCCAGAGAGACCTCGACCCTTCTTAGAGGGGGGGTCACTCAGCCACAGGCAAGAAAAAAGGCTCTCCTAGTTTAAGAATGAGAGGGATAAGACCTTACACCCTGGTTACAGGGCAGTCCTTTTGCCCGGCTGAAATCCTCATAGATCTCCACCCTTCTTAAAGTGTGGTCACTTAGTCGCAAGTGCAGAATGGGCCCATAACAGCATTTCTCCTGGCAAGGAGTGGTCTTTAATCCCGTTTTACAGAGAGGTCCTTTTCCCTGGTCCCTTAAGAGGGATTAAGCCTGTGTGGAGATGTGTAAATTCTGAGCCCTCATTACAGGGAGGGCCATGTGTGCAGTTTGTGCGTGGTTTTTGGCTGGGCTTTTCTTCTCTTTTCCTGCAGTTTGTTTTGTGCTTTTGTCGTCTTCTTCTTTTTTTCCTTTGGTTTGCTAGAAAGAGAGAGAAAGAAAGAGAGAGAATAGGTGAAGCTGGTTCGGTGTGGGCTTAGTGGACACCACTCTTCCAAGGTAAATTCTGACTAAATTTCCAAGGTCCTCCTCCCTCCTTGAAATTCCTAGGTTTCGGTACCAAATCGTTGGTTTTTGCACGAATCTGAAGCAGAAGGCATGAGAGTTTGTAGTAAAACTCAGCACCTCCTGCCCTGTCAGCATGAACTGCCTGAGATATTACCTACTCTGTTCCTCTTTCCCAGTCAGCTCAGGCCTCCACAGGTATTTCGTATCAAGGGCCTCATGGGCAGTCAGTACAACATGCCTTAGATGTTTGCCACGGAATACTTCTTGTCAAATTAGTGGAATCTTTTCCCTCTTTTTCCACCCATCGCATTCTGCCCATGTCGTCGCCTCAGTGCTTTTCCCGCCTAGCTGATCTGTCCAATCAGTGCATGTCATTTCCAGATTTTCCCGCCCAGTCAGCGTGTGCTGCTTCTGGGCTTTCCCACATAGCGCTGCCTGCTTTGTCTGTGTGAGCCACTGCTGGGGTTTCCCACCCAGCTCCTACTCCACATCTAGTGCGAGCCAGCTCTGGTGTTTTCCCGCCCATTGCCTTTTGCCCCATCATGCAACCTACTTTCAGGCTCTTCCCGCAGTGCCAACAGCCCAGTCAGCCTGAGCTCCCAGTGTTTTTCCCCACCCAGTGCCTCCTGCCCAGTCAGCGCGAGTCGCCTCTGGGCTTTCCCTCCCAGCACCTGCTGCCTAATCAGCGTGAACTCCCTCTGGGCTTTCCTCCCGGTATCTTCTTCCCAGTCAGTGCAAAGCTGCCTCCGGCCTTTTCCACCCAGCTTCTCCTGCCCTGTCTGTGCAAACCACCCATGGGCTTCTCCCACCCAGCCCCTCCTGCCCAGTCAGCTTGACCCACCTTTGGGGTTTTCCCCCAGTGCCTACAGGCCAGTCAGCATGAGCTGCCTCAGTGGTTTTCCCGCCCAATTGCTGCTGCCCAGTCAGCACAAGCCACCTCTGGGCTTTCCCACCCAGCGTCTCCTGCCTTGTCAGCACGAGCCACATTAGTGGTTTTCCCACCCAGTACCTCTTGCCCATGTAGCCCACGCTGCCTCAGTGGTTTTCCAGCCTAGCTGCTTCTGTCCAATCAGCACATATCATTTCTGGATTTTTCCACCCAGTGCTTCCTGCCCAGTCAGCATGAGCTGCCTCTGGGCTTTCCCACCCAATGTCTCCTGCCTTGTCAGCGTGAGCCACTGCTAGGGTTTCCTGCCCAGCCCCTACTGCACATGTAGTGCAAGCCAGCCCATGGGTTTTCTTGCCCTGCGCCTCCTGCCTTGTCAGCGCAAGCCACTTCAGTAGTTTTCCCAGCCAGTACTTCTTGCCCAGTCAGCTCGACCCACCTTTGAGTTTTTCCCCCACTGCCTACAGCCCAGTCAGCCTGAGCTGCTTCAGAGATTTTCCCATCCAAAGCCTCCTGCCCAGTCAACACGAGATGCCTCCAGGCTTTTCCCGCCCAGCACCTCCTGCCCAATCAGCATGAGCCAGCTCTGGACTTTCCCGCTCAGCACCTTCTGCATAGCCAGTGCAGACCACCTGAGGGCTTTCCCGCTCAGCGCCTTCTGCATAGCCAGGGCAGACCGCCTGAGGGCTTTCCCGCTCAGCGCCTTCTGCTTAGCCAGGGCAGACCGCCTGAGGGCTTTCCCGCTCAGCGCCTTCTGCATAGCCAGGGCAGACCGCCTGAGGGCTTTCCCGCTCAGCGCCTTCTGCATAGCCAGGGCAGACCGCCGGAGGGCTTTCCCGCTCAGCGCCTTCTGCATAGCCAGGGCAGACCGCCTGAGGGCTTTCCCGCTCAGCGCCTTCTGCATAGCCAGGGCAGACCGCCTGAGGGCTTTCCCGCTCAGCGCCTTCTGCATAGCCAGGACAGACCGCCTGAGGGCTTTCCCGCTCAGCGCCTTCTGCATAGCCAGGGCAGACCGCCTGAGGGCTTTCCCGCTCAGCGCCTTCTGCATAGCCAGGGCAGACCGCCTGAGGGCTTTCCCGCTCAGCGCCTTCTGCATAGCCAGGGCAGACCGCCTGAGGGCTTTCCCGCTCAGCGCCTTCTGCATAGCCAGGGCAGACCGCCTGAGGGCTTTCCCGCCCAGCGCCTTCTGCATAGCCAGGGCAGACCGCCTGAGGGCTTTCCCGCTCAGCGCCTTCTGCATAGCCAGGGCAGACCGCCTGAGGGCTTTCCCGCTCAGCGCCTTCTGCATAGCCAGGGCAGACCGCCTGAGGGCTTTCCCGCTCAGCGCCTTCTGCATAGCCAGGGCAGACCGCCTGAGGGCTTTCCCGCTCAGCGCCTTCTGCATAGCCAGGGCAGACCGCCTGAGGGCTTTCCCGCTCAGCGCCTTCTGCATAGCCAGGGCAGACCGCCTGAGGGCTTTCCCGCCCAGCGCCTTCTGCTTAGCCAGGGCAGACCGCCTGAGGGCTTTCCCGCCCAGCGCCTTCTGCTTAGCCAGGGCAGACCGCCTGAGGGCTTTCCCGCTCAGCGCCTTCTGCATAGCCAGGGCAGACCGCCTGAGGGCTTTCCCGCTCAGCGCCTTCTGCATAGCCAGGGCAGACCGCCTGAGGGCTTTCCCGCTCAGCGCCTTCTGCATAGCCAGGGCAGACCGCCTGAGGGCTTTCCCGCTCAGCGCCTTCTGCATAGCCAGGGCAGACCGCCTGAGGGCTTTCCCGCTCAGCGCCTTCTGCATAGCCAGGGCAGACCGCCTGAGGGCTTTCCCGCTCAGCGCCTTCTGCATAGCCAGGGCAGACCGCCTGAGGGCTTTCCCGCTCAGCGCCTTCTGCATAGCCAGGGCAGACCGCCTGAGGGCTTTCCCGCTCAGCGCCTTCTGCATAGCCAGGGCAGACCGCCTGAGGGCTTTCCCGCTCAGCGCCTTCTGCATAGCCAGGGCAGACCGCCTGAGGGCTTTCCCGCCCAGCACCTTCTGCATAGCCAGGGCAGACCGCCTGAGGGCTTTCCCGCTCAGCGCCTTCTGCATAGCCAGGGCAGACCGCCTGAGGGCTTTCCCGCTCAGCGCCTTCTGCTTAGCCAGGGCAGACCGCCTGAGGGCTTTCCCGCCCAGCGCCTTCTGCTTAGCCAGGGCAGACCGCCTGAGGGCTTTCCCGCTCAGCGCCTTCTGCATAGCCAGGGCAGACCGCCTGAGGGCTTTCCCGCTCAGCGCCTTCTGCATAGCCAGGGCAGACCGTCTGAGGGCTTTCCCGCCCAGCACCTCATGCCCAGTCAGCCTGAGCTAGCTCAGTGGTTTTCCCCACCCAGTGCCTCATGCCCAGTCAGCATGAGCCACTTCTGGGCTTTCCCGCCCAGAATCTATTGCCCAGTCGGTACAAGCCTCCTCAGTGGTTACCCCAGCCTGTTGCTTCTTCCCAGTCAGCATGAGCCACTTCTGGGCTTTCCCACCCAGCGCCTCCTGCCCAGTCAGCATGAGCTGCCTCCAGGCTTCTCCCACCCAGTGCCTCCTGCCCAGTCAGAGTGAAGCGCTGCAGGGGCTTTTCTGCTCAGCACCTTTGCCCAGTCAGTGCAAACTGCCTACAGGCTTCTCCCACCCAGTGACTCTTGCCCAGTCAGCTCATCCCACCACTGGGCTTTCCCACCCAGCACCTCTTGGCCAGCCAGCGCAGGGCTCCTGACGACTTTCCCGCCCAGCGCCTCTGCCCAGTCAGCTTGACCCACATCCGAGCTTTCCCGCCCAGAACCTATTGCCCAGTCGGTACAAGCCTCCTCAGTGGTTACCCCGGCCTGTTGCTTCTGCCTAGTCAGCACGAGCCAGCTCTGGGCTTTTCCGCCCAGCGATTCCTGCCCGGTCAGCATGAGCTGCCTCCAGGCTTCTCCCACCCAGTGCCTCCTGCTCAGTCAGCACGAGCCTCGCAGTGGTTTTCCCGCCCAGCCCCTCCTCCCCAGTCAGCGTGAGCCACCTCAGTGGTTTTCCCGCCCAGCCCCTCCTCCCCAGTCGTGCCTGAGCCACCTCAGTGGTTTTCCCGCCCAGCCCCTCCTCCCCAGTCGTGCGTGAGCCACCTCAGTGGTTTTCCCGCCCAGCCCCTCCTGCCCAGTCAGCACCAGCCACCTGTGGGCTTTCCTGTTCAGCACCTCTGCCCAGTCAGTGTGAACTGCCACCAGGCTTCTCCTGCCCATGCCTCCTGCCCAGCCAATGCAGGGCGCCTGCGGGTTTTCCTGCCCAGCGCCTCCTGCCCAGTCAGTGTGAGCATCCTCTGGGCTTTCCTGCCCAGCGCCTCCTGCCCAGTCAGGGCAAGCTGCCTTTGGGCTTTCCCGCCCAGCCCCTCCTGGCCTGTCACTGTAAGCCATCACAGTGGTTTTCCCGCCCAGCACCTCCTACTCAGTCAACACGAGCCACCTCTGGGGTTTCCTGCCCAACACCTCATGCCCAGTCAGCGCAAGCCACCTCTGGGCTTTCTCGTTCAGTGCCTCTGCCCTGTCAGTGCGAATTGCTTCCAGGCTTCTCCTGCCCAGCGACTCCTGCCCTGTCAGCACAAGCTGCCTCTGGACTTTCCCACCCAGCCCCTCCTGCCCATCCTACCAGCCCTTCTGGAGGTGGCTTAGTGTGAACCACCTCCAGGCTTCTCCCATTCAGCACCTCCTGTCCAGTCAGTGCAAGCCATCTCTGGGTTTTCCCACCCAGCCCCTGCTGCCCTTTCAGCATGAGCCACGTCTGGGCTCTCCCACCTCGGTCATATCTAAAATACAGATTCTCTTCGGAGCAGAGGCTGGGGTTCTCTAGGCTTTCTCCAACACCAGGGAGATAGGAAATAAACAGTAATAATCTTGAGTCACCCCTGCTACTGGGGAGGAATGGGGTTCACCCCTACAAGATGGGGGGAAAGCGTGAAGGAAATGAGGGTCACTTGTACCCCTAGTGCTCTCACAGGGGAGGGCACATAGGGGTCTCTGTCAATGATGAGAAGGGGTTTGGGGGCTCTCTCCCCAGTGCTGGGGGGCAGAGGCAAGGAATGTGGGGGGTGTCCCAGTAAAAGAGGATGTGGGGAGCCTCCCTGCAGTGCTAAGGGGATATGGGGGGATGCAGAGGGTCTCTCTGGGGTCTCGAAGCTGTGGTCCCCTGGGGCTTAGGCAGGACTCCAGTGGTGGCTGCAGGGTCACCGCGTTCCAGAAGGCTTTGGCAAAGGCCATGTCACACTCAGAGGAGCCGGCGAAGACCAACTGTCTGGCCGGTGCAAGGGAGGCTGCAGAGCCCCGGGGGCTCCCCTGTGCTGTCTCCATAGAGCCCAAGAACCACTGCCTCCCAAGCGGTCGGTGTTTGTGCGCTCAGCCCAGCTCCCCATGGGAACCCACTTTGCAGCCAGGCCAGCCCCGCCCAGTCCTCCGTGTGCTGCATGGATAAAGCAGAGACAGATTGGGTTGCTGCCTCTGACCCACAGCTGCAGGAAGCTCTGAATGTTTGGGTCTAGGCTGCTGGGGGGCAGGAATTCAGGCAGTGCAGTTTCCTACATTAGTTTACACTAAAGTGGTGTTGTAAGCAACATTTCTAGTCTAAAAACATGGGGCCCATGTTACCCTGTGCCTGGTGTTCTCATTTACACCTATGCACTATGAAAGCAAAAGGATTCCAAGGTAGCCAGGTCGCATTTCACATCCACCTGTCACTGCTGTATGTGGGTACCCCATGGGCAGGCAAATGGTGAATTGGGGCCTGGGTTTCATCTTTTTTTAAAATAATTGATTTTTAAGGGCTGGGCCTAGTGCATCTGTGCATTAATCCAGCACTGGCAAAGAGCATCACAGATTTGCCCATCTCCTCTAGTGTAGTACTTGACCCAGAACCCTGTTCTAGGGCGTGCTGTCCTCGGTTTTGTAGGCAGTTGGTGATATTATTGCATCCCTTAGCATATCTGGCATGGACAGTATCCATCAGAGGGCACTGCTGATCTGGACACATTATGGGAGTGCAGGTATTTGTCATATGTGATGAGGCCCAATTAGAATATTGCTGCTGGAAATAAAACTTTAGACCTCACAAGTAGGGCACCATAGCACCATCAGCTGGTAGCTTTCAGTTACTACCAACCCAGGAGCCAGATTTCAACCAGCAAACTCCCCTGAGGTGATCTATACCTTGAGATGATCAGACAACTAGTTCCCCACCAATCTAGCATTCATTAGTACTGCACAGTAGAATTGTGTCATGTTTTGTGGTTACACAGAACTCTAGGCACAGTCTCTTTGGAGTCAACAGGAGTTTTGCTGAAGTAAGGACCGGAGGATGTAGCCCAGAGTGTTCTATGCAGGAATAGCCCCATTGCTGTACAGTCAAAGACAAGTAGTGTTGCAACTGAAATGTTTAGCATGATACTTTTGTTGTGCTTGCCACAATTCCCTCTCCCCTCCGAGTGCCTCCTTGCAGCTGGGCACAACAATGTCAGGGTAACTGCCTCAGCTTCCCCTCTCAGGCTCCTTAAAGATTCCACCAGACAGTCTCTTGTGTCCACTATTACCCCTTCCCAGGGCTAGTTTATTATTCCGCATAACACACATAGTCCTTGGAAGCCTCAAACACAGTTTATCCCACACAGAATGCATGTAGTCCATGAGAGTGCCAAACCACAGTCCTCATAGCGCAGCTCTGGCATGTTCTGCCACACCCAGGTTTTCTTTTGGTCCCCACCTGTTCTTGATCAGAAAATCCATCCTAGTCGGAGTCCTTCTGCAGCTTCTTCCTGGCTTTCAAGCCATCAGGATAGTCCCTCTGGTGGTCTCCTAGAGTATAGCTACCCTGCAAAAAAAGACCCCGGCTGGCCCAGGTCAGCTGAGTCAGGCTCAAGCTGCGGGGTTATAAAATTGCAGTGTAGACGCTCAGGCTGCAGCCTCAGTTTTGGGACTCTCCCCACTTGTGGGATCTCAGAGACTGGTCTCCATCCCTGAGCCCAAACTCTACACTGCAATTTTATAACTCTGGAGCCCAAACCTGAGTCAGCTGACCTAGGCCAGCTATGGATTTTGTACTGCAGTGCTGACATACCCCAACCCCTTGTCAGCCTCCGAGCTCTGGCTCTCCTTTTCAGTTCTTCACGAACACAGGCCCCAGGGCTGCTTCCCTAGAGCATGGCCCTTGTTCCATTCCGGTAGATGTCCTTCTCCCACTGACCTCCCATCTTCTTCCAGGGACCTTCCCCTTGCTCAGAGTAGTCTTTCACTCATTTATTAGCCTCAAGTGCCACACAACTCTCTTAACTGAGTCACTATGGGACGTACCTGTGCTGGCCCAGGTATGCTGGATCCACTTTATTTAAAGGGGCCAGCCACCTTGTGACAGTGCTATTTCTTGCCCTTTTAAATTTAATTTATATCAGCCTCCCTCAAATAAATTAACAACTTCATTATATCATTCTGTACATGATAGTTACAGTTTGTTACAACTTGTTGCATATTAACTGTAGACAAGATAAACAGATGAACAAAAATAGAGGGATATCTAATACACTACTTCACAAAAGACCAAGGGAAAAATATACGAACAAGACAAAGAAAGATGGTTCACATGAAAAATATTACCTCACCTACCTTGTCTGTATGAACAATCAGCCTCAAGCTCACAATCTACACTGAGTTGTAGGTACGCAGGCTATATGGACACAGGCAAATCCCATGCTCTGTTGTTCACATGGGACCCCATTCTGCAAGGTGCTGAGCAGCCTGAACTTCTAATGAAGGTTAGAGAAGTTGAGGGTGTTTTATCACCTTCCAGAGAAGCTCACCACTTCATAGGATCAGGCCCATGGTAAGGCTTCAGGTTTTGCTGTGGAGGAACTGCCATGTAAAGTTCCTCCACTGGGAAAAGTGAAGAGGGAGGTGATTCTCCTGAAACAATTACAAGCTTGATTCTGATTTCACTTAAATGGGTGTAGATGGTGAGTAACTCCACTTAAATCAGTGGGGTTAGACAGGTGTAAGGTTGGTGTCAGTAAGATTTGAAAAGATCTGCTCTAGGAATTATTTTGGGGCAGTTCTATGGCCTGTGTTATACAGGAGGTAAGACTAGAAGATCACAGTGGCCTTGGAATCCATGAATCAGAATCAGACCCTATGTTTGCAAATTGCAAAATAAGAAGATTTTCTTTCTGTATCCAAGGGTATGAAACATTTTAATATGCAGCTTTATTCCAGCTTAACAGCTATACAATATTGAGCTGACAATTAGATTGATGTCACTTGCATGTTTATGGGGAATCCATTATGTTTCATTTGCTCTGCTTTGTCTCTGCATTGTCTTGTGCACCTCTACAAAGGAGCCAAAGGAGCAAAATGCCTTTTGTGTTGTCGAAACACTTCAATATTCCAGACTTCCAGCAAGATGCATTACATACCTTTTTACCTGGCTGTGTGGTTAGTGATTGTTACCTTTAGCAATCAGCTAACTACACTGCCTGGTAACTAGGCTAATGTACAAGACAGTTCATTTCCAACATCTGATTTTACTAAGAGCGGGTCTTGCCACTGAAATATGGCAGACTCTTGTACTATTAAGTTGAATTGATATTTCTTGATAATTAATTCTTATAAGTTCACCAAAGTGGATAAGGTGACATATGCTAACATGGTGAAGATGTATTTACAGAATAATACAGCATATGATCTCTAA
This sequence comes from Chelonia mydas, assembly GCF_015237465.2. Lineage (NCBI taxonomy): Eukaryota > Metazoa > Chordata > Testudines > Cheloniidae > Chelonia > Chelonia mydas. Next base: position 13,662,163 of record NC_051262.2, on the reverse strand, counting down.
GCATTTTTAGAAGTATCTACATGTTTTTAGTTTGTTAAATAAGAATTTATACATACATGTTCATATCTTTAAGATAATTTTTAAAGTCAAATGAATTGGACTTGAATTCTTTGGCCTATTTTCTTTGCCCTTAGAATGCTTGTTGGTCAAATCTCGGTACATAAAGAATTGAATGTTTGAGGTGTTTTCAAAAAGCCAAATTAAACACAATAGGTGAAATCCTGGGGCCACTGAAGTCAATGGGAGTTTTGCCACTGACTTAATGTGGCTAAAATTTTACCTAAATTCTTCAACAATGCATTCTTTGTTGAACAGCTGACATTTCTGAAAATGACATTGTAAATGAAAGATGTGATGATTTATTCTGCGAGTTAGACATCAGCAGCTTGTAAGATGTGCTGTTCTCTGTGCCGAGGCTGTAACAGGGAATTCTGTGCCTTGTTTTGATGGCAGTAAAGTTAGTGATTGCAAAGAGATGGATACAATCAGCTAACTACACTGCCTACAAACCAAACACTATTTCTGTGAGGAGTCACTGCAGCTAAACCTAGAAAAAGACAGAAAGTTTCCAATAATTATTTGATCTCTCATTGAATTTCATTAGATGCTCCTGTCATGCAAACAGTTAACAATGACAACTGAAACACTAGGCCATATTCATCCTTGGTGTAATTCCACAGACTTCAAAGGAGTTACTCTAGAAATAAATTTGCGAGAGTAATTCCAACATGAAGTTGACTTACCACAAAGGAGTTAGTGCAAAGACATACTGAATCAGTGAAATACCATAAGTTCAGTGAGGAGAATATACAAAATGGAAATTGGAAACCATAACAACCCGATTGTACAACACTCAGTCATGCTGGTGAGCATGAGATAGTCAGAGATTTTCTTCATGTGAGTAAAGGCACCCACAGAGGGAGAAGGCTGCAAAATTTGGGCCAAAGTGAAGTGTTTGAATGTAAGTAACATCCTACGTGGTTTATGGCAAATGAATACTGAATTTCTGAGATTTACTGAATCAAATTCATCCTTGTTGTGATTCTACTGGAGTCAATGGCATTACACCAGGGATTAATTTTGCCAAATGTATTAGAATTGTGCCACTTCCTGTTAAAATGTTCTTAGCAGATCATAATTGTAATGACAATACTAATGACAACAGCAATAATAATGGTAGACCCTTACCAGTTCTCAATTTGCTGACCCCCTAAACCTGATAAGCCCCACAGAGGTCTCCCCCATTTCTCCAGAATGCTGAAGAAGCAGAGATGGTGCTTGAAGTGGCATTGGGGCCTCAGACTGCTATGACTTTGTTACTATTACAAACTACACTACTGCAAATTTCCTAGGAAAGCACAAAGTATCATCCTAAATAATTACACCTAAATTATGTTCATCAAATAAATTAACAAACTCTGTGCAAAGTGCATGTGGGGTAGTACCTTTGTTCTTTTCACTTGTATTCCTTCATGCTTGTTCATTTCATTTGCTTGCTAATTTGTATGATTATGTCATTTACAATGTCTCCTAATCTTCAATGCAAATTCTATTTTACTAATAATTTATCTGTTCTGCCCAATTAAACACCATCTTTGAAATGATAATAGGCTGTACCTTATGTCTCAGACAAGATGTATACAATTAATAACACAATAAAATATTTTATGCAGGTTTACCTGACTTTTCCTTGTTTTGCAATGAGAGACACAATGGAGTTACCCCATGAATGAATTTGGCCCACAAAAGAGTAATATTTTACAAGCTTTCCTTCATAAATGCCTCAGCCTCAAAGTATGTAAAACAAACTTCAGGATTTGCCTATAAGGAGCTTACCTTGTAATAATCCTGACAGTGAGTATTGCATTTATAACAAAATACTTCCTGGAAACTTCTTCGAAGCAGGAAGAAAAGTGCTGGAAGCATCTGCTTTCTTCATTTTAAACATTTCCCTCCTTTTTTTCAGCCAGTAGCCCAGCCACTTATTCACTCCAAGCATTGATTCTGAACTCTGTTTTAAAGAACGAACATGCAAGCTGGAAATTCTGGGGGTGATCCCAAGGCAGTAGCAGACCATCCCATGTCTCTCCATGAGAATCCTCAGCTAGACTGTCCCCAGCGTTGGTTGTGGGGCAGCCCTAGGCCTGGAACCTTTGTATACACTCTGTCGTCATGGACACAGGTGGGGCTTGTGAACGGAGGATGGGTCACTGCTCTGAAATGGACGGCTTGACTTTATGATGGGAGGCTTTATTGTGCAAGAAGTTTCCATGGATAAAACAAATACGGAACCTAGACTGAACAGAAAGAGATATCACCACTCTCCTTTAATGGAGTGGCTACAGCTTGAGAGTTACAACTGGGACAGTCTGGGCTATGGTATTCAACATGATTCTTAACTCACCATCATTTCTGAGACTAGTTCATAGATTGCTTCTGTCTAAGACTGGTGCTTCCCCAGTGCTTGTCTTCCTAACACCTTGTGTGCCAGCCATGGCTGTGCTCATCCTTTCGCTTTCCCTAGTTTAGTTTTCCATCCTCATGTTAGTTTTTTAAAATAGCTCTGATCTCCAAGTGGAATATGAAAAAAAGTCTCCTCGGGCATAACAAGAGATAACAGTGGCTGCAAACAGAGTGGGAGAACTAGGAATTAGATTTGGGATCTCAGTTACCCAGATGAAAATCCAGTGTGATCCCAGCGTGGTAAATGGAGAGGAGTGAGTCTTGTTTGGGACCAGAGTGAGTCTTGTGTAAATGAGGATGGGATGGACCTAAGGGGGATCAACCTGATTTTGTTAGACGTGTACAAGGTGCCCATATACTGTGGTAAGAGGCACATTAGAAAGAGATTGGGATGCACAGAGTAAGAGTCTCCCATGGGGACCTGATTTTATGGCCCTCACCCATCTGCAAAGCAAAAGCACCCAGGATGGTAGTAGCCCCTGGACCCACAGCATTTCCCTGTCCCCATCACCTGGTGGGCCCCTTCCCTCCTCATGCATCCTGTCCTCCCCACAGAGACCTCCCTTAGGCCTGGGCTCCGAGGGATAGGCCAGAACCCCTCAGGGTGCACAGAGAGCCTCTCAGATCACTGTGGCATGGCCTTGCTTGCTGCAGAAACAGAAGGCAGCCAGCACTGGGAGCTCAGACAAATGCATTAGACTACACGACTCACTTTCCCCTGTCTTTACTTGAAGTGTTTTCTCTCCTCCTCTTCCCTCTTGGTCCCAACCTTCTGTCTGGTTCTTTTTTATTGTTGTTGTTGTTTTTCACCCCTGCTGTCTCTGTCCTTGCCCATCACTGGTCCTGTGTACTCCACATTTCCCCTGAGCGTCTCCTGCTCATTGTTCCAGTCTCGTCACTGCACTATCCTTCCCCAGCATTTCTTTGGCACCCCTCTGTCCTTGTCTCTCTCCCAGGTCCTGCATCCCACCCTCCTCCCCAGTCCTGTTCTCCCATCCGACCCTGTCTCTCCTGCCCCCATGTGCACCCAGCCTGCTGCTGCTGAGGCGGTCAAGGGCAGGAGGCAGGTGGGTAAAGCCAGCATGGGGCAGCATGGAGCAGGCTGCACCCTCTTCCTTCCCCATGGCCTATCCCGCTGCAGGCAAGGCAGCCAGAAGGAGGAGCAGCAAGGAAGGATTTCTAGCTCTGCAGTGCCCCATAGTAGATGGGAGGTGAAATTGCAGGAGAGGCAGTGTGCTTGTAAGTGGAGCTGGGAGGAGAGATGCTTGGCAGGTATGTGTCCACTGGGTAGGCAGACACTGGAGACATTAAAGATAACATTTTCAAAAGTGACTGGTGATAGTGAGTGCCCAACTTGAGATGCCTTAACGGGCCCTGATTTTCAGGAAGTGCTGAGCACCCATCCTCTGAAAATCAAACCCCTTTAAGGAGTCTCAAATTGGGTGGTCAAAATCACTAGTCACTTTTGAAAATCATGGCCTGAAATGAGAATGTGGTGTGAGTGTGTGTGTGTCGGGGGGGGGTGGGGGAATTAATAGGCATAATCACCAAATTATTACAGTAGCAGAAAAATTTCTAATGCTAGAGCACGGCATGAAGACTCTGTTTAAAGAAAGCCAAATATCAACTCTATGTTCTGTTCTTTGTTGTTTAATATAGGCTATGCCAAACCAGCATCAACCTCTTTGTCTTTTTGGTTTAAAAGTTTATTTGCATTTTCAGTTTCCAGGGACTGAAGTTCACATTTAAAGACCTAGCAATACATGGTGCATAATGGGTTAAGACCATTCCCATGACGAGCAAATCACAATTCTTCCCTGACCCTTACTTTATAGTGTGAGTTGAATTAATAATATTAGAGGCCATCCAACATTGCTACATGCCTGCATACAAACCTCATATGATCCCTTCTAACCACGGAAAACACAATGCAACTCACAGATATGGGAATACAAACAGGCCTCAAACCTAAAGGTTTACAGCTAGAGCCATGGTACATTCAGGTTCCTGAGGAAGAACATGTTCTGTGTTTGTTGAACCCATCCTAAGTTAGTGGAATCAACTCCACTATATCGTGTCTGAAAACTACCTTTAGTTCTTGTACTGTATGCTTTCTTACACAACCTGAGCGCTCTTACATAGCAGGAGCCAAAGCCCACTGAAGTCAGTGGGAATCTTTTCCTTGACTTCAAAAGGCTTTGGATCAGGCCCATATGGATCAATGTAATTAGCTTGGCTGTATCGCTATATGCATATTGCATAATAAAGTCTACTATTTATGTTAATCTAATCTATCTAAAGCATCTTTAAATGTTTGGTTTATGGCTGCAATTAAAAATAATTTCTGTGTTGCTTCAGGAAGGAATTTTTTGCATTGAGATTGTTGAGAAGATTTAAATGAACGTGGCTTTTGTTAGCATCGTATTGCCCAACAATGCCAAAGTTACCCTGCACTGCAGCATCCTGCTGCTCGCAGTTGAAACAGCACCTTGTGAAGGTGACGCTAGTACTAACACATTATTGTATCTAGAGGCAGGTCAAGTTCTGTCTGAACAACAGGCTGAAATGCAGCCAGGACAAACAAATGCAAAGTGCCCTCCTCCCACAGGGATAAATTAATCTCTTAACCAGCAAGGATTTTTTTCCTCCAGAATGGCTCTTGCTAACTGATTTTATACCAAGATCATTAATTATAGGGCAGATGCCTTACCTGGAGTAGGGATCTCTCGTGCTTTATCAATCACACCTGTATGGGCAGATGCCTCAATAAATAGACATATGAAGTTTTCTTCCAAATAAAAAAGATGTTTTCTTTTGAAAAAATAATTCAGAACAGGCAGAAGAAAGGTTCTTAAAAGTAAGTCGCACACAGAGTGTCAGTTCCATATTCGTTAGCAATGGCCTCTGTAAAATAATGTAACTGCAAAAATTCTACTGGGGTGGCCCTAACCATCAGTGTGTTTAGGAAAATAGTGCTAGCACTTGCTTTGGCCTGCAGTTACTAGAGAAACTGTGACTGACTCTTTCCCCTTTGTAGTTCATGCCTAGGCTTGCCTGGTGATCAGGGAGATCCGTAATTTAATCTAACTAAGAATGTTTGTGCTGAATTAGGGGTCTGATCCAAAGCCCACTGAAGTAAATGGAAAGATTCGCATCGATTTTAATGGGGTCTGGATCAGGCTTTATGTGCCCAGAAAGAGGAATGCAGTATTTTTCTGACAGTGATTTCAATAAATCATTTTTTTGTAAAGGGACCAAACGTTCCCCCATTTATCTCCTATGACTTGTTAATCAAAATATCTGGCTAGTCGTCATTCTGTACTTCTTTGCAAAAGCTGTCAGAATTCTAACAGTTTCTGTTAACATGTAGTTAGAGTGGCTTTTGCTGGCTGGATCTTTCATTTCAAACTTTTCAAACTTTCTCTTTGAAGCTTGGTTTCTTAGCTGTTTATTATCCAAATATAGAAAATCAGGGCTGCCTCTCCTGTAAGTAGGTCAGTGACAAGTGGCGACAGTATAAATGATTTGAAATCAATGAATCTGCCTAACTCGGAAATGGCAGTTTTCTTTCTCGCTGAAATGGGAAGCCAGCAAGTTGAAAAATTCTAAACTTTTCTGGCTCCCATTCAGTGATATAATTAACAAAAAGTGCTTCTGTATTACCAAGTTGGCGGATGATGTTAGAAGTGTTCAGTCAAAAACATTTAATACCCTTTATCTAAATCAATGATAACCTCAATATTTTGAGTCATCAGGATGAATATAAAGTTGCCAAGAACTTTACTTAGTTGTCTTTTCTGTTTGACACAACCTCTAAAGTGGCCGAGTTTAGCTGAATCAAGGGCCAGACGCTTCCGCCTTGACTCCCAATGAGTAGAAGCTTACTCTGTGAATAGTCCTAGTGCTATGTGCTCTGTTGGTTTGGTTTCTCAGGTGCAGAGTTTGTTTACAGCTGATTTACAGTTTGCACATTAAATATCAGCACAAATAGCTGAACAAAAGGAGGTGTTGAGGGAACTTAGGCTTCTGTTTGATTGTCCTTTTGTGGAATCCAGGCATTTGATTATTCTGCTTCACTATTTCATAACTCTCAGGGCCTGCCTGGACAAGTCAGAGAAAGTAATAGCCAGGAGACGGTTCAAAGTTCCATCAGCTGATGTGCTTCACCAACCCAAAATGAAACTGTATTTCAATGGGGAAGCTCAAAGAGAGTACCTGAATGATTGTTGAAACCTTACTGGTTTAGGATCAGATCCCGTGTTGAAGCCAATGACAAAACTCCTACTGATGTCAATGGCATAGGGCTGGACCCTGCACTATTGTGCACACTCTATAATTTTAGACGGTAAATATCAGTTTATCTTTAATACTTACCCTAAATTAAAATAGGTTGAAATTTTACAGGGATGACCTAACCTAATTCCTAAACTGTTCTGATGTTACTCCATTTTACTTTGTCTGTGCCTAAAATAAGATAAAGGTCTCCATGGGAGGGGCAAATATTTTTTTTAGTGGCTAGAAGCTAATCCTTGTTAATTGTCACTGTACAGTGGTAAAATGTTATCAGCAAGTGGCAGATTCCTGGCCTGAAGTATTTAGAGTAAAAAGTAGGAATTGGCACTACAGATCAAACCCAGGGCTGTCAGATGACAGTCTGGGATAAGTACTGAATGTGATAATATCAAACTTGCTTCCCCACCTGCCCCTAGCTGTTTTTCTCTGCTACAAGTCTTCCCTGCTCTCTCCCTCCACTTTTGCCCACCCCACCCCTCTACTCTGTCCACAAAGGGCATCCCTCTGTTCCATTTTTGATCCTGTTAGCAAAATCAGTGCAATTAAAAGATGCACTCCATTTGGAACCTTCACTCAACAGATATTTAGAAACAAAGAGAAACAAAGAGAAACTGATGTGGTTGCAACTTTTTGTCTGAGGCATTCAGCCCAGAAAGCTTCCCACCAAAATGTTGCCTCTTTAAAGCTGTTTTTAATCTTTAGAACGCAGTTAAGGCTCTGGCATGAAAGTCCAGTGTTTGTCACAGACAGCTGTGCCTAAAGGTGCCCGTTTGTGAGTGTCTTACTCCTTGCCCAATGCAAATTTTGGTGTGTAACGTGCCATGGGATCAACTGAAAGTGAAATTCCCTACGGGCTCCACAGCAAGGAACTAACAGACTCCTGTCAAGACCTGCAGGGAATTAGGGAAAATCTACATGGTAATACATTTTAATTGTTTCCTGCTGTCAAGCACCGTCCTTCAGAAAGCCCTGCACTGACAGCTATTGCCATTTTATGTTATATGTGAAAGAGAAAGAATGACTCAAGCTTTACCCATATAACAAACAAAATCAATATTTGTCATCATACATTGCTCTGTGCATTGCAGGGCATTTCCTGGGAATGAAGGCTGTGGATAAAACACTCACCTAGGCTAGAGAAGATGGACAATTTCAATTCCTGGCTTGAAAACTGACTTTCTGAAGAGTCATTTCCCTTCCCTCTGCTTTAGGTTTCGCCATCTATAAAGCAGGGATAATACCTAGCTTTTATATAATACTTTTCATGAGTAGATGTTAAAGAGCTTCACAAAGGAGGTGAGTATAATTATCCCCATTTTAAAGATGGAAAAACTGAGGCACAGAGAGGTGAAATGACCTGTCTAAGGTCATCCATGGACCAGTGGCACAGCCATGAATAGAACATAGGTAATCTGAGTCCCACTCTAGTGCACTAGCTACTAGGCCATACCACACAGCTACTGTGATGTGCTTAGGTGATACGGTAATAGAAGTCATACAAGTATGTAGGCAGGAGAGAAATAGGAAATGGAAAAATGATAAATCAGTGGAGGCTTATCTTCTCCTTTTCTATTGCTGTCTCTTTATAACAGGAGTTTAAATTGAAAACACTGGCCTTTTAAGTGGCACAAGAGGACACTAGTATAAAACAAGGAGTTATTTGTAGGTGGCAAAAGAAATCCACAAATACAAAGCCATGCATAAAATGCAGGTTTAGGCTCCTGTCCTGCAAAGGCTTGGGAACATGCTTTACTTCACATACCTGACAAACCCCATTGATGTCAATGAGACCACTCATGTGTGTGAGGTTTAACAAGTGATTCGATCTTTGCATGATTGGGGCCTTAGATTTCTTCATATTTATGCATTTTTGATTCTAACCTGTTTTTTACCTTAGTCTTTCCTTTCTTGCTGTCAGACAATGGCAATGCACGTCTTAGAGATAGCAATAGGTCCCAAACAGACAAAGAGAATCAGCTTCTTTCTCTATGTGCCATTAGCTAATTATTATCCAAACCCCTAAACAACAAAGTACTCACCTTTAAGAAAGTGCCTTCTTCTAAATCCTTTAAAAATAATCTCTAGAGCTCTTCTTTATACAAGTGTTTCAAAAGTATCAATTATTATAAGGAATATAAAATATACATACTATTGATAGAAGTAAATAGTATATTATTTTTAATGATAAATGCAGAATAATACAATTTTCAAAGATATATAATGACTCAGTTCAGGGTTACACAAGGAAAATAGCTAGTCTGTTTCAATTCTGTGTTTTTGGCAGTTATAGAGAATAACACTAACGATTAATTATTTAATCTGGTATTGCTTCTCTTGATTATGTATATTCCCCACAGATACTAAAATTAATGGGTATTACATAGATAAACATGACTGAGGAAAGTACTGAATTAATCAAATGTACTTCAGAAAGGAAGCCTCATTGGTGTTGAAAACAGATAAATTGACAGTAGTTTTGAATGTTTGCAGTGTTGTTGCAGTTCCTTTGGTCCCACGATATGAGAGAGACAAGGTGGATCAGATAATATCTTTTAATGTATTAACTCCTGTTGATGGAAGAGACAAGTTAAGGAGCTGCACAGAGTTCTCTTCTGGCCTGGAAAAAAGCATCCAGAGTGTTACACCCTTGGAAGAAAGCAAGTTGTATTCAGCATAATGGAACACACCTGTTCAGTTGTTAAGCTCTTAACAGCCAGTTGAGTTCTAGTTCTATATACACCTGAAGCAGAAGATTATAGAGTAGAAGATTGCAGCTTGTAGGAGTAGGTGATGACAGATGGTATGTGTGAGGGTGGCTTCCGTGTATATGGTTTACTAAGGCAACAAACATGTTTTTGTCAAATATATTTTGAATTGTTTATTGTAGTTAAAGTATATCTGAGAGTTTTAAAGTAGCTGGAATTTTATCAGTTTTTATCGGACAGGGTCCATTTTAAAGGTAACATTTACTCCTTTATGGCATGGAAAAGGACTATATCACTACACAGCCTGTGTGGACTGAGGGTTAATGAAGTGATGTAACTCTCTAATATAGGTTGCTGACCCTTGACTCTAGCACACCAAAAATAACTGTTGGGTGGGAGCACTGCCTAGTCTTCTATTTCTCTATATATTCTTATACTGTGCTGAATACCTCAGTGATGAGTAATGTGAGTAGCATCTGTAACTAGGTAACCTCTCTGTAAATAGGAGCAATTTATTAGGCAAGACTAGATAATCTTAATATCAACTCTCCTGTATTCTACGCTGTTTATAAGTTTGGTAGACCTACAACTGGTACTTGTTAAAGTAATGCTCATTCTTGGAGTGACAGTCTTTTTCTATTGGGTTGCTCTAAATAAACTGAGAACACTAGCCTAGCTAAAATCCTTCATTATTAATTCATACAACTAATTATAGTGGTGACAACTTGTGACTCTTACGAGTTTTGATATTTGGTGTGTGCGTTGCCTTTTTTTTTTTTTTTAAATCCAGCTCCTGGAATTGTAATTGAGACTTTTGCTTTTTTTTTTTAAAAAAAAAAGCATTTAGCTGGCATGATTGCAGAGAAGCTTGAAAAGTCACCTGAGTGCACCCTAAAGGCTTCAAAAATCAAACCCCATCTTCTTAAAATCTCAACCTTTAAAGCAAAATGGTGGCTTGTGGGGAGGATCTGATTCATGAAGGTTGAACACCTGGGGCTGGCAATAGTGTAACTGACAAGTCTTCCTTAGACTAAGAAGGATGAAGAGGACAGTCATGCTGTTGCTTAATATTTGAGTCTTGTTTGACCAAACACTGCAGTGTGACTTCCTGGTCTCTAGGATGTCTAAGGTCTCTTTTTGGCATTGCTCGTCTAGGCCTTCAACCCTCTGCCCTTATTGAAACTTAATTAGTACCTTAATGCTAGTTAGTTTCTTCAGCATAGTTATTTCTCTCTACAGTGATGGTCTAACAGCTAGTACATCCTCCTGCACTCCGGATTAAAAAAGAAAATGAAAGATGAAATTGCTGCCACAGTCTTTTTCATCACAAGGCTGGTGAAGAAGCAAGACAAACTGAGCAAGCTCAAAACTGAGAAATTTGCAGCTAAGCTGACAACAATACTGTTTGAAAAGTATAAGAACCACTGGTACCTAGACAACCCATCTAGGGGACAAGCCTTCAGGTAACAGACTTGGCCCTGTGCTTTTGGTGCTATGGTAAAAGAGGGACCAGTGTCTAGCAAGCTGGAATAGACAGAATGTAAGGCTCTGGGAACATCCATGTAAAGATGTAGGAACTACTCCAGGAATAATAATACCGGCTGTAGTAAAGCAAACAAGGCAAATGCTGAAAAAGCAATGAACTGAACAGGGTTCATGAAGAACTTTTTCTTCCTGTCAAGCTTGATAGGCGGAATGAATGGCCAAGGAATAGAGCAGATGTGGTAATGCAGGCTGGCTGCACGCTTAGGGAAGCTAATGATTTCTTGATAAGAATGCATGCATAACTGAGGGCTTGCTCTCGCTGCAGAGTTAACTCAAGTTAATCTGCACTTGAGTGCAAGTGGCTACACTGCAAAATAAATGAGCAACAATGGTTGTATTGGCAACTGATTTGTGCTAACTCAGGCTTTAGCCTGAATAGCTCTTAGGGCCCAGATAATCTGAATTTAAAATACCACCACACTTGACCTAAGGGTTTTGATGTGTGAATAGGATTTGAGTTAACTGCAGTAAACGTAAGCCCTGTGGCATAATAGTCTCCCTTATTTACTCTCTCTAGGTGTATACGGATAAACAAACATCAGACAAGAGATCCTGTACTGGAACAAGCTTGTTATGACAGTAATGTGGATTTTGATAACCTTGGCTTGCCAAGAGAGATCACCATATGGGTTGATCCATTTGACGTGTGCTGCAGGTGAGGCCTGAACTCAGGTGACTGTTACACCCTTGCTCTCCTTGTTGTCCACAGCTATACTGCATACAGTGCATTCCAGAGGCCAGGTGTGGACATGATTCTAAAAATGTATTGGCAAAGGAGCATGTGATTATTAGGAGTTGTGGATTTTCTTACAATCCTATAACTAGTCAAACATGATTAGAAGGTTTCAGAGTAGCAGCCGTGTTAGTCTGTATTCGCAAAAAGAAAAGGAGTACTTGTGGCACCTTAGACTAACAAATTTATTTGAGCATAAGCTTTCGTCAGCTACACACTGAATGCATCCGATGAAAGGAGCTGTAGCTCACGAAAGCTTATGCTCAAATAAATTTGTTAGTCTCTAAGGTGACACAAGTACTCCTCCTTTTCTTTTTATGATTAGAAGGGTGCACTTTGTTCTATTCTAAACTGTCGGGACTGGTGCTGGCTCCAAGCTCTCAAACTAAGGGCTTGTCTACACTGGCACTTTACAGCGCTACACCCTTCTTGCTCATGGGGTGTGAAAAAACACCCCCCAAGCGCTACAAATTTCAGCGCTGTAAAGTGCCAGTGTAGACAGTGTACCATTGCTGGGAGCCGCGCCCCACGTGGTGGTGGGTGTTTTTGTTTTTTGTTTTGTTTTGTTTTTGTTTAAGAGCGCTGGGAGAGAACTCTCTGCTGCGACTAAACAAGCCATGTTAAAGCGCTGGCATGGCAGCACTTTAACGTTGCCAGTAGAGAAGTTTTAGGGCTAGTCTACAACTCTTCACCAACCCCCCTGTAGGAGGAGTCCCTTCAGTCTGGAATACAGCAGAACCTCCTGAATTAGTATCTTGCTAAGACACAAACAGGCAACAGTGACCTCTTGCCACTAATGGGAAAGAAGTAATAGCAGAGTACTAAAAGCCTGGGGCTCTACCATAAAGAGGTATGTCATGTCTGTGGGTAAATAGCAGTGGACCTCTACAGTATTAGTGCAAAGCTGTATTATGCAATAAACTGAGCAAACACTCTTCCCCCCTCCCTCCCCCACCACTCTAGGTATGGTGAAAAGAATCTGCCTTTCACGGTGGTTCACTTTGAAGGTTCTGAAGACGACCGAGAACTCTCTCAACGCATCAGCCATGCTGTTGATAAAGCAACCTCAGATTATCATTCTGGCACCTCCTCAGATGAGGAGGGCTATACCAAGGAAGCTAAAGCTATCCCTACGGTCAGCAACCCAAACAGTGTCTATCAGGTAAGATGCTGGTGGTGTGTCCTAACCTTCTTTCCTGCTGTAAAGGAGGAAACAGCTAGTGTCTGGCCTATAATATGATCTACTGGGGAAGACTGACCAAGCTATCCCACTCAAGTTCTTCTGTCAGTACCGCTGTAGGCCGCCTGTACTGCTCTTGATCCTCCTGTCACCCCAAATCAACAAATGGTGCATGAATAAGCAGTGACTTTATCTCTACACTAACTGTAATACCTGAAAAGGAACTTGAGACCAAGCTCAATACAAATCTCTAATCTATTCTTATTCACCCCTTCTTGTCAACTGTTGAGAATAGGCTACTTCCACTTTAACTGAATTGTCTCGTTAGCACTGCCCCCCCCCCCCGGGTAAGGCAACTCCCATCTTTTCATGTGCTATAATATATATTGCTTTTTTTTAACTCCATGCATCTGATGAAGTGGGTTTTAGCCCACAAAAGCTTATGCCCAAATAAATTTTAGTCTCTAAGGTGCTACAAGGACTCCTCATTGGTTTTGTTCTTAGTTCAGTGACTACTGCAAGCTGCCCATTCAGCCGTGGTCTCGGTATCCTCACAAGAAGAGCTACACAACCAATGGACTTCATCAGGCAAGTGTTTACTATCCCCAGCACAAGGGCTTCAAATGCTACTGGCCAACAGCTGCTTTTTCTGGACCTCGTATGGATCGATATCACTGGGTGAATACCAACCGATAGAGCAGTGCCTGCACCGCTCTAACCTGGCTCTTACGGGTCAGTAAAATACTGGACTCTGTGGTAGGAAGCTTGATGTTTCCACAAAAACACACTTAATTCTGCCTTCTCCTGTCTGTTTTATTTCTCTTTCCCTAATTTTATGTACCTGAAATTTAAAGATTTTATTAAACTTTTAATGTATTTTTATATTGCTCTGATAAGAGACACTGAAAACTAGTAATTCTATTTGTAACTTGAAAAGGAAACATGGAGATTAATAAATTTAGTTGTGGTTTTTTAAAAAATATTGCATTTGTGATTTATCACCAGGTGTGTGAAGGGTGAATGCCAAGAGTCTTCCCTCCTCTACTGAAAGCTCTTTGAGATCATCCTAAACTGAGATTTTCTTAGGATAGAACTCGCCAGAAATTTGTAGTTTAGAGATTCAATGACCAGTAGACAAGTATATGTGACCTAAACATGCTTTGTTGTGGTGGAGATAATGCAGAAGCCTACCTCTCTCCATCACAGCTACAGCCAAAAAAAATCCTGTATTTGATCCTGGAATTCTCCTGCAGCTCCAGATGTCTGGGTGGGTCCTCTTCTTTTCTTGGGCTCAAATGTAACCAAAATAAGTCCTGCTTAATTACATAGTGTTTCTTATTTGGTGTGTGCAGCAAGGATCGACACGGGCCTTGACTCTCATCTATGCATATTCTTTCTTTAAAAGAATATATGTAATTGTTTCTGAAACAAAGTTGCTGTTGATTAATAGGCTCCACTTGATCCCTCCGCAGAAGGTAGGGAGACTCTATCTTTTGTTGTAAATTGGGCAGTATTTCTATTTAAGTCTTCATAAAGAGCCTACAGAGTTTGTATATTAACAGCAATCTAACAGAGTGCTTCAGGAAACTATCCAATAAATTAACAATCTCAATCTGGGAGGTGACTTACTTACAGTGGTGCTGGGAATGCAGGAGCAATGCTTCCCATTCACTTCAGCCTGGACACCTGCCACTTCAGTTCTGACCTGTTTAGGTTTTTTTGTTTTCAAAAACTTGTTTGCATTTTCACAAATGAATGCAGTTTATAAATTACAGTTTAGTTTGATCTAGGAACTCTAAAAAGGTATACTTGTAATAAAACACTACAATCAAATCACCTACTTAAGAATATAGAAGCAATTGTTTGACAGTATTAGAGCAGAGACATTCAATGATTCACAACAATTGCAGCAGAAACAAATCTCATTCAAATCTATATACAAAATGCTCTTCGGTGTTGCTGATCTCCTGTGTGATGCCATCTGCTCCTTTTCCTTCAGATTCTTGTTTGTATCACACCAGTGTAAATTAGGGGCTGATCCTGCAAGGAGTTGAGGGAACTTGTACCCAGAAGCTAGGAGCTTAGATACCTTTTTGAGGATCTAGCCTTCAGCTCACACTGAAGTCAATCTAAGTGAGAGGTACTCAGCACCTTTCAGAATTAGAATTTCTGTGGGACAGGAAACTGTCTTACTATAAGTTTAAAGGCTATGGAGAAGTGTGATAGTCTTCTCCAATGTTTGTAGGGGTTAGCGCTATATAGTGTTATCAAAATACATTTATTAAGCATCATAACCAGAACTGATAGGGGTTCCGTTCTAAAACCCCACTTGCATTCCTTTGCTAAGTTGACAGTTAACTGAGATTTCACATGCTTGGGCAATGACAATAACCAAGGTATCTTGACTGCTTATTATTGTTAACGGATATTTCAGAAGAAATGAGGGAGTCGATCAGCCTTGGGTCTTGTCACTTTTTAAGCTACTTTACATTCTTTTAAATCAGATTTAATTATGAGTGAGTTTGGGGGGAAAAACAACAACAACGCACTGGTCTTGGAATAAACTTTTCTTTTTTTGGCTTGGTGTAAAGCCAAGCTAGAAGTAAGTCACCAATTTTTTTTTCTTTGTTTTAATATTACTTAAACACCTCTCTGCCTTTTGCTATTTTCCCTTCTAATATTTCCATTTGCTTTACCAAACAGTCTTTCTCTAAACCAATTATCTCAAACTGACCAAAGGGCAAATCTTCACTGGCTGCATATTTTAAAAAATGATGTTCTTCCTCTATGACTTTCACCAATTCCTCAGTTAATGTATCCAACTTATCTTCCACTTCCGAAAGGCTGAAGTAAGAGCAGCTTTCCTCTTCCGAGCTGAAGCAATAGAAGCAAATGTTTATGACTTAAAATAAGACACAGTAGAAATGCCACAGCTAAAGCAATATCCCTGCTTCTGTCATGAAGAGAGCGGGACTAAGATGAGGACTATTTGGCAGAAACTTAATCTAGATAAAACAGTGGTGAGAGGATGGAGAGAAACAAAGGAAAAGGTTGACAAGTCACTTTTTGTGACCTAGGCTTGAAATTCAGGGCCCAGAATTGCTGCGGCATGTTCACGCTTGAACTGTAAGTCAGTGGAGTTCCACCAGCAGAGAATTTTGGGCTGCTGTTCTTTATTCATCCCATTGCGTCTGAGACTCTCAGACTAGGAAGATCAGCTCCATATCGTATGGTGAGGTCAGGACCAAATGAGGGGTCTTGGAATAGACTTGCTTCGTTCCAGAACACAGATTATTTGCATGACACTTATTAAAACATCTAAAAATCATTCTCACCTTATCCTTGCACCAAAGTTGTTCTCTTTCCTGCCTGCTGAGGTGTGGGTGAAACACTCTTTCTTCTTTACAGATAGTTTATTCTTCAGCAGGTCCTCAAGATTTGCATGGAGTAAGAGGTTCCTGTTCCTCTTCATGCACCAGACAACAAGGATACAAAGGGAGGACACGTCAGCATTAGTTTTAAAAGCCCTTTATGGACTCTGTCTGAAATTTTATCTTCAAAGACATCACTTTTTACACTGCCCTGGGATATTCTGAATCCTCCCCACCCAAAACATTTTCAGATGAAATGTCAGCTTTTGAGGCAGTCTGAATAAGACTTGCTACAGAAACAATGATTCTCTCTTCCATAACCCTGCAATACCTCTACGTCTAACGAAACCTGAGTCATTCTAGTCAATCCCTGTAGGTTTGTCCACTCAGAATGTAACCTGGGATGTTAAGATGCTAAGCAAGCAGATGAATGCAATTTACCATTCCTTTTAAAAAATACTGGGCCAGATCCTTAGCGGCTGTAAATCAGCATAGCTCCAGCGACTGCAATTGACCAGCTGAGGATTTCATCCACTGCTTGTTTGAAACACAACAACAACAACCCTTCAACCATGTCAAAGATGTTGTGACAGGCCTTATTTACTCCGGTAGAAAACTGGATAGAAGGAGACTTTTATATTGCTTTTTCTTTGAGCAAATATTCTTAATGAAAGTCAGCCAGCAAAGGTCATTTGACATGGAAAACAAAAGGAAGCTGCTGGGGTTAGAAGCTTCATATGATTTACAGTGTGTTTACAGTTCAGTTGCATGACCTGAATGCTAAAATGTCACATTTATTCTTTAAATACTGAATGTAGCAGGGATTTGTCTGCCTTTGGGACACTGTTGCTTGCTTTAGTTCTGAAATTTATGTGACAGTAGCTTTAAATAAACCTATCGTACAGATTGGACAATTGGTTTAGTTCCACTGCTGTTAACCCTAACCCTAAGGATGTCTTAGCAGGCTCAGCACTGAGCAGGCCTCTGACTATATTGAATATGTACAGCATTTAAGGTGAAATTCACCTCTGTGCAGAGCCAGAACTGTGCACCATTTAAGTCCCACCTGAGAGCTTAAATGGTGCCTTGAGCCTAGTGCTGGCCCTCTGCGCAAGGCTGATTTTACTGAGCAATGATGTGGGAAATGTGAGTTTAAGATCTGATTTAGAATTCCAGTCTGTGAAGCAGTAAGAAGATTGGGGACACTGAAACATACCAGGGTTCATAACCTTTCTGCTTACCTCCTCAGACGCCTCCATCTCCCTGGAGGATTTTACTTTTGCATCAAAAAGCTGAGAGATGAGATTTAATTTCTCCTCAGAGAATGGTTCTCCCTTCAGCAGAATCTCACTTATCTTCACAGAGGATTTATTGTCCTGGAGAACTGCTGACATCCGGAGTCTAAGGGAGAACATTTCACTGAGACAGGCCTTTAGTGCCTAAACATGGAGACAAATTATTTTTAAAAACCTGAATGCATTTGTCCAAGAAATATTTAAAGCTAACATTCATAAAAGTAATAATTAACAAGAAGGGAGAGGAAAAGGAGCGTAGATGGACAATGGGTTAGAACAATAACTTTTCAGCTCTGGAAGTCTAGATTCACATCACAAAAGAAATGAATTTATTTGCTTTAAGTTAGTCCTTGGAGAACATGTGTGCAGATCACAAATGCACCACACAATGTGGGTTAATGTGTCATTCTTAACAGTCTCTCTTCAGGAGACACTCATGATTAGAATATCAGGTCAGGCATGAGCAGGACCAGCAGAGTTGCGTATAAGGTATTTGCAATGTGCTGGGATCTGGGCAACGCTGCTAGTCCAACCTTTGCATGAGCACCAGGCAGTCCTTTGGGGAATCACATCTCTGTTTGGGTGCCCGAGGCAATATCTGGGTTGATAACTGGTATCTCCAAGATCCAATGGCTGGAAATTAAAGCTAGACAAATTCAGACTGGAAATAAGGCTAAATTTTTAATTGAGAGTAATTAACCTTTGGAACTATTACCACGGATTGTGATGGTTTCTTCATCACTGCCAATTTTTAGATCCAGATTGGATTATTTAAAAAAAAAGATATGTTCTAGCTCAAACAAAAATTATTTTGGAGAAGTCCTATGGCCTGTGTTATCACAGTGGACCTGTTTAGCCTTGGATTCTATGAATCTCCAGTGGCTCAAGCTGAATCCCACACACAGAAATCTAGATAGCGGCTAAATTTTCTGGGCCAGGAGTGGCAATATGCAGGTACTATTTTCCAGTGCTACCCCAGCTCAGAACTCTGCATACGTTTCCCCAACCACTTGAGACTTCCTTGCACTGAGCAGTAGGTTGCTAGAAATATGGTTGTCCCCAGCGCTATCACCCAATGACAGAAGCATGTTGCAGGTATTTCTGAATCAGTATTGTTTGTACTGAAGGGATGAGTATACATTGCTGTGGAGCTTTCTGCTGGTTTACAGTACGGTGCCAGGTAGTTTGAAGTTGTGTTCTTTGGATACTTTTCCAGCATTCTGTTGACAGCATCTCCAGCATGATCGTCATATGTTCTTGATATCATGTTATTAATGTTCTCCAGGAAACCCGAAGACTTGTTTGCATTGCGGTCAACAGGTAAGCATCTTATCCCACCTCCCTCCTTATTATTCCAAGCAATACCATAAAGTGCCAAAAAGAGCCCTGGTTTTAATGAGGTAAATCTTTGCAAAGAGTTCGTGCCTTAATGTAACTGGATACATAGTGTATCGTTATACCTGATAAAACAGTCTCTGAAAGGCGGGGCTGGAGTCTTGGCTGAGGTCAGCAGCAGTGATGTGAGCCAGACAGTGCACCAGCAACAGAATGAAGCTGCCCACACAACCCAGATACTCTCTTAAAATGAATAATTTGTTCTCTGAAATCTGAGAAGGAAATAAAAATATCCAGAGCAGAGACAAGAAGACAGCATTAGAGATGTGAGGTGATGTTTACAGTGGCTGGGCTGCTACTTTCATGGACACTGGACACACTGTTTAGAGTCCACTGGGGATAAACATATGCACAACTGCCACAAAGTGCAACTATTAAAGGGTTTTATTCAGGAGAGGCTGGTGTGTACCCTGACATTTTTCTCTCATGAGAAACACACTTTCAGCTTATTTTAGTGGGTATGAAGACTTCGAGGGAATTTCCTCTTCCCCAACTATACCATGATACAAAACCTCACCTCTTCCCTCAGAATCCCTATATAGAAATAAGTAATAGTTACGGGTCAGATTTTGCCCCCCTTACTCATAGCACTCTTACTCCACTGAGTTCAATAAAGGCTATTTGCAGAGTAAGGTACTACTCAATGTGAGTAAGGGTGGCAGAATCTCGATGAAAAAGATTTCTTTCGAAAACTGAAACTGATTGTTGTATATATACAATAATTTTACCAGCCCTCTGAAGCTATCAGTATGACCCACCTATGGCACACAGCCCCATGACCACTATCTTAAAGAACTCAATTAGCTTTACATCAAACACTAACTGGGACATATCACTGGCAGATGAGAGGTGGTTCTTTCACAGTGACATTTTTTGTTTCTTAGTTAAGCAATCTTTTCCTAGAAGGAATCAAATGTTCCATGACTTGATAAATATGAAGTGTATTTGCATTTCACTCCCTAATCCACAAATTTAATAGATCTGAAAATATTGAGGATGCTGACAAGGATCTAAACTGACATACCTGATGATAGAAAGAGTTTTGGAAGGCATTGCCTGTGGTGTTACTGAGAGGTATGCTGGAGGCGACACACAGGTTAATTTCTGGAGCCTAAAGAGAAAAATAATTGTTTCTGTAAAAGTTTGTATGCACTTCATATCTTCAAAGTCAGATGGATTAGTGGGATATAAATTAATTTAAATGTCAGCTTTGATTTTCAATAGAAGCAGAGCCAACAAATGTTGCATGAAAATGGATAGTGTTTAAAATGTCCCCAGCATATCACTGGAGTTCATCTTGCCAATTTTCTGATTAAATAAATCAAAGGGTACCCGAGCCCAGCAGCTCTGGTGGTTAGCGCACCATTATTATTATTTATTTATTGTATTACAGTAGCTTCTAGAAGCCCTAACCAAGATCAGGGTCCCACTGTGCTAGTGCTGTACAAAGGCAGATATAAAGGTATGTCTACACTACAAATACTACAGCGGCACAGCTGCAGCTACACTACTGTTGCTCTGTCATGTAGACGCTTAGTCCACTGATGGAAGGGTTTTTTCCATCACTGTAGTAAATTCACTCCCTCAAGAGGTTGTAGCTGCATCTACAGTAGGGCTGATCTAACTAAGCTGCACAATGAAATTTTTCACAGCCCTGAGCTAAGTCAACCTAAGTTTTTGGTGCACAGCAGGCCTAGGAGATCCCCTGTATCAAAGTTTAAAAGCCAAACAGACAAAGGAAGTATTATGCCCATTTTACAGTGGAACTGAAACACAAAGAGATCAAGTGACTTGACCAAGGTCCCACAAAGAGTCTGTTGCAGAGCCAGGAATTGAACGCAATCCCCTGAGACCCAGTCCAGTACCATATCCATTCTTCCAAGCTACTGTTGCTGAAACACGGCTTTGACTCCTTTGAATCTCTTACTCACTGAGCATTCTCTATCCATCCTTCACCTACAATGGATGGGTTTCCTGCAGCCCGTTGCTGGGTTTTATTGGTGCTTTTCTACAAATGCATGCTTCCTTCTGAGAATGGAAATATTTTCTTGTAGTATGTTAAACTTACATTGATATGAGGCCTGAGAAACTGGAGAATGGAGATGCCATATTGGTATATTACAAACTCTCTTGCAGAAAGTGTTAGGGGATGAACAGGTATTAGTTCACCTTTATGAGTCATCAAAGCATCCAATATATCCTGAAAAGAACTTCCTGTGTCTGCAGAGAACAACAGCATTTCAACAGACTCACTTATTTTTGTTTTACGTTTGTATTTAGCATCAATGTACATTTTCTTTTATCATGAAATATTAAGGGACAAGAAGAATGCGCAGGTGGAACTTTCTGGGCAAGACTTATTTCATTGCAAACACTTTTAAATGACGCACAACCCATTTTCTGGACTATTTATACAACATTTAGTAATAGAAATGACAAAGAAAACAACAAAACACCCTACCAAACAAGACAATTCCACGGCATACTCTTCCCTCCTGGTGAGAGGATAAAAGAAAACAGTATGTGACAGATATTAGTCACATCCTTCAATGCATTACTGGAAGGCACTCAGATGCTGTGGTGATGAGCATGGCGTAAGAACTTATATAGAATAGAATACCCAATTGTCTATTATCTATTTATTACTGTTATTTTATTTAATTCTGGGGCTATTACATTTGTACACTCAGACTCTGCATTATACATTGTGATTATTTAGCCCTAGTCAGTGGAATCTTTCTGTTCCTGTTAGAGAGAAATGAAGTAAGTTGTTTACTTGAAAAAATGAGAGTCATTGTTAAAAGGTACATGATAAGAGCACTTTATGCATGTAACCTGTGTCACAAAGAGAAGATGGCTAGATCTGCAGCAGTGCCCTCAGATTTACTTAAAACATGACCAGACTTACCCCTGTATTAGAAAAAAGCCCAAGGCTTGTTAAGCACATAATTGGTCAGTGAATGATCTACTACAGGTTTCAGAGTAGCAGCCGTGTTAGTCTGTATCCGCAAAAAGAACAGGAGTACTTGTAGCACCTTACAGACTAACAAATTTATTTGAAAATAAGCTTTCGTGGGCTACAGCCCACTTCATCAGCTGCATAGAATGGAATATATAGTAAGATATATATATATACACATACAGATAAGTCGGATAACTTCTCCTAATGTTTATAGCATCGCTGTTCAATAGGAAATAAAGCAACTCTGATGTATCATGCCTTCCATCCAAGGATCTCAAAGTGCAAAAAGCTTTACAACTAACCAAATTTCATCCCATCTAGCAAAACTGGTAAGTGTTAGTATACAACCAAGGCACAGAGAGATTAAATGACTTGCCTAAGGTCACAGAGTAAGTCATTGGCAAAGGCAGGAATTGACCCCAAACTCTCAGATCCCCCTATATTTACCATTAGTCCATACTTCCACCACAGAATAAACATAAGTGACATTAGGACATCTGCCCTGCTGAAGATGAGTTAATCCCAAAACATATGAGTAGTGGCCAACTCTAAGCTTACATAGAAAGATATCTCCCAATATTTTACTGAATTGTGCTAAAAATGTACATTAAAAACAGAAGGGAAGGAAATTTACCTTTTTCCGGCAGATGGCTTTCCAGAAGCCCAATTGCCATCGCATGAGCTTGGAGCTGGTCATTCACATCTTTCAGAAGAGTGAGAAGTGGAGAAGATTTCATATATGTGGCTTTATCATTGTCTACACAAATAAATATAAAAATATAACTGTGAAAAATAACTGTTTCTTACAGTGTGTGCATGAGGCAAATAAGAAACTCATATCCTGGAATAAAACACTTTACTGGTGCAGTGAAGGTAATATTTTGAGAAATCCATTTAATTGTTTGCCCAAATCTAAGTGCTGGTTACTAAAGAGATTTTAATATAACTTGAAAAGAGAGTTCTCTTCTCCGCAGTGTTTGTTATGAATAAAATGGGTAAAATAAATACCTCTTATTTTCCACAGCTCCTGCTTGGAGAGCTTAGAAAATACTCCTGGCAATTTTATGAAGCTTTTTATTAAAGGCACTCTGTTTGTCAATGATACAGTTTGATTGATGAAAAGAGAAAATAAATCTGATTTAAAACATTTTAAATATATTAAAAATGATTTTCTATAAGAGGACCAAATTCTGTTTCCTATCATATTAATGGGAGTTTTGAATAATTAAGGAATTCAAAATTTAGCTTCATGTGTTTATGTAACTGTTGTCTACACCATGGCTACTGTGTGGATATAGGGAAGCATCATACAAAGACCACAGGATACTCGTTTGATACAAAATGATGTAGCATGGATGGAGTTATACCAAAGGAAGTGACTCTTAGGGGGCTATATTATTCAGATCTACTGACTTAACTGTGTAAAGGGCTTACCACACAGAAGAGGTGACCTGAACTGGGGATTCAGGAGAATAATCCTTGATGCCAACAACTGTTCAGTTTGCTTCAGTATCTTGACATCTATGAGGCCAACATACATGTGTTAGTGAAATTCTCCAAAAAGAATTGTAGAGATGCTCATACTTGCTTTACATAATTATTTCTTCTCTTATTCCATATGTTTCAGAGTAACAGCCGTGTTAGTCTGTATTCGCAAAAAGAAAAGGAGGACTTGTGGCACCTTAGAGACTAACCAATTTATTTGAGCATGAGCTTTCGTGAGCATCCGATGAAGTGAGCTGTAGCTCACGAAAGCTCATGCTCAAATAAATTGGTTAGTCTCTAAGGTGCCACAAGTCCTCCTTTTCTTATTCCATAATCGAGCTATAATTTTTCTATTTATAATCTAGGGTCACTTTATTAGTAACTAGTTTTAAGATGGCCAAAGCCTGATTTGTTGACTGGGTTCTCTCACTTAGGAAGATTAAAGATACAGGAGTGGGTCAGAGTCTATCAAGAGGATGGGGTGGGATATCCTTGAGTGGAGCTCTGATGATTGATGGATCTTGAGCCACTCCTGGAAAGCGCGTAAGGTTCCTGACAGGGCTGACATGAGTGCACTGGGGCCAGTTTGGCTGAATGGTACACTCCAAATTCTTATTTGCTAGCTGAATCTGCATATGCTGCTGCACTCAGGGGCCTTTGTGCCTTTCAATTGTTTCCAATCTCTTATCCTATTTACTTATATTCCAGACTGTAGGTGACACAGAGAAAAGGACTTTATATCATCTGGACCATTTATTTGTACTTATGAGATTATGCTAACTCCTATTGCCTACAATTGATGAATGAATACAAATGACTGGATCTTCCCTAAAGAGGGAACAAGGAGAAGACAGGAAAGACTTAGTGTATTGCCTAGTGGTCCCTGGAACCATAGGCAATTGGTCTTGAATGATTCATTCCCCCGATCCTAATGAATGAACTCTGTTCATTGTTCCAAGGAAGGTGAAACCCTGGTATCCCTCAAGTCCCTTGTTAACTTCTTCTATGGCAGGTGCAAAGGGAACCTTTCTAAAATTTGGTGATTCAGTTCAACTCTGTGGAGGTGAGTGAACCACACCCTGGTTAAATATTTAATTTATTTGTATCATAGATACTTCTGGCATCCAAGCAACTGTGCATTCTCACACCTAAATCTTAAGTCATGCAGATTCTGCCAGTTATCTCCAAGGGCAGAAAATTGATCACCCCTGGGCAGAAAACCCCATATGTATCTTTCAATCTAAACGCCGTTTAGTTTTTAATTTCCAAGAATGCCCATGTGTTTTCCACTTACTGCCTAGCTGAGAGACTGGCATCTCTTCAGATGATCACATAACATCTTACTCATCCTGTACTGTACTTGTGATCTGCACGTTTATTTCATTACAAAAGCATCAATAACACCCAGAATGCACATTACTTGCAACGAGGAGTTATGGATCAGCTACATTTTCTATTGAAAAATCAGACCTACTCTCTGCCAAGAGAGATAGAACCTGGTCTTCTGCCTGGCTGGGTTTCTCTTTGGCCAATAAGGATGCAGCTGCAGATGATGGAGGGCTGTTTTCTTGCTGCTTCTCTTTTTTCTTCTCTGCCTGCTCTACCCTTCCTCTCAGTTTCTCCAGGTCTTGGTGAAAAGCCTTTTGCAGGAAGACCTCAGTTTCATTGTGTTCTCTCATCATTTTCTAACAAGAATTGTGAGAAAAATGTAAATGTTTGTAAAAGGGTGAGATCTCTGGGAAATACAATCTCATGCTCCGTAAGACTCTCCCATAGGACACTACCCTGGTATAAGGCTTCAGGATCTCTCAAAGTATGTTAGAAATTCCCTCTGTATAGTATGCATCAGTTGCTATAAGACATATTACATCTGCGCCTCAAAACCATCATACTATCACTCTGCATATGGATGAATTTCACAACCAGTGCATATTTACTTATGGACAATTACCAACTACTGTAATCCACTTATTTTCTGCAAATTTCATTCATCCATACATGGTAATCATAAAATTATCTATCTATGGCATTTCTGGAGCATCCATCATCATCATCGTTTCTCAGGGATATAGAACTTTTTAAAAACGTAAGTATCTAAGAACTCCCTATGGGGGATTTCCACTGCATATGCCATCATACTGCAAAATGCATATTTTGGGACTACGGCGTACATCCTTCATCCAGCTCCTCAGCTCTCCATGATCCAGCTGATCCTGCAGATTCACTCTTTCATCTAATATTTGGCATTGGTGAGATTCTTCCAGCTGCAGCTGCTTTGCTTGGAAAATCTCCCAGATAACGTTCCCTTTAAGTATTTTATCTTCACTTTCAAATGTGGATTTTTTGATCTGCAGGGAAGAACGTTTTTTGTCAAACACCTATGTTTCTTCCTGTAAAAATTTTACCACTGATGACCACAATACTTCTGCTTATTGGCAGTTAAGATAGTTTTCCTCTAGATTTCTTAAACTATGAAATACCTGCCCCCACGCTTAAACTGGAGTTTATAATTCAAGCATTAACTGACTGTATGATGATGTAATGGAGCCACTGTGACATCCAAATCTGTATCATGTTGTTTGGGACAGATACGGGGGGATTCTGAGCTAATTCATTACCATTATGTCATGAGGATGGTTGATAGAGCTCTATTCAAACACATCTGACTTGGCCCTTTGTTTCTGAGCCAGTTTCCAAAAAGTGTGGCCTCTACACAAGTTGATTGTGTAGGAGGCCCGCCCTTTCCCTAATGTTTTAGGCTATGGGGCAGAACTTAGAAGCACTATATACAAGCAGGGCCAATAAAAGGCAGGGAGTGAGCAAGTGTGAAGCAGCACTAGTTAGAGTGAGAATGGTTGTTACTAGAGATGGGACAACCAATGACAGAAAACCCGTGTGTTTCCCTTCAAGGGAGAATGAGGCGCCAGGGAGCAGCAAGGCCCGAACTTTTCTTCCCACATGTCAATGTCTCTGTTCTCTAGTGGTAGAAGTCAGACCTGTGTATATAGCCAGGACAAGGCACATGCACCACTGAAGTCCTATTTTGAGGGTAGATGTGCAGCTAGTTATTATAAGCATGGCTCACTTCCCAGAGCAGTAAGTGGGGGTATGGAAGAAAGGAGGCAGTAAGCATCATCATGACCCACTGTAGCCTGAGCAGTTGAGGGCTTGCCAAAAGTATCTGAACTTCAGCATCACAAGCTTGAAGTCTCTGTTACCAAATGATCAGACTGAATTAAGCCCAAAGGGGACATATAAAAACAACGACATAGTATACAGTATAACCTCCATTATATAGGCCGCAGTTGTTGCTTAAAAAGAAAAGGAGTACTTGTGGCACCTTAGAGACTAACCAGTTTATTTGAGCATGAGCTTTCGTGAGCTACAGCTCACTTCATCGGATGCATAGCATATCGTGGAAACTGTGGAAACTGCTTAGGTATCATTACACTCCTGAACATGCATGTGGTGCAATCAGTTCAGTTTGAAAAGATACACAATTTGCAGTTTTTCTACCTGTAGTGGATCAAGATTGCTTGAAGTATTCTCCTTAGTTCTTTTATCGCCCATAAAGATTTTGAGCTGTTCTTTCAGCCCCCTTATTTTCTGCTTTCTGAATTCCTGTAGATCATTGGCTGTGAAGTCAGCTTCATCCACAGGCTGCAGAGTATACATACAGAAAGGCAAAAAAGAGAAAAACAGTAATTTTATTCATAGAAAGAATGTTGTTATTATATAACAGTAACAAAGATAATTGCTTAGCTTCTTTCATCTAGGGATCTCAATGTGCTCTGTTAAAATAAATTAATGCAGACTTACAATATCCCTGTAAGTTGTCTGCAGTGTTGTTGTAGCCTTGTTGGTCCCAGGATATTAGAGAGACAAGATGGCTGAGGTAATATTTTTTTATAAGTTGGTCCAATGAAAGATTCACTTCATCTACCTTGTCTCTATAATATTTCTGCAAAATATTATAATGCCATTCTACAGATATATTAAAGGAGGCACAGAGAGGCGGGGTATGGATCAGTGTTCATGTTGTGCTCCCTGTCAGTACCTGGCCCGGGTCAGGGAAGCTAATGATCCAACCACTGGACCAAATTCGGTGATGAATCGCGGCGCATGTGCTAAGAAGAAGAGGCACAGACAGATGAAGTGACTTGCAAGAGACCACGCAGGAACTCAGTGGCAACACTGGGTCTAGAACCTAGGAGCTCTGACCACCCGTTCCTGACTCTAAAACTGAACATAAGCCTCTCAACAGTTTTGGTTATTTGAAGCCAAGTGCAACAAAATTGATACTGATCCATTTAGATTGTTGTTCTCACAAGTTGAAAGTTTTAAACAGAGCCACGGCTCAATATAAAGCTGTACAAAACCAGATGTGCACAAACAATTGTGCTCATTTCAAATTATCGCGTGCACTCTATTGTTAAGTGCCAAGATGTTACTAAGAACTTTGCATGGGCTGTTAAGAAAAATGGAAGCAAACAGAACTTGAGAGTGGATATTTTGGTTATCACTAGATAATTTATTTTCAATTTTACCTTGTCCAAAGAGTGGTCTTTCAGGCATTGGGTTATTTCCAAAAACTGTTTCTCTCTCAGTTGTAATAATCTGGCAGCTTGTTTCAGCTCCAGCCCTGAAAGCTTGTATTCTATGTTATCTTTCAATAGATGTATGATGTCCTTCATATCATCATCATCAACCAATGACCCCTGAAACACAAAAGGCCCATGTGTTACATGGATACAGCCACCCACCATTACCTCAAATATTCCACAGCACCCATAACATGGAACATAAGTAAAATACCCTGCTCCTTTTATTGGTCATTTTAGTTTCTAGAAGCCAGCTCACTGAGAACTTACAGAAAGATATAGGAATTGCAGGATCTTCCAAAATTCTATCTAGCACAATAGGAATCAGATAATAATACTTACCACTTATATGGCACCTTCTGTCCATAGATCTCTAAATGTTTAAGAAAGGTGAGAAAGCATTATTGTCTCAATTTCATAGATGGGCTAACTGAGGTGGAGGCCTGCATTTGCATAAGTGGTTTCTAATTGTGGATACCTCCATTTTTGGGTGTCAACCTTAGAAACCTAGGCTGGGATTTTCAAAGGAGCCTGACGTAAATCTACACATAAATAAATTATTAAATAAAAATAAAGGAGGTAGGAGCTTAACTCCCATTGAGACTCATTTGACAGTCCCAGCCTTAGGGGCTAGTTTTCAGAAGTGCTTAACATGCACAACTCCAGGTAAAGACAACAGCTGTGATCGCTCAGCACTTCTCAAAATTAGAACTTTCCTAAGTTTACCTGAGAGGCTACAACCTCCTCCACATTCAGGTCTCTCCTGATGACCCCCCAGCTGCCATAGTGCCTATGAGAAGTGTGATGTTCACAGCTTACACACAGAAAAATTAGATACGAACAAACCCTCATGCTGGAAGGTCGCAACGTAACACAACTTTATTTCTTAGAATTCAGAACAACATACAAGACCCAAAACCAGAGAGAGACAAAGCAGGCTACTCCCTTAAACAGAGAGGCACAGCTCACCCCATCTTATTGTAGGCTATTTGTCTACAAGCTGATTCAGACAATCCAGATCACAAGGCTTCCCTTAAAACTCCCTATCCTGCTGTTAGGATAAAAAAATCCCTCACACTTAAAATGATAGCTTGTTATTTTTCACACAGTTTCCAATACACCTTGGGAAGTTTGTTGATGCCAATGACGAGCTTAATGAGTAATCTGAGACTAGTTTACACATCATATATATATTTGTTAACATAACTGTATATATGTTGTGCCCCTTCCCGCATCCTCTGTTTCTTTGTTTAGGCTGTGAACTTAGTGGGATAGGGATAATGTATTCCCTTATGTTTGGAAACACTTGCACACTGTTGGGTTTGCCAGATATAAATAACAAGAACTAGGGGTAAAATTTTCAAAAGTGCCCACATGATTTAGGAGCCTAAGTCCCACTTTCAAAAGTGATTTAGGCACTTTGGAGCCTACATCACATTTCATTTCTATGGGATTTAGGCTCTCAAATCACTTTTGAAAATGTTACCTCTTAGGCATCTCAAATTGGGTACCCAGAATTAGAAGCCACACTTGAAACTCTGGCCCAAAGTGACTTGCTCATGGGCACAAAGCACGCTAGAGCTGAGAACAGACCGGAGATATCTTGAGTCCCAAACCACACCATATACAGTGAACCATACTACTTTTCAGAAGATTTCAGGTACAGTTTGGCATGTGTAAATTGTTACAGAAATGACTATATGATATCCTGTAATCTGGAGCCGCACATTTCTATGAAAGGAAACAATCCTTGAAAAAAATCATACAACTCCTAAAACATAAACACATGCAATATAACAACAAAAAAGGGCTTTACATCTATGACAAGCTCGCACAGGTTTCTTTCTTCAGTCTGTGTCCAAAAGTCTGCCTTTTGGAATCTGCAGCTGTCTTGTAGCACTATTACTGTTTGCCGCAAGTGTCTCTGAGATAGGATAAAATATGCCACATGCTCAATATGATTTGGTAACTCCTGTCTTTCAGCCTCCTGGATCACTTGCATTTCCTTGGCTTGCACCTATGAAGAAAACATTGCAAACTCTTTAAGACTAGGTTCCCTGTAAATTACTGAGTGCTCTGAAGTATTCAAATTCTGCTGGCAAAAGTTTGAACATAGCAGTCACAGAAAAAAATAAATTAACTGTACTGAAGGACAAGGGAACCTATACAGTTAAAAGCCCTGCAGAATTCACTCTTACTAAATACAGAAACCTGATGGAGCTGGATAATCCTTGTTACCATTTTTTTGTGTTGATAATACATGAATCAAATGTTTGCAAACCACAGACAACGTTACATTTGATACAATGGTCAGATACATGTGCTTTCCCATTATTTTAAAGCAGCATAAAGAGAGAGAGATTAACAGAGAGATTAACACAATAGCAATTGTACCTTTTCTTCTGTCTGGGTTTGAAGCTCCAGTCTGAACTGTGTCTGCAT
The DNA here is from genome assembly GCF_015237465.2 of Chelonia mydas. Classification (NCBI taxonomy): domain Eukaryota; kingdom Metazoa; phylum Chordata; order Testudines; family Cheloniidae; genus Chelonia; species Chelonia mydas. Next base: position 13,631,693 of record NC_051262.2, on the reverse strand, counting down.
ATTCCTCAGTTCAGTCTCTGACTCTTCCTTTACACCAATAAGTAAGTCCCCTTCTTTGTGGTGCTTCTGGAGAAAAGCCACAGCTCTCTCCACTTGCTGCTTCTCAGTAATCTGGGCCACCTCTTGGGCCACAGATTCTCCTGTAGCTCTATAGTGTAAAGTGTTCAGAATCCTTAACACACCTTCTGGACAGGTCTGTCTCTTAAGAGAGAAAACACAGTGATATGGAAAAATAAATGTTATCTGGCTGCTACATTCGAGATTTTGTTTCCAGCATTGAGTTGTGTAACTCATGAGGCAGAGTACATTATACTGTAACCCCCCTCTGTGGACATGCACATTTTATCCCACGCTTTCTGATTGAAGAGGATCAGGGTGCAGAATATGTTTTGTGAATTTATGTGTGCACAGTAAGCATGCACAGTGGGTAGATGAACTCCTAAATATGGAATAAGCATAGATGTAAATGGCACTACAAAAGGAGGCGGGGAGTAGCTCAAACTTTGCACATGCCTGGCAAATCATGCCCCAGACATGCCTGGCTTTAGGAGGAGGGAAGATGGTTTGGTGGTTAAGGCATGGGAATCAGGATTATCTGGGTTAGAACTGAGTTCTGCTAAAGACTATGTGTGGGTCACTTAATTTCTCAGTGACACTGTTTTCCATCTGTAAAATGGGGATAGATACTTCCTGTCTCTCTTTTCTGTCTTGTTTATTTCAGATAAACTCTCCAAGACAAGGACTATTTTTTACTTTGTGTATACACGGTGGGTAGCACTATGGGGACACAAGGTACTACTGTAATACAATTACATTATAATGAATAAAAATACTATCACTTTTATCACCAAGTAACTGTCTTAGAATTCTCCCAGGAAACTCCTGCTGCCTCTAACTGGCAACTGGCAACAAGATGTGATTGTCTCGGGTGCAGATATGAACCAGAGACAGGAAGCATACTGAGGAAAATCTCTGTGGAGAGATCTGGGAAGTTGGGGAAAACTTTTAAAGGCACAAATGGCAATTAGGCACCAAGCTCCCAGTGAACAGCAGAGAGCTGGGTACTTAAGTCCTATTTGTAACTTTGAAAATGGCACCTGTTGTGCTTAGCTTGTGCCAACAATGTGGCTGTGAGGTGCAGCGAGCTTTATCCTTTTGTAGCTGAATTCTAGCCGATTCAAGTCTCCTTTATATTTTCGAACTCTGACTGGAAAAGGTCTGAATTTGAATTAGCCTTAGCATGTTCATGTAGCACTTTATATTCTCAAGGTATCGTGCAGACCTTAGCAAATTGGCATTAACTTCTCATGTGAGGATAGTGAAGTGGAGGAATAATCAATGGGATATACCTGAAGTTCATTATAGAGATCCAATACTCTATAGAGACACACTTGTTTCATAACTTCTAGCTTTACTATTTTGACTGCTGAAGCTTGTAATATTTGAGTTGCTGAGTCTGTAGCTAGCTCTGCTTCCAAATACTGTGTTTCCTGTTGGGTAAAAGAGACTAAGATGCTGAGAGCTTTCAATGTAAGAAACATAGAAGTTCATTCCACAACCAGATTATCTTGTGGATGGATTTACCTCACTGTACCACCAATACATCAAATACTTTCCATAAATTGTTGTCTGTGACGGGGTTAATTTTTGGATCAGAAATAAAATTACTGTTTGGCAAAACTAAAGGCTGAGAATTCAAATCATGTTTTTCTGACACATGCAGTCAAGACCAGAATCTGCTTTTTTACAGAGAAAAGAACAAACTAGTAAAGTGACAGCTTACTTACAGTTATGTAAATAAGACCCTTGAACTCACATCTTGTTTTTTAGTGACATCGTATCTGATGTGGGAATCTGTGATTTGCAAATCAGCACCAAGCAGTGATAAATGATGTAGAATTTCATCTAGAGAACGTAAGTGATCTTTGGGTGTTACTAGATCCCAGCTGAGCCCTGACTGCTTTATTTCTTTCCAATGCTTCTGATAGAGAGCTTGTCCAGCACACTGGTGGCATTCAACTAACTCCTTCAGAAATGTGTCCCAGTCGCTGGCCACATCCATTTCTTTATGGCTCTTCATTCCCTGAAACTACAGAGATACTTCTGCTTAAGACCATATAAATGAAAATAATCAATAAACTCTAGCCAAGATTTTTAAATATATGCACCATACATTAACTCCATATAAAAAAAAGGGCCTGAAGTTCAGCACCCAGGGGCTCATATTGAAAATCAGACCACTTAAGTAGATGTCTATCTATAGATATAGAAGCCTAATTTTAGATCCTCAATTTTTAAAAACATTGGCCTCCATGTTTTGCATTGAAATGGCCAGAGTTTCAGGTACCCATGTGCTGTGGGAGATATTCTACCTCTGTCATCTGATGTGAAAAAAATGAAAGCCACTCAGAAAGGAAATAAGAAAACTCTCATTTCTCATACTCTGAATGAAAACTTCGAGCTTACTCAGCACCAGTCTCACCCAATTTTCTTTACATTCTTCCTTATCTTTGGCTGATTCATAAAAGTAGCAGATCATGTTTATTTCTTCCGTCATTAAGGACAGCTCTAAATGCACCAATTCACTGGCATGCTTTTCTAAAAATAACCTGCCAAAACACCAGAAATAAATTAAGCACGACAAGAAATTATCAACATTTATATGCAGCCTTTATCATGAAGGATCCTAAAGCACTTTGCAAGCTGATACACATTCTATATGGGGGACAAGTGTCGTCTACCAATAGGATGGATTGCAGTGACTGTTCAAGTTCAAACAGCATCACCACATAACACTTCAGGATGAAACACAAATAATACCCTTCACCAAATAAAACCACCAGGAGGATTTAAAAAAGAAGAATTAGTATTTCTCACCTTGTCAGAATTTCTTGCTGTACATGGGATCCCCCTGGTAAGAAAAAAGAGGGCAGCACAGGTGACAGTGTGGCAGTTGGAGCAATTTCCTGGCTTTCTGCAGTCCTGAATGCCTCAGACTGAGCTGTAGATGCCTTTAAGGTGCTTCTTGAGGAGTATCCTTCAGGAAAAAACAAAAAGAAGTAAAGGACCTTTACATTTATTTCTGAATTCCGGGCTCTTTTCGGCACATTCAAGCTCCCTTTCACAATTCTTTCTACTAAATATTTTGAAAATATTAATATCTGTCACTCTGCAGTACTCTGTCCTAATCCAGTAACAGTCTGGGACAGAAGATAACCTATCTAGATTTGTTCACTTATCTGGTTATCTGCTCATTCTAGTTTTACCACTCAGAAGAAACATTTGTAAACAAGTCATTTTACAGAATACAAGTAACTTTGTAGCAAGAGAAAATGTACTATATACCTGTCACTAAATCCTGCAAGGTTCACAAACCTGGATGTAAAAGTTCCTGAAGCCTTTATTGCTTTTTCAATCAGGAAAGCAAATCTTGTTTGGAACACTTGCCTTTATCTAATTAAATAAACTAAATAAGCTTCAACAGCATGTACTAGCGAGCACTAGTCCCAACATTTGATATAAGGCTCATTCAATCTAATTTCCATTGTAGTGAAGGTGACACAATCATGAATGATTAATTGCATATGAAGAAGAACTGGAAGGGCATGAATAAAGAGGTAGCTGATGTGATAGATGCAGATCGAGTACCACCTGGATCCATCTCTAGCTAAGTCCTTTAGGATGGTCTGGCTGGATGTTCACTGTATGTCTATGGTGCTTGATCTGCAAAGATGCTACATCTCTTTGGAATTTGCCTTAATGATGACGACAATTGTGAGATAGATGTTGCAAGATAACACATTAGGTTATTATAAGGGAATGGAATTTGTGAGTCCATGCTTATCTATTCTGACTCTCTTTCTTGGCAATTCTTAGCACTCTATGCAAGCTGATCCCTCCTCTTCTTACCTTGCAAACATTATGTGACAGTTTTCTGATCCATACTGGAAATAGTCAAGCAATGTTAGCTGAAATATCGCTACAGAAATGGGAATCAATGCTGGCTCAAGAAAGAAGAGGAATGGCCATTTGATTCTTCTTGTATTAATTATTTTAGTGCAGTCTTGGTATGTATGTAATCTCCAATTCTTTCAAAAGTGCTGACAAATCTTAAGGCTTTTTTGGCTGCTTCCACATTTTAATTGAAATTTTCAGTGTGTTCCAAAGAAATTGATGAGTGATAGAGAGTGAAAGGAACTAGACGCTGTAGCTGCCATCATTTAGGCCCTGATTCACCAAATTACTTAAGTACATGCTTAAATTTAAGCCTGTGAGCAACCGCATTCCTATGAACATGTTTCTCTCCTATTGACTTCAATAGGATTTAAGCACATATAAGGTCCTTAATCAGTAATTCATTACTAGTTACTTCAGTATTACCTTTCCAATAAAAGAATGACACAGCACTAGATCTGATTATATTGAAGATATTACATGGAAGAGAAGACCTTTGAAAAACTAATCATTCAAATCCCAACCTTACAGTTAATGATCTTAGCAGAGATTGTGGCTGATAGGAATTAAGAAGAAAATATACTTGTTACAGATCTAAAAAAAGAGGAAAAAATCTTTACATTTTAATTTGATCATTCATATTGAGAGACTGGAAAGGAAGTTGAATTATGAGAAAGGGGAATAATAAAATAGAGGAAAGAAACAGTTATTAAATTGCTTTGGAAATTCCACTATGTTTTTCTCCCTCCGTTTGCAGAGAGACATATTCTATATTGACTAAATGTTTGCATCCTGAAATGTATCCAACATTTTGACAGCTTGTATATTTCAGCTCTGTTTGTCAGTAAACAGCAATTAGAACTTTTATGTAACTACAAGTCTGGTTACATCACAATTTACAGTTTGAATGCTCACATGAGGGAAAGTAAAAGCTTTGCCATTGATTTCTGTGGTTGCAAAGGCTTTTTACTGCCAAGCTGAGGGTAGGGCCTACATTCTGCAGCAGCCTCTAGTTATACCACAGAATGAATAGAGGTGGAATGGAGACAGATGCACAAAGATTACATCTTTCAAGATTTCCCAGGATTGAAACCTTCTAGTTAGGGAAAGAAGACCAGACTCTCAAAGGTATTTAGTCATCTAACTCCCAATGATTTAAAAGATCTTGTATAGTCCAGTAACTAAACCAATCCTCAGGCCTAAGTAAAGATGCAAGAAATCAAGTACTCTGTCTGTCACCATGCTCCTAATCTTGTTCTCTTGCAAAAATGTGGAAGAGGAAACTGCCATCCCCCAGAAGTTAATACAACCTACTGTACATAATGATGAATTCTCAGCATATACATTATTCTCCTCAGAAATCTGCAGTTTCACCTTCCTTTATCAGTAGAGACTGAAAATCTCTAAGATTTAGACCTTATTTTTTCCTTTGAATTTTAACTGACGGTGTTTTGATTCTGACTGTCTGACCTATAGCAAGAACATCATTCTGATGAAAACTGACTTTTTGCTTCTGGAAACTTCCAGAAGGATGGGGGATTGCGAGAGAGAATGTACACACAATGCACTTCAATTTTTGAATAGTCTAATAAAAGATTATCTGAATTTTACAAACTTTTATAAATTTTTATGGTTGCAAAGACAGGCTCTGATCCTGGAAATAGCTGACACAAATGCTTCATTTTACACATCTGAGCAGAACCTTTGACTCATGGGACTCCTCAAAAGTATAAAATTAAGCACATGCTTAACTTCCTGCTGCAGATTGGAGCTTCAGTTTGTAGCACATCAGAACTTAAAAAGAAAAGGAGTACTTGTGGCACCTTAGAGACTAACCAATTTATTTGAGCATAAGCTTTCGTCAGCTACAGCTCACTTCATCCAATGAAGTGAGCTGTAGCTGACGAAAGCTTATGCTCAAATAAATTGGTTAGTCTCTAAGGTGCCACAAGTACTCCTTTTCTTTTTGCGAATACAGACTAACACGGCTGTTACTCTGAAACCTGTCATTATGCAAGGCACTGCATTTAGCCGTATGGAGTGGAAATCTATCAACTGCATGCATCCGATGAAGTGAGCTGTAGCTCACGAAAGCTTATGCTCAAATAAATTGGTTAGTCTCTAAGGTGCCACAAGTACTCCTTTTCTTTTTGCGAATACAGACTAACACGGCTGTTACTCTGAAACCCATCAGAACTTATTCACTCTGGCAACAGTTTCTGAGTTGGAATAAAATGAAATTATTGACTGTACCTTTACTTGATTGAAGAATCAGTGTCTCAAGTGACCTATCACGCCTTTTGTTTTCCTCCAGTGTCTGAACCAGAGACTTTAACAATGGAATCAGTTTTCGATGGATGACTGCCCATGTGCCGTGGGGGACACCAGCAATACCATAAAATCTGGTCCCTTGGTAGTTTTCAAAGCATTGTGATGTCCCAGAGAGAAGAGCCTGAAATAGCACAGATCAGACAATGACAAACACACTTGCTGTTCGCATGTGAGTCATTAATACCACTGGAAATGCAGCCTGTCACTCTTAATATTTCCACACAATCCTTGTACATGCAAATCATTTTATAACAGGACTAGGAGGTGTGCACTGAACTACAAGCTTGCCTAATCACAAACAGTTTAAAAGCTTTGGGGGCTCCTAATGTGTGTCTGGTGGGGTGGTAATGGGCCCACAGCTCCCATCTCTTTAAACTGTCCACGTTCCTGAAGCTAGTGTAAAGGCTTTAGGACAAAAAAATTAAATTTCATTTCATGTGTTTAATGTCCCCAGTTTATGTGGGATGCATTTGCAAGTGCCATATACATGGTCAAACTCTCCCTCTCCAACACTGCAGTATAATAACCTTATTTCATTTAGAGTAATAAGCTGGAGTTCAGCTATAGATATATATGACAGACTCATGGGGAGTGAAAAGAAGCTGAGATGTAAAGGGAAGGGGAACTTCAGGAGACCAAACAGCATAAGGCATTTTGAAGTAAGGGAAAGAGAAGAGGGGAGGTGTTCAGACATGACCACTCTGATAACTCCAGTGATCATTTTTTTAACTGAAGTAGCCTAAAATAGATAGACTATGTAAACTGGCCACTCAAAAGGACAGAGGGCCTGAACCAAACCCCTTGAAATCAGTCAAAAGACTTCAACTGATGTCAACAGGGTTTGGTTCAGGATCTAAATTTTTCTGGACACAGCCCTTAATAAAAACATTATAGATACCAAGGGTGGGATTTTCAAAAGCACCTCTGTGATTTAGGAGCACAAGTTCCATTTAAAGTCATTGGGATTTGTGTTTCTATGTCACGCAGGGTACGTCTAGACTTGCAATAAAACACCTGCAGCTGGCCCATGTCAACTGACTCAGGCTTGCGAGGCTTGGGTTGCAGGGCTATAAAACTGCAGCGTAAACATCTGGGCTCGGTATGGAGTCAGGGCTCTGGGACCATCCCACCTCCTGGGTTCCTAGCAGGCACTGTCACGCTTTATGGAGTACCTTTAGGAGGAGGATGTTCACCTGTTATAAATGTACATCCAAAGTGACATTGTGCACATCAGTCCAACACTGCTGCCAAAATATTACATTTTTAATTCAATTTTTATTTAGTGTACAAGTTTCAAAGTCCATGATAAAATAATTTTTAAACTAATTCTTGCAAATCTCAAATAGGGTGATTTCTTTTTCTGGGTGTCTGATTCCATGCTAAGATTTTACTCTAAGAACATACCAACAGCCTGTTGTTGCTGGAAAAATTGAGTAATACATAACATTATCTCAAACCTTCAGGTGAAGTCAGTACCTTTGCCTGCAGAGCCTGGATGTCCAACAAGTCCCTGAGATACTCCAGTCTGCTGTATGCAGACTCCACACTGACCTGTTGTTTCATTATATGTTCCTGAAATTCAGCAACATGATGTAGTATGACCTAAAAAAATGGTATGAAATATTAGCAAATGAGAAAGCAAGCTGCCTAAATTAAGGATTGCATTTTTCTTATGATTAAAATAGAACTTTATCTATAAAGCTTGTGTGACTCTATCGAGGATAATGCACTCAGTTCTGGTCATCTCATCACCAAAGCTATCCAGACAAGTGCAGAGTTCAGGGAATAGTAACAAAAATGATTAAGGGGCCTCAAGGGACTAATTTAAGGGAAAAACTGAAATAAATAAATATGGCAGCTGGGCCAAGCAGTGACATGGGACATTGGTAAAAGCCTGTAAGAATTTGAAAGGTGTAAACATCAAGGAGGTTTGTTTTAGATAGAATAAGTCGGAGTAACGGAGTAAAATTAAAAGGAAAAGCTTCCACACAATGAAATCTGATACGTGTTGGATGAAGGCCTGACCGACACACACACACACAAGAATGGCCATACTGGGTCAGACCAAAGGTCCATCTAGCCTAGTATCCTGTCTTCCAACAGTGGCCATTGCCAGATGCCCCAGAGGGAATGAACAGGTAATCATTAAGTGATTCATTCTCTGTCGTTCATTCCCAGCTTCACGCAAACAGAGGCTAGGGACACCATCCCTACCCATCCTGGCTAAGTCACAAGTCAATAAAAAGAAAAAAAGAGTCCTATTTATTTAACTAGTCACTAGACTGGGCTACGGATAGTGGTTGAAGCTTCATCTCTACATACATGTAACATATGACTGGGAAAGCTTTTGAGAATCAGTCCCCAGGAGATGATCTTTCATGATCTAATTGGTCTTTTCCAACTCTAATATCTATAATGCCATGTAACAGGTTTCATGTTTTTTTAAACTGCTAACATGAAGTGGTTCTGTACCAGTCAGAAATATAACACAAAACATCACATTTGACAATTCCTCTTTCTAACTCCTAATTTCAGTCTGGCCAGTTTGACTCCTAACTAGCACTGTTTCACAATCAAACTGGATTTTCTATCTCAAAGGATAAGAACAGGTAACAGCATCATGCTATATTTTTCTGTACACGTTTAAAATTGGTTATCTGAGCAGTAGCTGTATAGGGTGACTGACTTTTGTTTAATATCATTCTGCTCACTTTCTTCTTCAGCCTGGTCTGTGGATAAGGGAGGAGAAGGTCCTATATGAGATGGGAGGTTCTTTGGGAGTTAAAACTGGCTTAATCATAGTTTCGTATTTTAAAATGTGCTTCAAAGGGAAACCATAGTTTCCTGTAGAATAAGGTTAGTGATATTTACCTCAACCTGTGACCTCACCTTTCTGGGCTTGAATCTGGGTGCTGTCTCTGTGTTAAAGTTCTTGCTCCTTTGCCATGCTTTCTCCTTCATCTGCCTTTGTAATAGGCCTTCCTCCAGCTGCATCTTTTTAATAAATTGAACCATTTTTTCCAGTGCCTTCCTGATCACCAGTATGACTCGTACTTCTTGCTCTTTTTCATCTCTCTCGGCTGTAGGTACAGAATGTTAGCAATTACTCTCAGCTTGGAAACTGAGTCTCAATGAGTGGTTATATTGGGGAAGCCACTGAATTTCTGAGACAGATGAAGGGCATGGATTAAATGCCCTAACAGGAATTTTCAATTTCTGATTCTGTTGATTCTGTGGCATGCTGCACAAAAATGATTTATCTGTCAAGCCTGTTCACCCGCTATTTCCTCTTTCAACTTTTAGGACACCCACGAGAACTTGCTATAGATTTATTCAGAGTGTGAGTTCTACCAATCACAGTGCAGAAAAAAAAACAAAACAAAAAAACCCCCAACCTCAATGAGTCTGACATACAGAGCCATTGCAGAACAGTGTGGGATTTCTGGGGCAATTGGCAGGATTTTGCATGGGATTTTGAGATTCCAACAGAACTGAAGAGACACTGTTCAGGTCTGCAGTGAGATTTCTCAAGATGAGTGAAAAATCACCAGACCGTCAGCACAAAGTCTACGTGTAAGCGGGAGAATGGTCCTGCAGGAACTTTTTTTATTGTGGGGAACTTTCCTGGCTTCTGCACTACCCCGGTGGAATCGGATAGTGAAAGGATCTGAGTCCTCGCTCCAGAGCCCTTTACCCAGATGCCTGCCTGCCCTTGAGGACTCCCTTTTCACTCTCCCATGCGGCAGAGTCCTCATAACCCCGGTAAGGCAGGGTCCAGGATTCTGGGAGACAAAACCCCCAGTCTCGTCGTGGTCACTTAGGACAGGGGCAAGGGTGTCCCCACTCCGGGGTGCTCGCTCCACACCGGCCACTTCCTCAGCCCAGTGAGCCCGACGTTCAGTTCAAACTAAATACAACTGATTAAATAGCAAAGACTGGTATGAAAAATAAGGGAGAGGAATGGGAAAGGTTCGAGGAAACCAGGCACGGGGGAACGGCCAACAGCCGTCTCTAGGAAGCTCACCGTCTGTTCCTCACACATCCCAGGCCTCCCCACCAGGCCCTGGCTGTGCTGCGGTGATACCACGGGTCAGACACCTTCTCCGGCAGTGGCCACATGCCCTCAGGCGCTAGGTGACAGGGACTTTCCCCCCAGCATCGCTCCTCCCGCTTCGGGGCGACGACCCCCTCCGAGTCCGGCCTGCGGGACATCTTGCCTCCCGGCGCGGGGCCGGCTGCCCAGGATCCCCCTCGCCCGCCCCAGCTGCTCACCGCCCCCGGCTCTGGGGTGACTGGCTGCACGGCCGGCGTCCACCCCCCCGCCCCCCAGCTCTGGCCCCGCAGCTCCCCGCTGTCGCCCAGCCCCGGCTCACCGTCCCGCTCCAGTTCCCCAGCTCTGCCTCCAGCTCCACTCGGCCTTCTCCGGCCCCCTCTCCCCTTAGCTCTGCTCTCAGCATCCCTCACACGGAGGACGGGACCCCAGGCCTCAGACTCCCTCACGGGCCTGCCTGACCTGTCCATCGGGCTGACCTGGAGTGCTGGCCTCTCCCCATTGGCCCTGGGGACTGTCAGTCTCAGGATCTTGATTTCTCATTGGCCCTTCCCCTTTCTTTTGGTATTGAGAGAGGACCAACAAAAAAAAACCTCACTCAGTTCAGTAAGGGCCCAACATATGCATCACTTCAGTCCCATTTCAGCTCTATTTTGAGTGGTTAAGTGGGACTTAAGTATTGTACCAGCCTTGCTCCAGCCCTCTGCACAGGGGTGATTTTCACACAGTGTGTACAAAAGGGCCTCACTTTCTTCACGTGAAAGCCTCTGCTTCCTACCTTTAGATAACAAAGGTAGTTCAGAGCCCAATAGGCTGCTCAGATCCCTGGCAGTTCTTCTTTGAGCTTCCTGAAGAGAGGCTTCCTCAAGGAAGTGACAGGTTTCCTCAATGTCTTTTAATTTATCCTCGTGCCTTATCTGTAAGAAGCAGGACAGAAAATATGAAATAAAATTACAGCCTCACCAGATGTTCCCATTATCACTGATGTTATCTTCTGTGACAGAGAAGCCTAAAAATCCCACCTGTTCCAAAAAGTTTTTTACAAAGCTACAGATAACAGGAATAACTGTGATGGCCATGTTGTGAATACATAGTTAGAATAAGGCTTTTATCTATACTTTCTTTTCCTCCTAACCTCCTCTCTTAGCTAACAGAGCATGCACTGTCTGTCCTAACATCTGTCATCTCATTCCCCCTCTGTCTGTTCTTCCTTTCCCCAGTCCCTTTCTCTTTCTCTGATTGCATTTTGATTGACCGAGCCAAAACTCACTGAAGTTATTGGGAATCTTTCCATTGATTTCAGTGAGCCTTAAAACATCCATTCTGAGTTTTTACTGGAGATTACTACTGTTAACAGATTACAATCTGTTACTACTCAGATTGTTACTGAGAGGCAACAGCTACTAAAACAATAGCGACTGCAGGAGTGGGCTTGTCTACACTGGGGATTTTTGCACAGGTATAAAACACTAATGTAGCTGCACCAGTGAAAACACCAAGTGTAGATAATATATTGGTGTAAAAAATGACTTGGACTGACAATTTGCACTAGCACAGCACCAGAGTACATTCATGGAAAAATTCAAATGTAGATGAGCCCACACAAAGCATATGCGTTGAGTCAAAAAGAGAAGCAACTATATTTCTAAACATCAGCTTGAAAATTTGGCACACAGTGGATTCCCTTAAGCACTTGAGAAAAAAATATCCACTGAAGAATTAGCTGAAGCCAGTTACAAAGAGGATCCACTGCACCTTCTGTGCCTTTCCTTCCTTTATAGCATCAAGGACATCAAGAAATACAAAGTTTAGCTCTTTAAGAAGCTCTTCTTCCTTTTCTCTTTGGCGGTGCCAGTACATTTGTCTTGAATTTATCTCCTTTTCCAGAATGCTCAGCTGAAAAACAACACCAAAAGCAGCAGCTCAGGTTTTCAGGGTTCTGAAAGAAGGTCAGAAACCTCTGTATCGTGTGTGATTCTCTGTGCCAGTGAGGAAACCCTTGTTCCATGATTTCTACAAATTCTCCAGCCTGACAGTATCGGCACTTACTTTGCATTAGAGAGATGAAAAGGAGTACTTGTGGCACCTTAGAGACTAACCAATTTATTTGAGCATAAGCTTTCGAGAGCTACAGCTCACTTCATCGGATGCATACTGTGGAAAGTTTAGAAGATCTTATTATGTACACACAAAGCATGAAAAAATACCTCCTCCCACCCCACTCTCCTGCTGGTAATAGCTTATCTAAAGTGATCACTCTCCTTACAATGTGTATGATAATCAAGTTGGGCCATTTCCAGCACAAATCCAGGTTTTCTCGACCCCCCCCCCCCCCACAAACTCACTTTCCTGCTGGTAATAGCTTATCTAAAGTGATCACTCTCCTTACAATGTGTATGATAATCAAGTTGGGCCATTTCCAGCACAAATCCAGGTTTTCTCGACACCCCCCCCCCCACAAACTCACTTTCCTGCTGGTAATAGCTTATCTAAAGTGACCACTCTCCTTACAATGTGTATGATAATCAAGGTGGGCCATTTCAAACACAAATCCAGGTTTTCCCTACCCCCCCCCCCCCCCCCCCCCCCCACAAACTCACTCTCCTGCTGGTAATAGCTTATCCAAAGTGACCACTCTCCTTACATTGTGTATGATAATCAAGGTGGGCCATTTCCAGCACAAATCCAGGGTTTAACAAGAACGTCTGGGGGGGGGCGGGGGGTAGGAAAAAACAAGGGGAAATAGGCTACCTTGCATAATGACTAAGCCACTCCCAGTCTCTATTCAAGCCTAAGTTAATTGTATCCAATTTGCAAATTAATTCCAATTCAGCAGTTTCTCGCTGGAGTCTGGATTTGAAGTTTTTTTGTTGTAAAATAGTGACTTTCATGTCTGTAATCGCGTGACCAGAGAGATTGAAGTGTTCTCCGACTGGTTTATGAATGTTATAATTCTTGACATCTGATTTGTGTCCATTTACTCTTTTACGTAGAGACTGTCCAGTCTGACCAATGTACATGGCAGAGGGGCATTGCTGGCACATGATGGCATATATCACATTGGTGGATGTGCAGGTGAACGAGCCTCTGATAGTGTGGCTGATGTTATTAGGCCCTGTGATGGTGTCCCCTGAATAGATATGTGGGCACAGTTGGCAACGGGCTTTGTTGCAAGGATAGGTTCCTGGGTTAGTGGTTCTGTTGTGTGGTATGTGGTTGCTGGTGAGTATTTGCTTCAGGTTGGGGGGCTGTCTGTAGGCAAGGACTGGCCTGTCTCCCAAGATTTGTGAGAGTGTTGGGTCATCCTTCAGGATAGGTTGTAGATCCTTAATAATGCATTGGAGGGGTTTTAGTTGGGGGCTGAAGGTGACGGCTAGTGGCGTTCTGTTATTTTCTTTGTTAGGCCTGTCCTGTAGTAGGTGACTTCTGGGAAAGTCGCTATTTTACAACAAAAAAACTTCAAATCCAGACTCCAGCGAGAAACTGCTGAATTGGAATTCATTTGCAAATTGGATACAATTAACTTAGGCTTGAATAGAGACTGGGAGTGGCTTAGTCATTATGCAAGGTAGCCTATTTCCCCTTGTTTTTTCCTACCCCCCCCCCCCCCCCCGACGTTCTTGTTAAACCCTGGATTTGTGTTTGAAATAGCCCACCTTGATTATCATACACATTGTAAGGAGAGTGGTCACTTTAGATAAGCTATTACCAGCAGGAAAGTGAGTTTGGGGGGGGGGGGGGCGGGGGAACCTGGTTTGTGCTGGAAATGGCCCAACTTGATTATCATACACATTGTAAGGAGAGTGATCACTTTAGATAAGCTATTACCAGCAGGAGAGTGGGGTGGGAGGAGGTATTTTTTCATGCTTTGTGTGTACATAATAAGATCTTCTAAACTTTCCACAGTATGCATCCGATGAAGTGAGCTGTAGCTCACGAAAGCTTATGCTCAAATAAATTGGTTAGTCTCTAAGGTGCCACAAGTACTCCTTTTCTTTTTGCGAATACAGACTAACACGGCTGTTACTCTGAAACCTGTCATTAGAGAGATGAATACTTTGCAATAGGAAGTTTGTGCAGGTGTACAGCTTTCACTTTAGAAGTTTATGCTTTAAAGCTGTAATGAAGGTAGTATGAATTTCAATAGGGGATGTGACAAAGTAGATGGAGAAAGAGGGGTGACAAAGAAATGAGAAAAATAAAGTGCAGAGGAAGGGAAAACAGTGGGATATTGGGAGGGTAGGTGGGAGCAACAATTAATTTATTTCTGATCATTTTCAAGTATCAAGTGTTATAAAACATGTAAATTAACTTTTATTGAACTGTGGGAAAATATAAACTGGGAAACAGACTTTACAGTTTTCTGTTCCAGAACTTAATACTGCCACAGAATGGATCCTTAAGATGTCACAGAAGTCTGTCTACCCTGATAACACCTATTCAAAAATGAAGATACTAAAACTAGGAGGCCTCCAATACCCTCCTTAGAGAACTATCTGCCCTCACCCCCAAACGCCACTCAGTGCCCCCAAATCACATAAAACCATCCCAAACCTACTCTCAGAAATGTTTGGTAACCAAATCCCTTGTAAATAGGTAACAAATGTCTAAAAACCCCTAAATTCCAGTTATGGCTGGATTTCCTTCTATACTAATTCCAGTTCCAACAATACCCTGTGCTGGGAGCTCACTCATGTACATACAATACAGTACAATAAACAAATTTGTATATACTCTGGTAGTGACAAACTCACACATCCACTAATAGAAAAAACTGTGGTCTGTTTAGTTAGGATACTGAAGCAAGCAGAATTGTCTCCCCATAGTTTGAAAGCATAAGCAGGGAATTTCTAAACATTGTTATATCTGGAAGAAATTCTGATTTGTTGGGGCTCTAATTACCAGATCTGGGTCCGCTGTTCCTCTTGGTAAAGCTCCTAGGGACTGAACAATAGGAATTACAATGTTTGTCCAAGGATCGGTTTGAGCACCTATAACTGGGCCAGTCTCACCTGTAACAGGATCTATGGTTCTGGCACCAACTGTGATAGGGACAAGACCTGCAGAAAGACAAAATAAATAAATATATTTTTTAGAATTCAGAGGACGAGGAGAGTGAGCCATTTAATTTTTGTGCATCCAGTTCAGTGATTGACATTTATTAAACCACAAAAGGAAGTGACTTTGATCTTAAATAGCCCCTTGATAAAACAAACCTCTGAGCTAGCCCTGCAGCACTGAGCTGCCAAGAACATGGCTGAGTTCAGGTCCCAAGCAAATGTCTCTTGTTCGTGAACTGGCATGAATTGGGAGCACTGTGGGGGCTGTGCCCCCAACCCTTGGGGCTGTAGCTCTAGTTATCCCCTCTGGCCCATTCAAGGAGTCATATCCAGCCCTCCTGAGTCAGAGACTAAAGTGGGGCCTTTTAGATCACCCACTGGGACTAAAGAAGTACAAGGATGTGCAGGCAGAATACGTTTCAGAAGTGAAAGGCCACTGCAGTGGCCTAACTCTCTTTCACCATTAAGTTGAAGCTGACTGTTGTGTACAGGTCCACACCACACCAATCAGAATTTCGCATTCAAATTTGTATGAATGCATTAAATTTTTCTTTGTCACTGCACGTTACTGATTCTGAAAGTAACACAGATATTGGTGACAGTCCTGCCACTGCCTCACTATGACTTTATGTTGTGTGATCTGGTTTCTTACTCCACCTTTTCCATCTGCATCTTCCATGGTTCCTGCTAGTGGGGTTGGGTGCCCAGTGTTCCAATCACATTCTACTCCTAGGATGGGCACCATCAAATCTGACCCACCAGGATCTGGGATTTTCATTCCAAACACTGCAGGAATCCACATCTCTGTACCAGGATATTTGATAATCCCTAATTCATTTGAAAAAGAAGAGAGGAAGATATCAATATGTGCTGCTAAACTGAATGGGAATTGTTTCTTGATGGAAATAGCCGTTTAACTTTTAGCAGCTGATGAATGCACAATGAATCTCGTTAGTTTGGCTACAGTATCCAAATGAGACCTGGCTGAGCTCAGAGTATAAAGATTTGCTAAAGACAGCAGGTATTTGGCATGTGTTTCTCATCCCACTGTAGTCCTAATATGGCACAGAATGCTTATGCTATTTTGGGCCAACTTCTCCGATTATGTGATTAGATATAGCTCCATTGATTTCAAAGGAATTTCATCCATTTACATCAGTGAGAATCTGTCTCTCAATCATTAAAATAGGCTCAGATTACTTTTGTTCTAAGTGATTGTTTTTCAGTAGGTTTTATGCAAAGTACATACCCAATTTGCCACCATTACTTTTGAGGCTTGAAGCTATTTCGTGTTGTTTCTCCAAACTTCGCAGCCAGTGCATTGCATGATAGAGCCTAATTGACAATGCCTTTTTCATGTCTTCTACTGCAGCCTTCAGGACTTCCTGCTTGTCTGTTGCTAAGGACATATCTTCACAAATTGAGTCTTTATACTGCCTCAGGGCTTTAACCACATGGATCTGGGCGACAAGAGTGTTCGCTTCCAACAGCGCCTGATAACCTCCTGCATGGGGCAGCACTTTATCTTGTTTAAGGCAAGCTCCATGTATCCGAGCAGTCTTCCTACTCAGAGGTTCAGAGAAGGAATCTCCTAGAAGCAATAGGCTTCCCGAGGGTCCCATCAGCCCCCCAACTGGGACCAAATCTCCTGTAGTCAGGGAACAGTGAAAAGAAATCAGAACATCACCCAGACTTTATGGACCTGATCCTGTTCCATTAAAATCAAAGGCAAAAAAAAATCATTTATTGCAATAGGAAGAAGATCAGGTCCTAAATGAGCATGTAAAATAGACTAAAATGCTGATGTCCATTGTTTACAATGACAGGTTTCAGAGTAACAGCCGTGTTAGTCTGTATTCGCAAAAAGAAAAGGAGTACTTGTGGCACCTTAGAGACTAACCAATTTATTTGAGCATAAGCTTTCGTGAGCTACAGCTCACTGCATCCGATGAAGTGAGCTGTAGCTCACGAAAGCTTATGCTCAAATAAATTGGTTAGTCTCTAAGGTGCCCCAAGTACTCCTTTTCTTATTGTTTACAATGATTTATAACTTTAAAATACTTTAAATGTATCTGTTACTTTGACTCTAGAAAATTGTGCTGTATTTGCAAAATTCGAATGTTAACAGTAAAGTTGGATAATAATACATAGCTCTAACATAGTGCTTTTCATCTGTAACTCTCAAAGTTCTTCACACAGGGAGATAAGTATCATTATTAGAGGTGGGCAGGAAGCTGTTTTTGTGTCCTATGCATATTTTTGAGAGTTTGAAAATTTTTACTGTCCTAAATCAGAAAGAAAAGTTGAAATCCTGAAAATATTTGTCAATTGAAAAACCAACAACTATTTTGGTTCAGGTCAATCAAAATGTTTTGTTTTGATAATTTTGAAATGTTTCTTTCTTATTTTTATCTTCTCTCTCTTTTTTTAAACAACCCTTTTTTCAGTTTAACTAAATTAGATTTCAAAACAAAAAGTTGTTTTGGAACCAGAAAAATGGACTTTTTCATTTAAAAATGTCAGAATGAAACATTTCAATAATTTTGAAACTTTTTTCAATATTTTTCTAGTGTTTCACAAACAGTTTTGGTTTCAATGTACAGGCATTTTTTGAGGAAAAAACAATTTTCAGAAAATTCCTGACCAGCTCTAATTATTATACCCACTTTATAAATGGGGAAACTGAGGCACTGATGTGTCGTGACTTGTCAAAGGTCACTCAGCAGGCCAGTGGCAGTGCCGGAAAGGTATTGCACATTCCAGGACACATTTCATTTGGCAATATATCCAAATAGTATAGTACTGCAATATGATATGAGTCAACAAGGCCTGTGTTCTGCATAGCCTGACTCCCTGGAGACAGAGAATAAGGAAAACATGTAATTGTGGCTTTACTGTTTGATATTTCTGGCATTTCTATGCATCTTGTTCTGTAATAACTGCTGTAGAGTGATATTCCCAGCAGAGTCTGTGGGATATATAGTGTTTTAGGTAACCATTAAGGTGCATTAGTGTTGAACTTTTAAGAACTGACTTTCTAAGTGAACAGTCAATCAAGAGAATAACCTCCCACTCACTAAAAACCTCTGTAGATGGTCTCTAATCATGGACCAGAACACGCACCCTTAACTCCACTGTAATAGCAGGTATGAAACACAAAATTTGCACATCTTACAAGATCCTGCAGGGAAATCCTGTGTCCCCTGCAGAGAGTGATTGGAGCTCTCTGCCCCTGTTGAAATTACAAATATTTTCACACGTATCTCTGAATCTCAGGAACTCTTCCTGCTTCTTTGGTAAGGAAATTCATACAGACTCTGACTATACCTTTTTGCCTTCTTATCTAAAGGGTCAGATCCCCAGCTGGGGTTAATCAGCATAGCTTCACTGAAGCCAGTGTAGCTATACTGATTTACAATAGCTGAGGATCTGGCTCTAAATTATGTATATTGTACCTCCCCTTACTAAACACAAAAACAATTCCACTTTGGCTGCCTCATGCCTTCAGTGTGGGTACAACTTGTTTGCTCTGTTTTTGAGTATGATATGTTTTCTAAAATTAGCTATGAAGAACATAAGTGTATGGAAAATGCTTTCTATAAATCTAGAGCTTTTTGGCTCCAAAGACGCTAAAGAATTGATTTCATGCTGTTTTTATGATATTAATAGAGAAATTGAAATATCTCCAAGAGTCAGATCAACTTTACTAGTTTTTGTCATATAATTAATGACTACAGCACCTCTTAGTCATCAGTCACTGCTTCTCTTCCTTTTTTTAGTCATCTTTATGGAAAGTGGGGCAGGTTATTGATTTTTAGGACAATAATTTCTGAAATAATATTCTGGGAAAGTGAAGGCTTTCTGTCTGTGATACTTTGAGTCCAACCTAAGCCGCTATTCATCTGCTTATGGTAGTATCTCATTCATTAGGAGAAACCAAATGTGGGGAGGTTAAAGGTTTGAATCTCATGCTTCTGCCATTTTCAGGATTAGTAAATTGATGATAGGTTGCATCTGCACAATGTGTCACTTTGTGCTATACACACACATACAGCAGAACTGTCAGTGTCGCTAGTTGATGCTGGGGTGTTTTGAACAATATTTGAGGTCTTAATTGAGCCACCATGGTGGGCTATTGAGTTTCTCTGTCCTTTTATAACTGTTTGACTATTCGTCGATAGTTCCAGTGGGTACTACAAGTTCTATAGACCTTTTAGATGGGACATCTTCCTCCTCAATAAGGTTATTGCAAACATCCACCCAGTGACTAGCTATGGGAGAGGTGTGTGAGGGGATGAAGGGAAGGAAGAAACAACCTCACTTTGGATTTCCATCCCAAGAAACATGAAGATCATTTACCTGTGTTATTATCCAAACTGACTCCAAGTATTGGGACAATCTTTCCTCCCTCTGGTTCAATCATAGGCCCTCCAATTTCAAGAGGCATCACAGTTCCTGTAAGGGGATTCATATACGTCCCACCCAAGGACAGTTTTTGTCCTGTCTGGGGATGGATTGTAACTCCTAGCACTGGGACTTCTATTTCTGTAGCTGGATCTAGCATGAGTCCTCCCAGTTTAAACACTCTGTCAGGTTGTAAACTAGGCAGGTTAGTCTTCACTGGTAAGCCAGTCCTTGGAGAGATAGGATACGGAACATAGGGGAATATGGGTACTTCAGACTTACAAAGCTCACCTAAATATTGAAACAGAAGAGATTTGACACTGTTACAGACTATTTTACTCTTCAGTGGATAAGAGAATTAATCCCCACGCTAATACCAAGTCTCTGCATTAGAGCTGGGAACAGAGGAATATTGGGGATTTCAAAGGATGATCATTTTTACAAACTTTCTCTTTCTTCATATGAAGAATTAAATGAAGAGAGTGAATTCCCTTTCTGTGGTTGACATATTTTTCCAGCTTAATTCCTGCTTTTACCACTTACTTAACATGAGAGTTCTTTAGCATATAATATTTTGTACAATTGAATGAACAGAAAGGAGAGAAAAAAAATAATCAGAAACAGGAAATATTTGAACATTTTGCTCTATATAAACCTGGCATGCTCAGTAAATCCTGTCCATGGCAAGGCCCAATTCATGGTGAACAAAATCTCCTTCTAGTGCCAAGCAGGCAATGAGGTGGTCACAGATCAACCTGCATGTAAGGTTTTTGTTATAAGAAAAATATAGGTAAGTGTATTAGGCTTTACTAAAATCCCTACCACGGATGCATTCCTCATGTAGGTAAGAGGATATATTAATTATCCCCATGTGTCCCTTACCTGAAGCAGAGTCAACAGCAGAGATCAGTTTAGAGCTAACTGGATCATATCCAACATTACCAGCCACAGGGAGCACTTTTCCAGTTTCAGGGTGCAGGAACTGATCCCTAGACACAGGCATGGGGCAGTGATTGACCAACAGTGTGACACTGTCCGGGTTGGGAGTTAAGAGTCCAGTTGTAGGATCCATGTAGATGGTGTCAGGTGCCCTCACATAGCCATCTGAGTCTGAGAGCAATAAGTGACAGATGAGAAAAGCAAATGAAAAACACCATCAGATCCTAAATTAAACCCTAGGTTTCTGAAATTCCAAATCTGTATGTCTACAGTGGGATTCCAATCTTAGGTTCAATCAGAAATCTATGGCTATTTCTTTGTAATAGGTTTCAGAGTAGCAGCCGTGTTAGTCTGTATTCGCAAAAAGAAAAGGAGTACTTGTGGCACCTTAGAGACTCATGAAAGCTTATGCTCAAATAAATTTGTTAGTCTCTAAGGTGCCACAAGTCCTCCTTTTCTTTGTGATAGTTTGTCTGTGATCAGAGATCACATGTAGGTCAGAGAGAGTAAGGAAGGAGAGTAAAGGCTTACAGACAGATCTTTCTATCAACTTTAGCAAATGTTCTGTATGGGAAGAGAGTTACAGTGTCTCCAATCCTTATTCTTTTCTCCCCTCAATACCTATGCATGACTCCCATGAGGCTAAAGGGACTTTTGCAACCATATGAGTGTGGCTAATAATCTCAAATTTCTGCACATAAATTCACGTTGCCCTAATCTGCAGCATACATGGAAATGTCCAAGGTAGATTTTATGTTTTAATTTTATTTAAGAAGATTTAAATAATAGCAAAAAATGCCTATAGTAGATCTCTAGGCATCATAATATTTAATTAATTTTACAATAGCAAAACACACCCAGCAACATTAAAAACAAACAAACATTCAAACAGGAACAAATTAACTCAGCTCAGCTACAAAATAGCTCCTTTCCCTCTCCACTGACATCGAATCACTAACAAAGGACATAGAGTTATACACAGACACCTAGCAGTGTGTTTATCAAAAGCCTAAGGAAGAAAAATGAAAATGTAATGTGGCAGTTATCAGAAATGTTTATCTGAAGAAATTCCATAGATGGTCATACTTGCATAACAACACAGCAAATCCTCTTTTTTGCTACATGAGCAACTGAATTAGCCAGCAGCAATGGTAGGCTGTTGTCCTATTATATGGACCAGCCACGAGAAGAGGGCAATGAACCAGTGGGTTACATCTGCCCACCTGTATATTTGCACAGTTAAAGTGATAATAGCTCTTTTTGAACATACACTAACTAGTTGCCAGAGTTTGTAGTTACCTAGTAGCTCCTCTTTGGTGAGGAGCCTGGTTTTATCTTTGTTCATGAGGTGAGCTCCTGTTCCATCTCCCAGCACACCCCATGCCTTGAGTCTGTGACTCTCCTTTATTACTGCACTTGACATTCTGTTGCTTGCAGCATCTATTTGGGCTAATAACCTGAAACTCACAAGATAAAGATAGATGTCAGTAATCTAAATATAAGGTAAAACTGTTTCAAGGCAGAATGGCATCCATTTCAGGAAAATCCTGGAGCAGGCACATAATCCATCTCTGAACATCAGCACCATCACAAAAGGGATTTTAAGGACTGAGGAAACATATGCTTTTTATCTTCCCTGCTTTTAAAATCATTTTATTAATATTTCCATGCTGATTCTGACACAGGGACCAGGCTACTCAGACCATTGTTACCTGGTGTTCTGGGATGGCTGGCCTGATAGGACAGTTCTTTGGAAGCTGAGGTGACATGGCAAATGGGAACAATTCATTAGGAAGCATGAAAAGGAACCAGAATAATTTTGGACCTTAAGGTCTAACTGGGCTCTTCTGAATATCCCCAGATCTCCTTTTGCTTGAGTTTTCCTAGCTCTGCTTTCCATTAACATGATTTCAATAACCTTGTGGTATCAGTACTTCCAGACCCATGCTGGTGCTGGTTACAAACCAGCCCACTGACTCAATACTATACAACTGCTTTGTCTGTCTAAAAACAAAAACACTTTAATGCAAAGTTCTAAAGCAAGTTACTTACCGTTGGTAGTCTGGTTTAGACCACATGGCTCTGTTCCCTCCACAAGCCATCTTCTCTGTCAGTACCTCCACCAATCTCACTGCCTCTCTCAGGGCAGAATTGAACATGACACAATGCTCTTCTTGGCATTTCAAATCATGGTGTAATAAGTGAAGTTGTTTATTTACAATCTCATCATATTCAGCAGCCAGCTGCTTTCTGTGCAGTATCTCCTCTTCTGCCTAATTGTAACGTAAAATGCAGACACCGCTGTTTTTCAAGACATGAACGGAGACTGCAGCTGCTTTGTACTTTACTAAAAAGGTAATAACTGGAGGAAAAAGAGTAAATTTTAAGGTATCTGCCCCCACTTGGGCATTCAAAGGCCAATAGCTCCCATAGGTTGGGTAATAATTACCTAGAGGTGTCCTCACTTGAATGGTCTAGTGATTCAAAACATTGGTCCATACCTGCCAGCTAGAACTTAAGGGATCAAGTTCATTTTGTTTCTATAGCTTTGAACTATATGTTTGTACATATATGTGTCTGTGTGTGTGTGTGTGTGTGTGAATGTGGGTCTTTCTATTTATAAACTGCAAAATCGTTACATTTCCTTCACAGGTTTTTCAGAACAATACAGCCAAACACACTATCTGTGAACAAGATGGAAGAAGAAGCTGCAACAAAATATACATAGATATACACACATGAATGACATTTCCAAAAGTGAAAACTTGGTAATTGCAAGGGAGAAGATATGGTCTTCCACAGGTGGGGAGAGAGTAGCATCAGACACTAAGTAAAAAAAAAAAAAAAGCACACACCAGAAAAGTCAGTAACCTTCAGAAATATGTCTCTGTACTAACACTGAATTGTTCCAACAATTTTAGAGTTTTAAAATGATCTAGTATATCAGTCACATACTTTGCAGAAATATTATTTGCCTGGTAGCTTATGACTTCGTCTAATATTATGAAAATACATGTAACCAAGTTGAGGTTTTCAGTTTCTATGTCTATGTATAAACAAATCTAAGAAAAACTGAGCTCTACCTGATATTTTGCTCTCATATAGTTCCCCATCATTATGCTGTCATAAGATTTTGCCTTCTCTGGGATACACAGCCTCATTATCCAAAGCTCTCTGAGTGAAGCTGTTTCCGTCAGAAGTTTGTGATACAAGATTTTCAGCTGAGAAGGAAACAAGATGAAAAATAAACAAATGAGGGTTGTAGCTGTTGTTCTGGACCCTCTCTCAAAGGCCACTCAATTTCTAGCACGAAATACATCTTTGAATGATTATATTCCATACAGGCATCTGATTTTCCTTTAAATATACCAATACTAGGTGACTTCACCTTGATTGGAAATCTTTGC
This sequence comes from Chelonia mydas, assembly GCF_015237465.2. Classification (NCBI taxonomy): domain Eukaryota; kingdom Metazoa; phylum Chordata; order Testudines; family Cheloniidae; genus Chelonia; species Chelonia mydas. Next base: position 13,607,547 of record NC_051262.2, on the reverse strand, counting down.
TTCCAATACAAAACCCTCTCCATAACAATTATACAGTAAGGCAATCATTTTGCTACCTGATTTTGGGAGACTGTAAGCTGTTTGCAGCAGGGATCGTCTTTTTGTTCTGTGTTTGTACAGCGCCTAGCACAATGGTGTCCTGGTGCATGAATGGGACTCCTACGTGCTACTTCAGCACAAATAAATAATAATAGTCAGGACCTCACCATACTTCGGATAAAATTCCTGAAAGTAATCTTCATGAAATGGTCATCCTTAGATGGATGTTGCAGTATTAGAAATGCTGAGTGGCTGACACTACGATGCCATTCCTGGCAAGACCCCCTTCAGGAAATGATGTCAGAGCAAAGGAGTTCTTGGGGCTGTCTTAGGCATGTAGGTAATTTGGGGCAACAAGTGTTTTTCAGTGCGTACACTCCTTATGTGCCTTTCTTCCCACAAGATCTTTTTACTAAATATCATACTATTTAGTAAACATTTTAGTATTCCCCATTCTTTAGTGCAGATAATGTGGCCTTAAAATCAAAATGAACTATGTGCATTAAAATATATCTACAGATACAGTAGCATGCAAACATTTGTCTTATACAATTCTCTCATGCTACACTGTACACACAGACTGTAATTCTAGCTCCCCCTGCTGTTCTTAATCCATACAGTTGCATGCTGTCATACGCTGCAGATCACTGGCCTGAATCATCATCATATTAACTCCACTGATTTCAGCTGTGTTACATTGGTATAAAACTGAAGTAACATAATGCATATGGTTCATTTTGATTTTAAGGCTACATTAGCTGCACTAACTGCATTAGCTGTCTGTTCACATCAATGTACCGTTTTAATTCTCCTAAATTTTATCTCTGGCTCTTAACCCTTTTTACAAAGAAAGATAAGACATCATTACCCCAATTTTTCCAATAGAAATTGAGGCAGAGAAGTGAAGTGACTTGTCCAAGATCACATGTTACCTCAGTAGCACAACTGGGAATAGAACTGAGATTACCTGACTCCCAGGCAAATGCCCTAAACGCTGGCCTATGCTTCATAAATACAGCTTGTATGAATGATTATTATAACATATTAACGGTTTCATGGTATAGAAGATAGAATTTGGAATGACGTACATGCCTTACAGTCATACCCTAATATAGCAATAATGCTACAGATAATACTGCACATGGTTGTGAGGATCATCTGTACATACATGTGAGTATGATAAAAAAACAAATAAATCAGTTACCTCTTCTTTAAATTGGCTCAGTTTGGCTGTGACTGACAGAGACTGCATGCGCAGAATTTCAAAGAAGACATTGGTATTGAATGAATCCAGGTTTATCTGTTCTTCAGACTCCCAGATTTCACCTGTTTCTAGGAAGAAAGCTGAAATGAAAGTATTTATTATTACTTTTTAAAGAGGATCTGGATTAGAAAATTAAATGACCACAAAATCTATCTCCAGTGATCTATAGTAATTCAGAGGAAGGAAGGAGGCAAGTCAGAATACACAAGCCAATGAACATAATTAGAAATAGGATTCTGTCATGAATACGTCAAATAAATTTGATTCAGCTCTTTGCCTGAATAACTGTTTATTATGTACTTTAAAAAAAATTATCTGACCTTCTGTCTCATCAGCGTTGCCACAGTTTTCATCCAAGCTGCCTTTGTTCTTTAGCTTGGGATGACATTTTTTAACTGAAATCACTGTGGATCCTTTGGAGGAATATTTGTCAAGATTATATTTCAGCTGCAGCCTTCGAAATGGAGGGCAGGTAGTTCCTTCTTTGGACCAACCCAAGTCTTGACAAAGAAGCTACAAAACACATTGAAACCAAGTGAACAGGTTACACTATTACATATTACTATTTTTATACCGTTGTTCATTCAACCAACAGGATACATCATCACATGCAGGACCAGATCCTTAGTTGGTGTAAATCAGCATAGGTCCATTGAAGTCAAAGAAGTTATGCTGGTTTACATCAGCTGAATATCTGCTAATGTACTCAATGCTTTTTTTGCCTCTGTTTTCACTACCAAGGTCAGCTCCCAGACTGCTGCGCTGGGCATCACAAAATGGGGAAGAGATGGCCAGCCCTCTGTGGAGATAGAGGTGGTTAGGGACTATTTAGAAAAGCTGGACGTGCACAAGTCCATGGGGCCGGACGAGTTGCATCCGAGAGTGCTGAAGGAATTGGCGGCTGTGATTGCAGAGCCCTTGGCCATTATCTTTGAAAACTCGTGGCGAACGGGGGAAGTCCCAGATGACTGGAAAAAGGCTAATGTAGTGCCAATCTTTAAAAAAGGGAAGAAGGAGGATCCTGGGAACTACAGGCCAGTCAGCCTCACCTCAGTCCCTGGAAAAATCATGGAGCAGGTCCTCAAAGAATCAATCCTGAAGCACTTGCATGAGAGGAAAGTGATCAGGAACAGTCAGCATGGATTCACCAAGGGAAGGTCATGCCTGACTAATCTAATCGCCTTTTATGATGAGATTACTGGTTCTGTGGATGAAGGGAAAGCAGTGGATGTATTGTTTCTTGACTTTAGCAAAGCTTTTGACACGGTCTCCCACAGTATTCTTGTCAGCAAGTTAAAGAAGTATGGCTGGATGAATGGACTATAAGGTGGATAGAAAGTTGGCTAGATTGTCGGGTTCAAGGGGTAGTGATCAATGGCTCCATTTCTAGTTGGCAGCCGGTGTCAAGTGGAGTGCCCCAGGGGTCGGTCCTGGGGCCGGTTTTGTTCAATATCTTCATAAATGATCTGGAGGATGGTGTGGATTGCACTCTCAGCAAATTTGCGGATGATACTAAACTGGGAGGAGTGGTAGATACACTGGAGGGGAGGGATAGGATACAGAAGGACCTAGACAAATTGGAGGATTGGGCCAAAAGAAATCTGATGAGGTTCAATAAGGATAAGTGCAGGGTCCTGCACTTAGGATGGAAGAATCCAATGCACCGCTACAGACTAGGGACCGAATGGCTAGGCAGCAGTTCTGCAGAAAAGGACCTAGGGGTGACAGTGGACGAGAAGCTGGATATGAGTCAGCAGTGTGCCCTTGTTGCCAAGAAGGCCAATGGCATTTTGGGATGTATAAGTAGGGGCATAGCGAGCAGATCGAGGGACGTGATCGTTCCCCTCTATTCGACACTGGTGAGGCCTCATCTGGAGTACTGTGTCCAGTTTTGGGCCCCACACTACAAGAAGGATGTGGATAAATTGGAGAGAGTCCAGCGAAGGGCAACAAAAATGATTAGGGGTCTAGAGCACATGACTTATGAGGAGAGGCTGAGGGAGCTGGGATTGTTTAGTCTGCAGAAGAGAAGAATGAGGGGGGATTTGATAGCTGCTTTCAACTACCTGAAAGGGGGTTCCAAAGAGGATGGCTCTAGACTGTTCTCAATGGTAGCAGATGACAGAACGAGGAGTAATGGTCTCAAGTTGCAATGGGGGAGGTTTAGATTGGATATTAGGAAAAACTTTTTCACTAAGAGGGTGGTGAAACACTGGAATGCGTTACCTAGGGAGGTGGTAGAATCTCCTTCCTTAGAGGTTTTTAAGGTCAGGCTTGACAAAGCCCTGGCTGGGATGATTTAACTGGGAATTGGTCCTGCTTCGAGCAGGGGGTTGGACTAGATGACCTTCTGGGGTCCCTTCCAACCCTGATATTCTATGATTCTATGATTCTATGATCTGGCCCACAAATTCTAATCTAAAGCGTTCACATGATCTGTTCTAAACCCAACAAATGATTAGTCTTAATAGATACCACATGAGTCAAGAGGCAGGAATTGCAGTCATCAGCAGTTTGAGTTTGCTGACATATGAATTAATAAATCATCTCCACTTTTCCATCATTATCATTTATTTATTTATTTACTAGTAGCAGCAACAGGCCCCAATCAGGATGGGGACTCTACTGTGTTAGGCACCGTGAGCCTATGGAATATCCCTGCTCTGAACAGCTTACAATCTAAAAGACTGTATCACTGTTTTTTTTTATTGTGGTCCTGATCCTGTATTTGTTGCTGTCACTGGGAGTTTTCCCCTAAGGAGCCCAGAATTTGGCTCTGTGTTCACTGGCACTTTAAAGTCTGATTCATTAAAGACAAACCTTAACAGCAGCGAGCTAGGGTTAAGGTGTGGGTCTCTCATTTGTGAAACAGTCATGCAATTCACGAAGAAACATCTAAAAACCCGCCGACTCCTGCCAGCCTCTGGATGATGAACTGGAGAAAGGGAGCCACTGGTAAAAGAATTCTCCCTGTCCCCACCCACCAGTGGCTGGATCACATCATTGTTCCCAATTTAACACAATCCTGGTAACAGAGAATGAGCATTAAGGTAGTGGCTGAATCACTTGTATCTTCTGGGACCATAGGCATGATTTATAACCCCAGGAACTCTCAATATTGTCCACTTTTTATCTATCTCTCTGCTATCTTGATAGTGCCAGTCAGCATAGCATCTAGGTCTTGGTCTACTGAACTAAGAAGCATGGGTGAAATTCACCCTTCTATGCAGCTCTTAAATACTACTTAAGGCCTCGCATTAGGGCGTAATTGGTGCATAGGGCTGTGCAGGACCTTTGCGCAGGGATGAATTTCAAAATGTGTATGCAACATGTAGTTTAATCCTAAATCCAAAATCTGGAAGTGGTGCAGTGGAAAGAGATATTATATAATTTTTACTTACAATCAGCAACAGGCAGGTAATAAGGAAAATGAGAAGTCCTATTATTAATCCAATAATAGCTGGCCAGTCAGGTTTCAGAAGAAGGTTTGGGATTCTTGCAATGCCCACTTGTATGACATGTCTGGGAGTTGTTGGGAAGAACGGCCCGTCTTCATAACACTGTCCACCATACGGCATGACTCTAATATACTTCATGGAATGAGCATACATGTAGAAAGAGCAGGTCAGACAGATGCAACTTTGGCTCTATCCATCTGAACGCAAATGGTAGGTTTGTATTTTAAACAGAGGGTCAGATCTTCACTGACCCCTCCCCCCACCTCTTTACACTCAAATGTACTTCATGAACACACACATTCACAAGCCTCTGTACTCCTACATGTGCACACACCCCAACACACTTTGTACAAACTCAACAAAATGTACGTAAAATACAAAGAGACTCATTATCATTTTGACGTTTCCTCTGATACCAAACCATTGTGTGGAACTTGAGACACTCCATTGAAAATAGCATCATAAAAGCAAAAATAGAATTCCCCAAAACAAACCATTTTTTTGTTCTGGTTACTACTGAGCCCAAGGACATAGGTGCCAGGATGCTGGAATTGGTACAGGAAAAGGAGGAAGCTGGTGGAGGTCAGTTTGATTTCCTCTGCCAGGCTGCGGAATCCTCCCCAGTCAAATTCATTATTTGTGTTGTACAAGTTGTTTCTAGGAGCAGAAACAAAAGTTGGCTCTTGACATCATCTGTTTGTAAAATACTCTGCAAATATTGTGCATAATTACAGCAGAAACTTGCTAATGCACAATAATGACTGGGAGACCACTTGCAAATGACTTGATCCCATGAATAGGTAAGTGTAAAGAATGAGGGAGTTATATATAGTACTTTTTACAAATATCATATGCCCGTCAGGTTATCTGCCTGAATGCCAGAAAGCATTGAATCAAAGGAGGAAAGGGGGAAACGCACACGAAATGAAACAATGACAAAGATAATGTTTGGGCCATCAGTGGAAAGAAACTACCTGTCTGGCTCCATGCAGGCTAGAATGGTTTACTCTTCATAAGGCTAAAGCCTGGGGTCAAAGGGGATCCTAAATCTCAAAGAGAAGGGATTTTGGTGTGAGTTAGTAGAGGCTGTCGAGGTTGTGACAGTGAAAAGCTGGCAAGAGTGCAGTCTGCTTCTCTCTGCCAGAGGTGGAGTTAGTGGGGTTGAGTGGTACTTCCAAAAGCTGTCAAGGAAAATTTAAGGTTTAAGTCAGACCCAAGCATATCAGCCCTTTTTTGTTTTACCCTTTGCTCTATATGCTCTGTACCTTTAGGGAATGTTTTGTTTTGAAGACACTGTCTGTGTCACTGTGAACTTGTACTGTCACAGGCACCCAAAGGAAAGCTTGTAGAGGTGCCTAACCGGGGTTTGTCCTATACCATTAACATGATTGGGAGCCAGGGGGCTGCAGTGCAGAGATCCAGCCTAAGAGTGGCTGGACCATGTGGTCCCTTCCAGAGTGAGTTGCAGGGCACCAGGCCTGTCATCTTAGGGGTGCAGTTGAGAGGAACTAAAAAGGGTCTACAGTGCAGTTCGCCTTGTACCCATGTGTAACAGGCCAGCCTGTCCCTTTAAGGCCAGAAGGCTTTGGGCTGGTCAGCTCTGATCCATTAGCCCTGCCCTGCTACACCTGTGCTGGCTGAAGTGGAGAACACAAAGCAGACATAGGCCTGTGGAAGACTCCAGGTAGGAAGGCCTGAGAGTGGCTGCTCAGGAAAGAGTAGGGAGCAACCAATAGGAGCCCAGGAGGGGCTGAGTGGAGAGAAAGACAGGAGCCTGGGAAGGGTGAAAGCTGAACCCAGAGGGAGGGCAGAAGAGTGTGTGAATCAGAGAGAAGACAGACCCCTTTGGAAGGATGAGCTGGGGCCAGTAGGAGAGTGGGTCAAAGACTTTGTGTTTTGTTTGTTTTGGACTTGTATACCCTGGAAGGGGTGGAATTCTCTTTATGGCTTAGCCAGAGGGCCAAGTCACTGCAGCAAGATTGTTGTGGTAAAACTGAGGGACAGACGGCTGCAATCCCAAGTCTTCCTGTGAGGGGGCACTCTGAGATGGTGAGTGTTGTAACACTGTGACTGTGAGTAAGGATGAAATTCATCCCTGTGCAGAGGGCCAGCAGAAAGCCAAAGCAGGGCTGAAATGGGAGTTAAGTGGTGGATAAGACTTGTGTTGGCCTGCTGCACAGAAGTGAAGTGAACAAACACAACAATAAAAAAGCAAAGAGATGGCATCACAAAATACACTTTGGTCACTTATTTTGATAATTGCACTTTAGTTTTAATTTTTTGTGAAGATCTTTCCTTAAGTACCAGTATATATTCTGCAGCCAGTTTTGTAAAAAATAATGCAGATTTAATAATAATTGATTCCACTCCCATCCACTTAGTTTTCTGCTCTTAAATCTGTGTTGAGAGATGTGGAAAAGACAACCATGTTTTCTATGGATCAGATAAATGTGGATTAGCAAACTTCTATTGGGTTTAGAATATGTACTTACACATCATACACTGGATAATGTTCTTTAGAAACAATGAAGAGGATGGTAACGTTACCACTGATGCATGTAGTGGGATTTAAGATGCCTGTAAATGTGATTTGCAATGTAGAGTTTGAAGGCCTCTGGCTTTGAGCCCAGTAAAATTGAGGATCTTCGTTGCCAGTCTTTCCTGTGGAAACAGAGATCTCAGTGGGCTAGGATCTTACTCTTCATGGCTGTTTGTATACATAATGGTCACAGGATATTGTATTTCCCGCTTATTTTACAATTAAACTTTATAGAGCTGAATCTTGTTTCCAGAATAAACCAAATTTACAGTCAGGGTGGCAGATAAATGTTGATTCTCTCTCTGGCTCTTACCTGACTTTGTGAAACTGTGCACTGTTCTTTCATCCTTGCTAAAATTGTTCCTCTAAAGGTTAGGCATTAGCTGCATGATTTCCAGCTCTTATAGCATTTCACTATGTAACGAAACGACACTCTTGCATTTTACGGCAATTGGCTCATCCATAGATTTGAGGCTGGGAAAGCATGAGTAAAACTGACTGTGGGCACCCCTCTTGCAAGGATGTAGGGATCAAGCAATTGCAATGGGAGTTTTGGGTGCTTAGAAAATAAGGCTTGTTACTTGGATGCCTCGATAAGGATTTAGATGCCTAACTTTAGGCACCCATGTTTAAATTGTTGACCTTAATATTTTGAAAATAATAATAGTTCCAACTCATGTAGAGAATCATTTTGCCAACAGAATCACTAGGACCTTAGGATGTATAAGCCAGAGACTCCTATATCAATTTTGCAAGGGGCTTGTGGAACCAATAAAAAAGTTACTTGACATAGTAATAGTTAAAGTGAGAGAGAAGGAAGGCACAGATTTACTGTAGGGAACACAGCTGTGGGCATTCTGCATGTGGTGATATTTGACCCGGGAGAGAACTGCTTGGCAATACTCTAGTGAAGACAGGGTCTGATTCAGAGCCCCCTTAAGTCAACTGAATTCTTTCTGTTGACTTCAATAAGCTTTGGATCAGGCTTAGAATGAGGGAATCTCTCAGGGGATATGATAAGGTGGAGGAGGACAAGGTCTATACGCTTTGAATATAGCTATTAACTGTTCACTGCAGACACAGTTCAGAATAGCAGGGAATTAATGTTGGTAACCAAAGGCAAATCTTATAGAAACTACGTTTTGCAGCCTTGCTGCATAGCCTCACCTGGAGCTGCTGCTGACAATGGTACACTTTTGTCAGGAGATGAAATTTTGTTTGGCACAATGAGCTTGTGCAGCAGTTCAGGGTCAGGATTGTAGACACCCAAAAACCCTTTTCCTGAAATGATACAAAAGCATCAGTCACCCGCATTTTTATCATACCAGAACCCCTATTTCCTCCCCCTCTGGAGAGGATCAATTTATCTCACCTCAAAAATCAAGCTTAGAAAAACTGAAATAGAACTGTATCCAGAGTGCACTGGGCCCTTTTTGGCTCTGTAATTTCATTCAGGGCCTGTGCTCTAAAACGCATGTGCAGTATCCATGTGCTTCAGATTCTCTTTGGCACTACAGGGCCAGATCTTCAGGTGGTAATTGACGCAACTCAGCTGAAGTCAATCGAGCTATGCTGATTTACACCAATTGAGGATCTGGCTCAGATGGTCAAATGCACCACTTGTGTAAATGGGCACAATTAATGCTAACGGAGCTTCATTTGGTTACACAAATAATGCATTTGGCACACCGTTTTTATTCCAGAGTAATGGAAAAATATACATGCATATGTACATTTACATCTACTTGCTAAATGCACATTAAAACATGAGGCATAAGCATCCCCAAGCAGAATCTCTACAGACAAAGGATCTGTGAAAGGGATTGTCTGACATGTAAACCTAGCGTTCTTCATACTTTGCGTATCACACTTTGGGGAAGCCGAAAGCTTAAAAAATGTCTGGTCTTACATGGTATTTAACAAGTACATAGGTGGGATCTTTGCACAGAGGTGTGAGTTTTATCTAGAGTGCTGACACTTTGAATTAAACTTTTGAGTCTGAGATCTCCATTCTAGGAAATAATCCATTGAGGCTCTTTAAAAGGTATTTTGATGAGTACCTTGTTGTTTGCCATGTCCACTCGGTGTGGTGCTCTGTCCCACTCTAGTAGTGGTCAGGCCACTGAGGGTATGTCTACATTGCACCCTAAGGGCTGTGGGACCTCGGTTTGTAGACTTGGTGCTTCTAACCCCATCCTTGAGCATCCACAGTGCGTTGTAAAACTGGGTTTATAATTGCTGGACTCAGGTGTCACAGCCACACTAATGTGTCCATACTGCATTATGCTGACCTTCTGACTTGGGTCACTGGCTTGTCCTGTATCCTGAAAAATGACAGGGGTTGGACCTAAGCCTCAGTGGGATTTAGGTTCTGACCCACCCCCCTAGCAGAGACCTCAGACCCAGGTCTTGAGTGCTTGTTTACCCAAGTTGGACAGATTTCTGTGTGGATGGAAGAAGGGCTTGGGCTCAAGCCCAAGTCAGAGCCTGGGATTAATGTGCACTGTAAACATACCCCTAGAGTGACAAGCCAACTACAGCCTTGGCTCACAGAGATTGGTCTTTTAGCTCAGGCAGTACACACTTGTACATCAAGATCCAGCAGTCTCGGGTTCAATCCCTGCTGCCAACAACCCGCCCAGGGATGTCAACATTACATTTATAAAGGCCATTCATTACCTGTATAATACTATGAAATCTGTCATCCCCTTCCTTACCATTTGTTTTCACCATGTATACAGGATAGGAAGACATGCTGTGCTCTGTAGGGCAGGGGTTCTTAGCTGAGGAACGCAGCACTTGTAGAACTGCCTTTAATTGTTCCAAGAAAATGGCAATCTGAAAATAAAAGTTGAAGTTTGAGGTTTACTAATATAATATCTTAGCCATAGGCCATTCCTCATAATACAATAAATAATTACAAACTGCAAATCGACACAAATCCAAATAACAGATACAAATTTTAAACACACAAATTAAAGAAACAAAATTAACCCTTCCCTAAAATCAGTTACATCTTTAAAATCACCACCCCGAAAATGATATCTGAAAATTAGATTTAGAAAAATTAGAACTCCCTCATTTCATTTAAGTCAAAGGTAGCCTCCTTCTCAGATTCTTTTTTCTCACTTTTATGGCCTACCAGGCAAATAGGGTGACAGCCAATACAACTGAAATGTTTTCACTATGTAGCAAGTATTCTAATTTCTGAGGTGATGTGGTAAAAGGCACCAGGCCCAGGAAGAGAGAGAACCATTTGTTTCTCAAGTCGCAGTGCAGGTTACAAGCTTGCTAAGTCTTCAGCCTGGCCAGACCCATATGGACAAAGACAATTATGTCTATCAGTACCAGCACACCTCTTTTCCAAATTGGCCATCTGCATAGATTGGAAATTGAGACCGACAGGCCACACCATCATCTTGTTCAGAATATCCAAATACTGAAAAGTTTATAAGTTTGGGTGACATGAATTTCACATACAAGCTACAGCTGCAATACAAGACCAGATGCAAAAATACATCAGACATCTAAAGCAGAATTTACTTTTGTTTTGTTCCTACACTTAAGACATCACTCTTTAAAAAAAAAAAGGGAGGATGATCTTCAATTATAAGGCTGACTGGATATTAAAAAATTAATATAAATAGATGCACTGGAAAAGTTACAAGAGAAGCACATTTACCTGGCTCCCATTTCTGTAAGTGATAGAAAGTTGAGCATTTTTCCCTTTACAGACAAACTGCAGAATGTCTCTTTGTTGTCTTCTACACTGAGAGTTACACACACTGTTCAGATTGTCTGCTCGACAAACGCAGAGGCCAAGAACCTTGTCATAGCCTTGATAGTCTTCAGGAAGGGCACAAACCTGTAGAGAAATGAACAAAGAAGAAATTCTGCCATAAAAGTGTGAAAACAATCTGAATGTTGGGACTCTAATCAGGACCTCTTGGGAAAAACAGAAAAATGCAGAAGGAAATTGGGCAGTTGTTTTGTCATGCTGAAAGAATCTGAACTTCTTATTTCGGGTAGGACAGGAGCAACATGCAGGAATTCAGAGCATGTTGTGAAAACTCCAGTGACACTTTGTTCATGCACAGTCTATACGCAATGCAGAAATGGTCAGAAAGTTATGCATGGTTTCAGGATTTCGATGAAGTGAGCTGTAGCTCACGAAAGCTTATGCTCAAATAAATTTGTTAGTCTATAAGGTGCCACAAGTACTCCTTTTCTTTTTATAAAAAACACAGTACCTTATTTGTACAGTATTTCATCCATTCTTTCTTAGTCAAGCACTGTCCTTCCTGGTTTCGGGAAGTTGCATCTCTACAAATGTCATATACCTGTCTAACACAGTGTCTCCTCCCATCCATTAAAGTCTTATAACCTGGAGCACATGGGCAGTGAGCATCACTGAGCTGTAAGAAGAAAGAGAATTTATTCAGCATCTGTGGTCTTCCAGGCAAAACTGCTTCCACAGACTACTTATATCAGGATCTCACTTTATTGGACAGATGTAAACTGAACCTTCGGCTTTCAAATACATGCTCTTTACCTTCCATCAGAGGAGACAGAACGATGCAACCAAGAGAAACTCAAAACAATACAGAGTTCCGGAATGTGAACAGGGAGACATGAGGCCTGCATATGAATAGTCAGTTGTAGGATTGAAGGGTACAGCCAGTAAAGAAGGAGAATTATTATGTTTAGGGTAGTGCATACTAGGTATATTGGCAGGGTAATGTGAGAGCCCAAGGATGAAATAATAGATGGTGCTATGGGCAGGATTGAATTACATTGGCAGGTGTGTGTGAGCACTTAGGACTAAAACAACAGTGGTCCTGAAATGCTTTGGCAGACCTTTGTCTAGAAGTTTGTACAGTGTCTGACCAATGCTTGGATCTAGCCAGTTCTGCCATTTTCTCACTTTCATGAGTACTAAAGTTCTAGAGCTCAAAGTAACAAAAACCCTTTATTTTGTTTTAAAATGAAGCATTTCTTTAAGTGTTAGTGTGATTAAGCATGATGTGGTCAAAATTCTCAGTGTGATTTGGTCACAATAGGTTATTTGGAAATAAAACTGATTTTTTTAAGTGTAAGCTTTCTGTGGGCAAGGTCCGTCTTTTCATTATTTGAGGGTACCGTGCATAGCACATGGGGGCTTCAGTCTCTGACTGGGTCTTGCAAGGGATACAGCAATTCAAATAATAAGTAATAATAAATAATAATAATTTAGTTATTTAAGAAAATGGAAGAATCTTTTATTAGAAATAAAACTAAATTTCAACCCTTCCACTTTAAATTGTTCTTTCACAATCAGAAGGAGCTGGTCCTATACCTGAAACACACGGCCTTCCCCATGACAGACACATGTTTCTTGACCCTCCTTGGGTTGCACAGCTTCTGAGCCACATGGAAGACATGCCACTTGGCCAGGTGTGGGATTAAAGAAATTCACTGGGCAGTTCAGGCAACTGTGTGAAGTCAGAGTTCCTTCTGCAGAACGGAAGGTGCCAGCTGGGCATGGGACTGGTAGAATGCTTCCTTCAGGACAGAAAAAACCTTCGGAAAAAAGCAAAGAGTAAAACTTCACAATACAGGTACATTAATTAGTGTAATTACAGTATAAATGTATTGTAATTACACTGTAGTTCTAATTTTTGATGCAATTAAGCATATCCCAATTCTTCAATTAAAAATGCTTGCCCATTGCATAAAATATATTATATTTTATATTTATATGTTACAACTTTATATTGCAATGCTGTATGAAAATCTTCTAATTGGCAAATGCTGTTATTACAGAAAAGACAGGATGCTACACATTTATCATTTACACCTAATTATCTCTCAGATCACAGCTCACACTACCACTCCTTGAAACTATTTATTACCCAAAAATTCCCATAGCATTTGACAAAATAAAAACTCCATTGTCCTGCACTCCCAATGCACAAGTAATATATGAAAGAGCATTTTGAAGAAGCCAAGAAAATCTAAAAATATTTATTTCATTTAAAAGTATTTACTTGCAGGACTAGAAACAATCTACGCAATGGGGCAGATCCTCAGCTGGATAAATTGTCAGCTCCATTGAATCCATTGGCTACATACATTTACAACTACCATGTGGTCCTATAAAAGGCCAGGGAACAACATATGCTCTTGTAATATCTTAAAAGCTTCACTCTCATCAATATATGAATAAGTTGAAGATCTGTGATTCCCCCACACAACAGAAAGTTGCTTGACCCCCCCAACCCCCCAGTCTTGTCGGCCTCTTTCTCTACGCAAAAAACAAAGGGCCTCACCTGTCTGGCCCTTAATTTCTGATTCTAAAGCCTTTTGCACCCACAGTAACCCAGGTAGGCCAAAAACAATGGCTTTCCAATGAGATCAGAAATACTGAATACAATGTAGAAAGCTTTACTTATTCCTGCAGTAGTCATGCTAAACCTTCCAGCCAATCATGGATTCTGTCTGTTACCTAATCATAGTGATAAAGATCAGATGCTACGTCAGAAGAATTTCACTCTTTTGAAGGATATTTTTTAAAAATTCAAGAAAAAGGATTGTGAGAACATTTAAATAGTTTCTAGCAAATGGATATTAGCCTATTTCAAAATACCTGCTGGACAGACTGACTGATTCTGTTCTCTTCTTGTACAGAAGACTCCATTTTCACAATTCTGATTGTTCTGAAGAAGTTGCAAATCCCCAGCACAGCAAGACAAGCTCAAGAATATGGATAAAATAAAGATGAGACAGGCCATCTTTCTGTGGCACAGAGCAGAGAAATGATCAGTTCTTTAAACCTTGGTTACTAACATGCATACACCCTGGAAGGCTTTCACTTCATCCACTGAATATTTTATAGGGAGCGAAACTTAAGACACATGAATGTATTAATATAAAACATTCATGGAAGATACCTGATCTTACTGTGTTTCTTTCAGGGTCATGTAACAGAAGCAGGATCCTGTCCAATGCAAACAGCTAGCAAGTGAAATATGAATGCAGTACTGGGCTGGGGACAAATGCTTTGCTGTTTTTATTCAATTCCTCACCATTCTGGTCCAAGGATCTCATTCCTAGTTGCTGAACTTTGTGACTAGAACCTGAGCCTTTTGAGGATGATCATAACTGTCCCTCTTTGTCTTAATCTATGAATCCCCACTCTAAATAAATCTGAATTCAAAATAAACTACCATAAATTTAAGCATGATGAACTTTATGTTTTGGTTTTGGGGCAGGCTACATAGTTTACACCAACAATTCATTATTATTACCTTACTTTATCTTTCTTCCCCTTCCACCTTGGCTAGATTAGTCACCCAAAGTCATTGGCATAGATTTGAACACAATACAGGAGGCCTGTCTCCCAATGCTTTGTCTTTTTGCATCCTTTTACAGTTTTTAAACAGCATCATGGGAAGTTTTGCAGGACCAATTGTCCCGCAAAAACTGGATTTTCATTGTCTTAGTAGGCTTCCACAACAGGTGGCAGCATTGCTTCTTGTATAGGCTGGTAAAAGATCATCTGCACCACAATTAACTAAAGATTGAAGTGGCTGCATGCTCACTATAATTAGTGATGATTTAATTGCTTTAAACATTGTCAAAACAAAAGCAAACAAAAATAATTTGGATGGTTCACCCTTATGTTTTATTTCTGTTGTTTTTTGCAACAAGCAGAACTAGATTATAGATTCTCTTCACCTTTGCCGTGACAAGTCTAAGGGTAACATTTTCAAAAGTGTCTATGGGCAGGATTTTCAAAGGTATTTATGCTCCTAAAGAGCATAAAAGAGCAGATAAGCACCTATTGGGATTTTCAAAAGCACCTGAGCACCTAACTCCTCTTGACTTTCAATAAGACTTATACCCCTAAGTGACAAAGTCAATTTTATACTAAAGTCCTATTACCAAAATGATTTAGGCACGAAGGCCCAGATCCTCAACGGTATATAGGCACTTTCAATGGGGGTTAGGTTCCTACATATATTTGAGCACCTGGGCCTACAGTAACATTTTCAAAAATGCCTCAGTCCCATTTTCAAAAGTAATTTAGGGCTTGTCTACCCAGGGACAGTCAGGAAAATTAATCCAAATTAACTGAAGGCCTGAATTTAAAGTGGATTAAACTAATAAAGCATGCATTTTTAACAGTGAGAGTAATTATCACTGGAACAATTTACCAAGGGTTGTGGTGGATTCTCCATCACTGACAATTTTTAAATCAAGATTGAATGTTTTTCTAAAACTCTAAGAATTATTTTGGGGAAGTTCTCTGTGTTACACTGGAGGTCAGAACATTATCACAATATTCCCTTCTGGCCTTGGAATTTTTGAATCTGTTCCAGTGTTGTATGTGCATTTCCTAGGGTAATTTTTAACAAATTCCTTCTTGGGAGACTTTGAAGGTCTCAACCAGTCATTGTTCCATGTACATTATAACTGAAAGTATTATTTTTATTCTAAAATGTTTGATATAAAACGACATGTTGCTTCCAACAATTGTGACATATTGATTGCAGTGGTGAGAACAATGACTTCTGGTGCCATTAGTGCTTCTGGCTCACTTATCTTAAATTAAAATTATTTTATTTTTATTACAGTACTGTCTAGAGCCACCAATTGAGATCAGATCCCTATTGTGCTTATTGCCATATGTGTACATAGTAAGAGACAGAAGCTTATAATCGAAAACCAGGTCTACACTATAAAGTTTGTCAACATAGCTCTGTCAGTCAGGGGTGTGAAAAAAAAGCTACACACAGCTGATATAGCTATGACAACAAAACTCCCGGAGTAGGCATGATAGACAGAAGAATGATTCTGTTAGCATAGCTAATGTCGTTCAGGGAGGTGGCGACAGAAAAACTCCTTTCTGCATAAGCTGTGTTTACCCTGGGGGTTCTTCCAGTATACTTACACCGGTAAAGCTATATTGATAAAACAAGTCGAGGCCTCAGCAGAGAAGAAAGAAAAGGGCAGTATTATTATTCCCGTTATATACATGAGGATCTGAGGTACAAAGAGATCAACGTCCCAGTCCATAAATATGAGTGTGCATGTAACTTTACACACACAAATACTGCTATTGATGACGGGGCTAATCAAGTGTATAAAGTTATGTACATGTTTGTAGGACTGGGGTAAATAACTAGCCCAGGGTCGCACAAGAAGTCCGTGGTAGAGATAACTGAATTCAGATTTTCTGCATCCTAGCTGGGTGCCTTAAATGCAAGACCATCCTCGTTAGCACTATTTTAAATAATAGAATAGTGGAAGCTGGTTATAACGTTAGAGATTTTTTTCTCCTAGGAAGGGTTGTGCTGGACGGGCCTCCAAATCATAGGTATGGCAGCAGCATCTGCAAACATAATGAATATAGCATCAGATGAACAGACACTGAGATCCGGGAGAGATTTGGTTTTATAATGAAGAACATAAAATAACTCAAGATAGTGGCTTATACAGTAACTCCTTCATGATTATATCTCCTTTTGGTCTCTGCAGCAAATATCAATACCTGTGGCTATGGGCCTGAACTGATGAGATAAGACTTAATTGTGGAAAAGCTATCAACAATTGGTGCTAGGTTACTCACTGTTACAAACAAAGATACAATGTCTCATTTCTCCAGAAGTGACATAAGGGGCTGCGGTGTGTGCCAGTCGGTCACTTCCCTTGCTTCTGCTGGGAATGCTGGAGAGAAAATACTTTAATGGGAGGAGGGAAAGCTTAGATCCCAGTGGAGATGGATGCTGTTCTAAGGGTGGAGGCTGATGCTGTTTTAGGGAGCGCTTCTTCTGGTTGTTTGTTTTCAATTGTTTTATGTCCAAGTTCTCTTGAAAATACTAAGGCGGAGGGGAACAAAGAAACTAAATAGGAATTTTTGTACCAGGAGGGAGTGCTTTGGTCTTAGAGCAGCAGCTGTCATTTAGCCTTCTTCCCTTATTGTTTCTAGTATGCTGGAGATCAAACCTGATATATTAATCTTGATTGCAATACAAACAAACCACACATGTACCAAATTGCCAAACCCTCAAGAAACACATTTGCAGTGTTGACAACCCCAAAAGTTCAAAAATCAGGAGTCATGCTCTCCAGAATCATGAGATTGGCGTAGAAATCACATTTTTTATTTGTATTGTGTTTTTGTTTTTAAATTGGGGTTCTTTTTATGGTTTTTGAGCATTTAGCGTGCCCTGGGGTCACATTTTCAAGCTTTCCTCTGAAACCGTGAGTGCTAGAAACTCACTTTTTTAAAATGCAAGCTGAGAGTCTCACATAGTCACATGATTCCAGGCGTCAGAGATTGAAGTAAAACATCACATATTGTGAGACTTTTGATAAAAGTCATAAGAACAACAACACTACATTTATTCTGTTCACATAAGCATCAAAAAGCTCAGACTTTTATCCAAACCTCTTAGGACTCCTTTCCTCTCCTATGATCTCCCAATAAGTTCCTGGCTCCTTTCCTTCCCCGCCCCTGCCAGGGCCTTCTGATTCCTAACCAAAGACCAACTAAAGATGCCCCATATTATTTGGGGTTTGGATCCCATTGGGAGCAGGGTATCTGGGTGCTAGAGACAGGAGCACTTGCTAAGTTGTTTTCAGTTAAGTCTGCAGCTTTGGGGGCGTGCATCAGATCCTGGGTCTGTGTTGCAACAGATTAGCATATCTGGCTCAACAAGACAGGGTTCCGGAGGCCCAAACTGACAGAGAAAATGGGCTCAGAGGTAGTCTCAACACATCAGGTGACAGTCCCAAGGGGATCTCTGTGACC
This sequence comes from Chelonia mydas, assembly GCF_015237465.2. Lineage (NCBI taxonomy): Eukaryota > Metazoa > Chordata > Testudines > Cheloniidae > Chelonia > Chelonia mydas. The sequence goes on along the minus strand of NC_051262.2, from coordinate 13,589,452 downwards.
GAACCCGTCACACTTCCTATCTTTCCTATGCAGTGGGATAGTTTCCTCTTGTGCCCTTAATAATGTCTCTTTGAAAAACTGCCAACTGTCTTCAATTGTTTTTCCCCTTAGACTTGCTTCCTATGGGATCTTACCTACCAACTCGCTGAGTTTGCTAAAGATTGCCTTCTTGAAATCCATTGTCTTTATTTTGCTGTTCTCCCTCTACCATTTCATGATCACTTTCACCCAAGCTGCCTTCCATTTTCAAATTCTCAACCAGTTCCTCCCTATTTGTCAAAATCAAATCTAGAACAGCCTCCCCCCGGTAGCTTTCTCCACCTTCTGAAATAAAAAAATTGTCTCTAATACATTCCAAGAACTTGTTGGATAATCTGTGCCCTGCAGTGTTATTTTCTCAACAGATGTCTGAGTAGTTGAAGTCCCCCATCACCACCAAGTCCTGTGCTTTGGATGATTTTATTTGTTTAAAAAAAGCCTCATCCACCTCTTCTTCCTGGTTAGGTGGTCTGTCGTAGACCCCTACCATGACATCAGCCTTGTTTTTTACCCCCTTTATCCTCTTCTACCTCTTCTGGGGTAACCAACACTTTTAAAAAATCAGCAGTCCAAAACTTTCACCCCATCTCTTTCCCCTTTGAGAACCTGTCAGTATCCTCCCCTTATTGAACTCCAATGAAAACACACGGTGGTGGTCAGACAGAGAAGCTCTCACGCTCCCTCTTCTATGAGCTCCAGGCCTGGGGCCTTAAACAATGAAGCAGTTGTCAGAGCCATCATCAGATTATCCTTGCTTTACTTCCCTTCCACGCTGAGGAAAAGACCCTACCTTTATACAGCTTCCTTGGTCTTAGGTCTACAGTTCCCCTGTAATATAACCATCACAAGGCCTCGTTTCTTGGTTTAAATCAGGAACAGGGTGCAGCTAAAACTTAAATTGCTCTTGAAGGGAGAGCTCTCCCAGACCTGAAGAAGAGCTTTGTGTAAGCTTGAAAGCTTGTATCTCACACAAACAGAAGTTGGTCCAATGAAAGATACTACTTCATTCACCTTGTCTGTCTAATATCCTGGGACCAACATGACTACAACAACACTGCATGCAGTTCTCCCAGTGACAGCGATAAAGGCAGATTTCTTTCTAATGGTTATGTTCCTTGACTTTACTCTTTACAGAAATAAAATGAGAGAGAGCATCCAATGTAACCAGGGAGCTCAAGTTCCATTGCTCCCTCTTCTTTTCAAACGAGTGAAGGAAAGTGGATGGGAGAGCAGAAGAGACAATTAAATGCAATATGTTATTGTAAAAAGGAGAGAACCTAGTAACTAATTACATTGTTTAAGCCCGCTCAATGTATCTCTTAAGTGGTAGAGCAAATACCTCCTATGGGACCACCCCACTCTATTCCACTGTGGAGCTGATAATTCAGACCTGTTCTTAACCCAGTTGTTGCTCTAATATAACTATTTCAGTTAGAGAGAGTGAGTGTGTGTGTGTGTTTAACCAAAATAGTTAAATTAGGGACAACCTCTAACACAGACACAGTTGTATTAATATAAAAACACTGTATACTGGTGTAGCTTATTCCCCTCCCTTTGTGGATATGACTTTACTAATATAAAACACCATTACACTGCTTTCTGCAACCATATTAGGGGAGGTAGGACCTCTTTAACTATAGTGGTACAATTAAAACAGTAGAACTTGTGTGTGTAGACAAGCCCTAAGGCAACTGAAGGATGAAGTGTGTCTGTAAGGTAGTGATGTGAGTGAAACCCAAACAAAGATGATTTCTGCTATATTCTTATTGCATTTCTGGGAATTATTGTTCAAAAATAATTTGTAATTATAATTACCTTATTGTTTGCATAAAAAACTGAGTGAGATGTCAGCATGTTTGTAATGGCTTATGGTTAATAGGGCAGTTCAAGAAGATTGGTCTAGTTTCCTGTATAAAAGGTTAATTAGGGTTGTTAAAGAAAGAAGAGAACTTGTTCACATAGCTCCAGGTAGGGTAAAACCCTCTCCTAGAGGCACATATGCAGACCTAGCTCTGAGTCATGTTCACATACATTATTACTTTCCATGTAAATTTTTTTTTCCAGATAATGTTTACAAGAGCCTGCCTCTTGTAAAGGGGGCCAATTAATGCTAGATGCTGCTCTGTTTGCATTGCACAAGTTCACTGAGGGAATATTTAGGAGAAGCTTACATATATCAAAAGCTGACCAATTTAAGAGCTTGATTGTGACATTATGCACAGCCCTGAGCCAAGGATGGTGTATAAGTTGCATCACTAAAGAGTAGCACTGGAAGGCATAATGACTCTGAGAATCACAATCTCTCCCACCCCCTCACTTCTCCTACCCTTAGGATGGAAGTTATCTGTTATTGGCCTTTAGCAGCAGTAAATTACTGTTCCTTCCCCTTCTCTGGCTCAGCTGTGCTGGCCATGGCATTGGGGGAGGTAGAGTCAACATTCCATGTACTCACTGCCCACCTATTCTGAAAAAGAGGTAAGCAGGTGCATAGCCCCCTTTACTTCTGTGTGTTGGACCCGATGTCAGGTTAGCTCATGTAGAGGTGTAAAGGGAGTTCTTACTGGGTATATAGTTCTAGTCAAAATCTGGCTTGTACAAACCCCAACATACTTTGTGATGAATTCATTATGGATGCATGATTGTCATTACAATACACCGTACATTGTTTTGCCATTGAGTTTTTGTGCTAAAGTACATCTGATAATATTAGCAAACTAGGGAGAAATTCTTCTCAGTATAACCATTCATATACATGGCAAGTGAAAATCCAACATCAGACATATTGCATGGTTTATGTAAATATACTTAAGATGGACTTTAACTGTGTTTGTGTATTTTATTATAGGCGACAACGTGTCTGGCTGAGAATTCTAAGAATTGCAGGGTTCCAGAGAAGCTGATTATCTGGCATTCGATCATGGCGGAAATGCCTTTATGGGTGAGTAATGATTCCAGCGAAATGGAAAGGTCACATTACCTGTGACTCAAACACGTACACCTGCAGGCATTAGAAAATGATTCCTCAGCGGTTGCCAAAGTACTCACAAAGCCCTTAGCACGCATGGGTCTAATTACTGTTCATCTCAAGATCTGAGTTTTCTAGTGTCTTACCAGCATGTGAGCAAAATAATTCATAGCCAGGTATTTCTTGCTTGATTAAAATGGGACTTCAGCACAGACTGTAGGAAGGTATAAAAATATGTTTATGCCCTCACTTCTAGTAAAGTATTACATAAAGGCCTGAGAGATCTGTACAGGAGGCATAACCTCAGCCCTTGTGATGTAATAGGTAGAAATAAACAGGATAAGTTAGGGGAGCTGTGGCAGATTTAACTCTCAGTTTCCATGTAATTGTGTATTTAATGCAGTTTAAAAACTGTGGTTTAGTCGCACTCTTTTAATGCTCCAAAAATGTGTGTGGTTTGTTAAGGTCAGGTTGTAAACTGCTGACTCCCAGTGGTGTCCAGTTACTCATGTGAGTAACCAGTGAGTGGAAGGGCTCACAGTCAGGCCATTAGTGAGCAGCAGCGGGAACTGGCTGGTTCCATAAAATAAACATATTCATAACGAATGGCACCTAAAATTCAAAACCTGCCACTAAACTTTGTATTAATTGATGCAGCATACTTTCCTGTGCTTAGATCTCTGTCACTGGTGAATGTTTGAGTGAAGTCGTACAGTAACCAGGAGACAATGGCATTTTGGTTCCTATTCTTTGCTCTCGTCACGTGAAATGTGGTGGTTATTTTGGATACCTCATTGCACTCCAGCTTTCAGAAATTAAAGCTCCTTGGAGACTTACGGAATCATCACAGCTGGATCTAAATGACAAACAAAGGCATAAAGAGAGGCTGGATTTGACCCCCGCAAAACAGACTCCTCCTCACTATGACAGTGCAGCAAGGCCTAGAGCAATGCCAAAGGGCCTTCCTGGTAGAGAAATTGGACAACATTTTCACAGACGCTTCTCCCCTGAGAGATGATATCTCAGACATCACATCCCAAATGGCTGACTCAGAAGATGAGCTCCAGAGAACAGCCATTGAAATAAAGGAGAGAAATGGGGAAATGTCTGCCCCAAAGATGACAATGAGGAGAAATTGGATGACTTGGAAACCAGGGCAAGAAGAAATAATTTTCATATTTCAGGCATCACAGAGAGTTTAGAAGGTAAAAACACCCTCACTTTTCTTCAGCAACTGCTCCCAGATCTCTTCCAGATAGACCCACTGCTGCCTGCTGCCTGCTTTGAGGTAGAGCTCAGCAAGTGGGTTTAAAAAAAAAAAAGGCGGGAAAATGTTCAGCCCAAGACTGTGGTACATAAACTGCTACATAAACTGGTACATAACCTGCTACATAAACTGGTACATAAACTGGCCAGTGGGTCTATGAACTGTGTAGAAGCACTGTATCACAACACTGTGTGTGTGGGTTTGTGGTAGGGTACATCATATCATAGCCACTCCTACAAGCTAAGGGACTTGCTCTCTGTTCTGGGTGGAAGCGTCTTTCCTCCCAACATTTGCATGGTTCCCCCACTCAAAGATCTCAGCTTTATTCAGGAAATTAGAATTTGCTAGTCAGGAAATTGTTTTTTAAAAAAAATCATAATATTGGCTTTTGCTTTGCGGTTGATTATTTAGGATATGGTTTTTTCAACTGAAGTTGGTTGCATCAGGGAGATGCTGTTTGTTTTGGCACTGGTCACTTGTCATGTAGTGCTTTGTACACCAGCTGTTCTGTATACACTATAATGCATGGTCTCCAGGACATATTCCTTGGGATGAAAGGAGAAATGGATCTGGATTCTCTGCTGAGAACAATCACCCTTTCACTGTGCTGGTATTACAAGGGGGCCAGAAAGCTGCCAGATCTCCCCAGTGGGGGATTCCCCAGAAGGCATAGAACTAGGATAGCCAGGTTCTACACCACCATGCCTACAGCCCTTGGCATAGCATGTGGGAAAGGGGTCTGCCAGAGCACAGTTCCTGGATGGGCAGTTCTGTGGTGGGGGGCAGAAGCAGCCACTGTAGATTAAAGCAGCTCTCAGGCTGCTTTCCGCTTGGCTGCAACTGGTGTAAAACTGATTATAAAATCAGGGAACCACAGGTGGCTTCTTTGTTGCTGAACAGAACTGCATGCTGCTGAGAATGTGGGTCAGAATCTCTTCTCTGACATTTCTTGGTTCCACTTGCCATATTGCATCTTCCATCATGCTGAACCTAACGCCTGGAATAATGTCTCTCTTGTTTGCCAAGCACCTTCTCACTCCTCCGTGAAATCCCTCCAGTCTTCTCATCCTCCGTAATCCCCTCAGCCACCCCCTCCTGAACCATTACCCCATAACTTGTGAGTATTTGTCTAGTAGTCATAGATAGACTGCAAGCTGTTTGGGGAGCCAAGAATATGCTTATCTCTTTTTTGCAAGGTATTATGAAAACAGATGGCACTATATGTATACGTTAATAATATTTTCTGAAGATTACTAGAATGATATCCCTGTGAGCCAAAGAAGCTATTCTGCAGATATCTGCACCCTAGCACTGCTAGGGAGGGAAGGATTGTATCTGCAAGGGTTATTACATCTGTGACTGTGTGAAATAGCTTCACTGCTGCTCTATGTCCTTAGAATAGGGTGACCAGATGTCCTGATTTTATAGGGACAATCCCAATATTTGGGGCTTTGTCTTATATTGGCGCCTATTGCCCCCACCCCGTCCTGTTTTTTTTTTTCCCACACTTGCAATCTGATCACCCTTGGTTGGAAGGGGAGGTTTTCTTCCTCTGGGAACCCAGCAGACCTCTCTTGCCTACAGCTCCCACGGTGTGGAGGGATAGACAACCTCAGGACATTATTCTTACAGGAGAGAAACCAATATTAAATACAAAATCTCTGTGAAAGGAGACAGCCATGAATTGACTCAAATTACTTTAGGATTTTGTAAGTCAAAGGGGATCATATTCACCCTGTCTTTTGTTTACACTGCTAGTCTTTTTATGGCAGTCCTAACCTCTGAATGCAAATAAGTCCAGTATGTAACAGTGCTGTTCTGTAGGTAGATAAATCCTCTGCACAGAATGCAGCAGTCCACCCGACTCTTCTTCAAGTCATAGCATGTCTGCAACAGTTACGTAATGAACGTCCTCTCTCCTGATGCAAAAATTCCCCAAAAGGCATGTAAAGCATTACATCTGATCCAGGTGCTTGTTTTGTCTCTTTCTGTGCTACAGTTTGACTTTTGCATTTAAATGCCAGGCCCCTGCACTTTCTCTTTGTCTTAAAGTAATACTGCGTGCTGGTTGGACTTATATGGTGCTTTTATATCTTCAAAGGACTTTAGATACACAACTAATTGGTCCTCACAACAGACCTGGGTGATAAGTCAGTAAGTGATATTATCCCTATTTTATCAATGGGGAAATGAGGCAGAGAAGCAAAGTGACTTGCCTAAGACCTCGGAGGGAGGAAGTGTTAGAGCCAGGATTAGAACTCAGAAAGTCGTGGCTCCCAGTCTTTTTGTAGCTAATGTGGAATAAGGATTTTATAGACAAATTTGAGTAGTTCCAGAAAGGTAGGCAAATGCCACAATGGAATATGTTATATAATTGACTATTTATTGCCCACTACTTATGCCATTTGAATGAACCCTAGTCAGAACCCCACTGCAAGTGCAAGGAATTTATAGGACTCTTTGCCAGCCAAGGATTTTCATTCTTGGAAGATAATGCCTTTCAAAAACGGAATGCCATCAAATCCAGAGGAGGCAGATAAGAGAGTAGGTGTCAAAATGCCTCAAAAACCTTAGCGTTTAGCTAGTATTCCTCAAGATAACCCATTCAGGAAACATTTCTGCCTCTTCCTCCATTGCATGGTATTCACCCCAAAGCTAAAAAGGAAATTTAATTAAATCCAGAATATGGCAACTATGTGAGGCAGCACAGAAATCCCAGGTTAGCTTTCCATAGCTACAGGAATTGGAAGAATCCTGCAAAGCCTACCATAAAACATCCTTAATGAACAATCTGGTCAACACTCCTGTTGGAACCTTAACTGGTGCACTTCTTGGCTTCCTGCAGTTTTAACTATGCAACCTTAATGTTGCCTGAAAATGGCGTTTCTTTGCATTTAATAGTTTGTTTTTTGCACTGTAAATCCTGAACCTATATTGCAAACCCATCTTATTTCTTTATTACAAAGTCTTGGGAGGGGCTATTTAGTTAAGTTCGGAAAGACTATAGCACCTTTTGATGTGATCATCTGAATCAGTAATGAATCTGTACCAAGCATAGTGTCAGGGAATTGCATTGCCAGAGGGCGTCTTTTTTCCAAAGAGATGTAAAAGAGAAATGTTGAGTTGGAACAACTGTGGTCATTAAAGATCCTATACTCAACTTCTGTATGAATCAGGGAGTTAATGTAAGTGTCCTGGCCAGATTGCAATATTGGTAATTACGTATTGCCTCCCCGAATTCCCCAGTTAAATACTGTGTTCTTCACTTCCCATCAAACTATTGTGTTCTGTGCTGGTGTTAAAGATCTACCATGTTCTACACAGACAGGGTTGCATTTCAGTGGTAGAGAAAGTGAGCCCTTTATATCTCATATCTTACCCAATAGGATTGGTGTGAGGCTTTATAAATGTTTGTGAAGTGTAGAGATGATTAGATAAAAGTTATAGAAGTGCAATATATTTTTATGAAAGAGAATTACTATTCTAAGCCTTCTTCTTTCCCAGGAATGCCCCCTTTTGGCCTGAAATGTTTTATGTGATTGATAGTTAAAACAGCCTCTCCCTCTATGAACTCTTGCATTAGTGAAGTCTCTGTTTCCCTGATTCACAGATTAGTTTCTGATCTGAAGCTAGAAATTTTTAGACATGATTATAAAATACATTTAAGTGGGTGAGACAAGGGAGAGAAAAAAAAACTTTTTTAAAAGAACATCTTTCCTATTTCTATATTCCAGTTCTTTAGGAGGTTCTCATGTAAAAGTGTGAGGAATGAATAAAAGGAGCACATTAAGATCAGTTTTATAGCTTGAATTTCACATAATGTAAATAAGTTATAAGAACTGCACTATTTGCAGAGTTGGTATAGGAATGTTTGTAGGTTCCAAATAGATTCCTTGCAAGAGTGACTATCTAAAAACCAAGGCTCTCTGTTCAGACCAAAGTCTGGTTTAAGAATCTCTCTCTTCACTTTTGGTAAAGGTGGTATTACCCCCTTTTTAATAATGACTAATTTAAGCAGATTGTTAGTGCATAAGATGCTCTTATTTCCAAGTTCCTAACTATCTTTTACTTTATAATGTAATGCAACACTGATACCAATAGGTAACACAGTAAATACATGGGTGTGAAATTATTAGCATTTATTGACAATGAGAAATAGTGGAACATAATTCAGTCCACATTAGACAAAGTTCTCACTGAGTCTTCATGCAATTAAAATACAGCCTGTAAATTATATATTTTACAATGGTTAATTCAGTTTTGAGCATAATATTTAATAAGTGATGCAAATCAAAGGTTTGAGTTCTGCCCTCACATACATAGATCCCATGGAAATAAGGACCGTACTATGTTCTTATTGTACATCTTGATTCTGTACTCTTTACACTTCTATCTGTGAAGTCCACAACTGATTTGACTTCAGTACAAAGGATCACTAATACAAGTTAAAATCTCTATTATTATGCTGCCTCATTTGTACTTTTTTAGTTGTATTCCAGGATTTAAAGGCCATTGAAGTCAATGAAAGTCTTTCCGTTGACTTCGGTGGGGGCTAGATCTAGTCCTTAATTCTTATTTCTCAGTTTAATAAAGTGATAAAATATTCCGGAGTTCTATCATGCATGTGGTATAAGAAAATCAAGATTTATTGTATATAGTGGTCTCTGAAACATTCACCATGATCTTTTCTTTTAAAAAACAAACTAAAATTCCAAAATATTGCAAATCCCTAGAAAAGCCTAATTCCACTGGTAGGTTCAGGTTCTCTGTCCCAAAGCCTAGAAATGACTCCTGACATCCTTCATCCAGGCTAGAGTTAAAGTGCAAACAATAGTAAAGATGGATGAAATAAAATAGAAAAGAAACCAAATTAAGGAAAATAGTTCTATTTTGGGTAAAACTCTGAAAGAAAGACCTCATTCAATATCCAACACTGAGGAGATATATGGAAATCAGGGAGTGAATATTCTACATACAATATAATACAGAATAATTTATTTTAAATACACGCAGTTATAATTCTTATTCAGACTGTTCCTCACTCTGGGGGAAAATACAACCTGAATATAAAAAAATCCTGATATAAGAACATTGTTTAGCTGATTAAAAGGTAAGAAGTTTAGGGCCTGATTCATCATCCATTGAACAGTAGCTCTCAGAGCTTAATACTCAAAAATATTCAATGAGAGGAATGAGACCCTTTATTAAAAACAAAATGCAAAGACATAATTCACATTGGGGGAAAAGAGATCACATTTGTAAGTACTTGTTACCTGTAACCCTGGTTGTAAAAGTTTACATATGAATAAAATTTCTCCCATTTATTTCAAAGAGAGAGGGATATATGAATTGATTGCTGTGGATCAATCCTTTTATGAGTTATATATTGCTCCATATGAAGCAAACAAGGAAGTTTCATAGAAACCAGCTAATTCACAATCAGAGTTTACAATAAAGTGAGACTAAATCTGGAGACAGGTATTGAGGTTTTCTGGAAGTAGTTACTAAGTCTCTAAAATTTCCTAACAGATCCCCAATTATTCTGTGATAACAGTGTTGATTTTTTTTAAATTGAAAGTTACTTGGTATAAAGATGACACTGAATATTGTGAATACATATGGAAGAAAATTTTCTTCTGTTGATCATACAACTTAATAGTTCCAGACTACTTACATATAAAGTCTTCTACTGTTATAAACTCTGATTGTATCTTTAAAAAACTTGCCCGTAGTTGAAAACACGTGATCAGTTGCAGGAATTTTTTTCAGTGCATGCCTTAAAAATCTGTGATAACCCCGTCCCTGGAGTTCCCATTGACTTTACATGCCATTGCAGGTGTGTAGCATCTCTGAAAATTAAACTCATTTGGTAGGGAATAATCTTGTACTGGCACTTAAAGGGTTGGACTCCGGAGATCTATGGTCAACATTTTCAAAATTAGGCACCTATATTGTAAGGCTCAATTTTCAGAGTTCTGAGCTCCCACAACTTGAACTGGCTTCACAGGGAGCTGTGAGTGCTCAGCACTTTTGAAAACTAGGCCTCTCTAATTTCTGTTAGTCCAATTCTGGGCTCTCCGGGGGTGTTTCATCAGCAGCTCAAGTTTTAACAAATTCAGAAGATTTTTACAGTCTGTTTTCTGGCTGTTCCTCAGCAACAGCTGCGGAGCATGAGATGGGGATAATGAACCTACTGGCACATCCCTAGAAGGCAAACAAACAGACAAACAAAGCATTCAGTTCAATAGTAGCTGTCTTGTTTTATTTATTCTACATTATTTTTCTACTTGTCTCTGCAGGCAAAGGTGATTTCAGTGAAGTGCAGAACTCTGGGCCTGATCCAAAGTCTTTTGAAATCAGTAGGCATTTTTCTCCTTGACTACATTGGCTCTGGATCAAGCCATATGATGCTAACATATACCTACTCAAGTTCCAGGAAGGTGGGTGGGCGCAAGCCTGCCCACAGCTGAAGGCCCCTTCCCCAGCCTAAGTGGAGAAACCATGAAGCCCAGGTTTCAGCTAAATTCAGGGGACAGCAAATGATCAAACAGGAACAGGAATGAGGGTTACAGAGCGGTAAGTAAGGATCCTGGGGGGGGGGGGAGGAGGGTGGAAGACTATTCTACAGGTGAGCATTGGGTTGCCGACTTTCTAATTGCACAAAACCAAACACCCATGCCTTGCTTCTGCCCTGCCCTTCCCTGAGGCCCCGCCCCACCGCTTCTCTGATGTCCCGGCCCCACTCATTCCAGCCCCCCTCCCTCCGTCACTTGCTCTCCCCCACCCTCACTCACTTTCACTGGGTTGGGGCAGAGGGTTGGGGTGAGGGCTGCAGCTGGGGGTATGGGCTCTGGGGTGGGGCCAGGGATGACGGGTTTGGGGTGCAGGAGAGGGTCTGGGCTGGGGCCGAGGGGTTTGGAGTGTGGGAGAGGGTGAGGGGTGTGGGCTCAGAGAGGGAATTTGGTTGTGGGATGGGGCTCAGAGGTGGGGTAGGAGGTTGGGGTGAGGGAGTGGGTGTGGGGTGTGGGCTCCAGATGGGGGGCTCAGGTCTGGGGTAGGGGGTTGGGATGTGGGAGGGGGTGTGGGCTCTGGGAGGGAGTTTGGGTGTGGGAGGGGGTTCCGATCTGGGGCAGGAGGTTCAGGCTCCAGCCGGGCAGCGCTTACCTCAGGTGGCTCCCGGTCAGTGGTGCAGCAGGGCTAAGGCAGACTCTCTGCCTGCCCTGGCTCTGCACTGCTCCTGGAAGCAGCCACCATGTCCTGCCCCTAGATGGAGGCACAGTCAGGCAGCTCTGCACGGCGTGTGGCTGCCACACCTGTAGGCGCTACCCCCACAGCTCCCATTGGCCACGGTTCCTGGCCAATGGGAGCTGCGGTGCTGGCGCTGAGGGCGGGGGCAGCACACAGAGCTTCCCTGATTGCCCCAGCACCTAGGAGCCGGACATGCCGGCCGCTTCCAGGAGCCACGCAGAGCCAGAGCAGGCAAGGAGCCTGCCTTAGCCATGGTGCACCACCCACGGACTTCTAATGGCCCAGTCAGTGGTGCTGACCGGAGCCGCTAGGGTCCCTTTTCGACTGGGCATTCCTGTTGAAAACCAGACACCTGGCAACCCTAGGTGAGCAGCTTCTACACTATAGCTATTCAGTTAGGATGCCCTTAACTATGCAGCACAGTTGCCTTCATCACAATTTACATTTAACAACATGGCCAAAGACATTTGAAGATGAAAAGGAAAGAAGCTCAGACATTTCTTGTAAATATGGAAGGGTCCCTCCACTCAGTACGTTCGGCAAGCCACAGGCCTGTACAAATGAAGCATCCAAAACAGTCAAGCATTTTCACTCATCCCCATGAACTCATTTCCTCACTGTGGATACGTTCAGGTCCTGACATGCAGGGGCCAGATTCCTTACTCTACTCTAACCCCAAGGGGACAGAAGATGGCAAGTTCAGCAGTCTCTTAATTTAGTGATAAAGGAGTCCATTAAAATCTGGGTTGAAATTATTTTTATTGCCCCCACCTTGTTTATTTCCTAAGGAACACAAATATTAAGGAGGCACGTTTACTGTTGTGCATACACATACAATGAATAATCACATGTATTGGCTTCACATTATTATTATGTTAATTGTCTTGCTAGCTTTCCAGGAATCTTTGCAGACAAGGGGCTCTTATGAGGCATATTCAGTCAATGAAAAGGTCACAAAGGGACTGAGAGGGATTCAGAATTATTATTATTATTAATTAAGTTCTGATGGTTTGTTGCTCTGCCTTTGGCAAGATACAGACAGATTTAGGGTGACATTCTGGCCCTACTGAAGTCAATGGCAAAACTCCTATTGGCTTCAGTGGGGTAGGATTTCACCGTTGGACCCAGTTCTGCAGACAGTTAAGCACCTAAGTTAGTGTTTGCAGGGTTGGAGCCTTGGTTTCCATCCCAAGGCACTTACAACCTAAGAGTCAGGCAAAAATTTTACAAGATGCACTAAAACCCAGAAGATAATTTCAAATACTTTCTATTTTTGTAGTGTGGGTTTTGGGTGGTGCTGATATTTCATCGACAGGGGTTAGAATAAATATTAACAAAATAACACCTTGTCTGTATTAAGCTCTTATAGATAACTGTTTGTTATGGCAGCTTATGGGGACATGAAAGTCAGCAGGAAAGAATTATCCTGATGCAGCTTCCCTGTGCTGGCCCCCTCAAAAGCCTCGGTGTAGAGTGTGGGCAAGGAGTGGGGATGGAGACTCTGCTCCAGCCAGTGCTGCAACCCATTGGCAGTCCTGCTGGGGAGGGGGAATGCTGTAAATTCAAGTAGCCCCTACAAGAATCCAGAATAGGGAGGGTACAAAGGTACATTAAAGCCACTATAGTGCCCCTCCCCCTGAATTGTACCTTTTTTGGTTGGGCCCCCTAGATGCACAGCCCGAACCTCAGCCATTGTGTTTGTAGACATTTATAGCTTAACCTATGGTGTTTTCTTTATTGGATATTCACTCTATATAGCCTGTGCAATTATTTTTTCATCAGATTAACGGAATTACCTCCTGAAGAAAGTCCTCCCTTTTGGGGCCATGAGATTGTGGGAAACATGTCATCTCCTTATTTTCCTGGATTTTTACAAAGTGAGTGGCAGTTTGACATGATTTTGGTTTCTATGAAAAAAAGAATCTAAAATTAAGGGAGGAAAATGAAAGCCACCCACCCACCCACAAAAACAAGCAAACAAGTCATTTACCCCGATATTGACACTCACCTGCAGCCCAGGGTTTGCTCCCATTTGTAATAAACAATTAATTCCCTCAAGAATTTGATCTTTGCGCGTTTGCAGAAACTTTCGCGTGTCAGTGTGGTTGAGGATTTTTTGAGACTCCCTCGCTAATGCAGTGTGAGCAAGAACTGCACAGTGCAATGGTGTTAAACCTGGATGGGAAGAACCACAATGACATCAGTCACTTGTGAGGGACTAAATCCAAATGCTTGGGTATTTTGGCTTTAACAAAAACACCAACAATTAGATAATGTTCAGCTCAAGCTTTCTTCCCAGGCTTAGCTATTCCCAGGGGTCTTCTGCTCAGCCCTCACCCTGGAGCTTCTCCCTATAGAGAACCACTTCTACCTTTTTTATATCCCAGTGGCATAGCAAAGCACCAGCCTCAGTGAGCTGGAAGAGATCAGCCCTTCCCAGCAGGATCAACACAATGGGGTTGCCAACTTGATATTTCCTACTTAATTTCTGGGGTTTAAAATTACTTAGGTTAGAGTTTGGAGCCTGGGAGGAGTCTGCAGTAAGCTTCACTGTAGTTCAAATTGCATCTCTTACCGCTATGGTCAGTTCGATCCACTTCCACATGCATGCCGCCTTCTTTACATTTGTTCAGAACCTGAAAGGAGGATGATGCAGAGATTGTAAATATTGATTGTGGCCTCGGGGCACTGCCACAGTACAATAAAACAATAACAATAGTGACACCAGTTCATCTCCGCTGGGATGGTTTCTCATATCTATAGAGACGTCTCACATTTTGCGTGGCAGAATATGCATGTGTCTCCTGCAAAATGCAGGCAGAAAAATCCAGTGCATATGATAGTGTAATTATAACTGTATCTCTAATTAAAGCTTTACTTACATCCAAAACTCTTAAGTACCCATTCTCTGCACACAGATGGAGTGGTGTTTTCCCAAAACTGTCCTGTTCATTGACATTGGCACCCAGAGAAATCAAATCATTGACCATCAGGTGCTGGTTCTTTTCAGCAGCTAGATGTAATGCCGTCTAATAAGAAGAGAGAGGGGGAGAGAGACTTTACAGTGGAAAAAAATGAAAAGTCTTTAAACAGCATGGATTAGCAGCTAGGGGGAAACATTGGGAGTCAGGACTTCTAGGGTCTATTCCTGGCTCTGGGAAGGAAGTGTGGTCTACTGGTGGAGGGGAGTGGTGTCAGGACTCCTGGGTTCTATTCCTAGCTGTGCCACTGACTTGCTGTGTGATCTTGTGCAAATCATTTCACCTCCCTGCACCGCAGTTTCCCCATCTGTAAAATGACAGTAGTAATACCTGACTGACTGGGGTGTTAGGAGTTTAAAATCAATGTCTGGAAAATGCTTAGGGATCCTTTAATGTATTAGAGAAGTGCCCGATTTTCTTTTCCAGTTAGTGTCATACCCGTTTGGCTGCATCCTTCTCATCAATTTTGTTTAGAGATGCCAATCTCTGTGCAAGTGCATAAGCCCGTGCTCTCCTTCCTTGAGTGACAGCCTTGTGCAGGAGCCTGGAATAGGTCAGGGTTTGTAATGCATTAGAACATTCAGCAAATGTGGGCAAGGTTTCTCAAATAACCGCAGGGATGGTATCTTAAAGCAAAAGGAACAATTTTTTTCAGTGTGTAAAATAAGGCATCAAAAACTTTGGGGACAGTTTGGTATTTCATTTATTCTTTACTCTCTATTAACTGAGGGGGTGAAGGTGGACACACACACTTTATAGGTCTGTAGGCTGAGATAACTCCACATACCAGGGGCTAGTTGCATCCCTCCATTTCACCGCACAAGCTCCCTGTGCACCTGTCTCCCATCCCTCTATTTCAGAGACACAATCCCCCAACCTCCACCCTGCCAGGGGTTGTGTGTGCACCCCATTTCCCCACCTCCCTTACCAGGGTTCTCTGTAGGGTTGCCAATTGTGGTTGGACGTATTCCTGGAAGTTTCATCACATGACATAATCTTTAATGAAAGATTAATCTTTAATTTCTGGAGACTCCAGGACAATCCTGGAGAATCGGCAACCCATGTTCTCTGGTATGGGACAGGTGGGGAAATGTAGAAAGCCTCCCGTTCAAAACCAAAAAATAACTCCTAACTCTAGCTGCAAAACAATGTTTCTCTTTTTAGGTGAAATTCACCCCTCTGCAGAAGCAAGCTGGGAATCACACCCCTAGCTCACTGTGTAGGCTTAGTCTTTGTGTAGCACAAATAGATCCTAGTACATGCATATGGTTATTGCCATATCCAACCTGGCATTTGCACCTTTTGTGGACACAGTTAAAGATTACCAATGAGAATTTGGCCCTTTAGGTCCCACGTGAACAGGAATTGATGAATATTTTAATTTCTTGGTCACAGGACATTTTGTGCATCTGTTTAGGGGGGATGTAAAAAAAGGAGTGCAGAAGATGTTAGAGATTTAACAGTGGGTGGCTTATTGTAAGTAATGGTAATGCAATTATAGTAACAAAGGTAAACAGCAATTTCTATAATTTTATTGCTGTATTCAGGAGCACTCTTCGGCATAGCACGTGGTCCACTTACTACATTTTGTTTCCTGTAATGTTGCAATCCTGTAAAATGAGATTGTGTTTGGATCCCCTTGATTGTGTTTTAAAGACAATCAAGAAGTCTCATCCCTGCTGAGACTAGGCCAGTTTTAAGAAAGGTGGCATCTGTTTTACATCAGCTTCCTTAAACTGGTTGAGCTGTGAAGGAAATCAAGTGGTTGGGGGGTTTTTGGGGGGCGGGGGGGGGGGGAGAGGACTTGTTTGTTTGCGTAAACAAATATTTGCTCTTTAAACACACTTTATTCTACTGAAATGGGATCAATATCCTTGTTGTCTTCGAGTCAGTTCCAGAGAAGCCGCTCCCAATTCTTTGGAAGTCTGCTGCCTGCACACTACATCAAAACTTACATACATTGCTAATTGCCTCACCCATTTTTATTGCCAGCTACTAAAAAAAGTAATTATTCATAGATTGTTTGCAGCCTGGTAAACAATGTTAAGGAGTCTTATTGTTGCAAATCAGTTTCTCTGGAGCATAAAGGAATTGTTTCAGAACAGGTGCCTTTGATTACATTTTCTTCTAGCTGCTCACAATTCAGTCCTTGGCCTTGTTTACACCGGGATGCTGTCCTGATTTCAGTTGTCAGTAGCCAGAAAGTGGGCTAACTACATCTGAGCAAACCTCTAGTGTGGACAGGCAAAGTTACTATCGGCACCGATAGAACTTGGCCCTACCTAAAACCAGGTCCAACTGCACTGATGCAAATTACAGTTTGCACTGCCTTCACTGAGGCTTTGTCTATGCTACAAGTAATACTGCGGGACAGCTGCAGCTGCACTGCTGTAGTGTAGATGCTTGCTATAGCATCGGATGGCTTTTTTCCACTGCTGCGGTACATCTACCCTCTCAAGAGGCAAGGGTGGTGTCTATACCGGAGCTTAGTTTGGCTCAACTATATCTCTTAAGGGAGTGAATTTTTCACATCCTGAGCAACAAAGCTAGGTCAACCTAAGTTTTAGGTGTTGACCAAACCTAAAGGTTTCCACAACACCAGTGGCTGGAATTGGATCAACTTCCCATTGTTGATAAGATTTCAGAAAAGAGAAAGCGATATATTTTATATATAAACAGTCACAGACCTGTTCCCATTTTCATCAGGTGCAAGCAACTTGTCCACTGGGATATTTCTCAGGAGACTCTCCTCCCAGTATAGTTGGAACTGGAAGAAAGAGAGGGCAGAAAGGTCCTGCTGTTCGAAAGAAACAGAGGTTGACTTCAAATGTCCCACATAGTCCTGGGAGGTTGCATCAACTTCCAAGAACTCCTCTGAATGGTGTCCTGGTGGATTATAGCAGAAAGGTCTGTCCTGTGCAGAAGGCTCTGGGAAATGCCCCTGGGGACTGATAAAAGGATGCTGCATCTGCCAGCTGTTCTGTTCCTCATTTTTACTCGGAAATGATATTTCCAGGGCGTCTGGGTGTTGCATTTTTTTATAATTGGGTAAGTAAGAATTCTCCTCTTGTCCACACAGTAGTTGGTGGCAATCAGGAAACGGGCAACACAACTGTGATTTGGTCAGGTTCTGGCTCCTTTCCAGCAGGCTGCCAGCTGGTTGTTTGCTGCCGTTAACTTCCCACCAAGAGGCCTGAATATCAGGGGGAAAGCTGCGCCGGCAGCAAGCTGGCGTAGGGCTCAGAGACTCTAGCTTTGAGTGGCTCTTGTTCAGGTCTTCCTCCAGTACTTCAACCAAGATATCAAGGTCCTCCAAGCCTTTTAGTGCTTGCTCAGAACTTTGCTTTTTCTAAAACACCAAGAAGAAAAACAAAATTCAGTCATCAGGTGTCCTGTTCAGCCTCAGAACCGTAACATGTGATTTCCCTGGAGAGTCAGAAATCTGGAAGCAAAAGGTGTCATGCATACCTGTCTGAGCTGTTTTTCTGAATAAGGGTGAGCTTTTCTTCTTGCTATTGGAAACAAAAGAAAAACATTTGAGTTTAAAAAAAAAGTAAGTAATATTCACTCCAATATTTCTACCCATAGGATACATGGGTGAGAGGAAGTATACGGTGAAAATGCCTGAAGCCTTGTTTATAGCTCAGAGGTGGGCAAACTACGGCCTGCAGGCTGCATCCAGCCCATCAGACCTTTTAATCTGGCCCTCGAGCGCCCTCCGGGGAGCGGGGTTGGGGACTTGCCCCACTCCGATGCTCCAGCTGGGGAGCAGGGTCAGAGGTTTGCCCGACTCCATGCGTGCTGTGGCTCTGCATGCCTCCTGGAAGCAGCGGCATGTCCCCCCTCTGGCTCCTATGCATAGGGGCAGCCAGGGGGCTCCGCACACTGCCCCCGCCCCAAGTGCCGGCTCTGCAGCTCCTATTGGCTGGGAACTGCAGCCATGGGAGCTGCAGAGGTGGTGCCTGCAGATGGGGCAGCATGCAGAGCTGCCTGACTGGTGCCGGGCCTCTGCATAGGAGCCGTAGGGGGGACATGTTGCTGCTTCTGGGAGCTGCTTGAGATAAGCGCCTCCCGGAGCCGGCACCCCTGAGCCCCACCTCGTGCCCCAACCCCTGGCCCCAGCCCTGATCCTCCTCCCACCCTCCAAACCCCTCGGTCCCAGTCCGGAGCACCTTCCTGCATCCCAAGCCCCTCATCCTCAGCCCCACCTCAGAGCCTGCACCTCCAGCCACAGCCCTCAACCCGTCCCGCATCCCAACCCCTTGTCCAGCCCGAAGCCCATCCCACACCCTGAACTCCTAATTTCTGGCCCCACCCCAGAGCCTGCACCCCCAGCCAGAGCCCACACCCCCTCCCGCACCCCAACCCCCCAATTCCTTTAGCATTCATGGCCCACCATACAATTTCCATACCCAGATGTGGCCCTCAGGCCAAAAAAGTTTGCCCACCCCTGTCATAGCAGCATGTCTCTCAGCTTTGCAGCCCTGCTAGAGCTGCAGTGTTGCTGGTGCAACCATAAAGAATTTAAGAAACAAAGCTAATTCTGACAAGGACTTTGGAGTACATGAAGGTGCCCATATTAGTGTGTATTTGTGTGAGCATAGACATACTCTGAAGGTGGATCAGTGTGTGCTTTAAGGGACATTGAGAAAGGTCTTGCTAGATGAATGGAGGGAGCAGAAGAAGAGAAAAGCTCCATAAAACTGGCTGGATCTAAGTCTACAGAGGGTTTTTATTTGTTTGGTTTTTTAAAAGGATACAACTTTGAAATATATAGGACCACAGCATCATCTCAGCATAGCTCTGTCAAAACAAAATAGTTATGCCAGTGTATACCAGCTGAGAATGTGGCCCTATATCCTTAAACAATAGGTAGCCAGTGGAAGTGTCTGAGAGTCTTGTGACACAATTCTTTGTGTACATGTTCTTGTGAGAGGGCATCAACCTATAGGATGAGGAGTTTGCATTCCCCCCAGGGGGTACTTTACCTGTTGTTCCAGAAGATCTTTTAGTTGTAGTTGCCCTTATTGATTGTGTTTCCTAAGGAAACAAGCAAATAAACAAAAATTAGTATATTTTGAGATGGTAACATAACTAGAAAAATTTAACTAGTGCACAGTATGTGACCTGAGCAAAATAATTCTGATACTAACAACTTCTATCTGATACTTTTTTTTGCAGAGCATGGAAACAGTGATCTCTTTTGGACGAGAAAGATCCTTGCTACCATGCTCTTGAAAAAATCTCCACTCTAGTCCCTTAGTAATGTTTGAATTTGGGATGTACAGCACCAGATTGCAGACTTCTACCTCTTCACGTTAAGGAGTAACTCTATTGGATGGAAGCAACACCATGCGGTATCATCTGCACAGTAGCCACAGAGAGAGAACATGTAACATACTTTGCCATCATGTTACACTTTCATATGTGGTGACTTCTCCAAACTCAAGGAGATTCTTACCTTTATGTCACTGGGGTCCATCCCTTTGGAAAGCCGGACTTTTCTCAGCAATTCCCGCACTGGCATTTTTACCCGAACGCCAACATACCGCTTCTGAGGGGGGAAAGTGCTCAGCGTAGAGTCTGGAAAAAAATCAAAATAAGGTACTTGAAAAAGAAATTACCACAAGATAAATGCTACAAGCCATTGTGTGATAGGGAGAGTAGGAGGTAGTTTTGCCCTAAGAGGGTGTGCATAGTTTCAGGTGATTTGTTAGTTGGGGAAAATTCCCACTTTGAGCTATATGTTCTCTGGTTCTGAATTTTCAAGAATTACTCTTATTTAGTATAGATAAACATGTTCTAACAGTTCAGGGGGCTTCTCAACAGGTAGGAGACAATCAATAAAATAAAATAAAAATCTAACTGAAGAGCTTACAACCTGTGGGCATGAATGGAGAGAGAATACATGTGTAAGCAGAGTCTGAATGAGCTTCTGTGGATGAACTGGGGGGAAAGATCTCAGGAGCAGACTATATTGGCACAGAACAGGGATCGGCAACCTTTGGCCCGTGGCCTGCCAGGGGAAGCCACTGGTGGGCTAGGCCGGTTTGTTTACCTGCAGCATCTGCAGGTCAGCTGATCGCTGCTCCTACTGGCCACAGTTCACTGTCTCAGGCCAGTGGGGGCTGTGGGAAGCGACACGGGCCAAGGGATGTGCTGGTTGCCCTTCCTGCAGTCCCCATTGGCCTGGGATGGCAAACCACGGCCAGTGGGAGCTCCGATCGGCTGAACCTGCGGACGCTACAGGTAAACAAACCATCCCGGCCCACCAGTGGCTTTCCCTGTCAGGCCGTGGTCCAAAGGTTGCCAATCCCTGGCATAGACAAATCTAATTTGTCTAGGTGATCAGCAGACAGACTTGCTTTGCCAAAGTAATTAGTTTTGGCTGCTTCAGATTAAAGTTCACTTTAATCTTGAATACAGGGAAAATGAAATGTTATTGTCCTTACTGTATGTCTAAAGGGCAGCAGAACTGCCCTAACTGAGGGATCACCCTCACTTGAACCTCATGTCCTGAGCCATGGGGAGTGATGTGAAAATGAGTGGGAACAAGTGTTCCTCCTCGCTGATGGGGTGGACCTGTTTAAAGAGTCTAAGATACCATTTAACCCTTCTCCTCCAGTGTTGAAAGACAGAGCAGACCAGATGCAATTGAGAATCCTTGGTTCTGCTCAGCAATCGCTAAAGCTGAAGTCACTGATGAGCAGCCTTGGGAGGTTGAACCTTAGACCTGGTGTCGGTACAACGCTGCAGTGAAAAACAATGTAGAGGATGCAGCAGCAAGCTCCCCATTACCCAGTGAAATCACTAAGACCTGAAATCACTAAGAACTGGGCTACATGGCGGGATCTCCGAGCACAGCATCATAGCGGCCTAGGTTCAGGAGGACCCTCATATGTCAAGACTCACTGCGTGGGCTGCTGAAAGCTGAGAGTTTGATAGAGGTGATGCTCACTGGGGCAGTGGTGAGCTGCTGTAGCTCCTAGAGCCCCTCTTTATGGTGCATGTGGAGCTAAAGCAAAAGAGGAGACGCGATTATGATTAAACACCAAGACCATGGTGGCCTAGAATGACAGGGATATATGTGACGCGGGTGATCAGATCCTGTGGTGATAGGAGTAATATATAGATAAATATAACCTGAGGGTTGCACTGCTAAGTTTACCCCATGGACTAGATTTTCAGCTGGACCCAATAATCACTGCTCTACCCTGGCTGGTTATTGCTTCCAGCTGAGAATAGCCAGAATTCAGTAAGCTCTGACTATGCCCCTTTCTGCCCTTGACATGCTACCATATCAGAGGCTACAGGGGATGGGGAGTGACCTGGGAATTGGCTACAAGAACTACAGACTCAGGTCATGTGGTCCTGTTTTTGCTCCCTGTTTAGGAGTTAGAAATATTTTCAGCAGGAGAATAGTGGATACCATGTAACAAAAATTGCACTTATGATAGGAGCTTTGGGATGACTTGTCATTTTTGCTAAAACTTGTGAATCCTTTGGAATTTCTGAATGCTTAGCAGGTGACAGAATACCCATGAATAATATGACCTCACAAGTCAGTTGTTTACTATTCAAACAGCTGTAGAAGTGGGACTAATACCTGCCTCTGGCAGATATTTTAAGGCTTAATTAATTACTTTTGTAAAGCACTTTGACACCCTGGATGAAAGTACTATCAAAGTGCAAAGTTGTTGTTAATTTTATTGTTCTCTTTCAAGCTATTAAATAATAAAAATGCTGGATGATGCATCAATTTACCTGTCCAGGTGCAGTCTTGAAGCTGAAGCATTTGGTAAAGGCAATAATTTATTATACATATTTGTATACAATTCTATATTTATTCGCCAAGTCATATATTACTATTACACGCAGAACCCAGCATAATTAAGAAAATAAATGAGCAGCAAAATGTTACAGGTAAACAAATCATGGAATATTACTACAACAATCTGCAAGACATTGAAGAATTTTTGCCTTTAGGAATAAACCACATCAAAACCAAAAATAAGCTAACTACATAAACTGATCATCTCCATTTGACATTATTACTGCACATACCTAAAATGCCTTGTTCTTACAACAACTTACTGTATTGCTTTGCAAAGAAATGCAGTATTGTCGTACATAATAGTTGAAAGTATGTGAAAAAATTTTAATCTTACCAGTAAGAGCAGACATCTCCTGGATTTTTATTGGGGGAGTATGACAGATCTTGGGACTCACAGCATTAAATTCTGTTAATCCAGAAGCTGGCAAAGATGGGCTCTGTTGAGAATAACTTCTGGGGCTGGCAGTTTCCCCAGGCAAAGGAGATCCTTGGCCTGTGCTATAACCACCAATTTCACTTTCACTGATGTTTTGATTGGTGAGAACTTCAGGACTCATTCTGATTTTTTGCAGCATTTCCACCGTACATGTGAAAAAAAATGCTTACTTGATTTTAAGGAAATATGTAAATCCAAGTTTTACATTGAGAAGTTGATAATAACACAGTCGGTTATTCCCCGGTGCAATTAGCCACTGCTAGCTGAATCCAATTTCCCTATTCTCTTTAAAAGGAAGATATAGAATAACATAAGTTTTCAAATCCCAGCAGCCTGTGGAAACTACTTTTGAGTATTGCGTGGTTCATTACCTCTCTACCTCCTTTATAGTCAGGCATGGTTTGAAAGACGTCACAGCATGACAATACCACACCCTCTTTCTAACAATCTATTGTAGCAACTGAAGACAAAGTGACTTTTCCTAAGAAGTGCTCAGTGGGATTGAGCAGGAAGAGGTGAAAATACAAAACTGAAAAATATGTTTTTTCCAAACATCATAAAGAAAAAATAAACAATGACTGGTTGATTTTAAAAGAATATGGGAGGGAAAAATGGTTTCCTGGGAATTCAGTTAATTTCCTCAAAGGATTAAACTCTGCAAAGAAGAATAAATAAATCTGGCCCTAAATCGAAACAATTTTATTAACACTTTTTATTTATATTTTTTTCTAAAGTTACATAAAAAAACAGCCTTACATGTGTGACATTTAATCCTGAAAAAAGGAGCAAACACTGACACCCCCTTGCTCCCACAAATCCCTTGGGGGAGGGGGGAAACCACAAAGAAACTCTACCCGCTCAGAGTTTTGATTCCATAAAAAGAGACGTGCCAGAGAGTCTATGAAGTCCACTAGGGACTTTGCTATTGCTATTGATTTTACATAGAAGGCGGTCAGATACTGTGACGATGGCTGGTGGTACGAAACCCTGAGATAAACAGATATTCTTTTGAAAGTAACTGTTTTTTTTTCATAAGCAGTAGCATGCTGTCGTGGTTGATCTATGAAAATAAAATGTTATATGTGGCTAATAACATTCCTCAAGTTTTTGACAGAACAGTCAAGTGCAGGAACTAAAATCCATCTTTATTTCTCCAGGGAAGATATTTGAAGATGTATATCTATCTCCAATACTGCAAGTGCAGACCAAGGGGTGAAATGTAGAACAAGCTCATCAAGCCTCAGTAGCTGTTAAACATTCTAGCATGAGCTTCCACAGATAAAGGTGAGGAAAGACCAAACTGAAAATGTGATGCTAAATTGTTTACTTGTGCTTTAGCCAATCAGAAATCAGTCCCTACAACTCAATTATTTGGGGCGGGGGGGGGGGGGGCAAACCAACATATCTTTGTGTCAAGTAGAGAGAAAAGGTGGGTGATGTAATATATTTTATTGGACCAGCTTCTGTTGGTAAAAGAGACAAGCTTTTGAGCTACACAGAGCTTTCCTTCATGTCTGGGAAAGGTACGCAGAGTGTCACAGCTATACAAAAGGCGGAACAGATTGTTTAGCGTAACTGGTTAACACATATTGTAAGGGACCATTCAACATGAAGTGGTCCGCTAACATCTCTGCAGTCATAGGACAAGAATGGGGAAGGGGTTTGTGGGTTACAGATTGTTGAAATAAGCCATAAATCCAGTGTCTTTATTAAGACCATGATATTTAGTTCGAGCAAAGTTATGAATTTAAGCTCCGAGGTTTGACTTTTGAAGGTGTTGTGCAGGTTTCCTTTGAGGACATGGACTAAAAGGACATGTCTTTTATCATTTTTCTGTGTGAGTTCATTCTAGAGGATAGTAATTGCCTGGTTCCACCCACATAGTTGTTATTGGGGCATTTACTGCAGTGGATGAGGTACATCGCATGTGATAGGCATGTGTAGAACCCATTGATCTTGAAAAGGTGTGTTGTGGGGAATATTGTTCATTGTAGCAGTAAAGACATGTCCACAGGTTTTGGATCTGTTGTTCTGGCAGTGTCTGGTGCTGCTTTGAGTTGCTGTGTCCTGGTCTGTGGGGAGCTTGCTTCTGATGATGAGCTTGGAGAGGTTTGGGGGGTTGTTTGAAGGCCAGAAGAGGGGGTTCAGGACAGGGATGCTGGAATGGGGGGGCCAGGAAACCATGGCTCCATCGCTTTTAAAAGTGGGAGGGCTATGCCCTCCCACTTTTTACTGGCTGTAAGGGTGAGCGACAGTGGAGGGGGTTGGAGAAGAGCAAGCAGGGGCAGGGTCTTGAGGGAAGAGGTGGCATGGGAGCGGGGCTTTGGGGGAAGGGGCAGTGTGAGGGTGGGGGCTCAGTGAGAAGGGGCAGCCTGGGAACGGAGCCTCAGAGGGAATGGGTGGCAGGAGGGCAGGGGCTCGGGGGCAAGGGGTAGTGTGGGGATGGGACCATAGTTCAGGTGCCTGTGGGCTCCCCACCACCCAACTTGTAGAGGGCTTCCATTGCTCCTGGTTCAGGAAAGATTTCTTTTAGGATGATCAAAAAGGAAAGGTGTACTTGTGGCACCTTAGAGACTAACCAATTTATTTGAGCATAAGCTTTCGTGAGCTACAGCTCACTTCATCGGATGCATACTGTGGAAAGTATAGACGATCTTTTTATACACACAAAGCATGAAAAAATGGGTGTTTACCACTACAAAAGGTTTTCTCTCTCCCCCCTCCCCCCCCCCCCCACTCTCCTGCTGGTAATAGCTTATCTAAAGTGATCACTCTCCTTACAATGTGTATGATAATCAAGGTGGGCCATTTCCAGCACAAATCCAGGGTTTAACAAGAACGTCTGAGGAGGGGGAGGGGGTGTGTAGGAAAACCCCCCTTGTTTTTTCCTACACCCCCCCCCCCCAGACGTTCTTGTTAAACCCTGGATTTGTGCTGGAAATGGCCCACCTTGATTATCATACACATTGTAAGGAGAGTGATCACTTTAGATAAGCTATTACCAGCAGGAGAGTGGGGGGCGGGGGGGAGAGAAAACCTTTTGTAGTGGTAAACACCCATTTTTTCATGCTTTGTGTGTATAAAAAGATCTTCTATACTTTCCACAGTATGCATCCGATGAAGTGAGCTGTAGCTCACGAAAGCTTATGCTCAAATAAATTGGTTAGTCTCTAAGGTGCCACAAGTACTCCTTTTCTTTTTGCGAATACAGACTAACACGGCTGTTACTCTGAAACCTTTTAGGATGAGGTCCCCATTGAGTATGGGTTGTAAATTAATTATTTAATGATACCCTGTAATTGTTTAATGATACCCCGTGTATCAAGCACACACAGATGGGTTTCAGTCCTTAAGTGTGCTTTAGCCGTGCTCACAACACCTTAGGGATGGGGACACAGAAGTGGCATTATATCTACTTTTCGCTACCTTAAATCCTAAACCAGCTAGGTGCGAGTTTGGTCCTAGCATAAATTACAGTAACCTCCTCTAATCTACACCAGTGAGGTTGGATCCCCAGGAGCTGTTCTGATGGGCGAGGATTGCTGGAACGCCTGGCCTCTCCACCTCATGTTGGGGGAATCCTCAGCTCGCTGGAGCAGTGTAAACATGATTTTTTGCAAATCAGGACTGAGCACTTTGGGCCAGATTCCCAAATGATGTAAATCTGAGTAACTGCATTTACAGCATCTGAGGATCTAGCCTTTTGTGTTTATAACATTAGTACCTAGTTCTTGTACAACATTGCTTTTCACCCATTAAACTCCAAGCTCTTTACAAAAGAAGCATGTATTATTATCCTCATTTTACAGATGAGAAAACTGAGGAACAGTCAGGTAAAGTGTTTTGCTCAAAGCTACACGACAGACCAGTGTCTATTTTACTTGTCTGTTTGCCAGGTAACCCTCAATGTTATATAGAAAGATGGCTCCACAAGTTTGTAACTTGAGAAAGATTAACAAAACAAAGTGAGTGCTGGCTCTCAGATTTCCCCGGTAAGAGTATATTTACAAAAAGATTTCTGTGAGAGAGGGAGGAGCCAAATCACTGTGGTTGATCAACAGAATTATACTGCAGGTAGATTACAAATAGGTAAAACGAAACAGAAAGCGACATGGTCTTGAGCATAGGAGTGCTGGGGGTGCGGCAGCCCACCCCCAGCTTGAAGTGGGTTCCATAATATGCAGGGTTTGCAGTTTTGTTCTATGACTTGCAGCACCCCCACTATACACATTGTTCCAACACCACTAATTGATCACAGAATTATATGCCAGCAACTCCTGTATTTTAATTCCAGTCTTGACAGTGACTCCTCTGTGGCCTAGGGGAAGTCAATTCACTTCTCTCTACCTCCATTTCTGTACAATAGGGATAATAATTCCAACTTCATGGGATATTCAGAATTAATTTGATAATATTTGTAAAGAACTTTGAAGGTGGAGAGATTCAGTGTTGATAAAGAGAGGCTATAGTAATGGCCAGACTCAATCTGAATTCAAATCCCTATTCTGCCTGATTTGGAACAGGGACTTGAATGCGGGTCTTACGCATCCCCCATGAGTGTTCTAACCACCAGCCCTTTGGGTGTTCCAGGGTGGGGCTCTCCCAGTCTCTGCCTTTGGAGCAGTTCTACTTTGCATTAAATAATTAACTATTAATTGGCCAGAGAGAGAGAGAAAGGGAGTGTGTGGTTCTATCGCCTGTTGGGTAGGGCACTGATGTGGGAGAGAGTCCAGTTGAAGTCCTGGCTCCAAGAAATATTGAATTCCGTATTTATAAAAAGAGGAACAGCTGCAAAAGGAGAGAGAAAGAGACTGACCCAGAATACCCAAGAGGTTAGGGCACTCACCTGGCATGCAGGAGACTTGGCTTTAAGTCCTGCTCTAAATCAGGCAGTGGAAGGATTTGAACTTGGGTCTCCCATATCCCAACTGAGGGCCTAATCACTGGCCGATTGAGTATCCTGGAGACACATGCCTGCCTGAATCTGAAAAATTCCAGACCTGCTTCCCTCAGGCTGTCTTTTCCTGTAAGTGTGCCCTGAAGGTTCCACATAGCTGCTTAGTGAGGGGTGGCATCAGAACTCGGGTGGTTTTGCATATGCCTACCTGTGGAAACTTAGGTGCAATGGGGACTTTAGATACCTACAGGGTTAGGCAGCAGCTGACCAGTGGGTTTTGAGAATGTCTGTGGCACCTAGGTGTTGGACTAAGGCACCTAAAGACGCTGGTAAGGCACCTACGATGTAACTTTGTACATCTAGCCTCTTATGGCTTCCACCTCTCCCCACTCCAGCAGGCACATGATATTTTATACAAACAGCCTAATGCTGTAATCTCAAATATCTCCAATAAGTTTGGTCCCACAAAGAAGTATTGTTAGAGATATTTAGTGTAGGGAGTGAGATGTACATTCTCTCTTGAACCCAACACCATATCAGTAACAGCTTTAATTTAAATTTACTGGGAGTGTTATAATGCACAACCTGTTATGAAAGCAAGTTCCAGCATGCAAAATGAACAAAGAGGCTGTGTATAAAGCTTTCTAGGAACTGCACAAGCCACTTGGGTTGGCACCATTTGGTTTCCACAGCCAGGGTCAGAACCATTTAGCCAAAAACTTACCCAAGGGAACCTCAGGGATAGCAAAGAAAATTCCCTGCTCAGAGGCATAGGATATTTCAGTAATGTCCCAGAACTTAGAATGGTTTTCTGCCTGTCTAACCTGCATCATGTGCTCAAGGAAAGGGAAAAAATTCCAAGCATTCAGGAGGTCTGGGTCAAGGATACAAATTGGGCATTTAGGAGGTTAGTTTGAGCAGACCATTGGCAATGAGATAGGGAGTAGGAGAAAGTGACATCAGAGATTTAGGCAGGACCAGAATTGTTCAGGAGTTTAGGGAGGACATTATGAAGGAAGGAGATTGAAAGGAAGAATAAGCAAGAATTCAGATGTCTACAGTACGGTACATTTTATTCTGTAGATTGAGTGGATTTGGGGGAATATAATGAAAATTGGGAAAGTTATTATTATTTATTTATTTATTATAGCAACTGAAGGCCTCAACCAGCTAGGTGGTATATGAACACATAGCAGGAGACAGCCTCTGTTCTTACAAGCTTATATCCTAACTAGGCAAGACATAAAAAGTAACTGAGATAAAAAACAAACAAACAAAAAAAGGCAGGCATATTGAGTTAGATTTCTTGTTCCTAAAATTAGATACTTATCTTACATCTGTGCTTTCAGGTGCAATACTTTACCCATGATAGCCAACATTTTTTTACACGTTTCAGGTAAACTTTTAATTTTTACAAAGTTTGATTAAAGTATGGGAAAGGTATTTCTGCAAAAGGACATGCAGGAAAAAGTGAGTAACTTGATTATGCTCCAGCATCTCCTGCCTTTCATATGCCATTGATGGGATGCCATTCACACTGCACATTTCATGAAAGTCTGCACCCCTTTTGCTTAGAAGAAATTTCCCGGAGAAAGGAACTTCTCTCATCAGAAAGAAGTTTGATCCATCTTTGCAAAATACAGTAGAGCTATGCCAATTTATACCAGCTCAGGTCTGGCCTTTCGCCAAAAGGTCGTTTCTGAACCTACTGCTGATGGAGGTGTCACGGAGTCCCTGGGTGATGCTCTGGAACTGCTCCCTACGAAGCCAGGCAGGACTCTGGGGAAGTCTCCTTTCTGTCAGCAGCCTGTCTGCAGGACACACAGCTCACACAGCTTCCACCTTCCTGGGTCTGACCTCGGAGCATTCAGTATCCTCTGCCCCTCCGTGCGCTTCCCACAGCGAGTCCACCCAGGCGGGGTCCTGGGGAAGCCAGAGGGTCCTGCCCCCCAACTCCGCAGTCAGACGTGACTCTCAGCCAGCCAGTAAAACAGAGGTTTATTAGACGACAGGAACATGGTCTAACACAGAGCTTGTAGGTGCAGAGAACAGGACCCCTCAGCTGAGTCCATTTTGGGGGGCAGAGAGCCAAACAACCACGTCTGCACTTCACTCCATGTCCCAGGCAGCCCCAAACTGAAACTCCCTCCAGCCCCTCCTCCTCTGGGCTTTGTCCCTTTCCCGGGCCAGGAGGTCATCTGATTCCTTTGTTCTCCAACCCTTTAGCTCTCACCTTGCAGGGGGGAAGGGCCCAGGCCATCAGTTGCCAGGAAACAGGGTGTCGGCCATTCTCTGTGTCCAGACCTCTGCACACACCTGCCCTCTAGGGCTCTGCAACGATCATAGACCCTTATCCCACCACCTAGATACTTAAGAACTGCATAGGGGAAACTGAGGCACCCCCACACTATGCAGAGGAAACTAAGAACAGTCCCACTTCGTCACAGGAGGCTCTCTTGCTGAGAAAAGACAGTCAGTCAGCCACCCCTGGGCAACTGCAGCTACTTCATTATTTGTGATTACTGTACACTGTTTGCACTGGGATTGAATGGGTGTAGCTGAGAGCAGCATGTGGCCTTCCCAGCCTGCTGCTGGAGTTTCTGAACTGGTTTCTTTGCTTTGCTTCGATGCTGGTTTAAAGTTCAGAGGAAGAATTTTGGGTCAAGACATTTTCCAGTGACTAGTAACGTTGAGTGCCTCTGTTTTGGGAGCCCAGCTGGAGATACCTTATAAAGGGACCCGATTTTCAGAAAGTGCAAAGCACCCACTCTCTGAAAATTATGGTCCTTTATAAGAAGTCTCAAGTTGAGCACTCAAAAACTGAGGCAGTCAGAACTACTAGTCACTTATGAAAATCTTCGCTTTTTTAGTGTTAGGGTTTTTATTTATTTTATTTATTTATTATTTTATTAAATCTTCATTTTAAAAAATAATAAAACAAAAAAGAATCATAGAAAACTTAATCTGCTGATTAAACCAATATCAGAGCCAGGTAGATACCAGTTTCCATTCTCTGACTTCAGGCCCTTCCCATCACTATCTATGTTTCAGATTTTATTCTATATAGATTCTTATACTGCCCTCCTCACCATAGTATCTGAGTGCATTAAACAACATGGCTGACATCTCTCTCTCATCCTCTCCTCAGGAGGTGTGCAGTGTAGTGTTTTGTTTTGGTAGGGTTTTGTTTTTAAATGTACACAGATAATGACTTCACCAGCAGGAGTCCCAACGTGGATAATTGTAATTTAAATCTTTCCTTTGAAATACATTTCATGGTTGTTTGCATCGAGAACTTCTCTCCATGTGAATTTTTGAGGTATGTTGATGAAGGGTGCAGTTGCCTTATATTATTTAATGCAAGATAAATTTTCTATTGCTTCCTTCGCTCCTTGTTGGTACAAGTTTCCCTACTGCACACACCCACATTTATGGCATTTGCTGGACTTTCCAAGGGATTTCCCCCTCCCCGCCGTAAATTTTGTTGCTTTGCCAATAAGTAATCCAGCTGAGTATGAAATGCACCTATTGTGAAGATTTCTTAATAAGATTCTTCTTCGTTTAGACTGTGGATGAAATTTGTCCCAGTGAAGAGAGCCAGCAGAAGACCTGTCCTCCACTTATGCTCTTAGGACTTAATTATGACATAAGTTGTGCATAGGCCTTCTTCTGGTTCTCTGCACAGAGGTGCATTTCATGCTGTGTGATTAAATTTTTAAGCAAATAGATGTTTACGAATTAACAGGTTACTCACTGAACAATGATCATATCTCATGTTTCAGGCTGATGCATGTCATTTGTGGATTCAATTGTATGACATGGATGCAACAGCAGATGGATGCAATAATATGAGCCTGACACTGGATAGTAGTCACAGCCCAGGGTTTATGCAAAATCTAGGGAAGTATGTTGAGTACACCAGAAAGATACAGTACAATACTTCCCCCTAGTGAGTAGAAGCATAATGCAAGGGTGGGGATCTCATTTCCCACAGTTTACATTCCAAGAGAAGTCTAAAATGCTTTTATTACAGCTATGCATATTCTCCCCTATCCCAGATTTTGCATCAGTGCTGGGTTGTGACTATCCAGGGTCAGGCTCATATTGTCATAGCAAGCATGAATATCTGATTTGCTACACCAGGACAGACCGTTGGGTGATCCCGTCTGGGGTCTGTTCTGGCAGTGGCCAACCCCTAATGTTTCAGAGAAAGGCAAAATATATTCACCAGTCGTTCAATGCTGCACATGGGGCAAACAATTCTGTCTTGTCTCTTAGAATGACCCCTTTCTTTGTGTGTAACACTCCAAATATTGCTAATCATAAAATGATTCAGGCTCTTTTAAAACTCCATCTTCAGTATCTGACTCTGCCTTCTTGAGGCTTTGAACTCTGTAGGCTCATCATAGGCTGAGTAAAGAAGTATTTTCACCTGTTATAGACTTGCCTGCTGTTAATTTAATCTAGTAACCTCTCCTGTACCTGTCTTGCCTTTGGATGACAAAATACTATAGAAAGAAGTTGAAGTCAGTTTTCACTATATTGCATCTTCCTCAGTTTTAAATGTCTCATTTGAGCCATATTTAAGACAACCCCTTTGCAGGTTGAATTATCCTAGTTTTCAAGGTCTCTCCTGTATCTCTAATCATCTTTGGTGTCCTTCTCTAGGGAGGTAGGATAGTTTTGTGGCGAGGCACACAAATGAGAGTTAGGAGACCTCAGTTTGTATTCTCAGTTCTGGCACAGGCTTTCTGAATAATCTTGGGTAAGTTTCCCTTCTCCATTTTCCCATCTGCAGAATGGGGATGGTAATACCTACCTACCGCACAAGGGTGCTGCCAGGCTAAATGCATTAGTGCTTGTGAAATGCTTTGAGATCCTTAGATGGAAGTCACTGTAGAAGTACAAAATATTATTAAATTTACAGTTAAATATGAGGTCAACAAAACTGGATTTAGTAAACCTAATAATAGTGTAACTGTCTTTCACAGTATTTTCCATATGATCTCTGTTGTAATACACCCAAGCATATTCTTTGTTTCCTTAACTGCTACTGAAACATATTTACTGACTGTCCACGGCGATTCCTAAATATTTTCCCTCTGTTCAGAGCCCCTCAGCATGTACAGTATGTGATGTTTGGACTCTTAGACTAGTTGCAATACCCTTTGAATCACTATCCTCCATAGTTATTAATTGAAACAACTTAGTTCATCAGCAAACTTCACCAGCTCTCTTTTTGCTTACTCTTTCAGATCATAATAATTAAAGCTGGTTCCCAGAATTCTGTTAACTTTTATCATCATGCTAGAATGCACAGCCACAGTTGATAGTCAACAGGTCTCTGTTCTCTTCTGATGTGTGTGGTATCTTGAGGGATTGTGTGTTGTCCATGTGATCAAGAAACCATTTTACAATGCCATCAGTGGCGTTCTCTGTAGGTACATTTTATTTCCTGATTCTACTGTGCGAAGTAGCAGTCTTCACTCAAATAAATTTATTTTTATGTTCATTGTTTGGTATTTCTGGCAAATGCAACTAAGAAGTGGTGCTTTGGGCCAACGTAGATGATGCAGAATGTTAGAACTCCACAGCTGAATTATGCCATGTACCTAAAATAACCACTTTTAGAGGAATCCTATGCTTTAGTGCTTATAGGTGTCTTCTGTAAAGCAACAGCGACCCCCTCTGGGTATCATCCGATGAAGTGAGCTGTAGCTCACGAAAGCTTATGCTCAAATAAATTGGTTAGTCTCTAAGGTGCCACAAGTCCTCCTTTTCTTTTTGCGAATACAGACTAACACGGCTGTTACTCTGAAACCCCTCTGGGTAGGTAAGATTCTTCCCTGCATCTCACAGAGGAGTTAATTGGCTCATTAGGTATTTGTTCCGTTCTAGTGAGTTGACAGCTGGTATGGTAAAAATCAGTTCTACCCAAAGAGTTAACTTGAAAGAGCTGGACCTGTGTTGCATACATTAAAAGGTCATTTAGGGTATGTCTACACTGGGGAAAAAAAAGAAAAGAAAAGAAAGGGAGTGTTCTTAACTTGGGTTAGCTAACTCAGGTTAAAATAACAGAGAAGAAATAGCAACCTGGCTTTTAACTTGGCTTAGCAGCTTGAGTTCAACCTGAGGCTTTCACTTGAGCTGTTAATCTGAGTTAAAAATGGAGTTACTGTCATCTTCACTGCTTTTTTAACCCGGTTAGCCAACCCAGGTCTAGAACGCATCTTTTGTTTTGTATTGTTTTTTTCAGTGAAGACATACTCTTATCCATCCAATTTTGTATTACAGATTTTCAAAAGTGATTTGCCACAGGTGATGCCTGTTGGTGACATCCTAGTACACCTAAATGTGAAAGTGTAAACTCAGGAGCCTGGTCATCTGCCTCGATGGGTAAGAAAAATTTGTAACTCCTTGAAACTGTGACTGATCACTCAGTGAGAGCTACTATGGGCACTAATCATAATTGCTCTTCCAGGCCACCAGTGAAAATTGTGTGGCTCAGGATTTTATGCAAACAAACCTTGTAAGGTACCGCAATGTTTCTGGCTATTTCCTCCAAATATTTTTCTTCTCTGATTTATGCTAAAGAAAATATTCTGGAGAGGAGAGAGGGTGGATCTGAACTCTAAGCCTAGGGTGCTCTGCATCTCCCAGAGAGAAGGAGCTTCAGGACAATGGTCTGACAAAGTAGAGCTGGTTTCTGTGGGAAGCTAAAAGTGGAATTGTAGGGTCAAATGCACCATGTTCTGGTATTACTTGTAGGTGAAAGGTTTTGGGATTCCTAGTACACCTAAATTACCACCTTCCATACCATCAATATTATCCAGCGCACCACCTGGTCTAATAGTGGCAAGAGTCTGAATGCTTGTGGTTAAGGCACTGAATAAGAGCTCAGTTGCTGGCTCTGCCATAGAACTTCTCTGTATATTTGTGAATGATCCAGTCAGGGGTGGTCAGATATTTTGCTGGAAGGAATTGAGGAGGAGCCAGCTCAGGTGTTTTACAAATTTGCCGGGAAAAATAGGTGTGTGCTTCTTAGAAAGTCAGATTATCATAGCAATTACTGCAAGAACTTAAATCAATCATGGTTTAGGCTGATTGATTTTTGGAAAGTAATCTGCTGCTTACTGTGATACAGCACCTACATACCACGGTGCTGGCTGCTTCAGAAACGCTAGATGGACAGACAGACAGATTTGGTAGATGACAACTGACATATATATATTTTTTGTAAAGCAAATATATATATATTTGCTTTACAAAAAAATTAAGTGAATTTAGTGCTGGTAAAAGATGCTATGTTGACCGCTGTGCTGACGAAAGCCCTCTATCCACAGAATAGCTTCAGCATGGGCAACAGCAGCACAAGCCGAGAGACATCTTGTGGTTATCCATTTGGTCCTTTATCGCTCTGTTGAGACTGCCTATACTGGTACCGTATGTGGGGGTGGCTTTGTGTTGCAGACACCTGGCAAAGAACTAGACAGAGACAAATTAACTTCAGAGAGGCCTCTGGACAGCTGTCAGGTGGTAACACCTTCTGGTTACTGACCTGAGCAAGGTTGAAACTGGAAATCTGGAGGTAAGAATGCTTTTCTAAAATCCCATTGCCAGTCCCCTGAACCATCCACTTTGCTCTGAGTGGTCATCATACTTGTGTTTGTGGATCACCTGTTGCATTGGGTATCAGCTCGCTTATCTTATATATGCAGAACGTCAACTAGGCAGGCCCTCATGGTTTATAAAATCTCTCCCTGATAAAACATTGTTATAATAATACAATATGTACTTGGGTAGGCCATGGGTTAGGGCGCCCATCTGGGAAGTGGAAGACCCCAGGTACAGTCCCCCTGCTCGAGGAAAGAAACACATGTTCAAATCCTTTCCCCCCTTCTGGTAGAGAGGGGAAATTGAACTTTGGTCTCCCACATCCCTTGCTCTAACCACTGGGCTAAAAGTGATAAGCTATGCACCACCATCTTGTGTGGCTAGATTTTGAATGGCATCTGACCCAGTCAGCAGCCTCTGAGCACACTGACCGGATTGGACCCCTCCCACGATTTAGGTGGCTAAAGGTCTATCTTCCCCTGGTTTGTAAATCGCTCTGGGGCTTGGGCGGGGGAGACTGGCGTCTGGATGCCTAGAGAAAGAAACATAGGTACCTAGGGAAATTTTACTGTGAAAACTCAAGTTGAGCCCTGTGTGGATCCACAGTTTATATCCATGGATTTGCAGGAATTTAGGTGTCTGGGAACTAAGTTGCTTCACACAGCACTGCGTATTGAGAGTCACAGTGAGGATGAGGACTGGAAACTAATGGAACAAATGGATGAAGTAGTAGAGGAGAAGAAAAATTTAATATACAGAGAAATATTTTCTTTAATCGGTAATTGCCATGTTCCCTTCAGACTTGCTGTGCAGGGAGCTGTAACTGCTACATAAGAGTTTGCTTATGCACAAGGGAACACAGGAAAAACACCCTTTTTTGTGTGTGTTGAATGATTTAAAGCTCATTTGAGTATAATATTTGCAAACTGACAGTGTTCAGACATCCCCAGATTGTTCATCACTCAAATGAATCATCTTTCAGATGCTGAATCAGGTGCTGGTACAAAAGTGAGAAATGAAGCATTGCCAGAATAAATTGACATATGAAATAATGTTGGTGTCTTCCATGTGAGCCTCTGGGATGCATGGAAAAGAACACAAAGTAACTATGTTCTCCTGGCAGCTGGAAGCAGGATGCCATGGAGGGTGAATACTAACTCACTCTCCCTTATTGTCAGGAGAGGAAGTTAAAAGAACATTTGTTGGTGGGAAAATGTGCTTTGTGGCAGTAAGTGGATGAA
Organism: Chelonia mydas; assembly: GCF_015237465.2. NCBI lineage: Eukaryota > Metazoa > Chordata > Testudines > Cheloniidae > Chelonia > Chelonia mydas. Next base: position 13,552,930 of record NC_051262.2, on the reverse strand, counting down.
TGTTGTTAAGGGGTAAATAATTCAAGATTAAATATGAGATATATTCAAGGCAGGATTGGACAACTAAAGACCTGCTCCATCTCCCAATTAAACTCTGCTGGCTTTCATGGAAATTAGATTATTACTCATCAGGAACAAAGCCAAATTGTTTTAAGCATTGTACACATAGTAAAAAAACCCAATCCTTGCCTGGGATTGCAATCTAAATAAATAAGATAAAGGGTAGAGGGGCAGAGAGATCCACAATGATAGAACAGGACAAGGGCAGGGACAAGAACAGATCCCTGGTGTCCCAGTTCCTAGTCCACTGGACTATATTGCTGTAAAATGTCAGTATGGAGTTACTCCTGAGCCAGGGAAGGGCAACATTGATAACCCACGCTGGTCTCCCCACCAACTCATTGATGATTTATGAAGATTTCATTTTTTAGCTTTTTCCTTTGTGACTTTTAAAACGAAACCAAGACATTGAAATCAAAGTGAGAAATATGACAAAATATGGACTCCAAAGTCCATACTCTAGCAATCCATCACTAGATGGTGCTATGAATTCAATCAAAGGAAACCTATTAGAAATAAAATGACTATATGTACTTTGGACACATTGAAATAGGAACACTAGTTCTGCAGGGAGTGTTAAGATTCAGATGAGAAAGGAACCTTTTTCTTTTTCTTTGGAAGAGTAAAAATAACAGGGTGGCCCAAACAGGGGGTGTATAACCTCCAGGGGACAGGGACCATCTTTTTGTATGGGCACAATGCCTAGCATAGTGGGGCCCTGACTGATCCCTGGTTGGAGCTGCTCAGTGCTCCTGCAACATAAATTAATAATACTATAATAATGGTAGTAATAGCACTCAGTGTTGCCACCTCAGGCATTCAAAAATCATGAGTCAAATATCATGAAATTGGCTTTTCTTTCATACATTAGGGGCTCATCTTATTAGCCTGCATGGGTTTTCTTTAGGCCTGCATGGGTTTTCTTTAGGGGTCATGTTTAAAGCTGTTCTCCATAACCATGAGAGCTAAAAACTTTGAAAACCCCACAACCTCCACCTCCTCAGATTCTCACATACTAACACAATTCTAGGAGCTGGGGGATTTAAGAAAAACACCAAATATTGTGGGAGTTGTGATAGAATTGCAGGAGATGGTAACGTCGGTTGCCTACAAAATATGCCTAATTCCATGAAAAACTGAGTAGGTCTTTGATAGGATTGATTGAATGACTAATTTCAGGTGTCCATTTCTTTCTGAAGGAAAGGCTGTCTAGTCAGTGTTCTTTCCAATGGTATTTTCTTGTTCTTTCCCCAGTATTGTTGTAAAGTGTCCACCAGTCTACTGTAGTGCAGAAATAGCATTTTCACTGATATCCATTATACAATTTGAGAAACAAACTTGAACTGATTTTTTTTTAAATTTCTGCAATATTTGGATTAGTGGCTCTTCACGGGATGTGATCAGAATTGAAAGTGGAGAGGGAAAATGTATTCTGAGAAATGTTGTGATAGTACTTCATGGACATTGGTCACAACACCAGGCCCCAGTTCTACGTAAAGTAATCCAGTTGGTGTATTAAAAGACAATAGGTGAAAAAAGTGAATACTGCACAGGACATAGGCTTATCTGGAGAAGGTTTTGAACTGTAAATAAATGTCTCTGTAGTATCTTGCTATAAATATAATTGTCACTCTTATTTCTAACATCTTTGCATTTCTTAATCTCCAAATTGAATTATTCTGCCTCCTGGGATTTCAAAATATTTTTTTCAAATGCATCAATTGAGGGTTAGGCCCCTCACTTCCATTTGAAAATCCACCCTTTCTTTAGCGGCAGCCTGCAGTAGTAGTTACTAGGGTGAATTTCACCTCTGTGAAGAAGCTCAGCACATGGCTTATGCACCACTTAAACCCTCAAAATGTGATTTAAGTGGGACTTAAGTAATACATCAGCATTTTGCTGGTTCGCTACTGAGGGTGAACTTCACTCTAATACTGCAGAATGAGGGTAAGTATTTTCTGTTAGTGTAATAAAACTCAAATGTATCTAATGTCTCATTCTACACTGACAGTTGCAAATAACTTACTTTGGCATTTCTACCCAAACATTTACTAAAGTAGGTGACTGTTTCCCAGGGATAAAAACATAACATCTTGCTAAATACTAAGCCTGCTATTTTGTGAATTCCTCTTTAGAACAGATATTTTATCTGATGATTTAAAAATAAATAAAATTTAAAAATGACTCTGTTCAGTAGCTATTATAATGAGATTGAATGGCTGGCAGTCAATCAAATTGCTTGAATTCTCCAGCCCCTCTTACAACATTCCTTTCCCACCTTGTAACTCGTATTCCAGGGGCGACAGATGGAACAATTCTCCTGTGCTTGCATTGAATAGTAGTTGCTCCACAAGTTATTTCCATAGGAAGCGTGGTGGAGAAAGGGACTACTCCATGAGTAAAGGTGGCAGAGTTGGGCCCAAAGTAATGGAGTGGAACCAAGTGTAATATTAACTTTTTTCTGGCATTTTCTTAATTCTTTCTTTGCCTCCCATTTCATCTTGCCCTGGAAGGCTACAAAATTCCTGATAATCTATTTCCTCCACGTTTCTAGAGGCTTTATCTCAAATGAGACTAGTACACAAGGTATTCAGGGCCATAATGTAACCCTCTGTTGTATTTCGTCTCACTTATCCTATTTGGTTGGCTCTTTCTAGCCCTGATTCAGCAAAGCACTGAAGCATGTGATTTTCAATGACAGTTAAGCACAAGCTTAAAGTTAAGGATGTGCTAAAGGCTTAGATCCTCAAAGATATTTTGATGTCTAACTCCCATTAAAGCCAATGGGAATTAGGGTCCTATATATCTTTGAGGATCAGGACATAAATTCTTTGGTGAAATGGGACCACGATAAACTCCTTTTTATGGTAGTTTAATATTCAATATGGTTTCCTGATGCAGCTGCCTGTCAGTTAATGTCAGCCATACACATGAAATAATCCTGATTGGGCCCCAGTCCTGCAAATACTTCTGTATGTGAATAATTTAACAAATGTGAGTACACAACCTATAGGTCCAATTCCATTTTATCAAGCACACAGTAAGATCAAAGCAGAGCCGATAATTCACTACAGGATTGCATATATGGTGGCCTATTGGCATGGCACCATTCATTGGGTTGAGATAACATTGAGATGGGAATGGCATAAGTAAGCATATTTAAGAAGCCATAGAAGCTTTATAGCAGAACTCCTGTACTTAACAAAGGTCAATGGTTTTGGATCATGCCTACAATGCATAAACCATAATCTTACTTGTTGACATTGAAGGCCATTGAAGAGTAGCTTAAACCAAGGTGATGATATTTGGTCCTTGTAGTTGAAAATTAGCATAGCTTTTTAAATGTTTGTACCTAGGGCTGGTAGTATATCATGATTCTGCAGCTGTAGAAAATGCTGCAGGATACCACAGGCTCTGTATACGCAATACTACAGAAAGTCTCCTACCAATATCTGTATCTTTCATTGATTCCCTGCTACCAATGGGTAGAATCTCCAGAAACTTGCTTCCAATACCCCTAGAGAATGTTGACTTCAAAACGTTATCTGCACACTGCATAGCAGAGAATTCAGACAAAGTGCACCTTAGACATTGCTCCGAAATATGAGAGAGAGACAGAAGTAAAGAATTTTTTTTTCATTTGACAAATGGGAACAGCTACATGTAGTTACCCTTAAATTTGCTTTAAAAATGTACATAAAATTCCAGTAAATGCAATAAAAATATTAAGGTGAACCACATAATAATAACACTCCTATTAACTGAAACTGAGCTACATAACTTTTAGCTGTTTGCTTATTTAAAGTTAATAATTAAAGCAATCAATATGCGAGGAAAAGGAACTAAAGTTCCTAAATCCATCTCTCTTCTCCTGAACAAATATAATGAAAGTCATGGGGAACAATGGCCTGCAATCTGAGGTTAGGTTTCACAGACTTTTTCCCACACTTTATATTTTACTCTTGATTAAGTCAGGGGGAAGACTCCCATTGAAGCTAATGGGCACTGTGTCAGGCCTATGAAAGTAGAGCAAAGGGGAAAACAAATTCATTTTGACTAGATTTCAGAGTGGTAGCCATGGTAGTCTATATCAGCAAAAAGAACAAGGAGTACTAGTGGCACCTTAGAGATGAACAAATTTGTTCGTTTCTAAGGTACCACAAGTACTCCTCATTCTTTTGACTAGATTGTGACTTTTAGGCACAGCCCATATAAAGGGGCAGTAATTTTGCCCCCTACCCCCAGAACCAGCACCAGAAGTCAATGCATCTCAAAGATGCTGCCCTGAGATACAATTCCTCAAGGTCTCCCCTTTTGCACTGAGATTAGGGAAAGTAATTTTCTGTCGCCCTTGAAAACGTGTATGATACTCCCTCCTGCATGTGCAGTCAGCCACAGTTCCATCTACTCCAGAGGTTGGCAACCTGCGGCACGCATGCCAAAGGTGGCATGCAAGCTGATTGTTACTGGCACACTGCTGCCAGCCAGGGTCCCAGCCGCTGGCCCCACTCAGCCTGCTGTCTGCCTGGGTGAACGGAACCCCAGGCCGGCAGCGGGCTGAACGGGCCGGCAGCCGGGACCCCAGCTGTCAGGAGCTGGTGGACGGATCCCCAGACCGGTGGTGGGCTGAGCCGCTCAGCCTGCTGCCGGTCTGCGGTTCTGGCCGCCGGCCCCTTGCCAGCTGGGGTCCCATCCGCTGACCCCGCTCAGCCAGCTGCCGGCCTGGGTGAATGGAACCCCAGGCCAGCAGCGGGCTGAGCCGGGCTGGTGGCCAGGACCCCGGCTGTCAGGAGCTGGCGGATGGAACCCCAGACCGGTGGTGGGCTGAGCCGCTCAGCCTGCTGCTGGTCTGGGGTTCCGGCCACCGGCCCCTTGCCAGCCGGGGTCCCGGCCGTCGGCCCCGCTCAGCCTGCTGGCGGCCTGGGATACCATCCGCTGGCTCCGCTCACCTTGCTGCTGGTCTCGGTTTCTAGCCACCTGGCCCCCTACCATCCAGAGTCTGGGTCTCCGGCCCTGCTCAGCCCTCCTGCCGGCTTGGAGTACCGGCAGCCAGCCCAGGGCTCTGCTCCTGGCCTGGGCCCAGCGCTCTGCAGCCATTATCAAAAATTACACTAAAACTCTGTATATTACAGTAAATGTTAAAAAATGTATAATGTTAATAAATACATAGGTTTCATGAAACAAAGTAGTTGTGCTTATGTGCCTGTGCTTAATTTGTGTTTTCGATGATTTACCTTCTAAAAAAATCTTGCATGTCTCACACCCCCAGAAAGGGCATCTCGCACCCCAGGTTACGAAACACTGCACTAAACTGATAAGATCTGCATTTTAATTTACTTTTAACTGAAGCTTCTTAAACATTTTAAAAACCTTGTTTACTTTACATATAACAATAGTTTAGTTATATAATACAGACTTATAGAGCGAGACCTTCTAAAAACGTTAAAATGTAGTACCGGCACGTGAAACCTTAAATTATAGTGAATAAATGAAGACTCAGCACACCACTTCTGAAAGGTTGCCGACTCCTGATCTACTCTCTGCCCAGTTGCTCGGGCTAGGGCAGGAGGAGAGGGGGAACATCTAGGATGTAGCCCTTGCATTCTCCTGAGAGCCAAGATCCCCATGGCCATGCTGAGAGCTGTGAGAATGGGGGTGGGAGAGAGGACTTTTCAGTCCCTCTCACTCCCCTGTATGGCTGTGTATGGCCACAGCACAATATTACTGTTAGATAAATCTGTAATGCTTATTGTGGGCCTGCCTAGTTCCCTAATTTCTACTGGCCATCTCTGATAATTTATCATATTCTAAGATACAAAGAAAAAGCTTACCCTGAGCATGCACTAAAATCTTTATTGCCAGCATAGGAAAAGGTCCGCGGCTGCTATTATTATAATTTTTATATTAGTTGTCCCCCAGCTGAGATTAGAAACCAGGGCCTGATTCTAGTAGTCAGATAATAATACTTAGGCCCTATGTAGCGCTTATAAATAGTAAATCTCAAGCTTTTTATAAAGGAGGTCAGTGTCATTTATTCCCATTTTACAGAGGTACTGTTCTGTTTACCAAAAATTTTAAACCAGAAACTTCATATAGTTCTGGTTGAACTCTAGATAGGATGCTCTGTTCTGGATATGCTATGATTTCCCACAGACACAAATGGCCCTGTTATCCTGGAGGATGAGGCTCATTACATATGAGATTAAGACTGCGTTGATACATACTTGGCCAAACTATTCCCGTTTAGTAATACATTGAATATCTACATTACCCTGAAAACCATCTGCATACGTTTTCACGGAGGATACTAAGCCACTTTATTTGTTCAAGGTTGTGCTTTTTTTAATAAGTAATTGTGACATCTGGTATTTATATAAAAATAAGGAAGTAAACCCTATTAATCAATAAGGCTGAGAAACTTATTCAATTCTTTTGTAGCAGAATAAACTAACCCCTGAAAGTTTTGTGTATGCAAAGCTCAGTTATAATGGGGGCATTAACAACAAAGCTCATACCTACTTTTAAGACCAGGGACCAAATTTATTTCATATATAATACCATTACAACAATGGTGGGATGTGTAAGGGGACTTTGTGGGACAAGAGAGGGATGAATTACACAGGGCTCCTGATTAGGGCTGCAATCCACTGTGGCATTTAAACACACACTTAACTTTAAGCATAGGAATACTACCATTGATTTCAATGGGACTGCTCACCTGCTGAGAATTCAACGTGTCCTTAAGTGTTTTGCTGGACTGGGGTTAGTGGAGAAACACCAGGCCTGAGTGAAATTATGATTTATTAATTAGTTACAGTGTTTTGAAAATATGAAATGCTAAGCATTATGCTTATTAGTCAGTTATCCTTATGATTGCTTTAGAATGAGGGTCTCTTTTTGGTAGGGAAAGAGAAGGGCTGAGCTTAGCAGCAGGCAGTAACACAAACTAAAGAAGATATAACCATCATCAGCTTAGCCTGATAGCCTTTGCAGATGTCTATAAAGCATTTGCTAGAAATAGTAACATTTAGAACTTGAACAGTATTTTGCACATTCAAAGTTATGTTGCGACATCAACTAATTAATCCTCACAACCCCGAACCCCCCCCACTTTCTTATGTATGATAAGACTTTTTTTTAATGGAAAATATTCTACACACAGTACATACAGCAAGTAGAATACAAGATCTATAATGTAGTGCACATCCCTCTTCAGATAGAGTCCAGGAGTGCAGCTACACCCAATGCAATGTGTGCCAACTGGAAATATAATTTATAGGACAAATTTGGAAGCCTTTTCTATTAAGTAGGCAAGTTTTACAGAGATATATTTATTGGTTATATTAAGAGATGTTTACTTTGATTGTTTTTCTCTACATATCGTATAATTTGCTTGATCCACAGATACGTGGTTATGTCACCTTTTGAGGTTTAAACTCTAAGACCAAACCAGTTTAACTTGGTGATTGTTTAAATTGGTTTTTTGCCACATTTTTTTTCTGAACAATCTGTTCCCATGAAAATGCCAGCATCTCCCCATTACTATAAGTTAATGCTGCATTAACTTAAATCATTCCCTGTCTTTCAGAGTCTGGCCTGGATTCTTCTACATGAAATATAAATCTTCATGAAACTCTTCTTTTAATTTGCACAGCCAAACAAATTCCAGTACCACTTCCTTGTGCTGCAGTTGTTTTCATGTAAACCATACTTTTAAAACACTTCTTTCATTCTTCAATGGCATATCTCCCATCTCCATCAACAAGTGCTTAAATCCTCCTAAGCACTTCAGGTACCTACAGAAATGTACACACCGAGCAACTCAAAGAAAGGATGCCTAAAACATAGGATCATATTGGTGCTCCATTGGAAAACAGGAATCAATTGATGGGAATACCCTTAAGAAAAAGATTACAACAATTCTCACCAAAAAAGTTAAACATATCTCCCCTAAAGACAGGGCTTCTTGTAAAATATGTCCAGACATATCCTCAAGTGGAATAAATCAGCATAGCTGCATTGGCTTCCAAACAGTTACACTAGCCAGCCGGTCGCAAATTATGCATGTGGTGTACACCTACAATAGATTGTACAGCATACTCCAAAAATACTCAATTGAGCATCGAGGACCAGGGTTTAAAGATGCTGCAGTTTAGCAAGGTGTTTAACTTCACCAAAGGCGAGTTTGTATAGGGAAATGAGAGAATGCAAAAACACAGGTGTTACTTGAAATTAACTCCTCTTTATCCAGGGTCAAGGGGCTAATTGAAGTCTAACTTGAGCAAGGAGTTCACAAAAATGATTAAATATTTACCCAGTAAAAGAAATCCAGGTCTGCAGAATAAATATGCAGTTCTCTCTCTGTTATCATTCCAGTAATTCCATAACAATAACTTAAAGCAGAAGGGGCACAAAAAATCTGGTACACACCTGAGCAAAGCAGAGAGAGACTTACTGTCTGTAATTCTCCATAGGAGTATGACCCTCTTGAAGTATCATGATTATTTCTCAGTCCTTCGGGTCCCTTTTTTCCAATGCACTTTTAAAATCTTCAGTTGTACTTAGATGGTTTTCCATTTCAGTGAAAATGTTTGAGGTTTCAATTTTGTTTTCCTATTCTGCATTGGAATGAAACCAAGATCTTCTGAAACAGTTCACAAAAAACTGGAAGGGGAGGCCGGGGAGGCACTGAGTTATGGGAGACCCAGGTTCAAGTTCTTTTTCTGCCTGATTAATCTCTCTCTCTTTCTGGTTTTGACCAGAAATTCCCTCCCTGGACCCGAGAAACCTTCCTGACAACAATTTTGTCAAAACTGATATGTTTCCACAAAAAGGTTCGGTTTTGACATATTGGCAGCTCCCAGAAGCAGTGGCATGTCCCCCCTCTGGCTCCTAAGTGGAGGTGCAGCCAGGCGGCTCTGCACACTGCCCCATTTGCAGGCATATCCCTGGCCACAGTTCCTGGCCAATGGGAGCTGCGGGGGCGGCGCTTGCGGCGGAGGTAGCGTGCGGAGCCCCCTGGCTGCCCCTATGTATAGGAGCCAGAGGGGGGACATGCTGCTGCTTCCAGGATCTGCGCAGAGTGGGGCAAGCCCCCGACCCCACTCCCCAACTGGAGCGCAGGAGCAGGGCAAGCGCCAGACCCCGCTCCCCGGTGGAAGCTCAAGGGACAGATTAAAACATCTGGAAGGCCGGATGCGGCCCCCGGGCTGTAGTTTGCCCACTCCTGCTCTAGTGGGATCACAGTTATTTTGGTATATAGGTGCCTTATAGCAGTAAAGCTTATTTCCCTTCCTGTACAGGAGGAAGCTATACCAGTATAAGCACATTTATACTGGCATAACTTCAGCCTCTTTATATTGGTATAGTTAAAGCAGTACAACTTTTGAGCATAGGCAAGGCTGAAGTGAACTTATCATATAAGACTTATGCTATATCTACACTGCCGACACAGTTATGTCAGTCGGGTGGGAAGAGCTATGATCCTTGATTGACCTAGTGGTGCTGGCAGAAATCCCTTGTCTAGACACAATTATACTGGCTAAACTGCACTTTTACTGGTATAGCTTTTTTCTGTCTGGGGAGAGATTTACTATACTGGTACAACAAACAACTTTGCCAGTACAAGCTGCATACATATTAGGAGCGCTTTGTTGGGATGGTATATCAGTATTCCTAAACTGGTGCTAGACTGGTTCTCCTAGGGTAGGCATCGCGCCAGTGTCTTTATCAGCAAGACTCAGTGATCTTATCGTCTCATTTAGCAACAAGGTGGTGCCGGTTTTGCAATGTTGAATGTTTGGGGACTATTTGATCAGACATGACTCTCTTTCTCTTTGTAGTATCATTGCAAAACCCTGACAATTAACCTGTAAAATGGGAAGAAATTCTTTATGCAGTCTTTCAAAGCAAATATTTGAATAATCTTTGTAATACTTCAGAAAAGGAGGGTTTGAAGCGTCTTTTAGCTCCTTTTATTTGCTGTACTTTTACCAGTGTGCAGGATTTATTTTTCCTCTTTTAAAGAATTCTGTTGGAAGCTCCGATAATATCACACAAACAAACTGCAGGTGCATTAGTAACCCAGTAAACCACAACAACCAGAGACCTGGGCTGGAGATAATATCCATGGATTAAACACATCAGGTGACAGTGAAGCCTTTTCATCTCAAATAAAGGACAGCTATTTGTTTAGCGTCATAAGCTGGACATTTCATTGATCAAAAGCAAAGGAAAAACTTCTGTGCTCGGCAGATTAAACTTTAAACGCAGCTGAGAAATCTTCCTGAATTCACAGTGGCTTTTGTTGTCCCCTAGTATTGTGCATAATTGTATGCAAATAAGAAGAAGAATGACTCCTTCCACACTGAAATTTCACCAAAAAACAGTTATCATGTAAGCCCAGCATCTTTATTTATTATGCGTCCTGTGTTAGCTGCTTGGCCATCTTGGAGGAAGCGGAATCAAAAGGCTGCTGTCTCTGGGTGCTGGCAGACACCCCCTCCCACCAGGAGAAGAAAACCCTATTGTTATGGAACAGGGTGACCCCTACATGGTTCTGTTTCACGCAGGAGTAGATTTACCATGAAACCAACCATTTGGTGGCACGGGGCTCTCAACAACGGAGGGCCCCCAAAATGCAGGACAAATCTCTGACAACCTGTCCCCCAGTCCCAGCCGGCGACACAGCAGGGCTCAGGCAGGCAGGCTTCCTGCATGCCGTGGCTGGTGGCCCCACACCGCTCCCGGAAGCGGCCAGCTGCTGGCACGTCTCTGTGCGCCCCTGGCTGCGGGGGGGAGGCGGCTCTGTGCACCCCTCACCCTGATACAATCGCTAATACCAACAACAATAACTCTGCAGAGCTGTAACCTGCATTTGCTGGCTTGTTTGTTCTTCCCAGGGAGAGAAGGGCTTGACACTGTGAGATGGACTGTGCCATATTCTGTTGCTTAATAAGAGCACTTCTCTGTCTCTCAGTTTACAAACTGAAAACAAAAGCACATGTGATACCATCACCTGGCTTTCTTCCAAAACCTGTAGTTCCTTAAAATGTCAGCATGGCATAGCCACTTTCTTTAGAAACTGCTGTAAGCATTTACTCTGCCTGTTCCAGGGAACACCATAGTCCCCACACCAAAAGGTGCTTTACGGTGAATAGTACCCATAGAGGTTCCTTTATTTAGATCACCCCATTCTGCAGAAAAAACTCACAGGAGAAGAAAAGGAGTACTTGTGACACCTTAGAGACAAACAAATTTATTTGAGCATAAGCTTTCGTGAGCTACAGCTCACTTCATCGGATGCACTAACAAATTTATTTGAGCGTAAGCTTTTGTGAGCTACACACTGAATGCATCCGATGAAGTGAACTGTAGCTCACGAAAGCTTATGCTCAAATAAATTTGTTAGTCTCTAAGGTGCCACAAGTACTTCTTTTCTTTTTGTGGATACAGACTAACACAGCTGCGACTCTGAAACCTGTCACAGGAGGAGGTTAGTCTAAGAGAGGAAGGATTATCGCTAAGCTGGTCTCAGCCTTTTCTGTTTAAAGCTTGACTCTTCTAAGTGCTCTAAAGGCAGATTCCTTAGAAAATTTTGTGTGTCTTGTGAGGGGGTACAGGGTTTTGTTAATTGTCCAGATTTGGAGCCATTTGACCCAAGGGGTTTCCGAGGTACAGCCCTGGGGGAAAAAACAGCTGTTCTTAAAGTTGACAGAATCTGGTGGTCTTTTTTTGCTCACAGATAGAGATCAAACCAGGGCTCCGATCATCACATCAGAGAGTCCAGTGCTCGAGGTTTATCCCCAAGAGAGAAAAGGGCATCCACCGGCTCTTTGGGGGGAAATAAATTAAAATGTTATTTCAAAAAGATTTTGCTTCTCCAGGTAGGCACATTGCAAGCCTCACCTGCTTATTCTCATGTCTCATTGATCATACTCAGCATGCTTGGACAGAAGAATTAAAAGGTTTGTTAGCCTTTAGAGTTTCACACCAGTTGGATAGCTCAAGGGAATATGCAGTAGTCCTTTGAACATAACCAAGCCAATTTCAGTTTTGAGCCCCACCTGGAGCAGAAATGTGGAAAAGGTTGGATGGCATATGGCTAAAATCTGGCTCTGTCCATTTTTTCCCCTTTGGGTAAAATGGTACTGGGTGGTAGGGAAGGTGAAAGGGTTTGGCTCAGGTGTGGGTGAGTGGCAGAGGGACTGGGGGAGAATAGGTGCAGGGGCACCTGTCAGCCCCACATTCTCTCCTGTGCATGTGTGCCAGGATCTGGGGGGTGGAGCGGGTGAGCCCCCTTCACCGCCCTCAGCAAGCTGGGATGTGGGGTCCCTATCCCTTCTGGTGTCTGAGCCTCACTCCCTGCACCCAATGTGCATGCCAAGATCTGGGGGGTCCTCTCCCAGCCGTTCATGTGTGCTTGGATCTGGGGGTCCCTGAACCCCCACTTGCTCTCCTGTATGTGCGAGGATCTGCCTGTGCATGGGGGTCTGACTTCCTCTATCTGACCACCCTCCTGGGATCCAGGTTTGGGGCCGGGGAGAGGCTGGCCTGACTGGAGGAGTCATAGCCCCTTTCCCTCCCCTTCCCCTCCCCCCCCCCCCCCCCCGCCAGCTAGCCAGGATCTGGGGATGCCCTGCCGCTGTGGGCAGGGAGCTTAGAACACACATGCTTGGAGCACTGCATCAAGAACACACTGCTGACATTGGGGTGAGGAGTTGAGAACTGGCATGTTTGACATATATAGAAACTCTCCTGCACCGCAGAGGGGGGGAAGGGAACACCCACTGACATGAATGTAGCAGTTCACACATCTCAGAGCTATTGTTTCAGGCTGTATTCCTCTTCATCAGGTATTCTCTTTCCAATGACATCTCATTGAGCATTAACTCTCTCTGAGCATTAACTCTGCATGCATCCGATGAAGTGAGCTGTATGTTTCAGGCTGTATTCCTCTTCATCAGGTATTCTCTTTCCAATGACATCTCATTGAGCATTAACTCTCTCTGAGCATTAACTCTGATGCATCCGATGAAGTGAGCTGTAGCTCACGAAAGCTTATGCTCAAATAAATTGGTTAGCCTCTAAGGTGCCACAAGTACTCCTTTTCTTTTTGCGAATACAGACTAATGCAGCTGCTACTCTGAAATCTGCATTTCCTGGTTTTCAGAAGTTTGAGTTGTGCTGAACTCGGCGTTCTGGGAGGGTACACGCTAACACTGGGCAATCTTACCTCTAGGATAACAAAGCTTTTTTCCATTAATAGTCCTATAGTTGAGGCATTGGACTGTGATTCAAGAAATTGGGTTGATATCCTGGCTCTGCCACATAATCCTGGCTCTGTCATCATGTGTGATATTGGGCATATTGCTTAAACTCCATGTCTCTGTTTCCCATCTGTAAAATGGGAATAGTAATGGGGACAATGCTTCCTATCTCCCATTCTTGTTTATTTGGATTGTAATCTATTTAGGTAGAGACTTATTATTTGTATGTATAGCGTCTAACAAAACAGGGGGGCCTTGAGCTTGGCTGTGGCTGCTAGATAGCACTATGAGACAAATAATAGTTTATATTAACCCTTTCGTTTCTGCTGGACTATGCCTGTTTTAACTGTATGAATGACCAAGACCCCAGGATGTATCTGGTATGTACAGCTGCACTGAACAAGCAGGTTTCCTGGAGGGAGTTAGAAGAGGCGTGTGAAACAAACAAAAAAAATTAGGCACTGGGAGTGTAAAAAGGTGTTCTGTTTAGCCTTTTATATTCCAAGAACAAGGAGCCTTCGAATGAAAATAAAAGATAATACATGTACAGTTAATGAAATACAATGAATAATTAGCCCATGGAACTCATTGCCACAAGTTATCACTGAGCCCAGAAGCTTGGTAGGATTCAAAAACCAATTAGCCAATTATATGGATAATAGATTCGTGGTCACATTACGCGGGATATTAACCCTCATGGTTAGGGTTGCCAACTTTGGTTGGATGAATTCCTGGAGGTTTCATCACATGATATTATCTTTAATTAAAGATTCATAGAATCATAGAAGATTAGGGTTGGAAGAGACCTCAGGAGGTCATCTAGTCCAACCCCCTGCTCAGAGCAGGACCAACCCCAACTAAATCATCCCAGCCAAGGCTTTATCAAGCCAGGCCTTAAAAACCTCTAAGGATGGAGATTCCACTGCCTCCCTAGGTAACCCATTCCAGAGCTTCACCACCCTCCTTGTGAAATAGTGTTTCCTAATATCCAACCTAGACCTCCCGCACTGCAACCTGAGACCATTACTCCTGTTTTCTGTCATCTGCCACCACTGAGAACAGCCGAGCTCAATCCTCTTTGGAACTCCCTTCAGGTAATTGAAGGCTGCTATCAATCTTTCATCTTCCTTCTAATCATTTGTCAATGCGGGAGACTCCAGGGCAACCCTACTCATGGGTCAAGCCATAATCCAACCATTAACTGCTTGAAGTTAAGAGGAAACTTCTCCCATCTCCTTTTTTGTCCACTACTGGGTTTTTTGTGCCTCCCTCTGAAGCAGCTGATATTGGCCACTGATAGAGACAGGCAGCTGGACTAGAAGGGGCACTGGTCTGACCTGGTTTGGCATTTCCTATACCCTATTTTGAGGCTTTAAGTGGGGCCTGGCCTAGTATATCTTGTCCACATCCTTTGCGCGGGGATATGTCACCCTGGATGAGGAGACACAAGAGGGTACCAATGTGCCTGAAGGAAAGGGTGGTGGCACAGTCTAACTACAGCGACCACGTTGTCTGTGTACACAGGTTGCGTGCTTGTCACTGGTTCCCTTGTGGTACCTACAGCATTGCATCTATTAAAGGTACTGACATCTATTTCCACCCAATGCCCGCATGAGTCACTGCAGGCCTCATTGCCTTCCTCCTCTTCTACCCTAGCTCACTTACCAGACATGTTTTTCTGCTCTCTTCCAGCCTGCTCCTCTTCTCACGTTTATGTCTCTCTCTCCAGCCACAGCTGTTCTGTTATCTGATGGGCAAAGAGCCAGCCTTGTGGCTCTTGACAGTTACAGAGGGTGGATTAGCAGTGAAACAATATTATTTTGGGGGCGGGGGAAAGCACCCTTCTTTAAACCACAGCTAGGGGTGATGTGAATTATTATTAAATAATATGCAGATGGGGTACATGCATGATGACAAAGTACTTCATGCTAATGGAGAGGAAGGTATAAGCCTCTCTCACGGGATCTTAACTTCCACTGGGACTTTTGCTCCAAAATCACTTAGCACTTTGGTAAACCCTGCACTACATTACTTTGTGGACCTGATTCTCAGTTACACTGTACCGCTCTGGTATCATGAGAAGGGTCTTAAACTGGGCAGAACCAGACCCTGGCGACCCCTTCCTGCACAGAGGGCCTCTCCAGCCTTTGTATACAGCTGGTGTAAGGGCTCTGTGTTAGCTCTGTTCCTACCCCTTGGCATAATGAGTGTGAGACTAGAATGCGCTGCACTGAAGCTATTCTCTGCTCCTCATTAGGGCCATAAGGACGCAGAACATAAATTAGAGCAGTGCTGGGGTTGCTGTTGCTTACAGCAGGGCCTGGGAATACAGAATGGGGAAAATGCAAAGGTGACTTAAAGCTGCATGTACACGCGTGTGCACACACACCCAGAGTCCCTGCCCAAATCTTTAACCTAGCTAATCCCTGTGACCCCCAATCTGCAGAGGTTGCACACCATGGGAAGTTCCACCTGGAGTAATCTGACAGTGGTCATAACGATCCCTGATTGGCCTTGAGCCTATATAAGCTCATGGGGAGTACCAGGAAGTGTCCCGGCAACAGTGTGGATTCCTAACTAGTAGCTGTGATTGCCTTGCTCCTGAATGTCTGGTACTGGCTTTTGCTATGACTTGGGTTCTCCCTCCCGATCGACCCCTGGAATCCCAGCATGGACCATGATACCTGGTATCCACCCTTGGCCTGATTTCTGACACTCTCTGGCTTTGACCCTTGGCTTGGCTCCTGACTCTGGCTTGTCTGTCCGCTTGGCTCTTGACCCTGATGCTGGCTCTCACTTCTGGCTGCCAAGTTCCTGCCATGAGCTGCTTCCTGGGGAGTTTATGAGTACTGGTTTTCAGCACTTTTCCTGCTGCTGCTGCTGCTGCTGTCCCCTGAGTAGATCATGATGTTGTAATGTGAATTGCAATGACCAATAAGGGCCAAATTCCAAGCCCATCTATTTTAATGGAAATGTTCCAGTTGCCTTTAGAATCATAGAATCATAGAAGATTCGGGTTGGAAGAGACCTCAGGAGGTCATCTAGTCCAATCCCCTGCTCAAAGCTGGACCAACCCCAACTAAATCATCCCAGCCAAGGCTTTATCAAGCCAGGCCTTAAAAACCTCTAAGGTTGGAGATTCCACTACCTCCCTAGGTAACATATTCCAGTGTTTCACCACCCTCCTAGTGAAATAGTGTTTCCTAATATCCAACCTAGACTTCCCCCACTGCAACTTGAGACCATTGCTCTTGTTCTGTCATCTGCCATCACTGATAAAAGCCTAGCTCCATCCTCTTTGGACCCCCACCCCCTTCAGGTAGTTGAAGGCTGCTATCAAATCCCTCCTCACTCTTCTCTTCTGCAGACTAAATAACCCCAGTTCCTTCAGCCTCTCCTCATAAGTTATGTGCCCCAGCCCCCAGTCATTTTCGTTGCCCTCCGTTGGACTCTCTCCAATTTGTCCAAATCCCTTCTGTAGTGGGGGGACCAAAACTGGACACAATACTCCAGATGTGGCCTCAGCAGTGCTGAATAGAGGGGAATAATCACTTCCCTCGATCTGCTGGCAATGCTCCTACTAATACAGCCCAATATGCCGTTGGCCTTCTTGGCAACAAGGGCACACTGCTGACTCATATCCAGCTTCTCATCCACTGTAATCTGCAGGTCTTTTTCTGCAGAACAGCTGCTTAGCCAGTTGGTCACCATGTAGCAGTGCACGGGATTCTTCCTTCCTAAGTGCAGGACTCTGCACTTGTCCTTGTTGAACCTCATCAGATTTCTTTTGGCCCAATCCTCCACTCTGTCTAGGTCACTCTGGACCCTATCCCTACCCTCCAGCGTATCTACTTCTCCCCACAGCTTAGTGTGATCTGCAAACTTACTAGAGGCTCATTCCAAGCCCAGTAAGGCACTTGCATTATTCAGTATTGCCAGCCACAATCATTCAAAAATCGTGTATCAGAAATCAAAAGATCTTTTCCAAATAATAAATTTGGGGTTCTTATAATTTGCTTTCTGGTTTTTCACCCTTTAGCATGCACTCACCTAATGTTTTCAAGCTTTTCTCTGCAACCACGAGAGCTAGAAACTTTCATTTAAAAAGAAAAGTAGGCTGAGAATCTCGCATAATCACATGACTCCAGGAGCTGGGGCTTTCAGAAAAATGTCCAAATAGCACAAGTCATGAGCATTGGCCACACTGATTACATGGCTTTTCAAACAATGTGGTTAAGCTGAGGGGCAGGAACGATTCCAAAGGGTCTGGCCCAGATGGAATCAAACAGTGATGCCCAAGGTATGTGTTGACCTTTTGTTCAGGAGCGATGAATTTCACATAGAGAGGAAAATGTCAAAAATCTGACATTGAGAGCCTGGCATTGCAATAACCCACAAAGCTGTGCTGTCCTGAAATATTTAACTGTTTGTGTTTTTATGGAGGGACAAGGAGATCCTAGCTGAGGCCGTGGTGGATGTTACAGTTTACAAATTGAGTTATTAGCAAGCTTTCAGGCACAGCGAGATCAGAAGATATTTCAAACATATGTCCACAGTAAGTCATGATAGATTGTGCTGCATTAGGCCATTTATGCCTTGAGTGCATCGTGAGGTTAGACAAATTCAACCAGTCAGGAATATGTTACTGCAGGGGTTTAGTGAGGCCTAATTAAATAACATTTTTACAATGGGATTGCCCAACTCCTACTCACAATCACTGGGGCTGGCATTCCAATTCCCTTAGGCATCTTTAAAAATCTTAGCCTTAAAGCTCCAAATAGGGGTGAAGAGTCAAAGCCGGTCAGTGGGTGGTCAGTGACTAGAATTTAGGAGTTCTAGGCTTGTTCCTGTCAGCCCTAGGCTCATTTCACACTCTTGTTTCCAGTGAGTTTCTTCACAGAATTTATTGTGTTTTCATGGAAGCTCTGTACATTTTAAAACTAGTGGATTTTTGTAAAAACAACGAAAATCCCAAGAACTTTAGAACAAATCCTTTTTGCAGTAGCCAGAATATTTGCCCCCCAAGACAAACACACAAACAAAAACCTAATCAGAGCAGAGCTTGCTATAACTAGAGAAGTGAGAGAAACATATGATTCCATGAAGTCCAGCAGGAACCTCGCAACACCAGTCTAATCAACCTACAAGTTTTTCAGGTGCTGTGGTGATGGGAAGATTGGTAAAACACAACCTTAAATTAACGTTTTGTCCAGCTGTAGTGCCAAGTATTAGCATTACCACAGATTTAATTTACTGAACACTATATGTAGCATAAAAGGGAATAAAACAAAAACACCCCCCTTATTTGTAGGTGATGCTCTATAGCAATTGCAGCTGTTTGGGTGGACACAACAGACAGATGGCGCTCTATAGCTGCTTTTCCCTCCATCATTGACAGGAAGAACACAGAAGAACACCATGTGTCTGGTGCTATCCCTTGCTGTTTTTTGTAAACCTTACTTTTCTGAAATATTCTTATCTACTACATCCCCCTTAACTGAGAGGACCGTCCTAAGTGGTCAAAACACAGTCATTTCTGGTCATTACAGGTGGTAGAGTGCAAAATATGCTTCCAATGGCCAAGAGTTAAAGGTAATTAGAGATACAGTCTGCTAGTTGGATCATACAATGGGAATAAAATGCACACCAATAAAGAGGCTTTGCATAGCTACATTTGTATGATAGCTTAGCCTGCATGTAGCTACACTCCTTGTTTGACCGCAGACAATACACTAAAACCAATCCAGCAAAGTACTCAAGCATGTGCTTAATTTCATGCACATAGGTAGAGTCCCACTGACGTCACTGAGAATATTTGCATGCTTAAAATTAAGCATGTACTTAAGTGCTTTATTGGATTAACATTTAGCGCCTTGCAGGAATGACCCCTTAACTAGAGATGGGTGACATTTTTTCAACCTCAATTCTGTCAGTGAAAAATGCAGATTCAATTACACCAAAATATTTTGTGAATTTGTGTCAATTTTGCTAAATTGTTTTGCTTGGAAAAAATCTTTAAAAATTCCAAAAATTCAAAACATTTTGTTTTGACATTTTTGAAATGAAACATTTTGACTTTTTACTTGAAATGACTTTTCATTTAGAAATTTCCTTTAATCTTATCTTTAAAAATGAAACAAAAAATGCTTGAAATCAAAACTAAATGTTTCATATCAAACAAAATGGGCTTCAGTATTGCTGAATATTACAGCTGTTTGAAAAATTTTCCGTGGAACAGTTTTTCATCTAAATCTAAATGCCTCACGGGAATGAGTCTATTTTGACAAAGTTTTCAATGGGAAATTGTCAACGTTTCATATAGATAATGTTGAAACATTTCAACTTTATTTTGTTCATTACATTTTTACCTTTAGGTCATTGTATATAATCTTAACATATTATGGAAGTTGGAAAAAATGAATCAAAATGATAGTCATCACTGATAAGCAGGAGAAATTTCTGGCACTGCTGCAGTCCAAAAATACCAGGTTGCCTTCCTGTTTCTGATATGTGGGTTCCCACTTGTGTGCACATCTATACACTTCTCTTAAACTTTCTTTCTGTGGGGTAATGCATTACTGCTCCCTGCTGTATTACAGATTTTGCTGGATCCTTTGTTTCTACCTTTTCCCCTACCCCTTTGGTGCATGCTATGGATCGGTTAGAGCCACCAACTTTGGATCTGATTTTTTTCATTGTTCAGGAACGATGCAGAATAATTAGGATCATAAGACAGGTGGGCCTGAGCCATGCTGTTCAGATCTAAATCCAAACTGTCCCAGACTTTGTATGGTTCAGATCTGGAGTTCCAGGCTGACCCTATCTCTAGTACTTACCCCTGGTAATGCTGGCACACTTTAAATGTTTTCTGTTTCTCTCTGTCCCTGTCACTGAATGGGGAGGACAGAGGAGTCTGTCCCCCTAAAGAAAATGCAAACAAGAGTGTGTGTCCTCTTCTCTGTAGTGCAGGCTCAGTCTGAAGACCTCCCCTTATCTGCAGAGCAGACAGCTAAGACTCTTTGCCACACTGTAAAACATTAGATTGAGCCATGAAAGTCTGGTAAAGGCTGGTTTTGTTTTATCTGTGTTCCTCAGCTGATATCAAGTCAAAAAGCATTATGGGAAATGACATGGGAGTCTGAGATACCTACAGTTTAAATCTGATATTATGTGCTGTGCCCTGGCATAATCTTGAGGCATTGGAGGGTGATATTAGATCAAATTCTGTGCTGCTCCATCAATCTCAGTGGGGTTTTCCTCATTTCCACCAGCACAGAATTTAGCCTGTTGTATATGTGCAAAATCTAGCATTGGTGGCACAGAATTCCAGAGAACCTCTTGGCTTGCAGTGTGGGCGTGTGTGGTGTTGCAACGGGAGCGTAGACTGTTAAGGAGGATTCCAGCCCTCAGTCTCGGTGCATTGTTGCAGTGCTGAGAACCAGGTTAAGCAAGAAGACAAGCACAGAAAATATATGATCTATCAGCTAAATGCTTTCTGTAGCTTTCTCTGTAGCATCAGTGACACTTTATTCAGAGTTGTGATATATAGATGAACGTGTTGGGTTAGTCATCGAGCCATGTGTACCTCCATTTGGTATTTTTACATTTCTGTGCAGCACACTTGAACTGTAAGAGAACCTAGGCTCTGAGCCCTCGTTACCTGCAATTGGTAAAGCATGAATGATTATGCCATTGTTTAATGTGTAATCCAAACTGTGCTGGGCACTGCCCAGTATGGAAATTCTGCCCTTCTGTAAATATCAGAGCAACTTAAAAGTCTTTCTTTGGAAATCACCTGGCTTGGTGTAATCTTAAAAAACACAACGGACTCTTTAATGTTCAGTTTTCGATCTTTCAAATACTTACTATTTCAGTTACAAACAAAGTCTAATACAAACGTGAAGAACACACACTAGTTCTGTGATAAGAAAAGGAGTACTTGTGGCACCTTAGAGACTAACAAATTTATCTGAGCATAAGCTTTCGTGGGCTACAGCCCACTTCATCGGCTGCATGCAGTGGTATGACTCAAAGGGGAATTAATGACACAGAAGCTGTGTGCCAGCTGAGCCCCTGGAGTTGTGGTGACAATGAAACTTTACCTTGGCCTAGACTGGTGAATTTTCATGAAAAATACCTGTTTATTGTCCAATGCCGGAAAAGCAAAACCAACAACACTATGTGGTGACACAGCAATTCCATGTGGAGGTGGCGGGGGCTGGAGGAAGTGAAAGTGCTCCAGAGTCAAATATGGCTCAGTCAGCCTGTCATTTGATGTGGCTTGACATCACCAACACCTTATTTCACACACAACATCAAACTCCTGTTAGATGGTAACAACTGTACTCACTTCATGAGTGAGGGCTTAAATCAGATTTAAGTGGTACGCAGAGTTTGGGCCGGCCCTCTGCACAGAGGTGAATTGCATACATTCTGGCCTTAGAAGAGTAAGCCTTCATCCTCCGGATCATTTCTCTCCCCCTACAGAGTAGTTATAGTATTTGATTTACTACAGCTGTTATCTCATTCTCCAAAAGTATGAACTAACAATCCAGATTACATTTTCACTGAGATGCATGTCGTTTGCATACCCATCTCCAGTTAATGTTACTGGGTGTTGGGTACAATTCCATATGGAATTACAAAGGACCTTTTAGAAATCTATAGTCTCATGATTAATGTCAGTATTTTTTACAAGTCTTCCTTTCTGTATTGGTAGAAAATGTCCTGCAGGAAAACAGTCCTGCATTAGTCCTCTGAAGACTGACCAGCTGAATCCTAATGTCTTTTCCACCTCTAGTTTTTGAGATTCTGTTAAATCTGATCAGCCAGTGATACTGGCAGCTGCAAATGAGTGCTGGAGCCTAGCTGGAGTCTTGGTGTCATTGCAGAATCAATACCTCTGGTAATACTATAGTTCCTCTGATCTGAGGCTTTCCACTGTCAAGAGCAGACAAATCTTATTACAAAAAGCCACTGTATGTGGAATAACATAGTGTATGATTCATTTCCACGGGTTGCAAAAGCAAGTAGTGACTGGGAAAGAGAGAAGCAAATTTAACAAAGGGGAGAAATGGTCAAATGTCTACTTTAGAATGTTGTATCTATGTTTTCTCATCAACACTTACGCTGCGATTTTCAAAGCTGCATAGGGAATTTGAATGTACAATCCTGATTAATTGTAATGGAAATTGGGTGTCCAAATCTCTTCGCTTTGAAAGTCTCAGCCGTAAGGCTGTGCTGGTTACGAGAATTTCTGCTGTCATAGGGTGGCTGGCCTCACTAAATGAAGTAGGTCCAGCTGCCCTGTGCCAGAGGAGTTGCTCCCATGAGGCCAATTCAGAAAGTGGGACAGCACCTGCGGGCTATAAAGGATCAGGGGAAAGCCAGTCAGAGAGATAGACCTAATGAATCAGAGCCAGACAGGAAAGGGTGGGTGAGAGCTGCCTGGCAGTGAGGAAGAGGGCGGTGAGAGCTGCTAGAGATAGCATGTGTGGCGCCTGGTAGAAGGCAGGAGAATGGTAAGAGGGGTTTGCTAGCTGGCATCCCCAAGTCAGAAAAGACCCAGGGCGAGAGGGCTGTGGGGAGGAGGAGCAGCTCGGGGAGATGCTTGCAGATTCCAAGCCAGAGCCACGGGCCTTAGTGGGATGAAGGCAGGGAAGCAGTGGAAGATCCTCACCGCTGAAGTCTCCAGGGTTGGAGAGCTGGAGCCAGAGAAACCATGGGAGGCCAGGGGCAGTGAGGGATGCTTACCTGGCAAGGAGGCTCCCCAGCAGACAGGCTGTGAGGAGTCTCCCTGGGAAGAATGGGGTTGCTCTCCATTTGGAAGCATTGGTGTGGCTGACCTAGTACAGGAACAGGACAGGACTGACAGAGTCCAGGAGCGGTTGAAGGCACCAATGTGTGATATATGGGGTATTGTGGGATGAGACGCTGAGTGATCTTAATGACTGCAGCAGTGGGGCGAGAAATGGATTATATGCTTGCCACTCTTATTATGGATTGCTTCGAACTATAGTCTGGCAATAAACTATGTTGATGGACCAGAGGATAAACATGCATAGATTTACTGGGGACTGGGGAAACTGAGTCAGGTGTGCCTGTTGTGGTGTGGCCTGCTGCTTGAGGGTGCTCCAGGCAGGTGCTGCCCTGTGACACTGGCATTGTAGGAGCTCCTGCAAGCACTGAGGTTGAAATGCAACTTCTGTTTATAAACTTTTCCTATTTTCATTTGTTCATACCTTTCTCAGAAATTGTCCTGTAGCTTGAAATTTTTCATGCTTGAGCTCTGCCCAGATGTGATTTTTAAAAAGTGTCAACAAAATCCTTTCAATCACTTTTGAGTTCTAGGTAGTTCAAGGGAAAAAATAAACTTGGCTCATTGAGACTTAAAACATAGATTTGATACACTTTTATCCTAAGTACCAAAGGCTATATAGACTGTAGTATAACTTACTGTATTTAAAGTTGTATAATAAATTCCAGCGCACACTATAGTTTGTATTCATTGACACGTAATGTATAACAATATAAAACAGACCATGTTTTAAGTCAGAAACACAATGGAGCAGAGCTAAGGTTGAGCTTTCAACATTAACTCTGCATTTTCTGATTTCTCAGTCCTTTCTCCACTTTGCCATTTCCAGCAAAACTAGTTGGTTTGTTGTTGTTTTTGCATGGGATGTCTTTGCTTGTAATGCCATGGTTATTGCCAGATAATCCAGTGCCTCTGGCTGGAAATCAACATCAAAATGCTAATGCATGTTCACTGCTTGGCTCACTTCCATGCAATCAGGTCTTTTGGACACTTTTTCTATGTTATGCTTATTATTTTGGGAATCGAGCCAATGGGTGTTTTAATGAATTCAAATTTATTTTTTTAAGGTTGCATTTCTTCATTTCTTTATTGTACTCCATGCAGAAAAAACAGCCCTGCTATATATATTACATAGAAATGCAGCACATTGTAATGTACATTATAATGCTATACATTACATAGTTTGGGGGGTTAAAAATTGGGAAATAGCGGGAACTGCATCACTTTCCTTCCTAGCTTTCCATAAAAGCCCCTTCAGTCTCACAGAAAAGTATTGATTCTGCCTTTTGTGGCTCAAAGAAAAGAGCTGTTCTGACGCCAGCATGAACATTGGCTAATCAGAAAAGATTTTGGCAGCCGTCCATTACTAACTAGATAAAGAGCAGCCAGGATAATGAAGCACAGGAGAAGTGCACTCGGACCAATCATGCAGCCTGTGAAATACCTGGTCACTGGCTACCAGAGCAGATGTCATAGTTCCAGGGTCACGCCTGAGCCTGGTTCATCTTTCTTGTTTTAAGTACGCTTTCTCCAATGAGACAGGGTGCCTAGTGATTTTGGGGTGCCTACCTTAAGTTACCTTGAAGGAGCCTGATTTTTCGGTAAGTGTGGCTCACCCTTTCTCTTGGAATAATGTCCCTTTGAGGTATCTTGAGTTAGGTACTGGAAATCACTAATCACTTTTGTAAAAGATTGGCCTGTGTTTTGAAGCCTTCTGTAGTGAACTCATACAGAAATACACCTTGTGTATTCCTCCTTATCATTGAAATTTCTCTTCAACAATGGAAAAAATGAAGTGTAGAAAGAAGAATATCCATTTACCATTGCACCTGTGCTCTCCATATCTCATGCTGGGGCTTCTACCGTAAAAGAAGATAATGAATTTTAGATGACATAGAATTGTAGGACTGGAAGGGACCTTGAGAGGTCATCTGGTCCAGTCCCCTGCACTCATGGCAGGACTAAGTATTATTTAGACTTTCCCTAACAGGTGTTTGTCTAACCTGCTCTTAAAAATCTCCAATGATGGAGATTCCACAACCTCCCTAGGCAATTTATTCCAGTGCTTCACCACCCTGACAGTGAGGAAGTTTTTCCTAATGTCCAACCTAAATCACTCGTGCTGCAATTTAAGTCCATTGCTTCTTGCCACATCTATAATGACAATCATTTATTGGTTCATAACAGTAGATATACCTGTTACCCCTATATCCAGGGGGTAGTTCCAGATTGTCCCATGAGTAAGGATGGAATATTGGCTTCAGGAATTTGCCTAATGACCTAAATATTGAAGGCCAGTATTTGAATAATAGTAGTGATAATTTAGTAGCTATTCTACAATAATGACTACAAAATGAAATTATGATAATTATTTATTATAGTGTTTAGAAGCCTCAACTAGGTCAGAACCCCAGGGTGCTAAGGTGCTATAGAAATCTGTGTTAAATGACAGTCCCTGCCCCAAAGATAACTAAAATTAAATTATTTCTGAGAGCCAGACTAGTTGCTGCAACATGAGGACTGTTGGTCCCTGCAGCCTTTGCATGGCACACTTTAAATATTGTTCTGATGCTAGTTAAAATGGCATAAGGTGGAATAATGCGAGGAAACACATTAATCTAAAAAGGCAAAGTATGCAAAGCCATTGACAGGAAATGAACAGGAAACTAATAAGAATGTCAAATATAAAGGTAATGAAGTTACTTAATTGGCATTAGCACCATAATCCTCAGGCATAATAATATAAAGGCAGTCTATGCACCTGCAGTTCTTACAATGAAAATATCACACAATAAGGAATCCACTCAGGAAAAGAAAAGATCAGAGAGTTTCTTGCAACTGATTCCCACAAAAGGAAAGCCCCTAAATTTCCAGGGAACTGACAATATTTATCAAATAAATTCTGTGAAGCAGGAGTAAAAAATATACTCTTATCTCACTACATTGTGATGTGAGAGTGTCTGAAAGTATGCAGTGTACGAGGAAGTATAAATAATTAGATGTTAACACAACTTTTCAACCGAGAACATCCCTGTTGATCAAAAGCAAAATCCCCTTGAAAATAAATGCTGCTGAATGGTGTTTAGAAAGTCCAATTAGTGTCTTAATACTGACATGACTGTCATACAGATAGCCCCAAAGTAGTTCTATATGTTAAATGTCAGAGATCCTATAATTACAACATTTAATTCAGAATTTTTTTGATAAATATCAAACCCAGGTCTCCCATATACTCTGTGGAATCTAGTCAGAATTAAGACAAATGCAGACACACCTGAACATAACCCCTAATAGTGAATTGTAAACATCTTCAGCTATTAACTACAGATCCTAAATGTTATGCCCAATTCTGTGAACTAAGCATGCACTTCACCTCTGTGCAAAGGGCTTAATATACCGGGTATGTCTTGGGAAGGCCCTCTGCACAGGGGCAAATTTCATCCCAAACAGTATATCATAGCTTTAAATAGATCCCCTCCCTACATCAGGAGAGGAATGCAATATAAGATTAAGGAATCCTGCTTTAGAAACCATCGAAACTAAGACTGTCCATTTCAATTAGGATTATTAAAAGTAAAATAGTAGCAGCATGTGCTATACATACCATGTGATTCAAATGCTGATAACAAACCATCATCTTTATATACAAATGTTTCCTTTAACACCTGCCTATTACATACCTAATTCATACTAGAAGGTCTTTTATACACATTATATACTTTTAATTTCAATATTTATCAGGGTTAAATAAGAGCTTTACAGTTAGATATATTTCTAAAAATGCAGATGAACGAGTATTTTCTCAAATCATCCCTTATAGCAGAGTATCATAAACATAATGGGCCTGGAGATGCATTGGTTTAACTGAGAGCAGAATGTAATCAAGTTGAAGATGTTTCAGGAAGAATGGGCAACCGTTTTTATATCAACATTCAGCTATACCTGTTCTTTTCTTAGCTTCCTTGTAAAATGGATTACTCTAAATCCTTACCGGATGTACAGTATCCTCTCCAGGATTTTGGAAAACAAAAGAGAATGTCTTTAAGTTAATTTTTTGAAGTTGTTCCATGGTTTCAGTGCCTAATTCAGAGCAATAGGGCTCATTGTTTTCCCCTGCAGCAAGGTTGGCAAAGGTAGGGGGACTAACGAGTATGCCTGGGGGGTTATGAACTACAAATCTGCGTCTTCCATAGAAGAGCCTGATTCGTTACAATTGCAAACTCCATTTCCACTGCATTCTCAGATAATTTACTTGTAAAAAGCCTTTTTCTGTGCAAAGTAGATGTTGTTCTTTGCAGCAAGCCATGGTTTGGTGCTCTAACAGGCTGTTCTCCTATGCCTTCTGTGTATTGTGAGACACTGAGGCCAAAAGGCTAAATGAGTGCCTGTAACCATTTGGGAAGTGCACAGATAGCCAAACAACCCACTTACTGGAGTGTCTTATTGCAACTGGGGTGAAATTCACCCCATCTGCTGAAGGCCAGTACAAGACACTGTTTAAGTCCCACTTAAATACTATTTATATCTGACTGTCCTCTGTTCCTTACATTATCCTGGGACCGGTCGATGGTCTTTCCCGTCTCATTCTCTTTATCTTCTTTCCCCTTTTGTTCTGGTTTGTAACAAATTCCTAGAATGGCTTTGCTTCCCACTCTGTTTTTAGCCAAGAGGTTGGGTTCTCTTGGATGCACTTGTATGGCTCTCGCTGAAATCAATAGGGGCCATGCTAAATGCAGCTGAAGGAAGAATTTTTGGCCCTTAATGATTCTGTTCCATCCTAAGCTTCCTGAATAAGAAGTTACTAAAAGAAAGGGGAAGCTGTCATTTTTATGTTGGATCTTGGTCATAGATTTCCATTGCCCGATATAGATGTACCCCTCTACTACCACATTCTGTATCAACAATCCAACAGCATGAACTATCTTGGTATCATTGCACTGTCCCCATACAGGAGCTGTCTGGGTGGTATTGCAATAGCTGTCTTAGTGTTATTGTAATAGTAATGTGCATCCTTTGACCTAAGACTTGCTGTGATCTGCTCAGTGATTGCCATAAGGGATACTGTACATTGGGAGGAACTTATGACAGCTGCAGTTAATTAAAGTGTAATTTTTTCAGTCGAGATCAGTCAGTCACCAATTATCCTGACAGTCATGTTCTCAGGCTCTTATTCTTTATTTAATTTTAGGATAAGCAGTTTGCAGCTCAGGAAATATGAGGCTCTACTAGCTCCTTCAAGGCAAAAATGTACAAAGAAGAAAGCCGGTGGCTTCTGTGCAGTAGATAAAGGTTGAATCCTCTCCCTGCTTATGTGAAACGGATGGTGGCATGCAACAGGTCAGAGATCAGTGGGAGTAGATGGATTAAGCTGTGCAGATCGCAGGACAAATGCACCACGTGCTTGCTCCTCAGCCCTGTGACAGTGGCAGCATGGTCATCTCAATGACATACTGCCAGCAGTGCCCTGTCTGTTCCTACACACAATCACCCACTGTCTGAGATCCCACAAGTTACTGGGTACCATAAGGTACTATGTCTCTTGGCTGCACCCCCCAATCATGCCCCACAAAGAATGTGGCGCTCGAAATGTACAATGATGCCGTGGAGTGACTGCTGTCAGCTAGTCATTGTGTTGAAGATTATATCAAATAAAAGAGAATTTTGGAAGAGAAACTGTAAAGATTTGTGTGAAACCAGGGAAGGGGCATATAGGGGGCACTGTAAGTGCAGACTGGCATTAAGAAATCAGTGGGCAGCCAGGATCTGAGGGATTAAACAGGGATTAGAGAACTGGCAGTGTCTGTGACGGGCCTAGAAGCCAGGCGGTGTGTCACTGACTTTGTGGTGTCTTTCTTTAGAAGGGGCACTCTATGAGTTTTCAATGATATATAAGAAAGGTCACACTGGATGGTGCTGCTGACGAACTTGAGGGAAGACACATAGGCACAGGGCAATGCCATCTCAGCTAGAACATGGATGAGTGCTTGTGGGCCCGGTCCTAAGTCTCTCAGTGAACATGATCCCACAAACACCTGCCCTTCCCTGTGAGTCATTTTCCAGGGCTGACAGTGTCATCAGCTCTGGCAGGCAGGTGCGGCTTTGGGCTGCAGTTCTGATTGCTGCCACTTGAATACACAGCATTTTTTTTAAATAAACAATTTAGGAGAAGGGTCTAAGGACAAAGAAGAATCCACGTGTGGTTAGGGGCAGGAAACAAGCCAATAATCTCTCCAAACATAAACAGCTGGACCCTAGGATGGTAAGAGCAGAGTCCACTCTGCATTACGTTCTTATGCCAACCTTAAATAGCACATTCAGCTGAAGAGAAATACAATAGACTGATAGAAATGGGAACTCAGTGCAGCTTACTGGACCTTTCTAATGTGCCTTAAACCCATGTCAATTGTTTTTCACCACATCACTCAATGCATCCTCTTAACATTTTGAACCTAAGTGGAGTAAAAAGGGAACCTAGACCTTGATCCTATAAGGGACTGAGCAATAGGAATTGACAGTGTTCCAAACTTTTCAAGATCAGGTCTTTAAGCAGAACTACTCCTTGTAATGCGTGCTCAACATCTGGAATATAAATGATTAGTGAAAGTCATTGAAACAGAGTATACATGAGTTCAAGAAACTTGGTGGGCTGGAAGGCCTTTTCCTAAAGTTTCTAAAGTTCCCTATTCCTTGGGGAACAACTCTAGTGGTATATATATAGAGAGAGAGAGAGCCATGTGGACAAGACAAGCAAGGCTAGATTTAGGGGGAAAGAAAACCCCAGCTAAATTGCCTTGAGCCAGTCAATGGACTCTGACAGTGTTCAGCTTGAGACGATCTCCAGGGATCCCAGCACAAAAAAAGCAACCATCCAGCATGTATGCAGCATCCTCCACAGTACCACGTGGCCCAGAACCTGTTAAACTGGCTCCAAAGGCAGAGGGGGAGACCAAAGCCAGGTAGCCATTCATGTGGCATAGTTCTCTCCCAGTGTGTCTGCCACAGCGAGCTGATAGTGTCATCAGCTGGATGGAAAGTGTGCAGCACTATCCAGAAAGGATTTCTATGATGCAGGCAGTGGTGGGGTGCATGCATCCCATATATCCCTGAACAGTGGTAAGCTTGGCATTTGGTGTACCTTGTTGATCAGCTTATTGGCTAGGATTGGTAACCATACAAAGTTCTGTTGGCTTCAGTGTGCCTGTGATAATTCTCACGGTATGATTAACCTATGTATCTACTAGTCTAGTGTGCGCAGAGTTTAACTAAACTGGGGCACTGTATTTGCCAACTGAATAGCAGAGAGCAAACCCCCAACTACCCAATGTTTGTGCATTGGTTCCCCAGCTAGACCTATCCATTTGTTCAGGAGACAGTGTCTTCTCTTGATCTTTTGAGCTACTGTAGTGAGATATATTAGTTTTGGATTGTGTGCCAACCGCTTGACCATTCAATAAAACGTAAAGCTGAAGTTGGCTCTGAGCATGGTATAAGTGAAAGCATGTTGACACTGTCTTTGATACACTTGGTTTCAGTTTCCTTTTCTTGCAGTTGTCACCCATGGCAGCCATATCGCTGTTCAGATCTCTTCAACCTTCCATAAGTCACAATCCCTTAAGGCCAAGCAAATATCATCAGGGTACAATGCAGCTATGTTCTAGTCATGTACCCTGTGATTACCCTAGGAGGACTAAAACTGCAGCCAGCAGTTGGAATCTATTGGATCATGGTTACAGTGAACATAGACAAGGAGTCTCGTGAAAGTGTCTTCCTATGGTAAATTACTTTATCCGTGGTAGACCTGGAGACAGTGAGACTCCATCCACCAATGATTAGGTTTTTAGTCTTTTTCAAGAAATTTAAGAAAGGGGGAAAAAAAGGGAAATCTGTATCCTCAAAGGTATGTTAAACGACAGGCATGGGAAATGTAATGTTAAGGTTTATACCATCCTAACCTCTTTCGTCACAATTTGCTTAGATAACAACACATGTAGTGACATACTGAACTCTGAGATCCAAACACCAGGACAGCAAGTGGCTTCGCTCGTCATTTGGCCTTGTCCTGTTTTCCTCTTATGCATGACTGCCTTACTGGTACTTGAGCCTTTGCATATGTACATTTTATTATCAAACAGTCACAATGTCTTGAAGCAGAAGATCATAGTAATTAGAGAGGGGAAAGATTTTTTAGGTGATGTAGTCCATTTACCCCCTTGGGCCATTTTAGGACTTTTCCCTATAGTACACTTTCTGGAGGAGACTTTCAAAGGCTGGGAGGCATTTGTGCCTTTGCAAATGTTCCCCTCTGTGCTTTCTCCAGTCTGTTTTTAATAATCTGACTATCCAAACCCAGAGCATGTTAATGGGGCTGTGGAAGGAGACCAGCAGGTGGCAGCTGCATCTAGGAAAATAGAAATACAATTAATAATATGTTTGTAAACATTAACTGTAGAAGTTTGTGTTTAAATATGGCTTTTCCCTCTGCTCTGCTGTGCTCTTGAATACCTCTTGTGCCAGTGCTTCACTGACCCTTGCTCAATGGATATTCTGCATAATTGTCAGCCAGGGCCTAATACTTCCATTGGAGTCAGTGGACAAACCCTCATTGATGTCAATGGTGCAGCATCAGACCCTAAATCATTACTAGGGCCTCGATTCAGCAAGGAACTTAAGCACCTGCCTAACTTTAAGCATGTGAGTAGTGCCACTTAAATCAATGGGATCACTTGTACGTTTAAAACCAAGCATGTACTAAACTGAGGCCTCGGAACCCTTTTTTTTTTTTTTTTTAACTTCAGTGGGCTTTCGATCAGGCCCTAATTTCCAAAAGGCAATTGAAATTGTAACATTTCCCCTAAATGCAACCACTTTTCAAATAGACATTTTTTATGGTCATTTCTTTTACGGTGCAGATCCTGGATTGTACTCGCAACAATAACCGCAGAAAAATTGGCACTCTGAAGCTTTTCTGCTCACTGATTATTTTTTATGCCACCAATGTCCCTTTGCTGAATGGGTTAAAATAATGTTTTGTATCCTATTAATAAAAAAATGGACTGCACAGAGAATTTCAATTAAAGGGTGTAAAACACTGTGAGAAAAAAGATTTAAGTTTTACAGAGATGAATCCAACTGTTAGACCCCTGCTAATCTGTGGATATCTGTGGCCCATGTTTGCGGATCGCAGATTGGACGGAGATTCATGTTTTGTATCCATGTAGGGCTCTACCAACTGTGATTATTTATCCTAGGTAGGAAGAAAAACATAATTAGAGCTGTGTCAGTTTCAGAATACTTTGTCCTTTTTGCTACCAATATATTGACCTCAAGGATTTCTACAGTTCTGTTCCAGACTCACCCACAGACGTAGTGCATTTAATCTGGGCTTTTAATTTAAACTCATTGTTAGTGGGGACATTGTTAATGGTAACATAGGAATTGCTATATCGGATGATCCAGACCCAAGGTCCATCTAGTCTCTCACAGTGGCCAGCACCAGTTGCTTCAGAGGAGATGCAAGAGATCCTGCAGAAGGCAGTTACGGGATAACCTGCTCCCAACAGTGGCTCAGCTTTTAGATACAGACCTCCCAGGCGCAGTCCCTGTGGATGACCCATCGAGGGGTCTTGTTGCACAAGGATGACAAAAGAGAAGCTGCAACCCCTCCTCAAGGTTTCATTCAGTTTAAATAAGGCACTGAGTGGCTGCTTAATCAATAGTTCAGCCAAGATCTGCATGTGACTAAGTTGCTCAGTGGACACCGCTGCCTCCTCCCTTGTGTCTGGGTTACAAGCCTCCAAGGACTTCAGAGCCAACCCTACCTTAATGATTGACTCGAAGGTATATAGGGGGAAACCATGGAAAAGTTCATACAGCCTTAATCAGTATTAACTTTCTGGTGGATCCTCCATGACACTTCACACTCCACCCCACCCAGCCCCTGACCCTCTCTCTTCTGTCTCATATACACTCTTGCCCAGCTGCAGATCTCTGATTTCAGAGGGTCTCTGTCCTCAGGGTGGCTTGGAAGCAGCTGAGTCGCTCTTTACATGCAACCGGGGACAGAATTCTCAGTATGCATCATCTCAAGGGAAATGCTAGGTTCTTGTGGTTCTGTCAATATTTCCCTAGGGGCAGCAGCTCGTTTTCTGAGACATTCCTTGTAGTAGCCACGACAAGATGCATGTTAATTCTGAGCAAGTAAGAAACAGCCCTCTAAGGAACATGGGTGGTATCTGGAAGAACAAACCATTGCATTTACTGTTAGCAGAACATCAGGTACCTACTCAAAATGTTTTAGTTTGGAGAAGTGCCAGTTACTGTATTTCCTATTTAAACCTGATCTAACATAATTCAGCACTGGTAACCAGGATGGGCATGTCTGTGAATGTGAAAAGGGACTGCGTACATGCCTGGTTCACACAGCTATAGTGACAGCTCAGGCATGTTTCTTGGATGAATGTAACTTGTGTATACATGGTTAATTCTTCATTAATGTGGGCTGTTTCCACTGTACTAGTTGCACATCGGTTCATTTGTTATTAAGGAAACACCACTCTGGGACTTTCCTTAGCCTACATCCAGCCCTATGAAGTATTTTTCACGAAGTGGTTTTCACTCAAAATTCATATGAACAGTAGGATGAATTTTGGATGAAAACCACTTTGTTTTCATGTAACGTATAGTCCTCTTACTTTCATGTCTTAATTGTTCTACTTGTATGCTACAAAAAAAGTCCACACCTGTTAAAAACATATTACAACAGCTACCCCACTGAGTGACATAACTTACACCGACCTAAGCACTGGTGTGGACAGTGCTATATCAGTGGGAGAGATTCTCCCACTGACATAGCTGCCGCTGCTTGTTGGAGGTGCATGAATTAAATCAACCTGAAAACTGTCTAGTGTAGCCATAGCCTGAAGAGTTGTTTTTCCTTGGAAATTGTACCAAGGGGGCCTGATTTCTCTGTTGCAGTACTGTGGCTTTTCTGCATGTACCATGGCAAAAGCAAACTCATTTGAAAGACTCTAGGGGTAACCTTGCATGAACATTTCTAATTTTAATGCATCTTGCTTTACAACAGTTTCTGCAAGAAAGTCCCACAGCTCATAGAATCATAAAAAGAAAAGGAGGACTTGTGGCACCTTAGAGACTAACCAATTTATTTGAGCATAAGCTTTCATGAGCTACAGCTCACTTGTAGCTCATGAAAGCTTATGCTCAAATAAATTGGTTAGTCTCTAAGGTGCCACAAGTCCTCCTTTTCTTTTTGCGAATACAGACTAACACGGCTGCTACTCTGAAACCTATCATAGAATCATAGAATATCAGGATTGGAAGGGACCTCAGGAGGTCATCTAGTCCAACCCCCTGCTCAAAGCAGGACCAATCCCCAACTAAATCATCCCAGCCAGGGCTTTGTCAAGCGGGCCTTAAAAATATCTAAGGAAGGAGATTCCACCACCTCCCTAGGTAACGCATTCCAGTGTTTCACCACCCTCCTAGTGAAAAAGTTTTTCCTAATATCCAACCTAAACCTCCCCCACTGCAACTTGAGACCATTACTCCTTGTTCTGTCATCAGCTACCACTGAGAACGGTCTAGATCCATCCTCTTTGGAACCCCCTTTCAGGTAGTTGAAAGCAGCTATCAAATCCCCCCTCATTCTTCTCTTCCGCAGACTAAACAATCCCAGTTCTCTCAGCCTCTCCTCATAAGTCATGTGTTCCAGTCCCCTAATCATTTTTGTTGCCCTCCGCTGGACTCTTTCCAATTTTTCCACAGCTCTTCCTGCTCCATCCCATAACCTTCCAGATCTAATCAAATGATTCATTGTGATTAATGTTAATTACAAATTTAGCCCTGTTTTTTGTTCCTGAATCATTTATGATCTGATCCTGATTTCTGCCAATTTGTGGGTGGTTGTTTTTTGTAATTTCTCACCGGATAGTTTGGACTAACAATTTTCATTCTGTTAGTTGTTCACAAATTGTGCAAATCAATAAGGCGTGTGATTGGTCACATAAGGTGTTGTTTTCGCTCCCAAACACAATGACAGAAACTTTTAGGAGCAAATAACAAAATCTGAAGAGAACTGCTCTTCCCTAAATATTCATACCAACAGTAACCTGTTCAAATTGATGTTTGTGAGCAGCATCTGTCAAAAGGGCATGTATGTGGCTGAATAGAAGAAGCAGTAGAGATTTGACTGAGCACTTGCAAACACTGTTCTGCAGTATTTTACTGAGTGGAGCAGGGTCACTACACAGAATGTGTAACTTTTCCTTGTTCCAGCATCCAGAAATATCCAGGTACAAATGAACCCTGAATGGTGCATTGCCTCACGGCTTCAGAGGTTTAGGAAGTAAGCTGGGGCACTGTGTAATTTCTTGTTCCTCTGCAGAGTGACACATGAGAGGGTGTGGTTCAGTCATGGAATCCCTGCCTCAGCATCTGCTTTCACCTTCATGGGAAACTCTCATTTCAGCATGTGGGTGTGTAAAGGCACAAGACAAAATTGTCTCAAAGCACAAAGTAGCTTTGCCAACTTTTTCTACCTTAGACCCCCAGCATGGGAACCTTTTACAAGTGCTGGGAAATAGTCTCATGTCAAGCTGGTTGGTGTGG
This sequence comes from Chelonia mydas, assembly GCF_015237465.2. Classification (NCBI taxonomy): domain Eukaryota; kingdom Metazoa; phylum Chordata; order Testudines; family Cheloniidae; genus Chelonia; species Chelonia mydas. The sequence continues at coordinate 13,517,158 of NC_051262.2, read as the reverse complement.
GAGCCCTGCAGTGTTTCATGTTATCTAGTACAAGGGGGCTAGTGGAGTTCTGACAGATCACCAGTGAGTAATCTCATCCTAAATTATATGGGAAAGTGCCCCCTTCTCTCAATATAAAATGGGTCTGCAGTGCAAAGAACTCCAAAGTGGCAGCTCTCCACGTGCGCTGGTATGCAGCAACATTAGACCTTCTGGGCTCAGATCCTCAACTGGTGTAGATCCATTGAAGTCAGTAGAACTATGTTAATTTACACCAGCTGATGATCTGGACCCTGGAGCTGAATAGACATAGACTTTGCGTGCTTCATTTGTTAGTCATGAAAGCTGGAGTGTGCATCAGAACTGATTGTTTCAGAGAGTACACTGGATGAATGAGACATTGTACAATACTATAGGTCTTTATAGAGTTTTTCACACAAGCTGTGTTCTAAAATGAATCATGGATGTAAAAATGCAAGATAGGACAGAATGTGATATAAATCATAGGCAGGAAAAGAAGGGGTGACTTTGTGGTTAAAGCACTGGACTGGGACTCCAGAGATCAGGCTCCAGTTCCTAACTGCTACAGCTTTCTTGTGTGACCTTGAGTAAGTCACCTGATTTCCCTGTGCCTCCATTTCCCACCTTAAAATGGGGATAATACTATTTCCTTTGTCTGTCTTGCCCATATAGAGTTTGAACTCTTTGGGGGCAGGGGCTGTCTTTTACTGTGTGTTTGTGCGGTGCCTAGTGCAGCGGGCCTGGGTTGTAGTTGGGGCCTCTAGATAATATTATAAGAAGAAAAAATAGGGAGTGTGTGGGGGGGGGAAGCGGGGGGGCTGGCAGGTTTTTATTCTTTCTTAGATAAATTCTGCAATCCTCACCTGGTCCCTATGCAGGCAAATCTTCCAAGGAAAACAATGGGAATATTGACCGAACGTGGGCTGCAGAATTTGGTCTGCTTTTTCTTTCTGCGGTATGCAGGTCAGATGGTATGTGAGGCCTTTCCTGCCATTTCTAGGTTCCCTTTCCGGCAAGAGTACAATGGCATTTGCTTTTGTCACCCTCTCGCATTTCTTGTAGAGGGCATGGAGTTCAGTACCCAGTAAATTCTGGCATTGTCCAGACAGTCATCATGAGATTTATTACAACTCTCAGAACAAGTCTCTGTGTCCCTGCATAGAAAATGGATCTCAGTTGCATGTGATGATCTGGCTCCTACCTTGACTCATGCACCATAATAACTTTCCCAGCCCCAGGCTTCTGCTGAAACAGGACGATTTCATTTTAGATTTTTGTTTTAAGTAATATTTTGCTTTAAATGCTTGTCCCTAGGTTTGGGAACTTGCCAGCATTATCTGTTAAACTGTCACTTAATGTAGCATGAAAAGTCACAGCACTTTAAAGTGCCTGACAGTCAGCCTTGTGTTTCAGATTGCTCTGAACAACGATTTGATCATGTTCCTGCAGGAATTAGACCTTTGCTTTGTTTCCAGGACAAGAGCATTTTTGGAAGGCTGATAGCTCCCATTTGGGAAAGCATTCTTTCTGCACAGTGCAAATACCGCGAACCAAATTAACTATAATAGACTGGAGGGGCTGCTATGTTGTGCCCTTCACGCTGCGATTCTCTCTCCACCTTGTAATGCAGGAATCCTAGTCAGGGCCTTCCTTAGATTTTGCTGGGCTCTGTGTGAAATAAGACATGTAGAGAACTGTCCAGATCACCTCTTTAAACTGTCCCCCCACCTTTGTATACTCAGAATAGCTCTTAGCTACCTGTGAACCAGATTTCCTTCACCTGTCTGTGAGGCTCCATTGGCTCTGGTGACTATGGATACACCTGCAGAAAGTGACTGAGAGCGAGGATTGCCTGGTGGCTCTGGTCTGGGATTCCAGAAATCTGGGTTCACTTCATTTCTCTGTGCTTTGATTCCACTTCTATAAAATGGGGGCAGTAATTTGGTCCTGTCTATTTAGATTACAAGCTCTCTGGAGCCTCAGTTGTCTCTTACAGTATTTTGTACAAAGCATATAAGTGTTACAGTAATAGAAATAATAGACACATAAATAATAGAATATGCCATCTGAAATGCCTATTATTAGTCAATCAGATTTCTGCATTTATTTTGTTCGAACTAGGCTCAATTTGTCATTTCTTCAATCTTCCCTTGTGACTGATGAAAAGAAGTATGTGAATTGACCCTTTATAAGTGTAGCAGTCCTTAAAATACTCACCCGGCCTAATAAGTAGGTATTCCTTTATTAAATTAGTTATCATATCCTAGGAGGCAGCTGTTTGTGTTTTTTAGCCCACAAGACTTTCTGAAATATTGAAATACTATTTTTATATTCATACTTTTTGCATAGTACTTCCGGGTTAGAGTGCTAACACTGACATGTGATTTTAAAAACCTGGACATCTGTCAAAAACCCTGGCAATTTTCTTTCAGAAATGGATTAATGAACTCAGCTGTCTTCCAGGGAATACAACAATAATTAAAGCACGTTTTTGCCTTTACTTCTTCTTCGGAATAATGCTCAGGTTCAAAGGGCAGAACAAAAGCTGACCATAGCATATCCCCATGTTTCTATAATGTTTGGATAGCCACCATTTTCACAAGGCTGTTTTGCTGTGTACTGCGCTGGCACAGCGTGTACAGCTCTGTTTTTTTAGTTCCTCTTGTTTTTCTCTCTTCTTGGCACCTGTTAGAGTAGCAGACTAGCAGGCGTCTAGGCTATGGGTACATATTTCTTGATGTGTTTTGGTCTGAGATCACCGCACTCCTGCCTCCTGTCAAGTCATTTTATCCTGATTATATGAATTTTTTTTAAAAAAATTATTTAAAAATCATTGGCATAGTGGTAATTTTAGAACTGGGGATACTGTGTGAAGTTTTGTGGGATCGCAGCCTTAGCCATTCAGAACTAATTTTGGCAAAGCTGATGTTGTTCTTGTGTTGTCCACAGACCTAGCAATGGAATATTGGAGTCCCTGTCATATCAAAGACTTTGTGTCTTGGCAGATGGAGCTTCCAGGCCGTGGGTGTGCATCCTTCTTCTCTCCCTCCTATTCCCCTGCACCACAGCATTCTCTGTGCACTCGCTGTGTACTCCCTCTGTATACCTTTGGCTGGGATCTTTGAAGCTGAGGCATATCAGATCTGTGTAGTTGTATCCCTGAGCCCAGGCAGAGCCCCATGGAAGTCAATAAGACTCTGAACAGGTGGCAAGGAACTGCCCAGATAGAGCTGATTGCAAGCCTGTGATGGGTTCTTGGTGTGCACTGAGCAATTCAATATGCTGTGGAAGAATGCAATTCTCAGCCCATTGGAAAGTGGTATTCTTGCACTGCATATGATACATTATTAATCAAATATATGCATTTGATTATTGTTTGGGCTTCTTTGTGGCTATAATATCTACTTATTGTGTTGCCTGTAAACCTTTCAGTCTCTGGAGATGTGACTCAAAGCGGTACCCATCAGCAGAATGAGAAACTCCACTTTGCAAGTGAGCCACCAAATTTAACTTTTTGGGTGATTTTAAGGTGTGGCTCCATGTGGAGCTCATTGCAATAGTCTAATCTTGAGCAGACAAAGGCATGGCTCAGGAGAGCAAGGTGTGCATCCAAAAGAAATGACCACTGTCTTCAGGGTCATTGCTGTTGTGAACTTGAATAGGAACAGTAGGCACGTGTCTTCTGTTAAAGTGGAAGATGTAACCCTGACCATATTTTCTGGTTGCTTCCCTTGCAACCTGTATTACTTTCATTTTATCTGGTCAGTTAACTCATCCTTATCCAAGCCCCACTCTATACCAAACACTGGGTAAAATATTCAACATGAAACCAAGCTATAATTATTAAGAGCAGCAAATTGGCAGATCCTTTATTTTTCTTCGTAATGGTATTTTTCCATCAAACTAAAGTAAATTCTCTGTTAAAATGTGTGAAACTGTGTTTTGAGGAGTGGCTCTTTGGTAATACATAAAAGGCTTATCTTATAACTGTGTGTTAAAACATGGAAATGGATGACTGACTATCAAACACCAAAATAGTTTGGGCTGTTTTTATCTGTGGATAACATGCCCTTTGCAACTTCCTCATTTTAGATATTTACTATAACAAGGCTTTAACTGTACAGTTTCAGATATTTAAAGTATTGATATAAAGATGTTTTTAAAACATTTAACTTTGAGTAATTTAGTTCAATGAGATTTTAAAATTAGATTATATCTGTATCTATGTATGAACGTTGTGTGTGTGCATAATATATATAATTTGCACATATGTACTATCCAGTACACTTGTGCAAGTTGCATAGGCACATCAGACTGTGTGCAAATCTCAGAATCAGTCATGCACAATAGCTGTTGCATGAATAACTTGGGTGTGCGCAAATGTGCATGTACATCTTAAGTGCATACTTTTGAAAATTTGGGCCATGTATACTCCTTGATTTACTCCTTGAAAGGGACCTGCATATGAACTTTATTTACCATGACATTTAAAGCAGTAATACAATATCAGAATGCAATTTCCTTAGACGGACTGGTCAAGAATATGTTTCTTAAAGTACTCTGAATTTTTTTTTACTGTTGTTCGAACCGGCTCCTTACTCAAGCAAAACTGCAGCTGACTTCTCCTGGCAACTTCTTGAGCCCATATTATACCATCAGGTTTTAAACAGAACTCCTAATGGCTTGTGCGGGAACAATCTGGCCCACGTTTTGAAAGGGTCTGACTTGTTAAGAAAGTGGTTACTGTTGTTGTGAACATATATTTTGATGCACATTACAGAGTTAAGTGCTGTTACAATTATATAAAAAATTCCATTAGGTGAAGGGGGAAATTGCTGACTTTTTTTGGTAACAGAAACATAACAGCGTGTGGGAATTTTTCTTACTATGGGCCTAAGCAAAACCCCATTGAAATTTAGAGAAACTCTTCCATCTTTTCATGTACTGTGTATATATATCTGCCTACTGTATTTTCCACTCCATGCATCTGATGAAGTGGGGTTTAGCCCACGAAAGCTTATGCCCAAATAAATTTGTTATTCTCTAAGGTGCCACAAGTACGCCTCGTTGATTTTTCATTGACTTCAATGAGCTTTGGACCAGGCCCTATCTTACATGTCTATCTATGCAGTGTTAGCCTACTGTTACTAAGCATTAACAGTAAAAAGGATATTACACTGCATGATTGCTAGTGAACACTAATATAGCTATGCAGAATGTGGCTAAATAATGCCATCAGGACTCTTGGAGACAGAAAACGTGATGGATCCTATTTCTGCATTTAGCAGATATTCTTTTTTTTTTTTTAATACTGAGAGGTCTTAGAGAAAATGTTTGAAAGAGATAGATGTATATTAATTTATAATCTGCATGTGATTTAATCCTCAGTTCTTGTTAAATTTAAAACCAGTTCTACATTGGAAAATGGTACAAAATAGGGTCCTGATTCTGTGAGGTGCCCAGCTTCCTTAAATTCCCGTTGAGCTCATGCATCGCATTCCAGGATTGGGCCCCAGACTAGATTTCAGGACCCCAACTCACTTACGGTAATCAAGTATCAGAGGGGTCGCCGTGTAGTCTGGATCTGTAAAAGTGGCAAAGAGTCCTGTGGCACCTTATAGACTAACAGACGTACTGCCGTATAAGCTTTCGTGGGTGAATACCCACCCATGCATCAGACGAAGTGGGTATTCACCCATGAAAGCTCATGCTCCAATACATCTGTTAGTCTATAAGGTGCCACAGGACTCTTTGCCACTTTTAGGGTAATCAGTAACTCATTTTCTGTGGCCATCTCTTTTTTATTAGGAAATGATATATTTCAACAAAAACAAAACAGAAAAAACAGGGTTTCTTTTTTAAATGAAGGATGTCATCGTTTAATGAGGCTTGAAGTGTTTACAGGTGTTTCCTCATGAGTTCAGATTTAGTGACCCCAGGGAGTTGATTCTCGGAAGGCAGGAGAAAACACTGAGCTCAGGCTTGTATTTTAAAACAGTTGAGCACTAAAGGGCCAGATCCTCCTCTGGTGTAAACCAGTGAAGCTCTGTTGAAGTCAGTGGAGCCATGCAGATTTAGACCAGGTGAAGTCTGGCCCTACATATGCTCCTCCAAACACAACAGATCAAAAAATCATATTAAAAGATTCTTGAGTGTTTCTGCTTTAGAATCTTGTGGGCCAATCTTGCAGACCTCGCTCAGGCAAAACTCCTATTGACTGTAGGTTCCAGACCGTAATGTTTGTTTAAAAAATGTTTCGGTGATGTAACGTATCTTTTATGCATAATATCTTCCAGCGCACTCTAGCCTTGGAGAAACGGCATAATGTGGCGAAGAACAAAACATAGCAAAGGAAAATATAAAGTATTTGTGGTTGGAGGATGTGATGACATCACGTTGCTCAGCGGGAACTTAGGGCTTTTAAAAAGCTGAAGGAAACATTCTGACAGCCAGTTATCACATCACTTGTAAAGGAGTAAAACACAGTTAGCGATTAAAAAGCCACACTATCTTCTTCAAAGAGAAAAGACTCCGTTCTGCCACAGAATATGCACTGGCAAAAATGTAAGTGAGTTCTGATTGCCTTTGTTTTTCATAACTACAGTAGATATATGAAGATCACCTGAATAATAGCTCTAAGTCAGTATTATAATAGCATAGGAGATTTTACTATACCCACGTACTGAGAGGTGCCTGGTTTAGGAGAGACAGTTACTAAATGTGTGATGCTAATTTTCCAGCATGGATATTAACACAAGAAAACATCACTGCTTTGTTGGCATTAATCATTTTGAATCAAATGGCAGACTGATTCATAAAAACAGTAACAGGATGCAAAGTATTATGTCAAAGGTTACAGTAGTTACTTGCCAAAGAGTTTTCATTTTTAAAAGTGAAGGCTGCTATAAATCTTATTTTTGTATCTGACTTTACGTGGACACGACTTTTACCAGAAATGAAATTGGGCAGTCAAAGGAGTATTTCAACTTCCTTTACATCTCGGTTTATGAGTGATACATTTAGGGTCACATCCTCAGCAAGTGTAAAGCAGCATAACTCCATTGCAAATGGAGCTATTGACATTCCAATGGAGCTATGCTGATTTACACCACTTGAGGATTTGGCCTTTAGTTACTAACTTTTTATTAAAGATAAACACAATCGTTGACTGTATGAGTTAACTTCTTACATAAGTATTCAAAGAGAGAGTGACAGATATAAAAGATAAGGGACTAGAGCAGAGCTGAGGCAGTAGGGGCTGAAAGTTACCATGTGTATACATCTTGTTATATCCATGGGTTTTTAAAATCATTTTGTTCTATTTGGCCCATCTGTCCTCAAATAGTTTAGTTCTTTCTCTAATACACGTAGAAATTTGTATTGTTTCTTTTAATTCTTTTATTGTCTCCAGGCATATTTCTATAGATGATGTTTTTTGTGCAACCATGGTAACATCCTTTACCTTTCATTACACTATTCACTTAACCTACAGCACAACATACCTGAATGGAAAGGGTTAATTTTTGAAATATTTTCCAGTGAGTTGACTAACATGGAACAAAGATGAACCCTCTTTTCCATTATGATAGAGATCAAAGAGTAGACAAAGATCAGTTTTATCTGTACCTATTATTCTGAGATAATCAACAGTTAATCATATTTTCTTTGTAACAGATTTAAATATTTTTCCTTTGTTTGTTTGTTTTGTTTGAGACTTGCATCGTCATTTTTTTCCTTTAGGTAAAAATGTGGATTTTCAAAGTTATGTTGTGGACTGCAAAATCAAATAGCAAGAAGCTCCAGCTATTTTTCGTTCATGTATTTTGAGTTTGCATTGCAACATGACAGATCGTAGACTATGGTAGCAGTATAGTAACGTTTTTCTCCTCATGATCTTTTTCTCTTTTCAGAATCAAGAGTGCATATTATATAGCATCAGCAATCTCAAAAAAATTGCAGCAAGTTCAGATTCAAATGTAATCCAGTAGCTAAGAAATCTGTGAATCTTAGATTTCAGCTGCAAGGACAGAGACACATGATCAAAGTTTGATGTCTTTGGTACAGTTAGAATGATAGTCATACTGAATATTGCTAGGGTGTGTCCTTCCCTTAACACACACACAGCTTCTGTAAAGATTAACAAGAATTACAGGCCTATGTTGGGAGTGACTGGGCTGCAGTACTAGAGGTTGGTTGTCCCCCCAATGTGACTGTATGGATCCCATTTCAAACACTGCAACTCTTGTGCAATACCTTCCTGCCACTTCATCCACAGGGCACCCCTCCAGTTTTCAATGCAAAATCTATTGTAGCAATTCTTATTGGACATTTCAAAACGTATCACGAGATACAGCAACTGCCTTGGCTGGCTTCCTCAGTGGAGAGGATTTTTACACCAGGCAGAGTGAGCAGTGGAGATATTGTAGTTCTGTTTGACATCCGTTCAAGAAGGTTTTTGGGCAGAGTTGAGGGTGTGTGTCTTAGAACAATGAAGGGGTAACAAGGAGATTTTGGTAGGTGGCTGACTGGTTGAGTTCATGTTTGAAATGATTATTTTTGGAACTGAGGTTTTATTGTATGATTAATTACATGTTAGGATGCTAGACCTTAGGTGTCATTTTTTATTTTAATTTAAATCTAAATAAATACTTTTTAGATATTAAAACCATTACAACACTCTTAAACCTGCCTTTTTTCCGAAGTCATTGAGATAAATAGCTAAGTGCTTTAGCTTCCTGTGTTGAGAGGAAGGATGATCTAGTGGTTATAGCACTAGATTGGTGCTCTAGAGACCTGGATATATGTCACCTTAGGAAGGGATACAGACACAAGATTTCTAGACACCATAAATAACTGGTTATTGGAGCAGCTTGTCCTGAAATCCACAAGAGGAGAGGCAATTACTGATTTACTCCTAAGTGGTACACAGGTTCTGATCCAAGAGGCAAATATAGCTGACCTGCTTGGTAATAGCAACCATAATGTAATACATTTTAACATCCTTGTAGAGGAAAAAAATGCCAAAGAAATCCACCACAGGAGCATTTAATTTAAAAAAGGAGAATGACACAAAAATGAGGAAGCATGTTAAATGGAAACTAAAGGAATAGCCACAAGGGTGAAATGCCTGCAAACTGATTGGAGACTATTTGAAAACACCATAATAGAGGCTCAAACTATTTACCCCAAATAAAAAAAAAAGTAAGAGAACCAAAACAAAATTCCACCAGGACTAAACAGCAGAGTAAACGAGGCAGTTGAAGCAAGAAAGCATCCTTTAAAAATTGGAAGTCAAATCCTACTGAGAAAAATAGAAAGGAACATAAACTCTGGCAAATCAAGTGTAAAAAGATAATAAGGCACGCAAAGAAAGAATTTGAAGAGCAACTATCTAAAGACACAAAAACTAACAACAATTTTTTAAAGTACATCAGAAGCCGGAAGCCTCCCAAATGATCCGTGGGTCCACTGGATGATCAAGGTGCTAAAGGAGCGCTCAAAGAGGACCAGGCCATTGCAGAGAAGCTAAATGAATTCTTTGCATCAGACTTCAGTGCAGAGGATATGAGGGAGATTCCCACACCTAAACTGTTCTTTTTAGGTGACAAATCTGAGGAACTGTCCCAAATTGAGGTATCAGTAGAGGGGTTTTTGGAACAAATTGATAAATTAAACAGTAATATGTCACCAGGATCAGACAGTATGCATCCAAAAGTTCTGAAGACTCAAAGATGAATTGCAGAATTACTACCTATGGTATGTAACCTATTGCTTGAATCACCCTTGTACTGGATGACTGTCAGGTACCTAATGTAACACTGATTTTTTAAAAGGGGGATCCAGAGGTGATCCTGGAAATTATAGGCTGGTAAACCTCCCTTCAGTACCTGGCAAATTGGTTGAAACTACGGTAAAGAACAGAATTATCAGACACATCGATGAACATGATAGTTAAGTCAAAAGCTGACTGCAGAGAGTTACAAATGGATGTCACTAAACTGGGTGAATCAGCCTTTTTTGTATTAAAGCTGTCCAAAGTGGTCGCCTGACTGGAGAGTCCTGTCACGTTGGGTTTGCAAGTCAGGTGAAAGGCATTGTGCTGAAATGTCCCTTAGAATGTTTAGGTCAGAGACATAAATGTTTGCTCAGCCTATATACCAGGGTGGAAGAAAACTCAAACAGAATTCTGGACAACTATCCCAGGGTTTTACAGGGAATGTGGGAAGACTCAGTTTAGATTGAAAAGATCTTCAAGATAACAGGAAGCGCCACTAGAATAGTATGATTCCCATCCTGGTAAGAAGAGACTGCAAGAATGACACAAGACATCAGATTTGAATGCACATAGCCTGGCTGGAGGGAATTTGCTCATTATTACTATTGATATCACAGTAGCACCACAGAGAGAGGCCTCAATCCTGTCAGGAGTCCTTCCTGCTAGGCACAGTACAAACATATAGAAAATGATTAACCTTGCCCAAACCAGCTTACAGTCAAACCCTGTTCCTCCGAAGACTTATGCATGTGCTGAAGTTTGTGCACTGGGAGTAGTTTCCTTGAAGTCACTGCACTTTGCATGGGAAAAATATCTTTTCAGGATTGGGACCTCAATGCATCAATCCTGCAAAGACTATTTAAGCAGTGCATTTTAGTATGAAAGTCATACCCTAACCCATGCCACCGCCCATGGGAGAAGATAAGTGACTGCTACGGGCTTCCCACATCTTTGGAGGGTCTTAGTTAATGGAATCCAGCCCTCACTGCAACTATTTTTTGTTTATTAATGGCAACTGCAAGTTTCTAAAAACGCAGCACCAAATACCATTTTGTCACATGCATTTGAAATGAGATATGATTTTTATGACCAAACGAACATGCCTTTCATGCAATTGATTTCTGTGTAATAGCTTATAGAGCTGGTTGAAATTTTTCAAACATCTGAAATTTTGATGAAATTTTTGGACCATCTCAAATAACTTCTTTGATTTAAGGGTCAGATTTTCAAAGATGCCTGAGAAAATTAGGAACCCAACTCCAAGTGAAATGAAATGGTATTTATGCACACAAGTTAAGAATTTCAAAAGCATTTATGTGACTTAAGACACTAAGTTCCACTGACTCCTTAGGCTCCTAAGTCACTTAAGTACTGTTGATTGTGTGCCCGACTCCACTTTGCACCTTTGACAATCTTGCCTCCACCAAAATGGCCTTTAAATCATGTAAAGCCCTTGCTGCACACCACAACAGATGTGAGGGTTTTAGCACCCTTTCCGAAAGTATCAAATAATGATACTGAAAGCTGAAACTAAAATGTGTTGCATCTTGTGAGTCTTAGTTTTGGTAACACCACTCTGGGAAAGGTGGATAGCACAAGAATCAAGCACATCAGTGCTTCACAAACCAGGTGTCAGGCTCTATGAATGACCACATCAGAGATTAAATGGAAAGCTTGTTTCACTAAAATAGAAACAATATTATGGGCTGTAGCTAGGGATTAGGTCGGGAGGGTGAGACCTATGGGTAAATCTCTTCCCATCAGTGTATCTCAGTTCCCCCATCTGTAATATTGGCTCCAATGTTCTGAAAAATTGGACTTATTTTTTACCAATTCCCATTAACTTCAACGTACGTTGGCTTAGACCTTTGATATCCTCATGCATGATGTTGCTGCCCTCTGCAGCCATTACAACAGCAGGCCTCTTCAACAAGCTCTACAAATTGCATCCTAATCTCTTCAGAGTTTTCTGTAGCTTCAGACTCTATCAGTGCAAAAGAAAAGTTAAGATTACTTTTGTTAGTCTGCCTCATCTTCCTTGTATCCAAGTTAAATGTAATCACCATGCAGGATTCTTGCAAATTAGAGCATTCAGCATGTTCAGCAGACCAAAGCGGATAGGAAACAGTGGTATGTACATCCTTTAGAATCCAACGCCCATCTTGAATAGACCAAATTTAATTCTTACCAATCTTCACAGTGCCTGTAATCACTTCATTAAAATAACAACAAGAAAACCAAGTTATTGCAGATGACACCAAGCTGGGATGGGTTGCAAGCACTTTGGAGGACAGGTTAAAAATTCAAAATGACCTTGAAAATTTGGAGAATTGGTCTGTATTCAACAAGATGCAATTCAATAAAGACAAGTGTAAAGTACTTCACTTAGGAAGGAAAAATCAAATGCACAGCTACAAAATGGGGAATAACTGGCTAGCTGGGGGTTACTGGTGACCACAAACTGAGTAAGAGTTATCAGTGTGCTGCAGCTGCAAAAAAAGGCTAATATGGTTCTGGGGTTTATTAACTGGAGTGTTGAATGTAAGACACAGGAGGTAATTGTCCCACTCTGCTCGGCACTGATGAGCTGGAGTACTGAGTCCAATCCTGGGCACCACACTTGAGGAAAGATGTGGACAAACTGGAGGGAGTCCATAAGAAAGCAACAAAAATGATAAAAGGTTGAGAAAACCTGACCTGTGAGAAAAGGTTAAAAAACTAGGCATGTTGAGTCTTGAAAAAAGAGGACTGAGGAGGGACCTGAGACCAGTCTTCCAACAAGTTAAGGGCTGGTATAAAGATGATAGGGATCCATTGTCCTCGTGTCCACTGAAGGGAGGACAAGAAGTAATGGGCTAAATCTGCAGCAAGGGAGATTTAGGTTGGATATTAGGAAAAACTTTTGAACTCTAAGGATAGTTGAGCACTGGCACAGGTTACCTAGAGAAGTTGTGGAGTCCCCATCACTGGAGGGTTTTAAGTGCAGGTTAGACAAACACATGGCAGGGATGGTCTAGGTTTACTTGATCCTCAGCACAGGGGTCTGGGCTTGATGACTTCTTGAGGTCCCTTACAGCCCTGTATTTCTAAGTTTCTGTGATTGGCTGCGATTCTGGTATCACTTGCACTGGCTTTACACTCATATAACTCCATCAACTTCACTAGTTACTCCTGATTTACACCAATTTTCAAGAGATAAGAATCAGACCCAACCAAAAACTGTCAATAAGTACACTGTTGCTTTTAAGGTAGGTCAGATGTTTGGGCTATTGATTTAGAGTGCTAATTAGAGTGCTCAGAAGTCTCCAAAGTGGGTTTCCTTATACTGTGCAATGAACCAGCACTCTGGTTCCTTCACTCTTGCTCAAGGTTTTTTGATTGTAGAGCAAACACTCTGCCCAGATGTTTGCTTAGCACTTTGCATTTAACTACATTTTTATTAAAATATCCGCCCGTAACAAGGAAAACAGTACATGGTATAATCCACTCCTATCCAGCTCTAATTGTCAGCATTACTTACAAAAATAATTTTAATGCTTCATGGGAAAGCTAGAATGTGTCAGACTCACAGAAAATGCTGCTTGTTGACTCCCACAGACAGGCTGCAACACGCAGAGCTGCAGCTGTGATAGTCACATTATCCCAGCATTCCAGGAGAAGCAGAAATGTCAACTTCGGACAGAAAGCCCATTGGCGGGACCATAAATCAATTGATAATCAAATGCAGCACAGATGAGTAATCTTCTGAGTGACTTCATAATTTATCAGATGACATCACACAGTTCTGTCGGTCAATTCGATGCAGCGGGGCTATTCCTGCCTGTTACTCTCTGTTATCTAGTAGCACATCAACGAAGGAGCCAGGTGTTGTTTGTTGAGGGCAGTCAGAAAATCTCCCATCAGCCCAGCACAGCATGAGGGTTTACACCTTCCTCTGAAGAATCTGGCTTGGTCGTCCTACTACAGCAGTCTCAAGGGGTCGATCCTGATCCTCTCTGATTCTGGGAGCAAAGAGTGCAGGGTGCTTATTAGTTCCCAACTCCTGAATATTCCTGGCAGATCGTGAGGCAGAATAAGACACTCATGAAACCCCTCAGAGAAGAAGGGAGGAGAGTTTAACTCGCTAAACTCCCTCCTGAGTGGCCCTGCGAGGATGCCTGTTCTCCCTATTGCAGGGGCGGGCAAACTTTTTGGCCTGAGGGCCACATCGGGTTTCGGAAATTGTATGGAGGGCCGGTTAGGGGAGGCTGTGCCCCCGCTCCCTATCCCCCGCCCTTGCTTCTCACCCCCTGACGCCCCCCCTCAGGACTCCTGCCCCATCCACCACCCCTCCCGTTCCCTGACGGCCACCCCAGGACGCCTGCCCCATACACCACTCCTGACTCCCTGTCCCCTGACTGCCCTCAGAACCCCTGCCCTTGACTGCCCCCCACTGCCCCATCCAACCCCCGCCCCCCGCCCGACTGCCTCCCCCGGGACCCCTGCCCCCATTCAACCCCCCCCGTTCCCCGTGCTCTGACTGCCCTGACCCCATCCACACCCCTGCCCCCTGACCACCATCCCAAACTCCCCTGCCCTCTATCCACCCGCTCCCTGCCCCCTTACCGCGCAGCACAGAGCACCGGTGGCTGGCGGCGCGACAGCCGCGCCGCCCAGAGCATTGCTCTCCGTAACTGATACCAGTAGCACATTCCTACGTGGAGCAGTTTAATACACTACACCCGCAGCATGGCGCGCTGAGGCCGCCGGGGAGAGGCCAGGGGAGAGCCTCCCAGGCCAGGAGCTCAGGGGCCGGGCAGGAGGGTCCCGCTGGCTGGATGTGGCCCGCAGGCTGTAGTTTGCCCACCTCTGTCCTATTGCCTCTTGCAGCTTGTAAAGATTACTGCATTTCTGGGGCTCCAGTAACACCACAGACCAGCTGACCAAGAAGACAGAAGAATGAGGATGGGCCCCTAGAATTTTTACCCCCAAAAGTGTACCTGGGCTAATTGGCTATGGGTTCACCAGAGGGGTGATATTTTCCCGTCACCGCAGGGGAATCCTCGTCCTGATGCACGCCCAGGCTGACAGCTACATTGTGGAGAGGACCTGATGGAATTTAACGTCTCTTTTTCTGACATTCCATTTATTATTATTATTTTATGTGCGTTCAAATGGGTCTAAATATGCAGATAGGCACCTAGTTAAACCAATGGGAGTCAGGTGCCTAACCTGCTTTGATACCTTTGAAAATCTCACCAATCACCTATCTGCATCTTTAGTCATGTAAATATCTTTTAAAAATCTGGCCTTTGTTGACTTGCTCAGCATCACACAAGCCGTTTGTAGCACAGCTGGGATTTGAAGCTGGATCTCAAGAATCCAAGTCCAGTGCCTTAAACACCAGCTCCTTATTGGTCAGTAATTGTGGAGAGTTAGGAAGACTTTATTTAAATACAAGAGGAGTTGATTCAATAAAGCCGTAAGAAGAGTCACCTGCCTAGCTGTTTAACTTTTAGGAGAGATATTTTTATCAGTGTAAAAGTCTTTTCTCTGAGCTCCACTGGAACAGTATGGCCTTTTGTTAAAGTAGATACATTGCAAAACAAAATATCGATAACTCAGGGGAAAAAATTTCAACTCTGACAGAACTACTGTGTGAGAGTTAAAAGTATACTAAACGCAAAGCAGCAACAAATAGAAAAATTGTATTACTGGTTTGAATAATTAATAGTATTTTTAAAAATATGTAAAGGGATTCAATATCTAAAACCAACATAAAGCGTGGACATGAACAAGTGTGATACTTGTTTACCCCATTATATACAATATACAATATTTACCCCATTACTTAAATACTGCTAAAAAGGTATTGTTATATTATTGTAAGCAGATTGTGATCGCAGACAGAGCAGAAAAGTTGTGTATCCAACGCTAAGCGTCATTTCTTTTAAAAAATTAAAATTCACAGTGTAGAATAAAGGTGTCAGCAGCCTGCATTGTGCAATGCAGTTTTCAAGATTCAAGCCAAAAACTCAGACTAGTTTGTTACTTGAAAGCCTGGAATTTTTGGTTATTCAGTTATTGTTTGCTCTTCTGTATTACTGCAAATAAGAAAAGATTGCCATTGTATTTCTCTGTAGTTTTTTGATTATATGGGAGAGGCAACAGGAAAGAAGAAAAATATTTACACTGGTTGCTTTGATAAATTGATAAGCTTTTCACATGCCAGACTGTGAGTAAAGAAACACTAAATCTTCTGAAACTGTGAGAAGTGTGTCATTTGCTGTTGCAGTCAGTCAGGCATGCAGTATATTTCAAAGTGGAAATTGGCTTGATGGGAAATTGTACTGAGTAGTCTGAAAGGACACAGGTTTACATTAATCTGTAGTTTATGCGTGTGTGCAGGGCAATAATATTCGTCTGAAATTCAGAGAGCTAAAACTTTTCATGCTTTTTGAGCTTTGTGATTTTTACGCAGCTGTTTGTCATTAATTGCCTTCACAGCTTGGAACTGATTAGAGACAAGATGCTGGGAAACGAGTTTTGTTTTAATTTTTAAGAAAAAATAATTTAAAAAATCAAGTTCTCAGTGCTGGTTTCAAAGCACCAATATGCATGCGAGCATTTAGCATATGTAAATTGTTAAGAAGCAGAACTGACTGCACAGAAAAACTCTCGCTGCTACTATGGCATAGACAAATCGTAGGATATGTCTTCACTGCAGAGCTAACTTGGCTCTTATTCAAAGGCAAGTTTTATGACCTCTTATTCAGCACTGCGATAATGTGGTGCTAGGAGCTATGGAAATACCTGAGATAAATATTCCAAAAGACAGGGAGCCAAAGGAACTGAAGCCCAGAATTTTACAATATCACCGCTTGAGATATTAATCTGCTCAGCATTTCTCCCTTCTTTGCCAAGCTGTCTTGCACAGTATGTTCTCTGAGCTCCTGTAACCCCATGATCTAAGGCCTGATCCTGATCCGAATGAACTCATTGGCAAGATTCCTACTGACTTCAATGCCAAGACTCACACTAGAGCCAGATTGGGCCCTGCTTAGAAGGCAGGTCTGATTTCCCCCCAAACATAAGTCCAAAAAAGGAGAGGAATAGGTAGAGAAGAGATAAATATGTTACCTGTAACTATGAGCTCATATTAGTCTGCAATAAGAACCTGATCCAAAGTCCATTGAAGTCAATGTGAATCGTTGCACTGACTTCAAGTTGCTCGATTGTTATTCTTTTGGAAACCAGTCCGGGAAGATTCTTCAGAGATCTGTAGTAAAACAGTATTATCATTGTTTTCTATTGTCAGTCTGTGCAAAGGTCCAGCAGGGTTAGTGGGTTTGGTAAATGTTCTCATTAGTTGAGCCTGAAGTAACTGTCAACCATTTTGAGTGACAGCCCAGAACCCTGGGATATGTGTGTGTGTGTGTGTGTGTGTGTGTGTGTTGGGTGTTTGTCAGCATTAATGCCAAATGTTCAACAAAATCGTGAGTAATAACTTTGATGAAAGGAGCTCTGATATACAAACACATAGTAGCTTCATAGTAGCTGGTGTAAGAATAGGCTATTGAGAATTGCAGTGAACTGAGATATATTTACATTCAGAAACCTTGCAAAGCTGTTCAGACATGGAGAGGTTCCCATTGACTTTGCTGGACTCTGGGTTGGATTGACCCTAGCTGGTTTGCACTGCTCTGACCACACAAAGCAGCTGCAAACCTGGCTTCGCTGTCTGCATCAGCAGGATTTATGGCTGTTTTCATTACAGGAGTGGTGCAAAGCAGCTGGAACACATAGTGAATTTGGCTCATTGTTTGCACTCATCTTGTTGCCACTTCAGTGAAGTATTTTTATTTGTTTTAAAAGAATTTGTTCATGAGTGTCTTTGTTCATTTACAGCATGTCACAAGCAAACAATTAAAATGCTGCTTTGTCTGGACACGGTACAATGGGGAACATTTGTTTTAAGATAAACCTTACACCAAAAGGTGAAGAATGAAGTGCCTAGGTTTGTTGGAATCAGGAACTTACCTGAATCTGGGGAATGTCATTATTCCTCATGTCACTTTTAATTTGTAATGATCAGATTTGTTTGCTCAACAATGAACTGTGCACCAAAGCAGAAAGTCATTTTCCTGTGGGTATGTCTGTAAAGCTCAGACCTGGTGTACACTTGACTAGTGGAAAAGCAGCTGCCCTAACATTATTTTTGTTTCAGCTCTGGGGGAACTGAAATATGTTCTGCAGACTTAGTTATATTTTTTCAGGTTGTTGGTTACCCTGCTGACACAGGAAACTGTGAATAGGTATATTTATCAGCTTTTACAGTAAATGCCATCATCCCCCTTTCACCCCAGCCCCCAGAAAACCCCCAAAAGTTTGGGGTCAGATAGTGCCACTCTTACTCAAGTTGATTATTAACCTACTTTGCAAGTAGACCCACTGAAATCAATGCACTTACTCAAAGAATAAGGTACTCTCCTACTCCCAAGGTGAAATCCTGGCTAAATTGAAATCCATGACACTCCCACTGACTTCAGTGGAGCCAGGATTTCACCCAACATGAATAGTGGTAGCAGAGTCTAGCCTGTAATTAAAATTCATTAAAGTACAAAATAAATCATTTCATATGTAAATGAACTATATAAAACAAAAAGTGCTATTATAATTCTCTTAATTTCAAATATATTGTTTAATATTCAGATCGTTCTTCAGGTTATAGCTACCGACTCTTCAGTTGACAGGGGCCAGGAGTGTCTTCTTCGTTAGAGTCAGGTTCTGATCCTTAAGTGGGAATCTAGGCACTTTCAAGAGTACTAAGAATAATAAATCCGTACTAACAGAAAATTACAGTCTGAGTCTCTTCTCAGTTATGTCAATCGAAATCAGGGAGTGGTTGCATTTACATCGCTATTAAACTGATGTAAATGAGATCAGAATCTGGTCCTTAGTCTCCAGTTAAGAATGAAGAGAACATTTTATACACATGTTTATAGTCGTGTCTGGTACCACCATATTTGTAAGGGCCTTTCAGCATTCCATGATTAAGTGGATCATAACTAGGCAATTAATATTCAGACTGAAATGCAACAGTTGGATTAGATTTCCTTTAAAAAAAAGGTAAGACATTAATAACGCACAGGAGGGTAAAAGAAGAGACATAAGTAATGCTTGAATATGTTTCTGTAACAAGCTTAGATATTTAAAAAAATATTGCTTGGCATTAACTTGCAATGCCTTTATTTAGGTAGCTTTACAAAAGCTAAACAATTGAAAAAATTGCTACATTTGAAATTTAAAAGCACCTGCCATGGATCCATAATATGCATTACCTTGTTGTCGAGCTTTGCAAGATTTGTTACCGTACAGTGGATCCATTCAAGTCAGTGCAGCTACAGAAATTTTCACCAGCTGGAATCTGGGCTTTTCTGATTCTCCTTAGGACTAACAGGGGAAATACAGTTAAATTTATTAAAGGCACCAGATTTTTAGCAGGTGGAAATTGGTATAATGCCTTTGAAGTCAATGAAGCTTCAGAACTTGAGCTGAGAATCTGACCCTGGACCCATACCCACAGAGTGGACCGCATTCACAACATGCTCTCCAAAGGAAGCAAAGGGTTAAGAGAAATATAAATTAAAATATGTTATTTATTTTGGATAAGCAAAAATATACCTATATTTTAACGGGGTTTATGATGTGATATTATCTTTTAAGGGATGTCAGACCGTAGAGCAAATCAGGTTTTCCCCATCTATTGTTTCTTTTATTTGCAAGCAATTAATAGCTAGACACTCTTGATACAACTATCCAATTACAGCAGTTTTCAAGAAAGTAAACCGTGCATTGGTTCACTAGTACACCCAAGGGTGGGATCCACTAATGTAGTTTTCTGGATGAGGATCTACACAAGGCTTATACATTACTTAAGTCCCCATTTAAGCCTTATTTTCAGGGTTTAAGTAGTACAGAGATCTCTTCCTGGCCCTCTAGATGGGAGAACTTCATCTACAATGAATATTTCAGCATCACCTTGACGATCTCAATGTGTGTGTGTGTGGGGGGGAGGAAATGTATTAAAAATATTTAAAACGTCTGTAACCGCTGAACCATTTTAATGTCTTAAAAACATAAGAATGATGAATAGCCTACGTAGACATTGACTCTGCTGGTTTACAGTAGATCTATATTTTAAAATTCTCTAGCACACACACAAATGAATTAAAATGTCCAAATATTATATCCATTTGTATATAGAAGAGATGAACAGAAGTATAATGAACATTTTGTTTTATCATATGAAGAATCTGTTATATCTCTAAATAAATGATCTCTAAGTTTAATTATATTTTAAATTCAATATTTGATATGGTTTCAAGAAATATTTAGTTATACTTAATAAATAGAAGGGCCAGCGCGGTACTTTACAAATGGGAATTTATCAGCTGGTATATTTACAAATCAAAGTTCAGTGAAAGTACGGCAGCTAAAGTGTTGATATCAATGGTTTTATAATGATCATACCTTTCTGAGCTTTGATACACCACAGCCACCTTCTGTCATTAATTGCCCCGGATACTTCATGTAAGATAAGGCTCAATAATATCACCTACTGAAGTATTGTACTTCCCTCCGACTCAAAATGTCACAAGACTTTTATGATATGCATTTTAGCTGGCTGCCAGCTTTGCTTTTCAAAGTGGATCTTAGCAGTTTTTTTGGCTTAAGCCCTGGGATCTGTCACTATGATAACTGGCCGCAAAGCAAGAAAAATCAAAGGAGTGTATTGAGAAGTGGGAATGTTCAAAAGACAGTTAAAGTAAATGAATTGTGGAAGCAGTTAGCTGCCATATCTCACACTCCTGCTAACCAATTTTTAAACCCCCTGGGACGGCAATACGCAAAACTTGATTTAGAACTGAATGTGGGCCCGATGCAGGATAGCCCTTAAGCATATGCTTCAACTGAAGAATTTGTTTAAATGTGTTTCTGAATTGGGATGCTTTCCTGAATTGAGGCCTGTGCTTGCTGTGTACATGCAGCAATAGGTACAACATATTCCTATTCTTTATTTTGGCTATATCTATATATAGATCTATAGAGGCTATATGTGTATATTAGATATATAATAGGAATGTTATTGTATATCCAATAGATAGATATAGATTATGTAGATATAAATTAGATATATAATAGGATACTAGTAGCTAAAAGCCATCTAATTTGTAAAGTCATGGATGTAAAAAGCTGAAAACGGCTGCAAACTTAAGAATTTGCAAAATCACAGTGATGACTAAACCTGGTGATATTCTAAATTAAAAGAGACCTCAGCCATACTTGTAGTTATTTCCATCACTTCACACTGTCTCAACAGACATTCTAGGTTCAGAGTGATTTGCGGGGATAAGGTGCAGATGGTTGCGTTGTGCTGGGAGAGTTGTGTGGATTTGTGCAGGTGGCGAATGAGGGGTGTGTGCTGCGGTGAGGGGCCATGTGGGTTTGGGGGTATTGTGTGTGTTGGTTGTGCGGTTATGTGTCTGGTTGTGTTGATTTGTGTCTGGGGGGGTTGTGCTGAAAGATTTGTGTTGATTTGTGCTGAGCGCACGGGCAAGACAGTTAGGCCAAATAATACACCATCTGTGCAGTCTCCTTCATACAGTCAATGAAATTGTGCATGTAAATTAGCTCCAGAGTGAGAGTAGTGATTGCTTGTGTTCATTCTGTTATTACAGTGACTTGAGGCTCTTGGTATGGCATAGATACATGCCTTCCTATAGCTGTACACCACATGGGTATAATTCATAAAGTCAAAATGGGGCGGAAAACTTAAAAAGTGGAAAGAAACAGACTGTGAAACCCAGGGATGATCCAACCTGGTGATATTCTAAACAAAAAGAGCTCTTTACCATGCTTGCAGCTGTTTCCATTGCTTCACACTGACTCAACAGATGTTCTAGGCCAGGGGTTCTCAAACTTCATGGCACCGTGACCCCCTTCTGACAACAAAAATTACTACTTGACCCCAGGAGGGGGGACTGAAGCCTGAGCTTCTGCCCTGGGCGAGGCGCATGTAACCTTAGACCCCCTGCCCAGGGCTGAAGCTTTGGCCATGGGTGGTGGGGCTCGGGCTTCGGCTTCGGCCATGGTCCCCAGCAAGTCTAACATCAGCCTTGGCGACCCCATTAAAACGGGGTCATGACCCACTTTTGGGTCCTGACCCACAGTTTGAGAACCCCTGTTCTAGACTTCAGAATGACACAGAGTGACGTTCCTGGAATCATATAGACTATGCCTATTATATATGTTCATAGATTCATGGATTCTAAGGCCAGAAAGGACCATTATGATCCTCTGACCTCCTATATAACATAGGCCATAGAACTTCCCCAGAATAATTCCATATCTTTCAGAAAAACATCCAATCTTGATCTAAAAAGTTGTCAGTCATGGAGAATATACCACAACCCTAGGCAAATTGTTCCAATGGTTAATTATTCTCACCATTAAAAATTTACACCTTTTGTTTCCAATCTAAATTTGTCTAGCTTCAGCTTCCAGCCATTGGATCTTGTTATACCAGGGGTCTCAACCTCAAATGACCACGAGGGCCACATGAGGACTAGTACACTGGCCCAAGGGCCACATCACTGACTCCCCCCCTCCGCTGCCCTGGCCCTGGCCCCACCCCCACTCCACCCCTTCCATGAGGCCCCGCCCCTGCCCCACCTCTTCCTTGCCCCCATTCCAATCCCTTCCCCGAAATCCCCACCCCAACTCCGCCCCCTCCCTGCCCGCAGGGGGTTGGGGTGCAGGAGGGGTGTGGGGTTCGTCAGGGGGCTCAGGTCAGGGGGTCGGGGTGCGGGGTGCAGCAGGGGGCTCAAGGCAGGGGGTTGGGGTGCAGAAAGGGTGCGGGGTTTGTCAGGGTGCTCAGGGCAGGGGGTCAGGGTGCGGGGTGCCGGAGGGGTGTGGGGTGCAGCAGGGGGTTGGGGTGTGGGATGGAGCAGGGGGTTCAGCTGCAGGAGGGTTTGGGGGGCACACCGGGGGAATGGGGAACCGCGGCCAATGGGAGCTTCGGGGGAGGTACCTGGAGGCGCGGCCAGGGCAACACACAGACCCCTGTGCCCCCCCTCCCCCAGGTCCTGGCCGCTTCCCGGAGCGGTGCAGGGGCAGGGCAGGCAGGCAGGGAGCCTGCCCTGCCCCCAGTGTGCGCCAGGCTGGAGCCGCTCTACGTAAACGCTGGGGGGGCAAGGGGGTCGCGGGGAGCTGGCGGGCCGCAGAAAATAACCCCGCGGGCCGTGTGTTTGAGACCCCTGTGTTATACCTTTCTCTGGTACATTGAAGAGCCCATTATTAAATACTTGTTCCCCATGTGGGTACTTTGTAATCAAGTCACCCTTAACCTTCTCTTTGTTAAACCATAGATCTCCTTGAGTCTATCACTGTAAAGCAGGTTTTCTTATCTTTTAATCATTCTCGTGGCTCTTCTCTGAGCTTTCTCCAGTTTCTCATGCTTTTTCAATTTTGGGCACCAGAAAAGGACATAGCATTCCAGCGGCAGTCGCACCAAGTGCCAAATACAGAGGTAAAATAACCTTTTTACTCTTGTTCGAGATTCCTCTGTTTATGCATCCCAGGAT